>NW_024429190.1:0-600000 GCF_017639785.1 Mesocricetus auratus
TGGAGTTAAGCGAGTAGTTTCACAAACAATGTTGTATCGTTAGTTTTCATGAAGGTAAGCATGTAGATTCTCAAAAAGTTTGGTATGGTTTGTTTTCATCAATTAAGAATGTAGTTTCTCACAAAGTGTTGTATCGATAGTTTTCATGAAGTTAAGCAAGTAGTTTCACAACCAGTGTTGTATCGTTACTTTTCAAGAAATTATGCATGCAGTTTCTCACACAGTGTTGTATCATTAGTTTTCATGAAATTAAGCATGCTGTTTCTCACAAAGTGTTGTGTCGATAGTTTTCATGAAGTTAAGCAAGTAGTTTCACAACCAGTGTTGTATCGTTACTTTTCATGAAATTATGCATGTAATTTCTCACACAGTGTTATTTCGTTAGTTTTCATGAAATTAAGCCCTTAGTTTCTCACAAAGTGTTGTATCGATAGTTTTCATGAAGTTAAGCAAGTAGTTTCACAACCAGTGTTGTATCGTTACTTTTCATGAAATTATGCATGTAGTTTCTCACACAGTGTTGTATCGTTACTTTTCATGAAATTAAGCATGTAGTTTCTCACACAGTGTTGTGTCGTTACTTTTCTTGAAGATAAGCATGTAGCTTCTCAAACTGTTTGGTGTCGGTAGTTTTCATCAGGTTAAGCATGCAGTTTCTCACACATTGTTGTATCCATAGTTTTCATAAAGATAAGCTTGTAGTTTCTCACACAGTGTTGTATCGTTTGTTTTCATGAAGTAAAGCAAGCAGATTCTCACACAGTGTTATATCGTTAGTTTTCATGATGTTTAGCTTATAGATTCTCACACATTGTTGTATCGTGAGTTTTCATGGAGTTAAGCGAGTAGTTTCACAAACAATGTTGTATCGTTAGTTTTCATGAAGATAAGCATGTAGATCCTCAAAAAGATTGGTATCAAGTTAAGCATGTAGTTTCTCACAAAGTGTTGTATCGATAGTTTTCATGAAGTTAAGCAAGTAGTTTCACAACCAGTGTTGTATCGTTACTTTTCATGAAATTATGCGTGTAGTTTTTTCACACAGTGTTGTATCGTTAGTTTCCATGAAATTAAGCATGCAGTTTCTCACATAGTGTCGTTTCGATAGTTTTCATGAAGTTAAGCAAGTAGTTTCACAACCAGTGTTGTATCGTTACTTTTCATGAAATTATGCAATGAGGTTCTCACACAGTGTTAGTTTTCATGTAATTAAGCATGTAGTTTCTCACACAGTGTTGTATCATTCCTTTTCATGAAGATAAGCATGTAGATTCTCAAACGGTTTGGTGTCGGTAGTTTTCATCAGGTTAAGCATGCAGTTTCTCACACAGTGTTGTATCGTGAGTTTTCATGGATTTAAGCGAGTAGTGCCACAAACAATGTTGTATCGTTAGTTTTCATGAAGGTAAACATGTAGATTCTCAAAAAGTTTGGTATCGTTACTTTTCATCAAGTTAAGCATGTAGTTTCTCACAAAGTGTTGTATCGATAGTTTTCATGAAGTCAAGCAAGTAGTTTCACAACCAGTGTTGTATCGTTACTTTTAATGAAATTATGCATATAGTTTCTCACACAGTATTGTATCGTTAGATTTAATTAAATTAAGCATGTAGTTTGTCACAAAGTGTTGTATCGATAGTTTTCATGAAGGTGAGCATGTAGTTTCACAACTTGTGTTGTATCGTTAGTTTTCATAGAGTTAAGCAAGCAGATTCTTACACAGTGTTGTATCGTTAGTTTTCATGAAATTAAGCATACAGTTTCACAACCTGTCTTGTATCGTTAGTATTCATGAAGTTAAGCAATTAGTTTCACAAACTTTGTTGTGTCTTTCGTTTTCAGGGAGTTAAGCAAGCAGATTGTCACACAGTGCTGTATCATTATTTTTCATGAAGGTAAGCATGTAGATTCTCAAACAGTTTGGTATCGTTAGTTTTCATAAAGCTAAGCATGTAGTATCTCAGACAGTGTTGTATCGATAGTTTTCATGAAGTTAAGCAAGTCGTTTCACAACCAGTGTTGTATCGTTAATTTTCATGTAGTTAAGCATGTAGTTTCTCACACAGTGTTGTATCGTTAGTTTTCATGAAATTAAGCATGGAGTTTCTCACACAGTGCTGTATTGTTACTTTTCATGAAGATAAGCATGTAGATTCTCAAACTGTTTGGTGTCGGTAGTTTTCATCAGGTTAAGCATGCAGTTTCTCACACAGTGTTGTATCGATATTTTTCATAAAGATAAGCTTGTAGTTTCTCAAACACTGTTGTATCGTTTGTTTTCCTGAAGTTAAGCAAGCAGATTCTCACACAGTAATATATCGTTAATTTTCATGAGGTTTAGCTTATAGTTTCTCACACAGTGTTGTATCGTGAGTTTTCATGGAGTTAAGCGAGTAGTTTCACAATTTTGTATCGTTAGTTTTCATGAAGGTAACTATGTAGATTCTCAAAAAGTTTGGTATCGTTATTTTTCATCAAGTTAATCATGTAGTTTCTCACAAAGTGTTGTATCGATAGTTTTCATGAAGTTAAGCAAGTAGTTTCACAACCAGTGTTGTATCATTAATTTTCATGAAATTATGCATGTAGTTTCTCACACAGCGTTGTATCGTTACTTTTCATGAAATTATGCATGTAGTTTCTCACACAGTGTTGTATCGTTAGTTTTCATGAAATTAAGCATGTAGTTTCTCACAAAGTGTTGTGTCGATAGTTTTCATGAAGTTAAGCAAGTAGTTTCACAACCAGTGTTGTATCGTTACTTTTCATGAAATTATGCATGTAGTTTCTCACACAGTGTTGTATCTTTACTTTTCATGAAGATAAGCACATAGATTCTCAAACTGTTTGGTGTCGGTAGTTTTCATCAGGTTAAGCATGCAGTTTCTCACACAGTGTTGTATCCATAGTTTTCATAAAGATAAGCTTGTAGTTTCTCAAACAGTGTTGTATCGTTACTTTTAATGAAATTACGCATGTAGTTTCTCACACAGTGTTGTATCGTTAGTTTTCATGAAATTAAGCATGCAGTTTTTCACATAGTGTTGGATCATGACTTTTCATGAAGATAAGCAAGTACTTTCACAAACAGTGTGGTATCGTTAGTTTTCATGGAGTTAAGCAAGGAGAATCTCACACAGTTTTGTATCGTGAGTTTTCATGAAATCAAGCACACAGTTTCACAGTCTTGTATCGTTAGTTTTCATGAAGGTTGAGCGAGTAGTTTTACAAACACTGTTGTCTCGTTAGTTTTCATAGAGTTAAGCAAGCAGATTCTTACACAGTGTTGTATCGTTAGTTTTCATGGAGTTAAGCAAGCAGATTCTCACACAGTTTTGTATCGTGAGTTTTAATGAAATCAAGCACACAGTTTCACAAACAGTCTTGTATCGTTTGTTTTCATAGAGTTAAGCAAGCAGATTCTTACACAGTGTTGTATCGTTAGTTTTCATGAAATTAAGCATACAGGTTCACAAACTGTCTTTTATCGTTAGTATTCTTGAATTTAAACAATTAGTTTCACAAACAGTGTTGTGTGTTTGGTTTTCAGGGAGCTAAGCAAGAAGATTGTCACACAGTGCTGTATCATTATTTTTCATGAAGATAAGCATGTGGATTCTCAAACAGTTTGGTATCGTTAGTTTTTATAAAGCTAAGCATGTAGTATCTCACACAGTGTTGTATCGATAGTTTTCATGAAGTTAAGCAAGTCGTTTCACAACAAGTGTTGCATCGGGACTTTTCATGAAATTAAGCAAGTCGTTTCACAACCAGTGTTGTATCGTTAATTTTCATGTAGTTAAGCATGTAGTTTCTCACACAGTGTTGTATCGTTACTTTTCATGAAGATAAGCATGTAGATTCTCAAACTGTTTGGTTTCGGTAGTTTTCATCAGGTTAAGCATGCAGTTTCTCACACAGTGTTGTATCGATAGTTTTCATAAAGATAAGCTTGTATTTTCTCAAACAGTGTTGTATCGTTTGTTTTCTTGAAGTTAAGCAAGCAAATTCTCACAAAGTGTTATATCGTTAGTTTTCATGAAGTTTAGCTTGTAGTTTCTCACACAGTGTTGTATCGTGAGTTTTCATGGAGTTAAGCGAGTAGTTTCACAAACAATGTTGTATCGTTAGTTTTCATGAAGGTAAGCATGTAGATTCTCAAAACGTTTGGTATCGTTAGTTTTCATCAATTAAGCATGTAGTTTCTCACAAAGTGTTGTATCGATAGTTTTCATGAAGTTAAGCAAGTAGTTTCACAACCAGTGTTGTATCGTTACTTTTCAAGAAATTATGCATGCAATTTCTCACACAGTGTTGTATCGTTAGTTTTCATGAAATTAAGCATGCAGTTTCTCACATAGTGTCGTATCGATAGATTTCATGAAGTTAAGCAAGTAGTTTCACAACCAGTGTTGTATCGTTACTTTTCATGAAATTATGCATGTAGTTTCTCACGCAGTGTTGTTTCGTTAGTTTTCATGAAATTAAGCCCTTAGTTTCTCACAAAGTGTTGTATCGATAGTTTTCATGAAGTTAAGCAAGTAGTTTCACAACCAGTGTTGTATCGTTAGTTTTCATGAAATTAAGCATGTAGTTTCTCACAAATTGTTGTATCGATAGTTTTCATGAAGTTAAGCAAGGACTTTCACAACCAGTGTTGTATCGTTACTTTTAAAGAAATTATGCATGTAGTTTCTCACACTGTGTTGTATCGTTAGTTTTCATGAAATTAAGCATGCAGTTTCTCACAAAGTGATGGATCATGACTTTTCATGAAGATAAGCAAGTACTTTCACAAACAGTGTTGTCTCGTTAGTTTTCATAGAGTTAAGCAAGCAGATTCTTACACAGTGTTGTATCGTTAGTTTTCATGGAGTTAAGCAAGCAGATTCTCACACAGTTTTGTATCGTGAGTTTTCATGAAATCAAGCACACAGTTTCACATGCAGTCTTGTATCGTTAGTTTTCATGAAGGTGAGCAAGTAGTTTCACAATCTGTGTTGTATCGTTAGTTTTCATAGAGTTAAGCTAGCAGATTCTTACACAGTGTTGTATCGTTAGTGTTCATGAAATTAAGCATACAGTTTCACAAACTGTCCTGTATCGTTAGTATTCATGAAGTTAAGCAATTAGTTTCACAAACTGTGTTGTGTCTTTGGTTTTCAGGGAGTTATGCAAGCAGATTGTCACACAGTGCTCTATCATTATTTTTCATGAAGATAAGCATGTAGATTCTCAAACAGTTTGGTATTGTTAGTTTTCATAAAGCTAAGCATGTGGTATCTCACACAGTGTTGCATCGATAGTTTTCATGAGGTTAAGCAAGTCGTTTCACAACAAGTGTTGTATCGGTACTTTTCATGAAATTAAGGAACTAGTTTCACAACCGGTGTTGTATTGTTAATTTTCATGTAGTTCAGCATGTACTTTCTCAAGTGTTGTATCGTTAGTTTTCATGAAATTAAGCATGCAGTTTCTCACATACTGTCATATCGATAGTTTTCATGAAGTTAAGCAAGTAGTTTCACAACCAGATTTGTATCGTTACTTTTCATGAAATTATGCACGTAGTTTCTCACACAGTGTTGTATCGTTAGTTTTCATTAAATTAAGCATGTAGTTTCTCACAAAGTGTTGTATCGATAGTTTTCATAAAGATAAGCTTGTAGTTTCTCAAACAGTGTTGTATCGTTTCTTTTCATGAAGTTAAGCAAGCAGATTCTCACACAGTGTTATACCGTTAGTTTTCATGAAGTTTAGCTTGTAGTTTCTCACACAGTTTTGTATCGATAGTTTTCATGGAGTTAAGCGAGTAGTTTCACAAACAATGTTGTATCGTTAGTTTTCATGAAGGTAAGCATGTAGATTCTCAAAAAGTTTGGTATGGATAGTTTTCATGAAGTTAAGCAAGTAGTTTCACAACCAGTGTTGTATCGTTACTTTTAATGAAATTAAGCACGTATTTTCACACACAGTGTTGGATCATGACTTTTCATGAAGATAAGCAAGTACTTTCACAAACAGTGTTGTATCGTTAGTTTTCATGGAGTTAAGCAAGGAAAATCTCACACAGTTTTGTATCGTGAGTTTTCATGAAATCAAGCACACAGTTTCACAGTCTTGTATCGTTAGTTTTCATGAAGGTTGGGCAAGTAGTTTTATAAACACTGTTGTCTCGTTAGTTTTCATAGAGTTAAGCAAGCAGATTCTTACACAGTGTTGTATCGTTAGTTTTCATGGAGTTAAGCAAGCAGATTGTCACACAGTTTTGTATCGTTAGTTTTCATGAAATTAAGCATACAGTTTCACAAACTGTCTTGTATCGTAAGTATTCTTGAATTTAAACAATTAGTTTCACAAACAGTGTTGTGTCTTTGGTTTTCAGGGAGCTAAGCAAGAAGATTGTCACACAGTGCTGTATCATTATTTTTCATGAAGATAAGCATGTGGATTCTCAAACAGTTTGGTATCGTTAGTTTTTATAAAGCTAAGCATGTAGTATCTCACACAGTGTTGTATCGATAGTTTTCATGAAGTTAAGCAAGTCGTTTCACAACAAGTGTTGCATCGGTACTTTTCATGAAATTAAGCAAGTCGTTTCACAGCCAGTGTTGTATTGTTAATTTTCATGTAGTTAAGCATGTAGTTTCTCACACAGTGTTGTATCGTTACTTTTCATGAAGATAAGCATGTAGATTCTGAAACTGTTTGGTTTCAGTAGTTTTCATCAGGTTAAGCATGCAGTTTCTCACACAGTGTTGTATCGATAGTTTTCATAAAGATAAGCTTGTATTTTCTCAAACAGTGTTGTATCGTTTGTTTTCTTGAAGTTAAGCAAGCAAATTCTCACAAAGTGTTATATCGTTAGTTTTCATGAAGTTTAGCTTGTAGTTTCTCACACAGTGTTGTATCGAGAGTTTTCATGGAGTTAAGCGAGTAGTTTCACAAACAATGTTGTATCGTTAGTTTTCATGAAGGTAAGCATGTAGATTCTCAAAAAGTTTGGTATGGTTTGTTTTCATCAATTAAGCATGTAGTTTCTCACAAAGTGTTGTATCGATAGTTTTCATGAAGTTAAGCAAGTAGTTTCACAACCAGTGTTGTATCGTTACTTTTCAAGAAATTATGCATGCAGTTTCTCACACAGTGTTGTATCATTAGTTTTCATGAAATTAAGCATGCTGTTTCTCACATAGTGTCGTTTCGATAGATTTCATGAAGTTAAGCAAGTAGTTTCACAACCAGTGTTGTATCGTTACTTTTCATGAAATTATGCATGTAATTTCTCACACAGTGTTATTTCGTTAGTTTTCATGAAATTAAGCCCTTAGTTTCTCACAAAGTGTTGTATCGATAGTTTTCATGAAGTTAAGCAAGTAGTTTCACAACCAGTGTTGTATCGTTACTTTTCATGAAATTATGCATGTAGTTTCTCACACAGTGTTGTATCGTTACTTTTCATGAAATTAAGCATGTAGTTTCTCACACAGTGTTGTGTCGTTACTTTTCATGAAGATAAGCATGTAGCTTCTCAAACTGTTTGGTGTCGGTAGTTTTCATCAGGTTAAGCATGCAGTTTCTCACACAGTGTTGTATCGATAGTTTTCATAAAGATAAGCTTGTAGTTTCTCAAACAGTGTTGTATCGTTTGTTTTCATGAAGTAAAGCAAGCAGATTCTCACACAATGTTATATCGTTAGTTTTCATGATGTTTAGCTTATAGATTCTCACACAGTGTTGTATCGTGAGTTTTCATGGAGTTAAGCGAGTACTTTCACAAACAATGTTGTATCGTTAGTTTTCATGAAGATAAGCATGTAGATCCTCAAAAAGATTGGTATCAAGTTAAGCATGTAGTTTCTCACAAAGTGTTGTATCGATAGTTTTCATGAAGTTAAGCAAGTAGTTTCACAACCAGTGTTGTATCGTTACTTTTCATGAAATTATGCAATGAGGTTCTCACACAGTGTTAGTTTTCATGAAATTAAGCATGTAGTTTCTCACACAGTGTTGTATGGTTACTTTTCATGAAGATAAGCATGTAGATTCTCAAACTGTTTGGTGTCGGTAGTTTTCATCAGGTTAAGCATGCAGTTTCTCACACAGTGTTGTATCGTGAGTTTTCATGGATTTAAGCGAGTAGTGTCACAAACAATGTTGTATCGTTAGTTTTCATGAAGGTAAACATGTAGATTCTCAAAAAGTTTGGTATCGTTAGTTCATCAAGTTAAGCATGTAGTTTCTCACAAAGTGTTGTATCGATAGTTTTCATGAAGTTAAGCAAGTAGTTTCACAACCAGTGTTGTATCGTTACTTTTAATGAAATTATGCATATAGTTTCTCACACAGTATTGTATCGTTAGGTTTCATTAAATTAAGCATGTAGTTTGTCACAAAGTGTTGTATCGATAGTTTTCATGAAGGTGAGCATGTAGTTTCACAACCTGTGTTGTATCGTTAGTTTTCATAGAGTTAAGCAAGCAGATTCTTACACAGTGTTGTATCGTTAGTTTTCATGAAATTAAGCATACAGTTTCACAACCTGTCTTGTATCGTTAGTATTCATGAAGTTAAGCAATTAGTTTCACAAACTTTGTTGTGTCTTTGGTTTTCAGGGAGTTAAGCAAGCAGATTGTCACACAGTGCTGTATCATTATTTTTCATGAAGGTAAGCATGTAGATTCTCAAACAGTTTGGTATCGTTAGTTTTCATAAAGCTAAGCATGTAGTATCTCACACAGTGTTGTATCGGTAGTTTTCATGAAGTTAAGCAAGTCGTTTCACAACCAGCGTTGTATCGTTAATTTTCATGTAGTTAAGCATGTAGTTTCTCACACAGTGTTGTATCGTTACTTTTTCATGAAGATAAGCATGTAGATTCTCAAACAGTTTGGTGTCGGTAGTTTTCATCAGGTTAAGCATGCAGTTTCTCACACAGTGTTGTATCCATAGTTTTCATAAAGATAAGCTTGTAGTTTCTCAAACAGTGTTGTATCGTTTGTTTTCATGAAGTTAAGCAAGCAGATTCTCACACAGTGTTATATCGTTAGTTTTCATGAAGTTTAGCTTGTAGTTTCTCACACAGTGTTGTATCGATAGTTTTCATGAAGGTAAGCATGTAGAATCTCAATAAGTTTGGTATCGTTAGTTTTCATCAAGTTAAGCATGTTGTTTCTCACAAAGTGTTGTATCGATAGTTTTCATGAAGTTAAGCAAGTAGTTTCACAACCAGTGTTGTATCATTACTTTTCATGAAATTATGCATGTAGTTTCTCACACAGTGTTGTATCGTTACTTTTCATGAAATTAAGCATGCAGTTTCTCACACAGTGTTGTATCGATATTTTTCATAAAGATAAGCTTGTAGTTTCTCAAACACTGTTGTATCGTTTGTTTTCCTGAAGTTAAGCAAGCAGATTCTCACACAGTAATATATCGTTAATTTTCATGAGGTTTAGCTTATAGTTTCTCACACAGTGTTGTATCGTGAGTTTTCATGGAGTTAAGCGAGTGGTTTCACAATTTTGTATCGTTAGTTTTCATGAAGGTAACCATGTAGATTCTCAAAAAGTTTGGTATCGTTATTTTTCATCAAGTTAATCATGTAGTTTCTCACAAAGTGTTGTATCGATAGTTTTCATGAAGTTAAGCAAGTAGTTTCACAACCAGTGTTGTATCATTAATTTTCATGAAATTATGCATGTAGTTTCTCACACAGCGTTGTATCGTTACTTTTCATGAAATTATGCATGTAGTTTCTCACACAGTGTTGTATCGTTAGTTTTCATGAAATTAAGCATGTAGTTTCTCACAAAGTGTTGTGTCGATAGTTTTCATGAAGTTAAGCAAGTAGTTTCACAACCAGTGTTGTATCGTTACTTTTCATGAAATTATGCATGTAGTTTCTCACACAGTGTTGTATCTTTACTTTTCATGAAGATAAGCACATAGATTCTCAAACTGTTTGGTGTCGGTAGTTTTCATCAGGTTAAGCATGCAGTTTCTCACACAGTGTTGTATCCATAGTTTTCATAAAGATAAGCTTGTAGTTTCTCAAACAGTGTTGTATCGTTACTTTTAATGAAATTATGCATGTAGTTTCTCACACAGTGTTGTATCGTTAGTTTTCATGAAATTAAGCATGCAGTTTTTCACATAGTGTTGGATCATGACTTTTCATGAAGATAAGCAAGTACTTTCACAAACAGTGTGGTATCGTTAGTTTTCATGGAGTTAAGCAAGGAGAATCTCACACAGTTTTGTATCGTGAGTTTTCATGAAATCAAGCACACAGTTTCACAGTCTTGTATCGTTAGTTTTCATGAAGGTTGAGCGAGTAGTTTTACAAACACTGTTGTCTCGTTAGTTTTCATAGAGTTAAGCAAGCAGATTCTTACACAGTGTTGTATCGTTAGTTTTCATGGAGTTAAGCAAGCAGATTCTCACACAGTTTTGTATCGTGAGTTTTTTTGAAATCAAGCACACAGTTTCACAAACAGTCTTGTATCGTTTGTTTTCATAGAGTTAAGCAAGCAGATTCTTACACAGTGTTGTATCGTTAGTTTTCATGAAATTAAGCATACAGGTTCACAAACTGTCTTGTATCGTTAGTATTCTTGAATTTAAACAATTAGTTTCACAAACAGTGTTGTGTGTTTGGTTTTCAGGGAGCTAAGCAAGAAGATTGTCACACAGTGCTGTATCATTATTTTTCATGAAGATAAGCATGTGGATTCTAAAACAGTTTGGTATCGTTAGTTTTTATAAAGCTAAGCATGTAGTATCTCACACAGTGTTGTATCGATAGTTTTCATGAAGTTAAGCAAGTCGTTTCACAACAAGTGTTGCATCGGGACTTTTCATGAAATTAAGCAAGTCGTTTCACAACCAGTGTTGTATCGTTAATTTTCATGTAGTTAAGCATGTAGTTTCTCACACAGTGTTGTATCGTTACTTTTCATGAAGATAAGCATGTAGATTCTCAAACTGTTTGGTTTCGGTAGTTTTCATCAGGTTAAGCATGCAGTTTCTCACACAGTGTTGTATCGATAGTTTTCATAAAGATAAGCTTGTATTTTCTCAAACAGTGTTGTATCGTTTGTTTTCTTGAAGTTAAGCAAGCAAATTCTCACAAAGTGTTATATCGTTAGTTTTCATGAAGTTTAGCTTGTAGTTTCTCACACAGTGTTGTATCGTGAGTTTTCATGGAGTTAAGCGAGTAGTTTCACAAACAATGTTGTATCGTTAGTTTTCATGAAGGTAAGCATGTAGATTCTCAAAACGTTTGGTATCGTTAGTTTTCATCAATTAAGCATGTAGTTTCTCACAAAGTGTTGTATCGATAGTTTTCATGAAGTTAAGCAAGTAGTTTCACAACCAGTGTTGTATCGTTACTTTTCAAGAAATTATGCATGCAATTTCTCACACAGTGTTGTATCGTTAGTTTTCATGAAATTAAGCATGCAGTTTCTCACATAGTGTCGTATCGATAGATTTCATGAAGTTAAGCAAGTAGTTTCACAACCAGTGTTGTATCGTTACTTTTCATGAAATTATGCATGTAGTTTCTCACGCAGTGTTGTTTCGTTAGTTTTCATGAAATTAAGCCCTTAGTTTCTCACAAAGTGTTGTATCGATAGTTTTCATGAAGTTAAGCAAGTAGTTTCACAACCAGTGTTGTATCGTTAGTTTTCATGAAATTAAGCATGTAGTTTCTCACAAATTGTTGTATCGATAGTTTTCATGAAGTTAAGCAAGGACTTTCACAACCAGTGTTGTATCGTTACTTTTAAAGAAATTATGCATGTAGTTTCTCACACTGTGTTGTATCGTTAGTTTTCATGAAATTAAGCATGCAGTTTCACACAAAGTGATGGATCATGACTTTTCATGAAGATAAGCAAGTACTTTCACAAACAGTGTTGTCTCGTTAGTTTTCATAGAGTTAAGCAAGCAGATTCTTACACAGTGTTGTATCGTTAGTTTTCATGGAGTTAAGCAAGCAGATTCTCACACAGTTTTGTATCGTGAGTTTTCATGAAATCAAGCACACAGTTTCACATGCAGTCTTGTATCGTTAGTTTTCATGAAGGTGAGCAAGTAGTTTCACAATCTGTGTTGTATCGTTAGTTTTCATAGAGTTAAGCTAGCAGATTCTTACACAGTGTTGTATCGTTAGTGTTCATGAAATTAAGCATACAGTTTCACAAACTGTCCTGTATCGTTAGTATTCATGAAGTTAAGCAATTAGTTTCACAAACTGTGTTGTGTCTTTGGTTTTCAGGGAGTTATGCAAGCAGATTGTCACACAGTGCTCTATCATTATTTTTCATGAAGATAAGCATGTAGATTCTCAAACAGTTTGGTATTGTTAGTTTTCATAAAGCTAAGCATGTGGTATCTCACACAGTGTTGCATCGATAGTTTTCATGAGGTTAAGCAAGTCGTTTCACAACAAGTGTTGTATCGGTACTTTTCATGAAATTAAGGAACTAGTTTCACAACCGGTGTTGTATTGTTAATTTTCATGTAGTTCAGCATGTACTTTCTCAAGTGTTGTATCGTTAGTTTTCATGAAATTAAGCATGCAGTTTCTCACATACTGTCATATCGATAGTTTTCATGAAGTTAAGCAAGTAGTTTCACAACCAGATTTGTATCGTTACTTTTCATGAAATTATGCACGTAGTTTCTCACACAGTGTTGTATCGTTAGTTTTCATTAAATTAAGCATGTAGTTTCTCACAAAGTGTTGTATCGATAGTTTTCATAAAGATAAGCTTGTAGTTTCTCAAACAGTGTTGTATCGTTTCTTTTCATGAAGTTAAGCAAGCAGATTCTCACACAGTGTTATACCGTTAGTTTTCATGAAGTTTAGCTTGTAGTTTCTCACACAGTGTTGTATCGATAGTTTTTTGAAGTTAAGCAAGTCGTTTCACAACAAGTGTTGCATCGGGACTTTTCATGAAATTAAGCAAGTCGTTTCACAACCAGTGTTGTATCGTTAATTTTCATGTAGTTAAGCATGTAGTTTCTCACACAGTGTTGTATCGTTACTTTTCATGAAGATAAGCATGTAGATTCTCAAACTGTTTGGTTTCGGTAGTTTTCATTAGGTTAAGCATGCAGTTTCTCACACAGTGTTGTATCGATAGTTTTCATAAAGATAAGCTTGTATTTTCTCAAACAGTGTTGTATCGTTTGTTTTCTTGAAGTTAAGCAAGCAAATTCTCACAAAGTGTTATATCGTTAGTTTTCATGAAGTTTAGCTTGTAGTTTCTCACACAGTGTTGTATCGTGAGTTTTCATGGAGTTAAGCCAGTAGTTTCACAAACAATGTTGTATCGTTAGTTTTCATGAAGGTAAGCATGTAGATTCTCAAAACGTTTGGTATCGTTAGTTTTCATCAATTAAGCATGTAGTTTCTCACAAAGTGTTGTATCGATAGTTTTCATGAAGTTAAGCAAGTAGTTTCACAACCAGTGTTGTATCGTTACTTTTCAAGAAATTATGCATGCAATTTCTCACACAGTGTTGTATCGTTAGTTTTCATGAAATTAAGCATGCAGTTTCTCACATAGTGTTGTATCGATAGATTTCATGAAGTTAAGCAAGTAGTTTCACAACCAGTGTTGTATCGTTACTTTTCATGAAATTATGCATGTAGTTTCTCACGCAGTGTTGTTTCGTTAGTTTTCATGAAATTAAGCCCTTAGTTTCTCACAAAGTGTTGTATCGATAGTTTTCATGAAGTTAAGCAAGTAGTTTCACAACCAGTGTTGTATCGTTAGTTTTCATGAAATTAAGCATGTAGTTTCTCACAAATTGTTGTATCGATAGTTTTCATGAAGTTAAGCAAGGACTTTCACAACCAGTGTTGTATCGTTACTTTTAAAGAAATTATGCATGTAGTTTCTCACACTGTGTTGTATCGTTAGTTTTCATGAAATTAAGCATGCAGTTTCACACAAAGTGATGGATCATGACTTTTCATGAAGATAAGCAAGTACTTTCACAAACAGTGTTGTCTCGTTAGTTTTCATAGAGTTAAGCAAGCAGATTCTTACACAGTGTTGTATCGTTAGTTTTCATGGAGTTAAGCAAGCAGATTCTCACACAGTTTTGTATCGTGAGTTTTCATGAAATCAAGCACACAGTTTCACATGCAGTCTTGTATCGTTAGTTTTCATGAAGGTGAGCAAGTAGTTTCACAATCTGTGTTGTATCGTTAGTTTTCATAGAGTTAAGCTAGCAGATTCTTACACAGTGTTGTATCGTTAGTGTTCATGAAATTAAGCATACAGTTTCACAAACTGTCCTGTATCGTTAGTATTCATGAAGTTAAGCAATTAGTTTCACAAACTGTGTTGTGTCTTTGGTTTTCAGGGAGTTATGCAAGCAGATTGTCACACAGTGCTCTATCATTATTTTTCATGAAGATAAGCATGTAGATTCTCAAACAGATTGGTATTGTTAGTTTTCATAAAGCTAAGCATGTGGTATCTCACACAGTGTTGCATCGATAGTTTTCATGAGGTTAAGCAAGTCGTTTCACAACAAGTGTTGTATCGGTACTTTTCATGAAATTAAGGAACTAGTTTCACAACCGGTGTTGTATTGTTAATTTTCATGTAGTTCAGCATGTACTTTCTCAAGTGTTGTATCGTTAGTTTTCATGAAATTAAGCATGCAGTTTCTCACATACTGTCATATCGATAGTTTTCATGAAGTTAAGCAAGTAGTTTCACAACCAGATTTGTATCGTTACTTTTCATGAAATTATGCACGTAGTTTCTCACACAGTGTTGTATCGTTAGTTTTCATTAAATTAAGCATGTAGTTTCTCACAAAGTGTTGTATCGATAGTTTTCATAAAGATAAGCTTGTAGTTTCTCAAACAGTGTTGTATCGTTTCTTTTCATGAAGTTAAGCAAGCAGATTCTCACACAGTGTTATACCGTTAGTTTTCATGAAGTTTAGCTTGTAGTTTCTCACACAGTTTTGTATCGATAGTTTTCATGGAGTTAAGCGAGTAGTTTCACAAACAATGTTGTATCGTTAGTTTTCATGAAGGTAAGCATGTAGATTCTCAAAAAGTTTGGTATGGATAGTTTTCATGAAGTTAAGCAAGTAGTTTCACAACCAGTGTTGTATCGTTACTTTTAATGAAATTAAGCACGTATTTTCACACACAGTGTTGGATCATGACTTTTCATGAAGATAAGCAAGTACTTTCACAAACAGTGTTGTATCGTTAGTTTTCATGGAGTTAAGCAAGGAAAATCTCACACAGTTTTGTATCGTGAGTTTTCATGAAATCAAGCACACAGTTTCACAGTCTTGTATCGTTAGTTTTCATGAAGGTTGGGCAAGTAGTTTTATAAACACTGTTGTCTCGTTAGTTTTCATAGAGTTAAGCAAGCAGATTCTTACACAGTGTTGTATCGTTAGTTTTCATGGAGTTAAGCAAGCAGATTGTCACACAGTTTTGTATCGTTAGTTTTCATGAAATTAAGCATACAGTTTCACAAACTGTCTTGTATCGTAAGTATTCTTGAATTTAAACAATTAGTTTCACAAACAGTGTTGTGTCTTTGGTTTTCAGGGAGCTAAGCAAGAAGATTGTCACACAGTGCTGTATCATTATTTTTCATGAAGATAAGCATGTGGATTCTCAAACAGTTTGGTATCGTTAGTTTTTATAAAGCTAAGCATGTAGTATCTCACACAGTGTTGTATCGATAGTTTTCATGAAGTTAAGCAAGTCGTTTCACAACAAGTGTTGCATCGGTACTTTTCATGAAATTAAGCAAGTCGTTTCACAGCCAGTGTTGTATTGTTAATTTTCATGTAGTTAAGCATGTAGTTTCTCACACAGTGTTGTATCGTTACTTTTCATGAAGATAAGCATGTAGATTCTGAAACTGTTTGGTTTCAGTAGTTTTCATCAGGTTAAGCATGCAGTTTCTCACACAGTGTTGTATCGATAGTTTTCATAAAGATAAGCTTGTATTTTCTCAAACAGTGTTGTATCGTTTGTTTTCTTGAAGTTAAGCAAGCAAATTCTCACAAAGTGTTATATCGTTAGTTTTCATGAAGTTTAGCTTGTAGTTTCTCACACAGTGTTGTATCGAGAGTTTTCATGGAGTTAAGCGAGTAGTTTCACAAACAATGTTGTATCGTTAGTTTTCATGAAGGTAAGCATGTAGATTCTCAAAAAGTTTGGTATGGTTTGTTTTCATCAATTAAGCATGTAGTTTCTCACAAAGTGTTGTATCGATAGTTTTCATGAAGTTAAGCAAGTAGTTTCACAACCAGTGTTGTATCGTTACTTTTCAAGAAATTATGCATGCAGTTTCTCACACAGTGTTGTATCATTAGTTTTCATGAAATTAAGCATGCTGTTTCTCACATAGTGTCGTTTCGATAGATTTCATGAAGTTAAGCAAGTAGTTTCACAACCAGTGTTGTATCGTTACTTTTCATGAAATTATGCATGTAATTTCTCACACAGTGTTATTTCGTTAGTTTTCATGAAATTAAGCCCTTAGTTTCTCACAAAGTGTTGTATCGATAGTTTTCATGAAGTTAAGCAAGTAGTTTCACAACCAGTGTTGTATCGTTACTTTTCATGAAATTATGCATGTAGTTTCTCACACAGTGTTGTATCGTTACTTTTCATGAAATTAAGCATGTAGTTTCTCACACAGTGTTGTGTCGTTACTTTTCATGAAGATAAGCATGTAGCTTCTCAAACTGTTTGGTGTCGGTAGTTTTCATCAGGTTAAGCATGCAGTTTCTCACACAGTGTTGTATCGATAGTTTTCATAAAGATAAGCTTGTAGTTTCTCAAACAGTGTTGTATCGTTTGTTTTCATGAAGTAAAGCAAGCAGATTCTCACACAATGTTATATCGTTAGTTTTCATGATGTTTAGCTTATAGATTCTCACACAGTGTTGTATCGTGAGTTTTCATGGAGTTAAGCGAGTAGTTTCACAAACAATGTTGTATCGTTAGTTTTCATGAAGATAAGCATGTAGATCCTCAAAAAGATTGGTATCAAGTTAAGCATGTAGTTTCTCACAAAGTGTTGTATCGATAGTTTTCATGAAGTTAAGCAAGTAGTTTCACAACCAGTGTTGTATCGTTACTTTTCATGAAATTATGCGTGTAGTTTTTTCACACAAGTTGTATCGTTAGTTTTCATGAAATTAAGCATGCAGTTTCTCACATAGTGTCGTTTCGATAGTTTTCATGAAGTTAAGCAAGTAGTTTCACAACCAGTGTTGTATCGTTACTTTTCATGAAATTATGCAATGAGGTTCTCACACAGTGTTAGTTTTCATGAAATTAAGCATGTAGTTTCTCACACAGTGTTGTATGGTTACTTTTCATGAAGATAAGCATGTAGATTCTCAAACTGTTTGGTGTCGGTAGTTTTCATCAGGTTAAGCATGCAGTTTCTCACACAGTGTTGTATCGTGAGTTTTCATGGATTTAAGCGAGTAGTGTCACAAACAATGTTGTATCGTTAGTTTTCATGAAGGTAAACATGTAGATTCTCAAAAAGTTTGGTATCGTTAGTTCATCAAGTTAAGCATGTAGTTTCTCACAAAGTGTTGTATCGATAGTTTTCATGAAGTTAAGCAAGTAGTTTCACAACCAGTGTTGTATCGTTACTTTTAATGAAATTATGCATATAGTTTCTCACACAGTATTGTATCGTTAGGTTTCATTAAATTAAGCATGTAGTTTGTCACAAAGTGTTGTATCGATAGTTTTCATGAAGGTGAGCATGTAGTTTCACAACCTGTGTTGTATCGTTAGTTTTCATAGAGTTAAGCAAGCAGATTCTTACACAGTGTTGTATCGTTAGTTTTCATGAAATTAAGCATACAGTTTCACAACCTGTCTTGTATCGTTAGTATTCATGAAGTTAAGCAATTAGTTTCACAAACTTTGTTGTGTCTTTGGTTTTCAGGGAGTTAAGCAAGCAGATTGTCACACAGTGCTGTATCATTATTTTTCATGAAGGTAAGCATGTAGATTCTCAAACAGTTTGGTATCGTTAGTTTTCATAAAGCTAAGCATGTAGTATCTCACACAGTGTTGTATCGGTAGTTTTCATGAAGTTAAGCAAGTCGTTTCATAACCAGCGTTGTATCGTTAATTTTCATGTAGTTAAGCATGTAGTTTCTCACACAGTGTTGTATCGTTACTTTTTCATGAAGATAAGCATGTAGATTCTCAAACAGTTTGGTGTCGGTAGTTTTCATCAGGTTAAGCATGCAGTTTCTCACACAGTGTTGTATCCATAGTTTTCATAAAGATAAGCTTGTAGTTTCTCAAACAGTGTTGTATCGTTTGTTTTCATGAAGTTAAGCAAGCAGATTCTCACACAGTGTTATATCGTTAGTTTTCATGAAGTTTAGCTTGTAGTTTCTCACACAGTGTTGTATCGATAGTTTTCATGAAGGTAAGCATGTAGAATCTCAATAAGTTTGGTATCGTTAGTTTTCATCAAGTTAAGCATGTTGTTTCTCACGAATTGTTGTATCGATAGTTTTCATGAAGTTAAGCAAGGACTTTCACAACCAGTGTTGTATCGTTACTTTTAAAGAAATTATGCATGTAGTTTCTCACACTGTGTTGTATCGTTAGTTTTCATGAAATTAAGCATGCAGTTTCACACAAAGTGATGGATCATGACTTTTCATGAAGATAAGCAAGTACTTTCACAAACAGTGTTGTCTCGTTAGTTTTCATAGAGTTAAGCAAGCAGATTCTTACACAGTGTTGTATCGTTAGTTTTCATGGAGTTAAGCAAGCAGATTCTCACACAGTTTTGTATCGTGAGTTTTCATGAAATCAAGCACACAGTTTCACATGCAGTCTTGTATCGTTAGTTTTCATGAAGGTGAGCAAGTAGTTTCACAATCTGTGTTGTATCGTTAGTTTTCATAGAGTTAAGCTAGCAGATTCTTACACAGTGTTGTATCGTTAGTGTTCATGAAATTAAGCATACAGTTTCACAAACTGTCCTGTATCGTTAGTATTCATGAAGTTAAGCAATTAGTTTCACAAACTGTGTTGTGTCTTTGGTTTTCAGGGAGTTATGCAAGCAGATTGTCACACAGTGCTCTATCATTATTTTTCATGAAGATAAGCATGTAGATTCTCAAACAGATTGGTATTGTTAGTTTTCATAAAGCTAAGCATGTGGTATCTCACACAGTGTTGCATCGATAGTTTTCATGAGGTTAAGCAAGTCGTTTCACAACAAGTGTTGTATCGGTACTTTTCATGAAATTAAGGAACTAGTTTCACAACCGGTGTTGTATTGTTAATTTTCATGTAGTTCAGCATGTACTTTCTCAAGTGTTGTATCGTTAGTTTTCATGAAATTAAGCATGCAGTTTCTCACATACTGTCATATCGATAGTTTTCATGAAGTTAAGCAAGTAGTTTCACAACCAGATTTGTATCGTTACTTTTCATGAAATTATGCACGTAGTTTCTCACACAGTGTTGTATCGTTAGTTTTCATTAAATTAAGCATGTAGTTTCTCACAAAGTGTTGTATCGATAGTTTTCATAAAGATAAGCTTGTAGTTTCTCAAACAGTGTTGTATCGTTTCTTTTCATGAAGTTAAGCAAGCAGATTCTCACACAGTGTTATACCGTTAGTTTTCATGAAGTTTAGCTTGTAGTTTCTCACACAGTTTTGTATCGATAGTTTTCATGGAGTTAAGCGAGTAGTTTCACAAACAATGTTGTATCGTTAGTTTTCATGAAGGTAAGCATGTAGATTCTCAAAAAGTTTGGTATGGATAGTTTTCATGAAGTTAAGCAAGTAGTTTCACAACCAGTGTTGTATCGTTACTTTTAATGAAATTAAGCACGTATTTTCACACACAGTGTTGGATCATGACTTTTCATGAAGATAAGCAAGTACTTTCACAAACAGTGTTGTATCGTTAGTTTTCATGGAGTTAAGCAAGGAAAATCTCACACAGTTTTGTATCGTGAGTTTTCATGAAATCAAGCACACAGTTTCACAGTCTTGTATCGTTAGTTTTCATGAAGGTTGGGCAAGTAGTTTTATAAACACTGTTGTCTCGTTAGTTTTCATAGAGTTAAGCAAGCAGATTCTTACACAGTGTTGTATCGTTAGTTTTCATGGAGTTAAGCAAGCAGATTGTCACACAGTTTTGTATCGTTAGTTTTCATGAAATTAAGCATACAGTTTCACAAACTGTCTTGTATCGTAAGTATTCTTGAATTTAAACAATTAGTTTCACAAACAGTGTTGTGTCTTTGGTTTTCAGGGAGCTAAGCAAGAAGATTGTCACACAGTGCTGTATCATTATTTTTCATGAAGATAAGCATGTGGATTCTCAAACAGTTTGGTATCGTTAGTTTTTATAAAGCTAAGCATGTAGTATCTCACACAGTGTTGTATCGATAGTTTTCATGAAGTTAAGCAAGTCGTTTCACAACAAGTGTTGCATCGGTACTTTTCATGAAATTAAGCAAGTCGTTTCACAGCCAGTGTTGTATTGTTAATTTTCATGTAGTTAAGCATGTAGTTTCTCACACAGTGTTGTATCGTTACTTTTCATGAAGATAAGCATGTAGATTCTGAAACTGTTTGGTTTCAGTAGTTTTCATCAGGTTAAGCATGCAGTTTCTCACACAGTGTTGTATCGATAGTTTTCATAAAGATAAGCTTGTATTTTCTCAAACAGTGTTGTATCGTTTGTTTTCTTGAAGTTAAGCAAGCAAATTCTCACAAAGTGTTATATCGTTAGTTTTCATGAAGTTTAGCTTGTAGTTTCTCACACAGTGTTGTATCGAGAGTTTTCATGGAGTTAAGCGAGTAGTTTCACAAACAATGTTGTATCGTTAGTTTTCATGAAGGTAAGCATGTAGATTCTCAAAAAGTTTGGTATGGTTTGTTTTCATCAATTAAGCATGTAGTTTCTCACAAAGTGTTGTATCGATAGTTTTCATGAAGTTAAGCAAGTAGTTTCACAACCAGTGTTGTATCGTTACTTTTCAAGAAATTATGCATGCAGTTTCTCACACAGTGTTGTATCATTAGTTTTCATGAAATTAAGCATGCTGTTTCTCACATAGTGTCGTTTCGATAGATTTCATGAAGTTAAGCAAGTAGTTTCACAACCAGTGTTGTATCGTTACTTTTCATGAAATTATGCATGTAATTTCTCACACAGTGTTATTTCGTTAGTTTTCATGAAATTAAGCCCTTAGTTTCTCACAAAGTGTTGTATCGATAGTTTTCATGAAGTTAAGCAAGTAGTTTCACAACCAGTGTTGTATCGTTACTTTTCATGAAATTATGCATGTAGTTTCTCACACAGTGTTGTATCGTTACTTTTCATGAAATTAAGCATGTAGTTTCTCACACAGTGTTGTGTCGTTACTTTTCATGAAGATAAGCATGTAGCTTCTCAAACTGTTTGGTGTCGGTAGTTTTCATCAGGTTAAGCATGCAGTTTCTCACACAGTGTTGTATCGATAGTTTTCATAAAGATAAGCTTGTAGTTTCTCAAACAGTGTTGTATCGTTTGTTTTCATGAAGTAAAGCAAGCAGATTCTCACACAATGTTATATCGTTAGTTTTCATGATGTTTAGCTTATAGATTCTCACACAGTGTTGTATCGTGAGTTTTCATGGAGTTAAGCGAGTAGTTTCACAAACAATGTTGTATCGTTAGTTTTCATGAAGATAAGCATGTAGATCCTCAAAAAGATTGGTATCAAGTTAAGCATGTAGTTTCTCACAAAGTGTTGTATCGATAGTTTTCATGAAGTTAAGCAAGTAGTTTCACAACCAGTGTTGTATCGTTACTTTTCATGAAATTATGCGTGTAGTTTTTTCACACAAGTTGTATCGTTAGTTTTCATGAAATTAAGCATGCAGTTTCTCACATAGTGTCGTTTCGATAGTTTTCATGAAGTTAAGCAAGTAGTTTCACAACCAGTGTTGTATCGTTACTTTTCATGAAATTATGCAATGAGGTTCTCACACAGTGTTAGTTTTCATGAAATTAAGCATGTAGTTTCTCACACAGTGTTGTATGGTTACTTTTCATGAAGATAAGCATGTAGATTCTCAAACTGTTTGGTGTCGGTAGTTTTCATCAGGTTAAGCATGCAGTTTCTCACACAGTGTTGTATCGTGAGTTTTCATGGATTTAAGCGAGTAGTGTCACAAACAATGTTGTATCGTTAGTTTTCATGAAGGTAAACATGTAGATTCTCAAAAAGTTTGGTATCGTTAGTTCATCAAGTTAAGCATGTAGTTTCTCACAAAGTGTTGTATCGATAGTTTTCATGAAGTTAAGCAAGTAGTTTCACAACCAGTGTTGTATCGTTACTTTTAATGAAATTATGCATATAGTTTCTCACACAGTATTGTATCGTTAGGTTTCATTAAATTAAGCATGTAGTTTGTCACAAAGTGTTGTATCGATAGTTTTCATGAAGGTGAGCATGTAGTTTCACAACCTGTGTTGTATCGTTAGTTTTCATAGAGTTAAGCAAGCAGATTCTTACACAGTGTTGTATCGTTAGTTTTCATGAAATTAAGCATACAGTTTCACAACCTGTCTTGTATCGTTAGTATTCATGAAGTTAAGCAATTAGTTTCACAAACTTTGTTGTGTCTTT
The DNA here is from genome assembly GCF_017639785.1 of Mesocricetus auratus. Classification (NCBI taxonomy): domain Eukaryota; kingdom Metazoa; phylum Chordata; class Mammalia; order Rodentia; family Cricetidae; genus Mesocricetus; species Mesocricetus auratus. The sequence continues at coordinate 22,697 of NW_024429190.1, forward strand.
GGTTTTCAGGGAGTTAAGCAAGCAGATTGTCACACAGTGCTGTATCATTATTTTTCATGAAGGTAAGCATGTAGATTCTCAAACAGTTTGGTATCGTTAGTTTTCATAAAGCTAAGCATGTAGTATCTCACACAGTGTTGTATCGGTAGTTTTCATGAAGTTAAGCAAGTCGTTTCATAACCAGCGTTGTATCGTTAATTTTCATGTAGTTAAGCATGTAGTTTCTCACACAGTGTTGTATCGTTACTTTTTCATGAAGATAAGCATGTAGATTCTCAAACAGTTTGGTGTCGGTAGTTTTCATCAGGTTAAGCATGCAGTTTCTCACACAGTGTTGTATCCATAGTTTTCATAAAGATAAGCTTGTAGTTTCTCAAACAGTGTTGTATCGTTTGTTTTCATGAAGTTAAGCAAGCAGATTCTCACACAGTGTTATATCGTTAGTTTTCATGAAGTTTAGCTTGTAGTTTCTCACACAGTGTTGTATCGATAGTTTTCATGAAGGTAAGCATGTAGAATCTCAATAAGTTTGGTATCGTTAGTTTTCATCAAGTTAAGCATGTTGTTTCTCACAAAGTGTTGTATCGATAGTTTTCATGAAGTTAAGCAAGTAGTTTCACAACCAGTGTTGTATCATTACTTTTCATGAAATTATGCATGTAGTTTCTCACACAGTGTTGTATCGTTACTTTTCATGAAATTAAGCATGCAGTTTCTCACACAGTGTTGTATCGATATTTTTCATAAAGATAAGCTTGTAGTTTCTTAAACACTGTTGTATCGTTTGTTTTCCTGAAGTTAAGCAAGCAGATTCTCACACAGTAATATATCGTTAATTTTCATGAGGTTTAGCTTATAGTTTCTCACACAGTGTTGTATCGTGAGTTTTCATGGAGTTAAGCGAGTGGTTTCACAATTTTGTATCGTTAGTTTTCATGAAGGTAACCATGTAGATTCTCAAAAAGTTTGGTATCGTTATTTTTCATCAAGTTAATCATGTAGTTTCTCACAAAGTGTTGTATCGATAGTTTTCATGAAGTTAAGCAAGTAGTTTCACAACCAGTGTTGTATCATTAATTTTCATGAAATTATGCATGTAGTTTCTCACACAGCGTTGTATCGTTACTTTTCATGAAATTATGCATGTAGTTTCTCACACAGTGTTGTATCGTTAGTTTTCATGAAATTAAGCATGTAGTTTCTCACAAAGTGTTGTGTCGATAGTTTTCATGAAGTTAAGCAAGTAGTTTCACAACCAGTGTTGTATCGTTACTTTTCATGAAATTATGCATGTAGTTTCTCACACAATGTTGTATCTTTACTTTTCATGAAGATAAGCACATAGATTCTCAAACTGTTTGGTGTCGGTAGTTTTCATCAGGTTAAGCATGCAGTTTCTCACACAGTGTTGTATCCATAGTTTTCATAAAGATAAGCTTGTAGTTTTTCAAACAGTGTTGTATCGTTACTTTTAATGAAATTATGCATGTAGTTTCTCACACAGTGTTGTATCGTTAGTTTTCATGAAATTAAGCACGCAGTTTTTCACATAGTGTTGGATCATGACTTTTCATGAAGATAAGCAAGTACTTTCACAAACAGTGTGGTATCGTTAGTTTTCATGGAGTTAAGCAAGGAGAATCTCACACAGTTTTGTATCGTGAGTTTTCATGAAATCAAGCACACAGTTTCACAGTCTTGTATCGTTAGTTTTCATGAAGGTTGAGCGAGTAGTTTTACAAACACTGTTGTCTCGTTAGTTTTCATAGAGTTAAGCAAGCAGATTCTTACACAGTGTTGTATCGTTAGTTTTCATGGAGTTAAGCAAGCAGATTCTCACACAGTTTTGTATCGTGAGTTTTAATGAAATCAAGCACACAGTTTCACAAACAGTGTTGTCTCGTTAGTTTTCATAGAGTTAAGCAAGCAGATTCTTACACAGTGTTGTATCGTTAGTTTTCATGGAGTTAAGCAAGCAGATTCTCACACAGTTTTGTATCGTGAGTTTTCATGAAATCAAGCACACAGTTTCACATGCAGTCTTGTATCGTTAGTTTTCATGAAGGTGAGCAAGTAGTTTCACAATCTGTGTTGTATCGTTAGTTTTCATAGAGTTAAGCTAGCAGATTCTTACACAGTGTTGTATCGTTAGTGTTCATGAAATTAAGCATACAGTTTCACAAACTGTCTTGTATCGTTAGTATTCATGAAGTTAAGCAATTAGTTTCACAAACTGTGTTGTGTCTTTGGTTTTCAGGGAGTTATGCAAGCAGATTGTTACACAGTGCTCTATCATTATTTTTCATGAAGATAAGCATGTAGATTCTCAAACAGTTTGGTATTGTTAGTTTTCATAAAGCTAAGCATGTGGTATCTCACACAGTGTTGCATCGATAGTTTTCATGAGGTTAAGCAAGTCGTTTCACAACAAGTGTTGTATCGGTACTTTTCATGAAATTAAGGAACTAGTTTCACAACCGGTGTTGTATTGTTAATTTTCATGTAGTTCAGCATGTACTTTCTCAAGTGTTGTATCGTTAGTTTTCATGAAATTAAGCATGGAGTTTCTCACATACTGTCATATCGATAGTTTTCATGAAGTTAAGCAAGTAGTTTCACAACCAGATTTGTATCGTTACTTTTCATGAAATTATGCACGTAGTTTCTCACACAGTGTTGTATCGTTAGTTTTCATTAAATTAAGCATGTAGTTTCTCACAAAGTGTTGTATCGATAGTTTTCATAAAGATAAGCTTGTAGTTTCTCAAACAGTGTTGTATCGTTTCTTTTCATGAAGTTAAGCAAGCAGATTCTCACACAGTGTTATACCGTTAGTTTTCATGAAGTTTAGCTTGTAGTTTCTCACACAGTTTTGTATCGATAGTTTTCATGGAGTTAAGCGAGTAGTTTCAGAAACAATGTTGTATCGTTAGTTTTCATGAAGGTAAGCATGTAGATTCTCAAAAAGTTTGGTATGGATAGTTTTCATGAAGTTAAGCAAGTAGTTTCACAACCAGTGTTGTATCGTTACTTTTAATGAAATTAAGCACGTATTTTCACACACAGTGTTGGATCATGACTTTTCATGAAGATAAGCAAGTACTTTCACAAACAGTGTTGTATCATTAGTGTTCATGGAGTTAAGCAATCAGATTCTCACACAGTTTTGTATCGTGAGTTTTCATATAATCAAGCACACAGTTTCACAAACAGTCTTGTATCGTTAGTTTTCATGAAGGTGAGCAAGTAGTTTCACAAACTGTGTTGTATCGTTAGTTTTCATAGAGTTAAGCAAGCAGATTCTTAAACAGTGTTGTATCGTTAGTTTTCATGAAATTAAGCATACAGTTTCACAAACTGTCTTGTATCGTTAGTATTCATGAAGTTAAGCAATTAGTTTCACAAACAGTGTTGTGTCTTTGGTTTTCAGGGAGTTATGCAAGCAGATTGTCACACAGTGCTGTATCATTATTTTTCATGAAGCTAAGCATATAGATTCTCAAACAGTTTGGTATCGTTAGTTTTCATAAAGCTAAGCATGTAGTATCTCACACAGTGTTGTATCGATAGTTTTCATGAAGTTAAGCAAGTCGTTTCACAACAAGTGTTGTATCGGTACTTTTCATGAAATTAAGCAAGTCGTTTCAAACCAGTGTTGTATTGGTACTTTTCATGAAATTAAGCATGTAGTTTCTCACAATGTGTTGTATCGATAGTTTTCATGAAATTAAGCATGTAGTTTCATAACCAGTGTTGTATCATTATTTTTCATGTAGTTAAGTATGTAGTTTCTCACACAGTGTTGTCTCGTTACTTTTCATAAAGATAAGCAAGCAGATTCTCACACAGTGTTGTATCGTTAGTTTTCATGAAATTAAGCATGCAGTTTGTCACATAGTGTTGTATCGATAGTTTTCATGAAGTTTAGCAAGGAGTTTCACAACCAGTGTTGTATCGTTACTTTTCATGTAGTTAAGCATGTAGTTTCTCACACAGTGTTGTATCGTTACTTTTCATGAAGATAAGCATGTAGATTCTCAAACTATTTGGTGTCGGTAGTTTTCATCAGGTTAAGCATGCAGTTTCTCACACAGTGTTGTATCGTTAGTTTTCATGAAATTAAGCATGCAGTTTTTCACATAGTGTTGGATCATGACTTTTCATGAAGATAAGCAAGTACTTTCACAAACAGTGTTGTATCATTAGTTTTCATGGAGTTAAGCAAGCAGATTCTCACACAGTTTTGTATCGTGAGTTTTCATGAAATCAAGCACACAGTTTCACAGTCTTGTATCGTTAGTTTTCATGAAGGTTGAGCAAGTAGTTTTACAAACTCTGTTGTCTCCTTAGTTTTCATAGAGTAAAGCAAGCAGGTTCTTACACAGTGTTGTATCGTTAGTTTTCATGGATTTAAGAAAGGAGATTCTCACACAGTTTTGTATCGTGAGTTTTCATGAAATCAAGCACACAGTTTCACAAACAGTCTTGTATCGTTTGTTTTCATAGAGTTAAGCAAGCAGATTCTTACACAGTGTTGTATCGTTACTTTTCTTGAAATTAAGCATACAGTTTCACAAACTGTCTTGTATCGTTAGTATTCTTGAATTTAAATAATTAGTTTCACAAACAGTGTTGTGTCTTTGGTTTTCAGGGAGTTAAGCAAGCAGATTTTCACACAGTGCGGTATCATTATTTTTCATGAAGATAAGCATGTGGATTCTCAAACAGTTTGGTATCGTTAGTTTTTATAAAGCTAAGCATGTTGTATCTCACACAGTGTTGTATCGATAGTTTTCATGAAGTTAAGCAAGTCGTTTCACAACAAGTGTTGTATCGGTACTTTTCATGAAATTAAGCAAGTCGTTTCACAACCAGTGTTGTATCGTTAATTTTCATGTAGTTAAGCATGTAGTTTCTCACACAGTGTTGTATCGTTACTTTTCATGAAGATAAGCATGTAGATTCTCAAACTGTTTGGTTTCAGTAGTTTTCATCAGGTTAAGCATGCAGTTTCTCACACAGTGTTGTATCTATAGTTTTCATAAAGATAAGCTTGTATTTTCTCAAACAGTGTTGTATCGTTTGTTTTCATGAAGTTAGCAAGCAGATTCTCACACAGTGTTATATCGTTAGTTTTCATGAAGTTTAGCTTGTAGTTTCTCACACAGTGTTGTATCGTGATTTTTCATGGCGTTAAGCGAGTAGTTTCACAAACAATGTTGTATCTTTAGTTTTCATGAAGGTAAGCATGTAGATTCTCAAAAAGTTTGGTATCGTTAGTTTTCATCAAGTTATGCATGTAGTTTCTCACAAAGTGTTGTATCAATAGTTTTCATGAAGTTAAGCAAGTAGTTTCACAACCAGTGTTGTATCGTTAGTTTTCATGAAATTAAGCATGTAGTTTCTCACAAAGTGTTGTATCGATAGTTTTCATGAAGTTAAGCAAGGAGTTTCACAACCAGTGTTGTATCGTTACTTTTAATGAAATTATGCATGTAGTTTCTCACACAGTGTTGTATCGTTAGTTTTCATGAAATTAAGCATGCAGTTTCTCACAAAGTGATGGATCATGACTTTTCATGAAGATAAGCAAGTACTTTCACAAACAGTGTTGTCTCGTTAGTTTTCATAGAGTTAAGCAAGCAGATTCTTACACAGTGTTGTATCGTTAGTTTTCATGGAGTTAAGCAAGCAGATTCTCACACAGTTTTGTATCGTGAGTTTTCATGAAATCAAGCACACAGTTTCACAAACAGTCTTGTATCGTTAGTTTTCATGAAGGTGAGCAAGTAGTTTCACAAACTGTGTTGTATCGTTAGTTTTCATAGAGTTAAGCAAGCAGATTCTTACACAGTGTTGTATCATTAGTTTTCATGAAATTAAGCAAACAGTTTAACAAACTGTCTTGTGTCGTTAGTATTCATGAAGTTAAGCAATTAGTTTCACAAACTGTGTTGTGTCTTTGGTTTTCAGGGAGTTATGCAAGCAGATTGTCACACAGTGCTGTATCATTATTTTTCATGAAGATAAGCATGTGGTATCTCACACAGTGTTGTATCGATAGTTTTCATGAGGTTAAGCAAGTCGTTTCACAACAAGTGTTGTATCGGTACTTTTCATGAAATTAAGGAACTAGTTTCACAACCGGTGTTGTATCATTAATTTTCATGTAGTTCAGCATGTACTTTCTCACACAGTGTTGTATCGTTAGTTTTCATAAAATTAAGCATGCAGTTTCTCACATACTGTCATATCCATAGTTTTCATGATGTTAAGCAAGTAGTTTCACAACAAGAGTTGTATCGTTACTTTTCATGAAATTATGCACGTAGTTTCTCACACAGTGTTGTATCGTTATTTTTCATTAAATTAAGCATGTAGTTTCTCACAAAGTGTTGTATCGATAGTTTTCATGAAGTTAAGCAAGTAGTTTCACAACCAGTGTTGTATCTTTAATTTTCATGTAGTTAAGCATGTAGTTTCTCACACAGTGTTGTATCGTTACTTTTCATGAAGATAAGCATGTAGATTCTCAAACTGTTTGGTGTCGGTAGTTTTCATCAGGTTAAGCATGCAGTTTCTCACACAGTGTTGTATCGATAGTTTTCATAAAGATAAGCTTGTAGTTTCTCAAACAGTGTTGTATCGTTTCTTTTCATGAAGTTAAGCAAGCAGATTCTCACACAGTGTTATACCATTAGTTTTCATGAAGTTTAGCTTGTAGTTTCTCACACAGTGTTGTATTGTGAGTTTACATGGAGTTAAGCGAGTAGTTTCAAAAACAATGTTGTATCGTTAGTTTTCATGAAGGTAAGCATGTAGATTCTCAAAAAGTTTGGTATGGATAGTTTTCATGAAGTTAAGCAAGTAGTTTCACAACCAGTGTTGTGTCGTTACTTTTAATGAAATTAAGCACGTAGTTTCACACACAGTGTTAGATCATGACTTTTCATGAGGATAAGCAAGTACTTTCACAAACAGTGTTGTATCATTAGTTTTCATGGAATTAAGCAATCAGATTCTCACACAGTTTTGTATCGTGAGTTTTCATATAATGAAGCACACAGTTTCACAGTCTTGTATCGTTAGTATTCATGAAGGTGAGCAAGTAGTTTCACAAACTGTGTTGTATCGTTAGTTTTCATAGAGTTAAGCAAGCAGATTCTTACACAGTGTTGTATCGTTAGTTTTCATGAAATTAAGCATGCAGTTTGTCACATAGTGTTGTATCGATAGTTTTCATGAAGTTTAGCAAGGAGTTTCACAACTAGTGTTGTATCGTTACTTTTAATGAAATTATGCATGTAGTTTCTCACACAGTGTTATATCGTTAGTTTTCATGAAATTAAGCATGCAGTTTCTCACATAGTGTCGTATCGATAGATTTCATGAAGTTAAGCAAGTAGTTTCACAACCACTGTTGTATCGTTACTTTTCATGAAATTATGCATGTAGTTTCTCACACAGTGTTGTATCGTTAGTTTTCATGAAATTAAGCACTTAGTTTCTCACAATGTGTTGTATCGATAGTTTTCATGAAGTTAAGCAAGTAGTTACATAACCAGTGTTGTATCGTTACTTTTCATGAAATTATGCATGTAGTTCCTCACACAGTGTTGTATCGTTAGTTTTCATGAAATTAAGCATGTAGTTTCTCACACAGTGTTGTATCGTTACTTTTCATGAAGATAAGCATGTAGATTCTCAAACTGTTTGGTGTCGGTAGTTTTCATCAGGTTAAGCATGCAGTTTCTCACACAGTGTTGTATCGATAGTTTCATAAAGATAAGCTTATAGTTTCTCAAACAGTGTTGTATCGTTTGTTTTCTTGAAGTTAAGCAAGCAGATTCTCACACAGTGTTATATCGTTAGTTTTCATGAAGTTTAGCTTATAGTTTCTCACACAGTGTTGTATTGTGAGTTTTCATGGAGTTAAGCGAGTAGTTTCACAAACAATGTTGTATCGTTAGTTTTCATGAAGGTAATCATGTAGATTCTCAAAAAGTTTGGTATCGTTAGTTTTCATCAAGTTAAGCATGTAGTTTCTCAGAAAGTGTTGTATCGATAGTTTTCATGAAGTTAAGCACGTAGTTTCACAACCATTGTTGTATCGTTACTTTTCATGAAATTATGCATGTAGTTTCTCACACAGTGTTGTATCGTTAGTTTTCATGAAATTAAGCATGCAGTTTGTCACATAGTGTTGTATCGATAGTTTTCATGAAGTTTAGCAAGGAGTTTCACAACCAGTGTTGTATCGTTACTTTTAATGAAATTATGCATGTAGTTTCTCACACAGTGTTGTATCGTTAGTTTTCATGAAATTAAGCATGCAGTTTTTCACATAGTGTTGGATTATGACTTTTCATGAAGATAAGCAAGTACTTTCACAAACAGTGTTGTATCGTTAGTTTTCATGGAGTTAAGCAAGCAGATTCTCACACAGTTTTGTATCGTGAGTTTTCATGAAATCAAGCACACAGTTTCACAGTCTTGTATCGTTAGTTTTCATGAAGGTTGAGCAAGTAGTTTTACAAACGCTGTTGTCTCGTTAGTTTTCATAGAGTTAAGCAAGCAGATTCTTACACAGTGTTGTATCGTTAGTTTTCATGGAGTTAAGCAAGCAGATTCTCACACAGTTTTGTATCGTGAGTTTTCATGAAATCAAGCACACAGTTTCACAAACAGTCTTGTATCGTTTGTTTTCATAGAGTTAAGCAAGCAGATTCTTACACAGTGTTGTATCGTTACTTTTCATGAAATTAAGCATACAGTTTCACAAACTGTCTTGTATCGTTAGTATTCTTGAATTTAAACAATTAGTTTCACAAACAGTGTTGTGTCTTTGGTTTTCAGGGAGCTAAGCAAGCAGATTGTCACACAGTGCTGTATCATTATTTTTCATGAAAATAAGCATGTGGATTCTCAAACAGTTTGGTATCGTTAGTTTTTATAAAGCTAAGCATGTAGTATCTCACACAGTGCTGTATCGATAGTTTTCATGAAGTTAAGCAAGTCGTTTCACAACAAGTGTTGTATCGGTACTTTTCATGAAATTAAGCAAGTCGTTTCACAACCAGTGTTGTATCGTTACTTTTCATGTAGTTAAGCATGTAGTTTCTCACACAGTGTTGTATCGTTACTTTTCATGAAGATAAGCATGTAGATTCTCAAACTGTTTGGTGTTGGAAGTTTTCATCAGGTTAAGCATGCAGTTTCTCACACAGTGTTGTATCGATAGTTTTCATAAAGATAAGCTTGTAGTTTCTCAAACAGTGTTGTATCGTTTGTTTTCTTGAAGTTAAGCAAGCAGATTCTCACACAGTGTTATATTGTTAGTTTTCATGAAGTTTAGTTTGTAGTTTCTCACACAGTGTTGTATCGTGAGTTTTCATGGAGTTAAGCGAGTAGTTTCACAAACAATGTTGTATCATTAGTTTTCATGAAGGTAAGCATGTAGATTCTCAAAAAGTTTGGTATCGTTAGTTTTCATGAAATTAAGCATGCAGTTTCTCACATAGTGTTGTATCGATAGTTTTCATGATGTTAAGCATGTAGTTTCACAACCAATGTTGTATCGTTACTTTTCATGAAATTATGCATGTAGTTTCTCACACAGTGTTGTATCGTTAGTTTTCATGAAGTTAAGCAAGTCGTTTCACAACAAGTATTGTATCGGTACTTTTCATGAAATTAAGCATGTCGTTTCACAACCAGTGTTGTATCGTTAATTTTCATGTAGTTAAGCATGTAGTTTCTCACACAGTGGTGTATCTTTTCTTTTCATGAAGATAAGCATGTAGATTCTCAAACTGTTTGGTTTCGGTAGTTTTCATCAGGTTAAGCAAGCAGTTTCTCACACAGTGCTGTATCGATATTTTTCATAAAGCTAAGCTTGTATTTTCTCAAACAGTGTTGTATCGTTTGTTTTCTTGAAGTTAAGCAAGCAGATTCTCACACAGTGTTATATCGTTAGTTTTCATGAAGTTTAGCTTGTAGTTTCTCACACAGTGTTGTATCGTGAGTTTTCATGGAGTTAAGCGAGTAGTTTCACAAACAATGTTGTATCATTAGTTTTCATGAAGTTAATCATGTAGATTCTCAAAAAGTTTGGTATGGATAGTTTTCATGAAGTTAAGCAAGTAGTTTCACAACCAGTGTTGTATCGTTACTTTTAATGAAATTATGCATGTAGTTTCTCACACAGTGTTGTATCGTTAGTTTTCATGAAATTAAGCATGCAGTTTTTCACATAGTGTTGGATTATGACTTTTCATGAAGATAAGCAAGTACTTTCACAAACAGTGTTGTATCGTTAGTTTTCATGGAGTTAAGCAAGCAGATTCTCACACAGTTTTGTATCGTGAGTTTCCATGAAATCAAGCACACAGTTTCACAGTCTTGTATCGTTAGTTTTCATGAAGGTTGAGCAAGTAGTTTTACAAACGCTGTTGTCTCGTTAGTTTTCATAGAGTTAAGCAAGCAGATTCTTACACAGTGTTGTATCGTTAGTTTTCATGGAGTTAAGCAAGCAGATTCTCACACAGTTTTGTATCGTGAGTTTTCATGAAATCAAGCACACAGTTTCACAAACAGTCTTGTATCGTTTGTTTTCATAGAGTTAAGCAAGCAGATTCTTACACAGTGTTGTATCGTTACTTTTCATGAAATTAAGCATACAGTTTCACAAACTGTCTTGTATCGTTAGTATTCTTGAATTTAAACAATTAGTTTCACAAACAGTGTTGTGTCTTTGGTTTTCAGGGAGCTAAGCAAGCAGATTGTCACACAGTGCTGTATCATTATTTTTCATGAAAATAAGCATGTGGATTCTCAAACAGTTTGGTATCGTTAGTTTTTATAAAGCTAAGCATGTAGTATCTCACACAGTGCTGTATCGATAGTTTTCATGAAGTTAAGCAAGTCGTTTCACAACAAGTGTTGTATCGGTACTTTTCATGAAATTAAGCAAGTCGTTTCACAACCAGTGTTGTATCGTTACTTTTCATGTAGTTAAGCATGTAGTTTCTCACACAGTGTTGTATCGTTACTTTTCATGAAGATAAGCATGTAGATTCTCAAACTGTTTGGTGTTGGAAGTTTTCATCAGGTTAAGCATGCAGTTTCTCACACAGTGTTGTATCGATAGTTTTCATAAAGATAAGCTTGTAGTTTCTCAAACAGTGTTGTATCGTTTGTTTTCTTGAAGTTAAGCAAGCAGATTCTCACACAGTGTTATATTGTTAGTTTTCATGAAGTTTAGTTTGTAGTTTCTCACACAGTGTTGTATCGTGAGTTTTCATGGAGTTAAGCGAGTAGTTTCACAAACAATGTTGTATCATTAGTTTTCATGAAGGTAAGCATGTAGATTCTCAAAAAGTTTGGTATCGTTAGTTTTCATGAAATTAAGCATGCAGTTTCTCACATAGTGTTGTATCGATAGTTTTCATGATGTTAAGCATGTAGTTTCACAACCAATGTTGTATCGTTACTTTTCATGAAATTATGCATGTAGTTTCTCACACAGTGTTGTATCGTTAGTTTTCATGAAGTTAAGCAAGTCGTTTCACAACAAGTATTGTATCGGTACTTTTCATGAAATTAAGCAAGTCGTTTCACAACCAGTGTTGTATCCTTAATTTTCATGTAGTTAAGCATGTAGTTTCTCACACAGTGGTGTATCGTTTCTTTTCATGAAGATAAGCATGTAGATTCTCAAACTGTTTGGTTTCGGTAGTTTTCATCAGGTTAAGCAAGCAGTTTCTCACACAGTGCTGTATCGATATTTTTCATAAAGCTAAGCTTGTATTTTCTCAAACAGTGTTGTATCGTTTGTTTTCTTGAAGTTAAGCAAGCAGATTCTCACACAGTGTTATATCGTTAGTTTTCATGAAGTTTAGCTTGTAGTTTCTCACACAGTGTTGTATCGTGAGTTTTCATGGAGTTAAGCGAGTAGTTTCACAAACAATGTTGTATCATTAGTTTTCATGAAGTTAATCATGTAGATTCTCAAAAAGTTTGGTATGGATAGTTTTCATGAAGTTAAGCAAGTAGTTTCACAACCAGTGTTGTATCGTTACTTTTAATGAAATTATGCATGTAGTTTCTCACACAGTGTTGTATCGTTAGTTTTCATGAAATTAAGCATGCAGTTTTTCACATAGTGTTGGATTATGACTTTTCATGAAGATAAGCAAGTACTTTCACAAACAGTGTTGTATCGTTAGTTTTCATGGAGTTAAGCAAGCAGATTCTCACACAGTTTTGTATCGTGAGTTTCCATGAAATCAAGCACACAGTTTCACAGTCTTGTATCGTTAGTTTTCATGAAGGTTGAGCAAGTAGTTTTACAAACGCTGTTGTCTCGTTAGTTTTCATAGAGTTAAGCAAGCAGATTCTTACACAGTGTTGTATCGTTAGTTTTCATGGAGTTAAGCAAGCAGATTCTCACACAGTTTTGTATCGTGAGTTTTCATGAAATCAAGCACACAGTTTCACAAACAGTCTTGTATCGTTTGTTTTCATAGAGTTAAGCAAGCAGATTCTTACACAGTGTTGTATCGTTACTTTTCATGAAATTAAGCATACAGTTTCACAAACTGTCTTGTATCGTTAGTATTCTTGAATTTAAACAATTAGTTTCACAAACAGTGTTGTGTCTTTGGTTTTCAGGGAGCTAAGCAAGCAGATTGTCACACAGTGCTGTATCATTATTTTTCATGAAAATAAGCATGTGGATTCTCAAACAGTTTGGTATCGTTAGTTTTTATAAAGCTAAGCATGTAGTATCTCACACAGTGCTGTATCGATAGTTTTCATGAAGTTAAGCAAGTCGTTTCACAACAAGTGTTGTATCGGTACTTTTCATGAAATTAAGCAAGTCGTTTCACAACCAGTGTTGTATCGTTACTTTTCATGTAGTTAAGCATGTAGTTTCTCACACAGTGTTGTATCGTTACTTTTCATGAAGATAAGCATGTAGATTCTCAAACTGTTTGGTGTTGGAAGTTTTCATCAGGTTAAGCATGCAGTTTCTCACACAGTGTTGTATCGATAGTTTTCATAAAGATAAGCTTGTAGTTTCTCAAACAGTGTTGTATCGTTTGTTTTCTTGAAGTTAAGCAAGCAGATTCTCACACAGTGTTATATTGTTAGTTTTCATGAAGTTTAGTTTGTAGTTTCTCACACAGTGTTGTATCGTGAGTTTTCATGGAGTTAAGCGAGTAGTTTCACAAACAATGTTGTATCATTAGTTTTCATGAAGGTAAGCATGTAGATTCTCAAAAAGTTTGGTATCGTTAGTTTTCATGAAATTAAGCATGCAGTTTCTCACATAGTGTTGTATCGATAGTTTTCATGATGTTAAGCATGTAGTTTCACAACCAATGTTGTATCGTTACTTTTCATGAAATTATGCATGTAGTTTCTCACACAGTGTTGTATCGTTAGTTTTCATGAAGTTAAGCAAGTCGTTTCACAACAAGTATTGTATCGGTACTTTTCATGAAATTAAGCAAGTCGTTTCACAACCAGTGTTGTATCCTTAATTTTCATGTAGTTAAGCATGTAGTTTCTCACACAGTGGTGTATCGTTTCTTTTCATGAAGATAAGCATGTAGATTCTCAAACTGTTTGGTTTCGGTAGTTTTCATCAGGTTAAGCAAGCAGTTTCTCACACAGTGCTGTATCGATATTTTTCATAAAGCTAAGCTTGTATTTTCTCAAACAGTGTTGTATCGTTTGTTTTCTTGAAGTTAAGCAAGCAGATTCTCACACAGTGTTATATCGTTAGTTTTCATGAAGTTTAGCTTGTAGTTTCTCACACAGTGTTGTATCGTGAGTTTTCATGGAGTTAAGCGAGTAGTTTCACAAACAATGTTGTTTCATTAGTTTTCATGAAGGTAATCATGTAGATTCTCAAAAAGTTTGGTATCGTTAGTTTTCATCAAGTTAAGCATGTAGTTTCTCACAAAGTGTTGTATCGATAGTTTTCATGAAGTAAACAAGTAGTTTCACAACCAGTGTTGTATCGTTACTTTTCATGAAATTATGCATGTAGTTTGTCACACAGTGGTGTATCGTTAGTTTTCATGAAATTAAGCATGCAGTTTCTCACATAGTTTTGTATCGATAGTTTTCATGATGTTAAGGATGTAGTTTCACAACCAGTGTTGTATCGTTACTTTTCATGAAATTATGCATGTAGTTCCTCACACAGTGTTGTATCGTTAGTTTTCATGAATTTAAGCATGTAGTTTCTCACAAAGTGTTGTATCGATAGTTTTCATGAAGATAAGCAAGTAGTTTCACAACCAGTGTTGTATCATTACTTTTAATGAAATTATGCATGTAATTTCCCACTCAGTGTTGTATCGTTAGTCTTCATGAAATTAAGCATGCAGTTTCTCACATAGTGTTGGATCATGACTTTTCATGGAGATAAGCAAGTACTTTCACAAACAGTGTTGTATCGTTAGTATTCATGGAGTTAAGCAAGGAGATTCTCACACAGTTTTGTATCGTGAGTTTTCATGAAATCAAGCACACAGTTTCACAAACAGTCTTGTATCGTTAGTTTTCAAGAAGGTATGCAAGTAGTTTCAAAAACTGTGTTGTATCGTTTGTTTTCATAGAGTTAAGCAAGCAGATTCTTACACAGTGTTGTATCGTTAGTTTTCATGAAATTAAGCATACAGTTTCTCAAACTGTCTTGTATCGTTAGTATTCATGAAGTTAAGCAATTAGTTTCACAAACAATGTTGTGTCTTTGGTTTTCAGGGAGTTAAGCAAGCAGATTGTCACACAGTGCTGTATCATTATTTTTCATGAAGCTAAGCATGTAGATTCTCAAACAGTTTGGTATCGTTAGTTTTCATAAAGCTAAGCATGTAGTATCTCACACAGTGTTGTATCGATAGTTTTCATGAAGTTAAGCAAGTCATTTCACAACAAGTGTTGTATCGGTACTTTTCATGAAATTAAGGAACTAGTTTCACAACCAGTGTTGTATCATTAATTTTCATGTAGTTAAGCATGTAGTTTCTCACACAGTGTTGTATCGTTACTTTTCATGAAGATAAGCATGTAGATTCTCAAACTGTTTGGTGTCGGTAGTTTTCATCAGGTTAAGCATGAAGTTTCTCACACAGTGTTGTATCGATAGTTTTCATAAAGATAAGCTTGTAGTTTCTCAAACAGTGTTGTATCGTTTGTTTTCATGACATTAAGCAAGCAGATTCTCACACAGTGTTATATCGTTAGTTTTCATGAAGTTTAGCTTGTAGTTTCTCACACAGTGTTGTATCGTGAGTTTTCATGGAGTTAAGCGAGTAGTTTCACAAACAATGTTGCATCGTTAGTTTTCATGAAGGTAAGCATGTAGATTCTCAAAAAGTTTGGTATCATTAGTTTTCATCAAGTTAAGCATGTAGTTTCTCACAAAGTGTTGTATCGATAGTTTTCATGAAGTTAAGCACGTAGTTTCACAACCATTGTTGTATCGTTACTTTTCATGAAATTATGCATGTAGTTTCTCACACAGTGTTGTATCGTTAGTTTTCATGAAATTAAGCATGCAGTTTGTCACATAGTGTTGTATCGATAGTTTTCATGAAGATTAGCAAGGAGTTTCACAACCAGTGTTGTATCGTTACTTTTCATGAAATTATGCATGTAGGTTCTCACACAGTGTTGTATCGTTAGTTTTCATGAAATTAAGCATGCTGTTTTTCACATAGTGTTGGATCATGACTTTTCATGAAGATAAGCAAGTACTTTCACAAACAGTGTTGTATCGTTAGTTTTCATGGAGTTAAGCAAGCAGATTCTCACACAGTTTTGTATCGTGAGTTTTCATGAAATCAAGCACACAGTTTCACAGTCTTGTATCGTTAGTTTTCATGAAGGTTGAGCAAGTAGTTTTACAAACTCTGTTGTCTCGTTAGTTTTCATAGAGTTAAGCAAGCAGATTCTTACACAGTATTGTATCGTTACTTTTCATGAAATTAAGCATACAGGTTCACAAACTGTCTTGTATCGTTAGTATTCTTGAATTTAAACAATTAGTTTCACAAACAGTGTTGTGTGTTTGGTTTTCAGGGAGCTAAGCAAGAAGATTGTCACACAGTGCTGTATCATTATTTTTCATGAAGATAAGCATGTGGATTCTCAAACAGTTTGGTATCGTTAGTTTTTATAAAGCTAAGCATGTAGTATCTCACAAAGTGTTGTATCGATAGTTTTCATGAAGTTAAGCAAGTCGTTTCACAACTAGTGTTGTTTCGTTACTTTTCATGAAATTATGCATGTAGTTTCTCACACAGTGTTGTATCGTTAGTTTTCATGAAGTTAAGCAAGTAGTATCACAACCAGTGTTGTTTTGTTACTTTTCATGAAATTATGCATGTAGTTTCTCACACAGTGTTGTATCGTTAGTTTTCATGAAATTAAGCATGTAGTTTCTCACACAGTGTTGTATCGTTACTTTTCATGAAGATAAGCATGTAGATTCTCAAACTGTTTGGTGTCGGTAGTTTTCATCAGGTTAAGCATGCAGTTTCTCACACAGTGTTGTATCGATAGTTTCATAAAGATAAGCTTGTAGTTTCTCAAACTGTGTTGTATCGTTTGTTTTCTTGAAGTTAAGCAAGCAGATTCTCACACATGTTATATCGTTAGTTTTCATGAAGTTTAGCTTGTAGTTTCTCACACAGTGTTGTATCGTGAGTTTTCATGGAGTTAAGCGAGTAGTTTCACAAACAATGCTGTATCGTTAGTTTTCATGAAGGTAATCATGTAGATTCTCAAAAAGTTTGGTATCGTTAGTTTTCATCAAGTTAAGCATGTAGTTTCTCACAAAGTGTTGTATCGATAGTTTTCATGAAGTAAGCAAGTAGTTTCACAACCAGTGTTGTATCGTTACTTTTCATGAAATTATGCATGTAGTTTCTCACACAGTGTTGTATCGTTAGTTTTCATGAAATTAAGCATGCAGTTTCTCACATAGTGTTGTATCGATAGTTTTCATGATGTTAAGCATGTAGTTTCACAACCAATGTTGTATCGTTACTTTTCATGAAATTATGCATGTAGTTTCTCACAGAGTGTTGTATCGTTAGTTTTCATGAAGTTAAGCAAGTCGTTTCACAACAAGTGTTGTATCGGTACTTTTCATGAAATTAAGCAAGTCGTTTCACAACCAGTGTTGTATCGTTAATTGTCATGTAGTTAAGCATGTAGTTTCTCACACAGTGTTGTATCGTTACTTTTCATGAAGATAAGCATGTATATTCTCAAACTGTTTGGTTTCGGTAGTTTTCATCAGATTAAGCAAGCATTTTCTCACACAGTGTTGTATCGATATTTTTCATAAAGATAAGCTTGTATTTTCTCAAACAGTGTTGTATCGTTTGTTTTCTTGAAGTTAAGCAAGCAGATTCTCACACAGTGTTATATCGTTAGTTTTCATGAAGTTTAGCTTGTAGTTTCTCACACAGTGTTGTATCGATAGTTTTCATGGAGTTAAGCGAGTAGTTTCACAAACAATGTTGTATCGTTAGTTTTCATGAAGGTAATCATGCAGATTCTCAAAAAGTTTGGTATCGTTAGTTTTCATCAAGTTAAGCATGTAGTTTCTCACAAAGTGTTGTATCGATAGTTTTCATGAAGTAAACAAGTAGTTTCACAACCAGTGTTGTATCGTTACTTTTCATGAAATTATGCATGTAGTTTCTCACACAGTGGTGTATCGTTAGTTTTCATAGAATTAAGCAAGCAAATTCTTACACAGTGTTGTATCGTTAGTTTTCATGAAATTAAGCATACAGTTTCACTAACTGTCTTGTATCGTTAGTATTCATGAAGTTAAGCAATTAGTTTCACAAACAGTGTTGTGTCTTTGGTTTTGAGGGAGTTAAGCAAGCAGATTGTCACACAGTGCTGTATCATTATTTTTCATGAAGCTAAGCATGTAGATTCTCAAACAGTTTGGTATCGTTAGTTTTTATAAAGCTAAGCATGTAGTATCTCACACAGTTTTGTATCGATAGTTTTCATGAGGTTAAGCAAGTCGTTTCACAACAAGTGTTGTATCGGTACTTTTCATGAAATTAAGCAAGTCGTTTCACAACCAGTGTTGTATCGTTAATTTTCATGTAGTTAAGCATGTAGGTTCTCACACAGTGTTGTATCATTACTTTTCATGAATTTAAGCATGTAGATTCTCAAACTGGTTGGTTTCGGTAGTTTTCATCAGGTTATGCATGCAGTTTCTCACACAGTGTTGTATCGATAGTTTTCATAAAGATAAGCTTGTAGTTTCTCAAACAGTGTTGTATCGTTTGTTTTCTTGAAGTTAAGCAAGCAGATTCTCACACAGTGTTATATCGTTAGTTTTCATGAAGTTTAGTTTGTAGTTTCTCACACAGTGTTGTATCGTGAGTTGTCATGGAGTTAAGCGAGTAGTTTCACAAACAATGTTGTATCGTTTGTTTTCATGAAGGTAAGCATGTAGATTCTCAAAAAGTTTGGTATCGTTAGTTTTCATCAAGTTAAGCATGTAGTTTCTCACAAAGTGTTGTATCGATAGTTTTCATGAAGTTAAGCAAGTAGTTTCACAACCAGTGTTGTATCGTTACTTTTCATGAAATTATGCATGTAGTTTCTCACACAGTGTTGTATCGTTAGTTTTCATGAAATTAAGCGTGCAGTTTCTCACATAGTTTTGTATCGATGGTTTTCATGAAGTTAATCAAGTAGTTTCACAACCAGTGTTGTATAGTTACTTTTCCTGAAATTATGCATGTAGTTTCTCACACAGTGTTGTATCATTAGTTTTCATGAAATTAAGCATGTAGTTTCTCACAAAGTGTTGTATCGATAGTTTTCATGAAGTTAAGCAAGGAGTTTCACAACCAGTGTTGTATCGTTACTTTTAATGAAATTATGCATGTAGTTTCTCACACAGTGTTGTATCGTTAGTTTTCATGAAATTAAGCATGCAGTTTCTCACAAAGTGATGGATATGACTTTTCATGAAGATAAGCAAGTACTTTCACAAACAGTGTTGTCTCGTTAGTTTTCATAGAGTTAAGCAAGCAGATTCTTACACAGTGTTGTATCGTTAGTTTTCATGGAGTTAAGCAAGCAGATTCTCACACAGTTTTGTATCGTGAGTTTTCATGAAATCAAGCACACAGTTTCACAAACAGTCTTGTATCGTTAGTTTTCATGAAGGTGAGCAAGTAGTTTCACAAACTGTGTTGTATCGTTAGTTTTCATAGAGTTAAGCAAGCAGATTCTTACACAGTGTTGTATCATTAGTTTTCATGAAATTAAGCATACAGTTTCACAAACTGTCTTGTATCGTTAGTATTCATGAAGTTAAGCAATTAGTTTCACAAACTGTGTTGTGTCTTTGGTTTTCAGGGAGTTATGCAAGCAGATTGTCACACAGTGCTGTATCATTATTTTTCATGAAGATAAGCATGTAGATTCTCAAACAGTTTGGTATTGTTAGTTTTCATAAAGCTAAGCATGTGGTATCTCACACAGTGTTGTATCGATAGTTTTCATGAGGTTAAGCAAGTCGTTTCACAACAAGTGTTGTATCGGTACTTTTCATGAAATTAAGGAACTAGTTTCACAACCGGTGTTGTATCGTTAATTTTCATGCAGTTCAGCATGTACTTTCTCACACAGTGTTGTATCGTTAGTTTTCATGAAATTAAGCATGCAGTTTCTCACATACTGTCATATCGATAGTTTTCATGAAGTTAAGCAAGTAGTTTCACAACCAGAGTTGTATCGTTACTTTTCATGAAATTATGCACGTAGTTTCTCACACAGTGTTGTATCGTTAGTTTTCATTAAATTAAGCATGTAGTTTCTCACAAAGTGTTGTATCGATAGTTTTCATGAAGGTAAGCAAGTAGTTTCACAACCAGTGTTGTATCTTTAATTTTCATGTAGTTAATTAAGCATGTAGTTTCTCACACAGTGTTGTATCGTTACGTTTCATGAAGATAAGCATGTAGATTCTCAAACTGTTTGGTGTCGGTATTTTTCATCAGGTTAAGCATGCAGTTTCTCACACAGTGTTGTATCGATAGTTTTCATAAAGATAACCTTGTAGTTTCTCAAACAGTGTTGTATCGTTTCTTTTCATGAAGTTAAGCAAGCAGATTCTCACACAGTGTTATACCATTAGTTTTCATGAAGTTTAGCTTGTAGTTTCTCACACAGTGTTGTATCGATAGTTTTCATGGAGTTAAGCGAGTAGTTTCACAAACAATGTTGTATCGTTAGTTTTCATGAAGGTAAGCATGTAGATTCTCAAAAAGTTTGGTATGGATGGTTTTCATGAAGTTAAGCAAGTAGTTTCACAACCAGTGTTGTATTGTTACTTTTAATGAAATTAAGCACGTAGTGTCACACACAGTGTTGGATCATGACTTTTCATGAAGATAAGCAAGTACTTTCACAAACAGTGTTGTATCATTAGTTTTCATGGAGTTAAGCAATCAGATTCTCACACACTTTTGTATCGTGAGTTTTCATATAATCAAGCACACAGTTTCACAAACAGTCTTGTATTGTTAGTTTTCATGAAGGTGAGCAAGTAGTTTCACAAACTGTGTTGTATCGTTAGTTTTCATAGAGTTAAGCAAGCAGATTCTTACACAGTGTTGTATCGTTAGTTTTCATGAAATTAAGCATACAGTTTCACTAACTGTCTTGTGTCGTTAGTATTCATGAAGTTAAGCAATTAGTTTCACAAACAGTGTTGTGTCTTTGGTTTTCAGGGAGTTAAGCAAGCAGATTGTCACACAGTGCTGTATCATTATTTTTCATGAAGCTAAGCATGTAGATTCTCAAACAGTTTGGTATCATTAGTTTTCATAAAGCTAAGCATGTAGTATCTCACACAGTGTTGTATCGATAATTTTCATGAAGTTAAGCAAGTCGTTTCACAACCAGTGTTGTATCGGTACTTTTCATGAAATTAAGCATGTAGTTTCTCACACAGTGTGGTATCGATAGTTTTCATGCAATTAAGCAAGTAGTTTCACAACCAGTGTTGTATCGTTAATTTTCATGTAGTTAAGCATGTAGTTTCTCACACAGTGTTGTATTGTTACTTTTCATAAAGATAAGCATGTAGATTATCACACAGTGTTTTATCATTAGTTTTCATGAAATTAAGCATGTAGTTTCTCACACAGTGTTGTATCGTTACTTTTCATAAAGATAAGCAAGCAGATTCTCACACAGTGTTGTATCGTTAGTTTTTATGAAATTAAGCATGTAGTTTCTCCCACATTGTTGTATTGTTAGTTTTCATGAAAGTTAGCACTGAGTTTCACAAACAGTGTTATCGTTAGTATTCATGAAGTTAAGCACTTAGTTTCACAAACAGTGTTGTGTCATTAGTTTTCATGGAGTTAAGCAAGCAGGTTGTCACACAGTGTTGTATCATTAGTTTCATGAAGTTAAGCTTGTAGTTTCTCACACAGTGTTGTATCGTTAGTTTTCATGAAGTTAGGCACGAAGGTTCACAAACAGTGTTGTATCCTCAGTTTTCATGGAGTTAAGGAAGTATATTCTCACACAGTGCTGTATCGTTAGTTTTCATGAAGGTAAGCACGATGTTTCTCACACAGTGTTGTGATATTTGTGTTCATGAAGTTAAGCATGCAGATTATCACACAGTGTTGTATTGTTAGTTTTCATGAAGTTAATCACGTAATTTCAAATACAGTGTTATATCGTTAGTTTTCATCAAGTTAAGTACGTAATTTCAAAAACAGTGATATATCGTTAGTTTTCATGAAGTTAAGTACGTGGTTTCTCACAGAGTGTTGTATCGTTTGTTTTATTGAAGTTAAGCACGTAGTTTCACAATCAGTGTTGTATCGTCAGTTTTCGTGAAGATATGCACGATATTTCTCAAAGAGTGTTGTATCATTAGCGTTCATGAAGATAAGAATGCAGATTATCACACATTGTTGCATCGTTAGTTTTCATGTCGTTAAGTACATAGATTCTCATCCAGTGTTGTATCATTAGTTTTAATGAAGTTAAGCAAGTATATTCTCATACAGTGCTGTATCGTTAGTTTTCATGAAGTTAAGCACGATGTTTCTCACAGAGTGTTGTAATATTAGTGTTCATGAAGGTCAGCATGCAGATTATCACACAGTGTTGTCTCGTTAGTTTTCATGAAGTTAAGTACATGATTTCTCACAGAGTGTTGTATCATGAGTTTTGAGGACGTTAAGCACGTAGTTTCACAAACAGTGTTGTATCTTTAGTTTTCCTGAAGTTAAGTACATAGATTCTCAGACAGTGTTGTATTGTTTGTTTTCATGAAGTTAAGCCCGAAGGGTCACAAACAGTGTTGTATCTTTAATTTTCCTGAAGTTAAGTACGTAGATTCTCAACAGTGTTGTATTGTTTGTTTTCATGAAGTTAAGCACGAAGGTTCACAAAAGTCTTGTATCTTTAGTTTTCCTGAAGTTAATCTCGTAGATTCTCACACAGTGTTGTATTGTTTGTTTTAATGAAGGTAAGTAGTTTCACAAACAGTGATGTAGTGTTAGTTTTCATGAAGACAAGCACGTAGATTCTCACACAGTGTTGTATCGTTAGTTTTAATGAAGTTAAGCACACAGTTTTACAGTGTTGTAGTGTTAGTTTTCATGATGGTAAACACGTAATTTCTCACAGAGTGTTGTCTCCTTAGTTTTCACGAAGTTAAGCACGTAATTTCAAAAACAGTGTTATATCGTTAGTTTTCATGAACGTAAGTACGATATTTCTCACACAGTGTTGTATCATGAGTTTTGAGGACGTTAAGCACGTAGTTTCACAAAAAGTGTTGTATTTTTAGTTTTCCTGAAGTTAAGTATGTAGATTCTCAGACTGTGTTGTTTGTTTTCATGAAGTTAAGCACGAAGGTTCACAAGCAGTGTTGTGTCTTTAGTTTTCCTGAAGTTAAGCACGTAGATGCTCACACAGTGTTGTATTGTTTGTTTTAAAGAAGGTTAGCACGTAGTTTCACAAACAGTGTTGTATCATTAGTTTTCATGAAGTTCAGCACGTATATTCTCACACAAAGTTGTATCGTTAGTTTTCATGAAGTTAAGCACGTAATTTCAAAAATAGTGTTATATCGTTAGTTTATATGAAGTTAAGCACGATGTTTCTCACACAGTGTTGTCATATTACTGTTCATGAAGGTAAGCATGCAGATTATCACACAGGTTTGTATCGTTCGTTTTCATGAAGTTAAGTACGTGGTTTCTCACAGAGTGTTGTATCATGAAGTTAAGCACGTAGTTTCACAATCAGTGTTCTATCTTTAGTTTTCCTGAAGTTAAGCTCGTAGATTCTCACACAATGTGGTATTGTTTGTTTTAATGAAGGTCAGCACATACTTTCACAAACAGTGTTGTAGTGTTAGCTTTCATGAAGATAAGCACGTTGATTCTCACACATTGTTGTATCTCTAATGAAATTAAGCACGCAGTTTCACAAACAGTGTTGTAGTGTTAGTTTTCTTGAAGATAAGCACGTAGATTCTCACAAAGGGTTGTACCTTTAGTTTCAATGATGTTAAGCACGCAGTTTCACAAACAGTGTTGTAGTGTTAGTTTTCATGATGGTAAGTACGTAGTTTGCCACAGAGTGTTGCGTCCTTAGTTTTCATGAAGTTAAGCACGTAGATTCTCACACAATGTTGTATCGTTAGTTTTAATGAAATTAAGCAAGGATGTTCTCACACAGTGCTGTATCGTTAGTTTTCATGAAGTTAAGCACGATGTTTCTCACACAGTGTTGTAATATAAGTGTTCATGAAGGTAAGCATGCAGATTATCACACAGTGTTGTATGGTTAGTTTTCATGAAGTGAAGCACGTAATTTCAAAAACAGTGTTATATCGTAGTTTTCATGAAGTTAAGTACGTGATTTCTCAGTTGTATCATGAGTTTTTGGGAAGTGAAGCATGTAGTTTCACAGTGTTGTATCATTAGTTTTCCTGAAGTTAAGCAAGTAGTTTCACAATCAGTGTTGTATTGTTAGTTTTCATTAAGTTAAGCAGATAGTTTCTCACCCAGTGTTTTATCATTAGTTTTCATGAAGTTCAGCACGTAATTTCAAAAACAGTGTTATATCTTTAGTTTTTATGAAGTTAAGCACGATGTTTCTCACACAGTGTTGTCACATTAGTGTTCATGAAGTTAAGCATGCAGATTATCACATAGGGTTGTATCGTTAGTTTTCATAAAGTTAAGCACGTAATTTCAAAAACATTGATATATCGTTAGTTTTCATCAAGTTAAGTACGTGGTTTCTCACAGAGTGTTGTATCATGAGTTTTGAGGACGTTAAGCACGTAGTTTCACAAACAGTGTTGTGTCGTTAGGTTTCAGGTAGTTAAGCAAGCAGATTGTCACACAGTGTTGTATCGTTAGTTTTCATGAAATTAAGCATGTAGTTTCTCACACAGTGTTGTATTGTTAGTTTTCATGAAAGTAAGCACACAGTTTCACAAACAGTGTTGTATCGTTAGTATTCATGAAGTTAAGCACGATGTTTCTCACACAGTGTTGTGATATTAGTGTTGATGAAGTTAAGCATGCAGATTATCACACAGTGTTGTATCATTAGTTTTCACGAAGTTAAGTACGTAATTTCAAAAACAGGGATATATCGTTAGGTTTCATGAAGTTAAGTACGTGGTTTCTCACAGAGTGTTGTATCATGAGTTTGCAGGAAGTTAAGCACGTAGTTTCACAATCAGTGTTGTATATTTAGTTTTCCTGAAGTTAAACAGGAAGATTCTCACACAGTGTGGTATTGTTTGTTTTAATAAAGGTAAGCAGGTAGTTTCACAAACAGTGTTCTGGTGTAAGTTCTCATGAAGGTAAGCACGTAGCTTCTCACATAGTGTTGTATCATTGGTTTTCACGAAGGTAAGCACCTAGTATCTCAAAGAGTGTTATATCTTTTGTTTTCTTGAAGTTAAGCACGTAGTTTCACAATCAGTTTTGTATCGTCAGTTTTCGTGAAGATAAGGACGATGTTTCTCAAAGAGTGTTGTATCGTTAGTGTTCATGAAGATAAGAATGCATATTATCACACATTGTTGTATCGTTAGTTTTCATGTCGTTAAGCACATAGATTCTCATCCAGTGTTGTATCATTAGTTTTAATGAAGTTAAGCAAGTATATTCTCATACAGTGCTGTATTGTTAGTTTTCATGAAGTTAAGCACGATGTTTCTCACACAGTTTTGTCATATTAGTGTTGATGAAGTTAAGCATGCAGATTATCACACAGTGTTGTATCGTT
Source organism: Mesocricetus auratus (assembly GCF_017639785.1). Taxonomy (NCBI): domain Eukaryota; kingdom Metazoa; phylum Chordata; class Mammalia; order Rodentia; family Cricetidae; genus Mesocricetus; species Mesocricetus auratus. The sequence continues at coordinate 48,050 of NW_024429190.1, forward strand.
TGTTTTCATGAAGTGAAGCACGTAATTTCAAAAACAGTGTTATATCGTTAGTTTTCATGAAGTTAAGTACGTGGTTTCTCACAGAGTGTTGTATCATGAGGTTTCAGGAAGTTAAGCACGTAGTTTCACAATCAGTGTTGCATCTTTAGTTTTCCTGAAGTTAAGCAGGTAGATTCTCACAAAGTGTGGTATTGTATATTTTAATGAAGGTTAGCACGTAGTTTCACAAACAGTGTTGTAGTGTTAGTTTTTATGACGATAAGCACGTAGGTTTTCACATACTGCTGTATCATTGGTTTTCATGAAGTTAAGCACGGAGTTTCACAATCAGTGTTGTATCATCATTTTCATGAAGATAAGCACGATGTTTCTCAAAGAGTGTTGTATCATTGGCGTTCATGAAGATCAGAATTCAGATTATCACACAGTGTTGTATCGTTAGTTTTCATGTCGTAAAGCACATAGATTCTCATCATTAGTTTTAATGAAGTTAAGCAAGTATAATCTCACACAGTGCTGTATCATTAATTTTCATGAAGTTAAGCCCGATGTTTCTCACACAGTGTTGTAATATTAGTGTTCATGAAGGTAAGCAAGCAGATTATCACACAGTGTTGTATCGTTAGTTTTCATGAAGTTAAGCATGCAATTTCAAAAACAGTTTAATATCGTTAGTTTTCATGAAGTTAAGTACGTGGTTTCTCACAGAGTGTTGTATCATGAGTTTTCAGGAAGTTAAGCACGTAGTTTCACAATCGGTGTTGTGTCTTTAGTTTTCCTGACGGTAAGCACGTAGATTCTCACATAGTGTTGAATCGTTAGTTTTAATCAAGTTAAGCGCGTAGTTTCACAAACAGTGTTGTAGTGTTAGTTTTTATGAAGATATCCATGTAGGTTCTCACAGAAGGTTGTGTCATTAGTTTTCATGAAGTTAAGCACCTAGTTTCTCACAGAGTGTTGTATCATTTTTTTTCTTGAAGTTAAGCATGTAGTTTCACAATCAGTGTTGTGTCGTCAGTTTTCAAGAAGTTAAGGACGTGATTTCAAAAACAGTGTTATATCTTTAGTTTTCATGAAGTTAAGTACGTGATTTCTCACAGAGTGAAGTATCATGAGTTTTGAGGACGTTAAGCACATAGTTTCACAAACAGTGTTGTATCTTTAGTTTTCCTGAAGTTAAGCACGTAGATTCTCACACAGTGTTGTATTGTTTGTTTTAATGAAGGTAAGTAAGTAGTTTCACAAACAGTGTTGTAGTGTCATTTTCTATGAAGATAAGCACGTAGATTCTCACACAGTGTTGTATCGTTAGTTTTAATGAAGTTAAGAACACAGTTTCACAAACAGTTTTGTAGTTTTAGTTTTCATGATGGTAAGTCGTAGGTTCTCACAGAGTGTTGTATCCTTAGTTTTCAGGAAGTTAAGCACGTAGTTTCACATTCAGTGTTGTGTTGTCAGTTTTCATGAAGTTATGCACGTAATTTCAAAAGCAGTGTTATATCTTTAGTTTTCATGAAGTTAAGTACGTGGTTTCTCACAGAGTGTTGTATCATGAGTTTTCAGGATGTTAAGCACGTAGTTTCACAATCAGAGTTGTGTCTTTAGTTTTCCTGAAGGTAAGCACGTAGATTCTCACACAGTTTTGAATTTTAATCAAGTTAAGCAAGTAGTTTCACAAACAGTGTTGTAGTGTTAGTTTTTATGAAGATAACCATGTAGGTTATCACAGAAGGTTGTATCATTAGTTTTCATGAAGTTAAGCACCTAGTTTCTCACAGAGTGTTTTATCATTTTTTTTCTTGAAGTTAAGCACATAGTCACAATCAGTGTTGTGTCGTCAGTTTTCATGAAGTTAAGCACGTAATTTCAAAACAGTGTATATCGTTTGTTTTCATGAAGTTAAGGACGTGATTTCAAAAACAGTGATATATCGTTAGCTTTCATGAAGATAAGCACGTAGATTCTCACACTGTGTTGTATCGTTAGTTTTAATGAAGTTAAGCAGGTAGTTTCACAAACAGTGTTGTAGTGTTAGTTTTTATGAAGATAACCATGTAGGTTCTCACAGAAGGTTGTGTCATTAGTTTTCATGAAGTTAAGCACCTAGTTTCTCACAGAGTGTTGTATCATTTTTTTTCTTGAAGTTAAGCACGTAGTTTCAAAAACAGTGTTATATCGTTAGTTTTGATGAAGTTAAGTACGTGATTTCTCACAAAGTGAAGTATCATGAGTTTTGAGGACGTTAAGCACGTAGTTTCACAAAAAGTGTTGTATTTTTAGTTTTCCTGAAGTTAAGTATGTAGATTCTCAGGTAGTGTTGTTTGTTTCATGAAGTTAAGCACGAAGTTTCACAAACAGTGTTGTATCTTTAGTTTTCCTGAAGTTAAGCACGTAGATGCTCACACAGTGTTGTATTGTTTGTTTAATGAAGGTGAGCACGTAGTTTCACAAACAGTGTTGTAGTGGTAATTTTCATGAAGATAAGCATGATGTTTCTCACACAGTGTTGTAATATTAGTGTTCATGAAGTTAAGCATGGAGATTATCACACAGTGTTGTTTTCATGAAGTTAAGCACGATGTTTCTCACACAGTGTTGTATTGTTTGTTTTCATGAAGTTAGGCACGAAGGTTCACAAACAGTGTTGTATCGTTAGTTTTCATGAAGTTCAGCACGTATATTCTCACACAAAGTTGTATCGTTGTTTTTCATGATGTTGAGCACGTTATTTCAAAAATAGTGTTATATCGTTAGTTTTTATAAACTTAAGCACGATGTTTCTAACACAGTGTTTTAATATTAGTGTTCATGAAGTTAAGCATGCAGATTATCACACAGTGTTGTATCGTCAGTTTTCATGAAGTTTAGTACGTGGTTTCTCACAGAGTATTGTATCATGAGGTTTCAGGAAGTTAAGCATGTAGTTTCACAATCAGTGTTGCATCTTTAGTTTTCCTGAAGTTAAGCAGGTAGATTCTCACACAGTGTGGTATTGTTTGTTTTAATGAAGGTAAGCACGTCGATTTTCACACCATGTTGTATCATTAGTTTTAATGTAGTTAAGCACGTAGTTTCACAAACAGTGTTGTAGTGTTAGTTTTTATGAAGATAAACATGTAGGTTCTCACATATTGTTGTATCATTGGTTTTAATGAAGTTAAGCACCTAGTATCTCACAGAGTGTTGCATCATTTGTTTTCTTGAAGTTAAGCACGGAGTTTCACAATCAGTGTTGTATCGTCAGTTTTCTGAAGATTAGCACGATGTTTCTCAAAGAGTATTGTATCTTTAGCGTTCATGAAGATAAGAATTCAGATTATCACACAGTGTTGTATCGTTAGTTTTCATGTCGTTAAGCACATAGATTCTCATCATTAGTTTTAATGAAGTTAAGCAAGTATATTCTCACACTGTGCTGTATCGTTAGTTTTCATGAAGTTCAGCACGTAATTTCAAAAATAGTGTTCTATCGTTATTTTTTATGAAATTAAGCACGATGTTTCTCACACAGTGTTGTAATTAGTGTTCAAGAAGCTAAGCAAGCAGATTATCACACAGTGTTGTATCGTTAGTTTTCATGAAGTTAAGTATGTGATTTCTCACAGAGTGAAGTATCATGAGTGAGGACGTTAAGCACGTAGTTTCACAAAAAGTGTTGTATTTTTAGTTTCCTGAAGTTAAGTATGTAGATTCTCACAAACAGTGTTGTAGTGTTAGGTTTCATGAAGTTATGCACGCAGTTTCACAAGGTTGTAGTGTTATTTTTCATGATGGTAAGGACGTATTTTCTCACAGAATGTTGTATCCTTTGTTTTCATGAATTTAAGCACGATGTTTCTCACACAGTGTTGTAATATTAGTGGTCATGAAGTTAAGCAGGGAGATTATCACAGAATTGTATTCATGAAGTTAAGCACGATGTTTCTCACACAGTGTTGTGTCATTAGTGTTCATGAAGTTAAGCGTGCAGATTATCACACAGTGTTGTATTGTTAGTTTTCATGAAGTTCAGCATGTATATTCTCACACAGTGTTGTATCATTAGTTTTCATGAAGTTCAGCACGTAATTTCAAAAATAGTTTTACACCGTTAGTTTTTATGAAATTAAGCACGATGTTTCTCACACAGTGTTGTAATATTAGTGTTCATGAAGGTAAGCATGCAGATTATCACACAGGGTTGTATCGTTAGCTTTCATGAAGTTAAGCACGTAATTCCAAAAACAGTGTTATATCGTTAGTTTTCATGAAGTTAAGTACGTGATTTCTCACAGAGTGAAGTATCATGAGTGAGGACGTTAAGCACGTAGTTTCACAAAAAGTGTTGTATTTTTAGTTTCCTGAAGTTAAGTATGTAGATTCTCACAAACAGTGTTGTAGTGTTAGGTTTCATGAAGTTATGCACGCAGTTTCACAAGGTTGTAGTGTTATTTTTCATGATGGTAAGGACGTATTTTCTCACAGAATGTTGTATCCTTATTTTCATGAATTTAAGCACGATGTTTCTCACACAGTGTTGTAATATTAGTGGTCATGAAGTTAAGCAGGGAGATTATCACAGAATTGTATTCATGAAGTTAAGCACGATGTTTCTCACACAGTGTTGTGTCAGTGTTCATGAAGTTAAGCGTGCAGATTATCACACAGTGTTGTATTGTTAGTTTTCATGAAATTCAGCATGGATATTCTCACACAGTGTTGTATCATTAGTTTTCATGAAGTTCAGCACTTAATTTCAAAAATAGTTTTATACCGTTAGTTTTTATGAAATTAACCACGATGTTTCTCACACAGTGTTGTAATATTAGTGTTCATGAAGGTAAGCATGCAGATTATCACACAGGGTTGTATCGTTAGCTTTCATGAAGTTAAGCACGTAATTTCAAAAACAGTGTTATATCGTTAGTTTTCATGAAGTTAAGTACGTGATTTCAAAACCAGTGTTATATCGTTAGTTTTCATGAAGTTAAGTACGTGGTTTCTCACAGAGTGTTGTATCATGAGTTTTCAAGAAGTTAAGCACGTAGTTTCACAGTCAGTGTTGTGTCTTTAGTTTTCCTGAAGGTAAGCACGTAGATTCTCACACTGTGTTGTATCGTTAGTTTTAATGAAGGTAAGCACATAGTTTCACAAACAGTGTTGTAGTGTTAGTTTTTATGAAGATAACCATGTAGGTTCTCACAGAAGGTTGTGTCATTAGTTTTCATGAAGTTAAGCACCTAGTTTCTCACAGAGTGTTGTATCATTTTTTTTCTTGAAGTTAAGCACGTAGTTTCACAATCAGTGTTGTGTCGTCAGTTTTCATGAAGTTAAGCACGTAATTTCAAAAACAGTGTTATATCGTTAGTTTTCATGAAGTTAAGTACGTGATTTCTCACAGAGTGAAGTATCATGAGTTTTGAGGATGTTAAGCACGTAGTTTCACAAAAAGTGTTGTATTTTTAGTTTTCCTGAAGTTAAGTATGTAGATTCTCAGACAGTGTTGTATTGTTTGTTTTCATGAAGTTAAGCACGAAGGTTCACAGTGTTGTATCTTTAGTTTTCCTGAAGTTAAGCAGGTAGATTCTCACACAGTGTGGTATTGTTTGTTTTAATGAAGGTAAGCACGTCGATTCACACACCATGTTGTATCGTTAGTTTTAATGTAGTTAAGCACGTAGTTTCACAAACAGTGTTGGAGTGTTAGTTTTTATGAAGATAAGCATGTAGGTTCTCACATATGTTGTATCATTGGTTTTCATGAAGTTAAGCACCTAGTATCTCACAGAGTGTTGCATCATTTGTTTTCTTGAAGTTAAGCACGGAGTTTCACAATCAGTGTTGTATCGTCAGTTTTCATGAAGATAAGCACGATGTTTCTCAAAGAGTGTTGTATCATTAGCGTTCATGAAGATAAGAATTCAGATTATCACACAGTGTTGTATCGTTAGTTTTCATGTCGTTAAGCACATAGATTCTCATCATTAGTTTTAATGCAGTTAAGCAAGTATATTCTCACACTGTGCTGTATCGTTAGTTTTCATGAAGTTAAGCACGATGTTTCTCACACAGTGTTGTAATATTAGTGTTCAAGAAGGTAAGCAAGCAGATTATTACACAGTGTTGTTTCGTTACTTTTCATGAAGTTAAGCACGTAATTTAAAATAGTGTTGTATCGTTAGTTTTCATGAAGTTAAGTATGTGATTTCTCACAGAGTGTTGTATCATGAGTTTTGAGGACGTTAAGCACGTAGTTTCACAAAATGTGTTGTACCTTAGTTTTCCTGAAGTTAAGTACGTAGATTCTCAGACTGTGTTGTATTGTTTGTTTTCATGAAGTTAAGCACGAAGGTTCACAAACAGTGTTGTATTTTTAGTTTTCCTGAAGTTAAGCAAGGAGATTCTCACACAGTGTTGTGTTGTTTCTTTTAATGATGGTAAGTATGTAGTTTCAAAAACAGTGTTGTAGTGTTAGTTTTCATGAAGATAAGCACGTAGATTCCCACACAGTGTTGTATCGTTAGTTTTAGTGAAGTTAAGCATGCAGATTCACAGGGTTGTAGTGTTAGTTTTCATGATGGTAAGCAGGTAGTTTCTCACAGAGTGTTGTATCCTTAGTTTTCATGAATTTAAGCACGATGTTTCTCACACAGTGTTGTAATATTCGTGTTCCTGAAGTTAAGCATGCAGATTATCACACAGTGTTGTATCGTTAGTTCTCATGAGGTTCAGCACGTAATTTCAAAAATAGTGTTATATCTTTAGTTTTTATGAAATTAAGCACGTTTTTTTCTCACACAGAGTTGTAATATTAGTGTTCATGAAGGTAAGCATGCAGATTATCACACAGGGTTGTATCGTTAGTTTTCATGAAGGTAAGCAGGTAATTTCAAAACAGTGTTATATCGTTTGTTTTCATGAAGTTAAGGACGTGATTTCAAAAACAGTGATATATGGTTAGTTTTCATGAAGTTAAGTACGTGATTTCTCACAGAGTGAAGTATCATGAGTTTTGAGGACGTTAAGCACGTAGTTTCACAAAATGTGTTGTATTTTTAGTTTTCCTGAAGTTAAGTATGTAGATTCTCAGACTGTGTTGTATTGTTTGTTTTCATGAAGTTAAGCACGAAGGTTCACAAACAGTGTTGTATTTTTAGTTTTCCTGAAGTTAAGTATGTAGATTCTCACAAACTGTTGTAGTGTTAGGTTTCATGAAGTTATGCACGCAGTTTCACAAGGTTGTAGTGTTAGTTTTCATGATGGTAAGGACGTATTTTCTCACAGAGTGTTGTATCCTTTGTTTTCATGAATTTTAGCATGATTTTCTCACACAGTGTTGTAATATTAGTGTTCATGAAGTTAAGCATGGAGATTATCACAGAATTGTATTCATGAAGTTAAGCACGATGTTTCTCACACAGTGTTGTAATATTAGTGTTCAAGAAGGTAAGCAAGCAGATTATCACACAGTGTTGTATCATTAGTTTTCATGAAGTTAAGTACGTGATTTCTCACAGAGTGTTGTATCAAGAGTGTTGAGGACAATAAGCACGTAGTTTCACAAACAGTGTTGTATGTTAGTTTTCCTGAAGTTAAGTACGTAGATTCTCAGACTGTGTTGTATTGTTTGTTTTCATGAAGTTAAGCACGAAGGTTCACAAACAGTGTTGTATCTTTAGTTTTCCTGAAGTTAAGCAATTAGATTCTCACACAGTGTTGTGTTGTTTCTTTTAATGATGGTAAGTATGTAGTTTCAAAAACAGTGTTGTAGTGTTAGTTTTCATGAAGATAAGCACGTAGATTCTCACACAGTGTTGTATCGTTAGTTTTAATGAAGTTAAGCACGCAGTTTCACAGGGTTGTAGTGTTAGTTTTCCTGATGGTAAGCAGGTAGTTTCTCACAGAGTGTTGTATCCTTATTTTTCATGAATTTAAACACGATGTTTCTCACATAGTGTTGTGATATTCGTGTTCATGAAGTTAAGCATGGAGATTATCACACAGTGTTGTATTCATGAAGTTAAGCACGATGTTTCTCACACAGTGTTGTGTCATTAGTGTTCCTGAAGTTAAGCATGCAGATTATCACACAGTGTTGTATCGTTAGTTCTCATGAGGTTCAGCACGTAATTTCAAAAATAGTGTTATATCGTTAGTTTTTATGAAATTAAGCACGTTTTTTCTCACACAGAGTTGTAATATTAGTGTTCATGAAGGTAAGCATGCAGATTATCACACAGGGTTGTATCGTTAGTTTTCATGAAGGTAAACAGGTAATTTCAAAACAGTGTTATATCGTTAGTTTTCATGAATTTAAGTACATGATTTCTCACAGAGTGAAATATCATGAGTTTTGAGGACGTTAAGCACGTAGTTTCACAAAAAGTGTTGTATTTTTAGTTTTCCTGAAGTTAAGTATGTAGATTCTCACAAACTGTTGTAGTGTTAGGTTTCATGAAGTTATGCACGCAGTTTCACAAGGTTGTAGTGTTAGTTTTCATGATGGTAAGGACGTATTTTCTCACAGAGTGTTGTATCCTTTGTTTTCATGAATTTTATCATGATTTTCTCACACAGTGTTGTAATATTAGTGTTCATGAAGTTAAGCATGGAGATTATCACAGAATTGTATTCATGAAGTTAAGCACGATGTTTCTCACACAGTGTTGTAATATTAGTGTTCAAGAAGGTAAGCAAGCAGATTATCACACAGTGTTGTATCATTAGTTTTCATGAAGTTAAGTACGTGATTTCTCACAGAGTCAAATATCATGAGTGTTGAGGACGTTAAGCACGTAGTTTCACAAACAGTGTTGTATCCTAGTTTTCCTGAAGTTAAGTACGTAGATTCTCAGACTGTGTTGTATTGTTTGTTTTCATGAAGTTAAGCACGAAGGTTCACAAACAGTGTTGTATCTTTAGTTTTCCTGAAGTTAAGCAAGTAGATTCTCACACAGTGTTGTGTTGTTTCTTTTAATGATGGTAAGTATGTAGTTTCAAAAACAGTGTTGTAGTGTTAGTTTTCATGAATATAAGCACGTAGATTCTCACACAGTGTTGTATCGTTAGTTTTAATGAAGTTAAGCACGCAGTTTCACAGGGTTGTAGTGTTAGTTTCCCTGATGGTAAGCAGGTAGTTTCTCACAGAGTGTTGTATCCTTAGTTTTCATGAATTTAAACACGATGTTTCTCACATAGTGTTGTGATATTCGTGTTCATGAAGTTAAGCATGGAGATTATCACACAGTGTTGTATTCATGAAGTTAAGCACGATGTTTCTCACACAGTGTTGTGTCATTAGTGTTCCTGAAGTTAAGCATGCAGATTATCACACAGTGTTGTATCGTTAGTTTTCATGAAGTTAAGCACGTAATTTCAAAAACAGTGTTGTATCGTTAGTTTTCATGAAGTTAAGTACGTGATTTCTCACAGAGTGTTGTATCATGAGTGTTGAGGACGTTAAGCACGTAGTTTCACAAACAGTGTTGTATCTTAGTTTTCCTGAAGTTAAGCACGTAGATTCTCAGACTGTGTTGTATTGTTTGTTTTCATGAAGTTAAGCACAAAGGTTCACAAACAGTGTTGTATCTTTAGTTTTCCTGAAGTTAAGCAAGTAGATTCTCACACAGTGTTGTGTTGTTTCTTTTAATGATGGTAAGTATGTAGTTTCAAAAACAGTGTTGCAGTGTTAGTTTTCATGAAGATAAGCGCGTAGATTCTCACACAGTGTTGTATCGTTAGTTTTAATGAAGTTAAGCACGCAGTTTCACAGGGTTGTAGTGTTAGTTTTCCTGATGGTAAGCAGGTAGTTTCTCACAGAATGTTGTATCCTTAGTTTTCATGAATTTAAACACAATGTTTCTCACATAGTGTTGTGATATTCGTGTTCATGAAGTTAAGCATGGAGATTATCACACCGTGTTGTATTCATGAAGTTAAGCACGATGTTTCTCACACAGTGTTGTGTCATTAGTGTTCCTGAAGTTAAGCATGCAGATTATCACACAGTGTTGTATCGTTAGTTTTCATGAGGTTCAGCACGTAATTTCAAAAATAGTGTTATATCTTTAGTTTTTATGAAATTAAGCATGATGTTTCTCACACAGAGTTGTAATATTAGTGTTAATGAAGGTAAGCATGCAGATTATCACACAGTGCTGTATCGTTAGTTTTCATGAGGTTCAGCACGTAATTTTAAAAATAGTGTTATATCGTTAGTTTTTATGAAATTAAGCATGATGTTTCTCACACAGAGTTGTAATATTAGTGTTAATGAAGGTAAGCATGCAGATTATCACACAGGGTTGTATCGTTAGTTTTCATGAAGGTAAGCACGTAATTTCAAAACAGTGTTATATCGTTTGTTTTCATGAAGTTAAGGACGTGATTTCAAAAACAGTGATATATGGTTAGTTTTCATGAAGTTAAGTACGTGATTTCTCACAGAGTGAAGTATCATGAGTTTTGAGGACCTTAAGCACGTAGTTTCACAAAATGTGTTGTATTTTTAGTTTTCCTGATGTTAAGTATGTAGATTCTCAGACTGTGTTGTATTGTTTGTTTTCATGAAGTAAAGCACGAAGGTTCACAAACAGTGTTGTATCTTTAGTTTTCCTGAAGTTAAGCAAGTAGATTCTCACACAGTGTTGTGTTGTTTCTTTTAATGATGGTAAGTATGTAGTTTCAAAAACAGTGTTGTAGTGTTAGTTTTCATGAAGATAAGCACGTAGATTCTCACACAGTGTTGTATTCTTAGTTTTAATGAAGTTAAGCACGCAGTTTCACAGGGTTGTAGTGTTAGTTTTCATGATGGTAAGCAGTTAGTTTCTCACAGAGTGTTGTATCCTTATTTTTCAGGAATTTAAGCACGATGTTTATCACACAGTGTTGTAATATTCGTGTTCCTGAAGTTAAGCATGCAGATTATCACACAGTGTTGTATCGTTAGTTCTCATGAGGTTCAGCACGTAATTTCAAAAATAGAGTTATATCATTAGTTTTTATGAAATTAAGCATGTTTTTTCTCACACAGAGTTGTAATATTAGTGTTCATGAAGGTAAGCATGCAGATTATCACACAGGGTTGTATCGTTAGTTTTCATGAAGGTAAGCAGGTAATTTCAAAACAGTGTTATATCGTTAGTTTTCATGAAGTTAAGTACATGATTTCTCACAGAGTGAAGTATCATGAGTTTTGAGGACGTTAAGCACGTAGTTTCACAAAATGTGTTGTATTTTTAGTTTTCCTGACGTTAAGTATGTAGATTCTCAGACTGTGTTGTATTGTTTGTTTTCATGAAGTTAAGCACGAAGGTTCACAAACAGTGTTGTATCTTTAGTTTTCCTGAAGTTAAGCAAGTAGATTCTCACACAGTGTTGTGTTGTTTCTTTTAATGATGGTAAGTATGTAGTTTCAAAAACAGTGTTGTAGTGTTAGTTTTCATGAAGATAAGCACGTAGATTCTCACACAGTGTTGTATCCTTAGTTTTAATGAAGTTAAGCACGCAGTTTCACAGGGTTGTAGTGTTAGTTTTCATGATGGTAAGCAGTTAGTTTCTCACAGAGTGTTGTATCCTTATTTTTCATGAATTTAAGCACGATGTTTTCACACAGTGTTGTAATATTCGTGTTCCTGAAGTTAAGCATGCAGATTATCACACAGTGTTGTATCGTTAGTTCTCATGAGGTTCAGCACGTAATTTCAAAAATAGTGTTATATCATTAGTTTTTATGAAATTAAGCATGTTTTTTCTCACACCGAGTTGTAATATTAGTGTTCATGAAGGTAAGCATGCAGATTATCACACAGGGTTGTATCGTTAGTTTTCATGAAGGTAAGCAGGTAATTTCAAAACAGTGTTATATCGTTAGTTTTCATGAAGTTAAGTACGTGATTTCTCACAGAGTGAAGTATCATGAGTTTTGAGGACGTTAAGCACGTAGTTTCACAAAAAGTGTTGTATTTTTAGTTTTCCTGAAGTTAAGTATGTAGATTCTCACAAACTGTTGTAGTGTTAGTTTTCATGAAGTTATGCACGCAGTTTCACAAGGTTGTAGTGTTAGTTTTCATGATGGTAAGGACATATTTTTCACAGAGTATTGTATCCTTTGTTTTCATGAATTTTAGCATGATTTTCTCACACAGTGTTGTAATATTAGTGTTCATGAAGTTAAGCATGGAGATTATCACAGAATTGTATTCATGAAGTTAAGCACGATGTTTCTCACACAGTGTTGTAATATTAGTGTTCAAGAAGGTAAGCAAGCAGATTATCACACAGTGTTGTATCATTAGTTTTCATGAAGTTAAGTACGTGATTTCTCACAGAGTGTTGTATCATGAGTGTTGAGGACGTTAAGCACGTAGTTCCACAAACAGTGTTGTATCTTAGTTTTCCTGAAGTTAAGTACGTAGATTCTCAGACTGTGTTGTATTGTTTGTTTTCATAAGTTAAGCACGAAGGTTCACAAACAGTGTTGTATCTTTAGTTTTCCTGAAGTTAAGCAAGTAGATTCTCACACAGTGTTGTGTTGTTTCTTTTAATGATGGTAAGTATGTAGTTTCAAAAACAGTGTTGTAGTGTTAGTTTTCATGAAGATAAGCACGTAGATTCTCACACAGTGTTGTATCGTTAGTTTTAATGAAGTTAAGCACGCAGTTTCACAGGGTTGTAGTGTTAGTTTTCATGATGGTAAGCAGTTAGTTTCTCACAGAGTGTTGTTTCCTTATTTTTCAGGAATTTAAGCACGGTGTTTCTCACACAGTGTTGTAATATTCGTGTTCCTGAAGTTAAGCATGCAGATTATCACACAGTGTTGTATCGTTAGTTCTCATGAGGTTCAGCACGTAATTTCAAAAATAGTGTTATATCGTTAGTTTTTATGAAATTAAGCACGTTTTTTCTCACACAGAGTTGTAATATTAGTGTTCATGAAGGTAAGCATGCAGATTATCACACAGGGTTGTATCGTTAGTTTTCATGAAGGTAAGCACGTAATTTCAAAACAGTGTTATGTTGTTTGTTTTCATGAAGTTAAGGACGTGATTTCAAAAACAGTGATATATCATTAGTTTTCATGAAGTTAAGTACATGATTTCTCACAGAGTCAAGTATCATGAGTTTTGAGGACGTTAAGCACGTAGTTTCACAAATAGTGTTGTATTTTTAGTTTTCCTGAAGTTAAGTATGTAGATTCTCAGACTGTGTTGTATTGTTTGTTTTCATGAAGTTAAGCACGAAGGTTCACAAACAGTGTTGTATCTTTAGTTTTCCTGAAGTTAAGCAAGTAGATTCTCACACAGTGTTGTGTTGTTTCTTTTAATGATGGTAAGTATGTAGTTTCAAAAACAGTGTTGCAGTGTTAGTTTTCATGAAGATAAGCGCGTAGATTCTCACACAGTGTTGTATCGTTAGTTTTAATGAAGTTAAGCACGCAGTTTCACAGGGTTGTAGTGTTAGTTTTCCTGATGGTAAGCAGGTAGTTTCTCACAGAGTGTTGTATCCTTAGTTTTCATGAATTTAAACACGATGTTTCTCACATAGTGTTGTGATATTCGTGTTCATGAAGTTAAGCATGGAGATTATCACACCGTGTTGTATTCATGAAGTTAAGCACGATGTTTCTCACACAGTGTTGTGTCATTAGTGTTCCTGAAGTTAAGCATGCAGATTATCACACAGTGTTGTATCGTTAGTTTTCATGAAGGTAAGCAGGTAACTTCAAAACAGTGTTGTATCGTTAGTTTTCATGAAGTTAAGTACGTGATTTCTCACAGAGTGTTGTATCATGAGTGTTGAGGACGTTAAGCACGTAGTTTCACAAACAGTGTTGTATCTTAGTTTTCCTGAAGTTAAGCACGTAGATTCTCAGACTGTGTTGTATTGTTTGTTTTCATGAAGTTAAGCACGAAGGTTCCCAAAACAGTGTTGTATCTTTAGTTTTCCTGAAGTTAAGGAATTAGATTCTCACACAGTGTTGTGTTGTTTCTTTTAATGATGGTAAGTATGTAGTTTCAAAAACAGTGTTGTAGTGTTAGTTTTCATGAAGATAAGCATGTAGATTCTCACACAGTGTTGTATCGTTAGTTTTAATGAAGTTAAGCACGCAGTTTCACATGATTGTAGTGTTAGTTTTCCTGATGGTAAGCAGGTAGTTTCTCACAGAGTATTGTATCCTTATTTTTCATGAATTTAAGCACGATGTTTCTCACACAGTGTTGTAATATTCGTGTTCCTGAAGTTAAGCATGCAGATTATCACACAGTGTTGTATCGTTAGTTCTCATGAGGTTCAGCACGTAATTTCAAAAATAGTGTTATATCGTTAGTTTTTATGAAATTAAGCACGTTTTTTCTCACACAGAGTTGTAATATTAGTGTTCATGAAGTTAAGCATGCAGATTATCACACAGTGTTGTATCGTTAGTTTTCATGAAGGAAAGCAGGTAATTTCAAAACAGTGTTATATCGTTTGTTTTCATGAAGTTAAGGACGTGATTTCAAAAACAGTGATATATCATTAGTTTTCATGAAGTTAAATACATGATTTCTCACAGAGTGAAGTATCATGAGTTTTGAGGACGTTAAGCACGTAGTTTCACAAAAAGTGTTGTATTGTTAGTTTTCCTGAAGTTAAGTATGTAGATTCTCACAAACTGTTGTATTGTTAGGTTTCATGAAGTTATGCACGCAGTTTCACAATGTTGTAGTGTTAGTTTTCATGATGGTAAGGACGTATTTTCTCACAGAGTGTTGTATCCTTTGTTTTCATGAATTTTAGCATGATTTTCTCACACAGTGTTGTAATGTTAGTGTTCATGAAGTTAAGCATGGAGATTATCACAGAATTGTATTCATGAAGTTAAGCACGATGTTTCTCACACAGTGTTGTAATATTAGTGTTCATGAAGGTAAGCAAGCAGATTATCACACAGTGTTGTATCATTAGTTTTCATGAAGTTAGGTACATGATTTCTCACAGAGTCAAGTATCATGAGTTTTGAGGACGTTAAGCACGTAGATTCACAAAAATGGTTGTATTTTTAGTTTTCCTGAAGTTAAGTATGTAGATTCTCAGACTGTGTTGTATTGTTTGTTTTCATGAAGTTAAGCACGAAGGTTCACAAACAGTGTTGTATCTTTAATTTTCCTGAAGTTAAGCAATTAGATTGTCACACAGTGTTGTGTTGTTTCTTTTAATGATGGTAAGTATGTAGTTTCAAAAACAGTGTTGTAGTGTTAGTTTTCATGAAGATAAGCGCGTAGATTCTCACACAGTGTTGTATCGTTAGTTTTAATGAAGTTAAGCACGCAGTTTCACAGGGTTGTAGTGTTAGTTTTCCTGATGGTAAGCAGGTAGTTTCTCACAGAGTGTTGTATCCTTAGTTTTCATGAATTTAAACACGATGTTTCTCACATAGTGTTGTGATATTCGTGTTCATGAAGTTAAGCATGGAGATTATCACATAGTGTTGTATTCATGAAGTTAAGCACGATGTTTCTCACACAGTGTTGTGTCATTAGTGTTCCTGAAGTTAAGCATGCAGATTATCACACAGTGTTGTATCGTTAGTTTTCATGAAGTTAAGCACGTAATTTCAAAAACAGTGTTGTATCGTTAGTTTTCATGAAGTTAAGTACGTGATTTCTCACAGAGTGTTGTATCATGAGTGTTGAGGACGTTAAGCACGTAGTTTCACAAACAGTGTTGTATCTTAGTTTTCCTGAAGTTAAGCACGTAGATTCTCAGACTGTGTTGTATTGTTTGTTTTCATGAAGTTAAGCACGAAGGTTCACAAACAGTGTTGTATCTTTAGTTTTCCTGAAGTTAAGCAAGTAGATTCTCACACAGTGTTGTGTTGTTTCTTTTAATGATGGTAGTATGTAGTTTCAAAAACAGTGTTGTAGTGTTAGTTTTCATGAAGATAAGCACGTAGATTCTCACACAGTGTTGTATCGTTAGTTTTAATGAAGTTAAGCACGCAGTTTCACAGGGTTGTAGTGTTAGTTTTCATGATGGTAAGCAGTTAGTTTCTCACAGAGTGTTGTATCCTTATTTTTCATGAATTTAAGCACGATGTTTCTCACACAGTGTTGTAATATTCGTGTTCCTGAAGTTAAGCATGCAGATTATCACACAGTGTTGTATCATTAGTTCTCATGAGGTTCAGCACGTAATTTCAAAAATAGTGTTATATCGTTATTTTTTATGAAATTAAGCACGTTTTTTCTCACACAGAGTTGTAATATTAGTGTTCATGAAGTTAAGCATGCAGATTATCACACAGTGTTGTATCGTTAGTTTTCATGAATGTAAGCAGGTAATTTCAAAACAGTGTTATATCATTTGTTTTCATGAAGTTAAGGACGTGATTTCAAAAACAGTGATATATCATTAGTTTTCCTGAAGTTAAGTACATGATGTCTCACAGAGTGAAGTGTCATGAGTTTTGAGGACGTTAAGCACGTAGTTTCACAAAAAGTGTTGTATTTTAAGTTTTCCTGAAGTTAAGTATGTAGATTCTCACAAACTGTTGTATTGTTAGGTTTCATGAAGTTATGCACGCAGTTTCACAAGGTTGTAGTTTTAGTTTTCATGATGGTAAGGACGTATTTTCTCACAGAGTGTTGTATCCTTTGTTTTCATGAATTTTAGCATGATTTTCTCACACAGTGTTGTAATATTAGTGTTCATGAAGTTAAGCATGGAGATTATCACAGAATTGTATTCATGAAGTTAAGCACGATGTTTCTCACACAGTGTTGTAATATTAGTGTTCAAGAAGGTAAGCAAGCAGATTATCACACAGTGTTGTATCATTAGTTTTCATGAAGTTAGGTACATGATTTCTCACAGAGTCAAGTATCATGAGTTTTGAGGACGTTAAGCACGTAGTTTCACAAAAAGTGTTGTATTTTTAGTTTTCCTGAAGTTAAGTATGTAGATTCTCAGACTGTGTTGTATTGTTTGTTTTCATGAAGTTAAGCACGAAGGTTCACAAACAGTGTTGTATCTTTAGTTTTCCTGAAGTGAAGCAATTAGATTCTCACACAGTGTTGTGTTGTTTCTTTTAATGATGGTAAGTATGTAGTTTCAAAAACAGTGTTGTAGTGTTAGTTATCATGAAGATAAGCACGTAGATTCTCACACAGTGTTGTATCGTTAGTTTTAATGAAGTTAAGCACGCAGTTTCACATGGTTGTAGTGTTAGTTTTCCTGATGGTAAGCAGGTAGTTTCTCACAGAGTGTTGTATCCTTAGTTTTCATCAATTTAAACACGATGTTTCTCACACAGTGTTGTGATGTTCGTGTTCATGAAGTTAAGCATGGAGATTATCACGCAGTGTTGTATTCATGAAGTTAAGCACGATGTTTCTAACACAGTGTTGTGTCATTAGTGTTCCTGAAGTTAAGCATGCAGATTATCACACAGTGTTGTATCGTTAGTTTTCATGAAGTTAAGCAGGTAATTTCAAAACAGTGTTGTATCGTTAGTTTTCATGAAGTTAAGTACGTGATTTCTCACAGAGTGTTGTATCATGAGTGTTGAGGACGTTAAGCACGTAGTTTCACAAACAGTGTTGTATCTTAGTTTTCCTGAAGTTAAGTACATAGATTCTCAGACTGTGTTGTATTGTTTGTTTTCATGAAGTTAAGCACGAAGGTTCACAAACAGTGTTGTATCTTTAGTTTTCCTGTAGTTAAGCAAGTAGATTCTCACACAGTGTTGTGTTGTTTCTTTTAATGATGGTAAGTATGTAGTTTCAAAAACAGTGTTGTTGTGTTAGTTTTCATGAAGATAAGCACGTAGATTCTCACACAGTGTTGTATCGTTAGTTTTAATGAAGTTAAGCACGCAATTTCACATGGTTGTAGTGTTAGTTTTCCTGATGGTAAGCAGGTAGTTTCTCACAGAGTGTTGTATCCTTAGTTTTCATGAATTTAAACACGATGTTTCTCACATAGTGTTGTGATATTCGTGTTCATGAAGTTAAGCATGGAGATTATCACACAGTGTTGTATTCATGAAGTTAAGCACGATGTTTCTCACACAGTGTTGTGTCATTAGTGTTCCTGAAGTTAAGCATGCAGATTATCACACAGTGTTGTATCGTTAGTTCTCATGAGGTTCAGCACGTAATTTCAAAAATAGTGTTATATCTTTAGTTTTTATGAAATTAAGCACGATGTTTCTCACACAGAGTTGTAATATTAGTGTTCATGAAGTTAACATGCAGATTATCACACAGTGCTGTATCATTAGTTTTCATGAGGTTCAGCACGTATTTTCAAAAACAGTGTTATATCGTTAGTTTTCATGAAGTTAAGTACGTGATTTCTCACAGAGTGAAGTATCATGAGTTTTGAGGACGTTAAGCACGTAGTTTCACAAAAAGTGTTGTATTTTTAGTTTTCCTGAAGTTAAGTATGTAGATTCTCACAAACTGTTGTAGTGTTAGTTTTCATGAAGTTATGCACGCAGTTTCACAAGGTTGTAGTGTTAGTTTTCATGATGGTAAGGACATATTTTTCACAGAGTATTGTATCCTTTGTTTTCATGAATTTTAGCATGATTTTCTCACACAGTGTTGTAATATTAGTGTTCATGAAGTTAAGCATGGAGATTATCACAGAATTGTATTCATGAAGTTAAGCACGATGTTTCTCACACAGTGTTGTAATATTAGTGTTCAAGAAGGTAAGCAAGCAGATTATCACACAGTGTTGTATCATTAGTTTTCATGAAGTTAAGTACGTGATTTCTCACAGAGTGTTGTATCATGAGTGTTGAGGACGTTAAGCACGTAGTTCCACAAACAGTGTTGTATCTTAGTTTTCCTGAAGTTAAGTACGTAGATTCTCAGACTGTGTTGTATTGTTTGTTTTCATAAGTTAAGCACGAAGGTTCACAAACAGTGTTGTATCTTTAGTTTTCCTGAAGTTAAGCAAGTAGATTCTCACACAGTGTTGTGTTGTTTCTTTTAATGATGGTAAGTATGTAGTTTCAAAAACAGTGTTGTAGTGTTAGTTTTCATGAAGATAAGCACGTAGATTCTCACACAGTGTTGTATCGTTAGTTTTAATGAAGTTAAGCACGCAGTTTCACAGGGTTGTAGTGTTAGTTTTCATGATGGTAAGCAGTTAGTTTCTCACAGAGTGTTGTTTCCTTATTTTTCAGGAATTTAAGCACGGTGTTTCTCACACAGTGTTGTAATATTCGTGTTCCTGAAGTTAAGCATGCAGATTATCACACAGTGTTGTATCGTTAGTTCTCATGAGGTTCAGCACGTAATTTCAAAAATAGTGTTATATCGTTAGTTTTTATGAAATTAAGCACGTTTTTTCTCACACAGAGTTGTAATATTAGTGTTCATGAAGGTAAGCATGCAGATTATCACACAGGGTTGTATCGTTAGTTTTCATGAAGGTAAGCACGTAATTTCAAAACAGTGTTATGTTGTTTGTTTTCATGAAGTTAAGGACGTGATTTCAAAAACAGTGATATATCATTAGTTTTCATGAAGTTAAGTACATGATTTCTCACAGAGTCAAGTGTCATGAGTTTTGAGGACGTTAAGCACGTAGTTTCACAAATAGTGTTGTATTTTTAGTTTTCCTGAAGTTAAGTATGTAGATTCTCAGACTGTGTTGTATTGTTTGTTTTCATGAAGTTAAGCACGAAGGTTCACAAACAGTGTTGCATCTTTAATTTTCCTGAAGTTAAGCAATTAGATTGTCACACAGTGTTGTCTTGTTTCTTTTAATGATGGTAAGTATGTAGTTTCAAAAACAGTGTTGTAGTGTTAGTTTTCATGAAGATAAGCGCGTAGATTCTCACACAGTGTTGTATCGTTAGTTTTAATGAAGTTAAGCACGCAGTTTCACAGGGTTGTAGTGTTAGTTTTCCTGATGGTAAGCAGGTAGTTTCTCACAGAGTGTTGTATCCTTAGTTTTCATGAATTTAAACACGATGTTTCTCACATAGTGTTGTGATATTCGTGTTCATGAAGTTAAGCATGGAGATTATCACACAGTGTTGTATTCATGAAGTTAAGCACGATGTTTCTCACACAGTGTTGTGTCATTAGTGTTCCTGAAGTTAAGCATGCAGATTATCACACAGTGTTGTATCGTTAGTTTTCATGAAGGTAAGCAGGTAATTTCAAAACAGTGTTGTATCGTTAGTTTTCATGAAGTTAAGTACGTGATTTCTCACAGAGTGTTGTATCATGAGTGTTGAGGACGTTAAGCACGTAGTTTCACAAACAGTGTTGTATCTTAGTTTTCCTGAAGTTAAGCACGTAGATTCTCAGACTGTGTTGTATTGTTTGTTTTCATGAAGTTAAGCACGAAGGTTCCCAAAACAGTGTTGTATCTTTAGTTTTCGTGAAGTTAAGCAATTAGATTCTCACACAGTGTTGTGTTGTTTCTTTTAATGATGGTAAGTATGTAGTTTCAAAAACAGTGTTGTAGTGTTAGTTTTCATGAAGATAAGCATGTAGATTCTCACACAGTGTTGTATCGTTAGTTTTAATGAAGTTAAGCACGCAGTTTCACATGATTGTAGTGTTAGTTTTCCTGATGGTAAGCAGGTAGTTTCTCACAGAGTATTGTATCCTTATTTTTCATGAATTTAAGCACGATGTTTCTCACACAGTGTTGTAATATTCGTGTTCCTGAAGTTAAGCATGCAGATTATCACACAGTGTTGTATCGTTAGTTCTCATGAGGTTCAGCACGTAATTTCAAAAATAGTGTTATATCGTTAGTTTTTATGAAATTAAGCACGTTTTTTCTCACACAGAGTTGTAATATTAGTGTTCATGAAGTTAAGCATGCAGATTATCACACAGTGTTGTATCGTTAGTTTTCATGAAGGAAAGCAGGTAATTTCAAAACAGTGTTATATCGTTTGTTTTCATGAAGTTAAGGACGTGATTTCAAAAACAGTGATATATCATTAGTTTTCATGAAGTTAAATACATGATTTCTCACAGAGTGAAGTATCATGAGTTTTGAGGACGTTAAGCACGTAGTTTCACAAAAAGTGTTGTATTGTTAGTTTTCCTGAAGTTAAGTATGTAGATTCTCACAAACTGTTGTAGTGTTAGGTTTCATGAAGTTATGCACGCAGTTTCACAATGTTGTAGTGTTAGTTTTCATGATGGTAAGGACATATTTTCTCACAGAGTGTTGTATCCTTTGTTTTCATGAATTTTAGCATGATTTTCTCACACAGTGTTGTAATGTTAGTGTTCATGAAGTTAAGCATGGAGATTATCACAGAATTGTATTCATGAAGTTAAGCACGATGTTTCTCACACAGTGTTGTAATATTAGTGTTCATGAAGGTAAGCAAGCAGATTATCACACAGTGTTGTATCATTAGTTTTCATGAAGTTAGGTACATGATTTCTCACAGAGTCAAGTATCATGAGTTTTGAGGACGTTAAGCACGTAGATTCACAAAAAGTGTTGTATTTTTAGTTTTCCTGAAGTTAAGTATGTAGATTCTCAGACTGTGTTGTATTGTTTGTTTTCATGAAGTTAAGCACGAAGGTTCACAAACAGTGTTGTATCTTTAATTTTCCTGAAGTTAAGCAATTAGATTGTCACACAGTGTTGTGTTGTTTCTTTTAATGATGGTAAGTATGTAGTTTCAAAAACAGTGTTGTAGTGTTAGTTTTCATGAAGATAAGCGCGTAGATTCTCACACAGTGTTGTATCGTTAGTTTTAATGAAGTTAAGCACGCAGTTTCACAGGGTTGTAGTGTTAGTTTTCCTGATGGTAAGCAGGTAGTTTCTCACAGAGTGTTGTATCCTTAGTTTTCATGAATTTAAACACGATGTTTCTCACACAGTGTTGTGATATTCGTGTTCATGAAGTTAAGCATGGAGATTATCACACAGTGTTGTATTCATGAAGTTAAGCACGATGTTTCTCACACAGTGTTGTGTCATTAGTGTTCCTGAAGTTAAGCATGCAGATTATCACACAGTGTTGTATCGTTAGTTTTCATGAAGTTAAGCAGGTAATTTCAAAACAGTGTTGTATCGTTAGTTTTCATGAAGTTAAGTACGTGATTTCTCACAGAGTGTTGTATCATGAGTGTTGAGGACGTTAAGCATGTAGTTTCACAAATAGTGTTGTATCTTATTTTTCCTGAAGTTAAGTACGTAGATTCTCAGACTGTGTTGTATTGTTTGTTTTCAAGAAGTTAAGCATGTAGTTTCACAAACAGTGTTGTATCTTTAGTTTTCCTGAAGTTAAGCAAGTAGATTCTCACACAGTGTTGTGTTGTTTCTTTTAATGATGGTAAGTATGTAGTTTCAAAAACAGTGTTGTAGTGTTAGTTTTCATGAAGATAAGCACGTAGATTCTCACACAGTGTTGTATCGTTAGTTTTAATGAAGTTAAGCACGCAGTTTCACAGGGTTGTAGTGTTAGTTTTCCTGATGGTAAGCAGGTCGTTTCTCACAGAGTGTTGTATCCTTATTTTTCATGAATTTAAACACGATGTTTCTCACATAGTGTTGTGATATTCGTGTTCATGAAGTTAAGCATGGAGATTATCACACAGTGTTGTATTCATGAAGTTAAGCACGATGTTTCTCACACAGTGTTGTGTCATTAGTGTTCCTGAAGTTAAGCATGCAGATTATCACACAGTGTTGTATCGTTAGTTCTCATGAGGTTCAGCACGTAATTTCAAAAATAGTGTTATATCTTTAGTTTTTATGAAATTAAGCACGATGTTTCTCACACAGAGTTGTAATATTAGTGTTCATGAAGTTAAGCATGCAGATTATCACACAGTGCTGTATCATTAGTTTTCATGAGGTTCAGCACGTAATTTCAAAAATAGTGTTATATCGTTAGTTTTTATGAAATTAAGCACGATGTTTCTCACACAGAGTTGTAATATTAGTGTTCCTGAGGTTAAGCATGCAGATTATCACACAGTGTTGTATCGTTAGTTTTCATGAAGTTAAGCACGTAATTTCAAAAACAGTGTTGTATCGTTAGTTTTCATGAAGTTAAGTACGTGATTTCTCACAGAGTGTTGTATCATGAGTGTTGAGGACGTTAAGCACGTAGTTTCACAAACAGTGTTGTATCTTAGTTTTCCTGAAGTTAAGTACGTAGATTCTCAGACTGTGTTGTATTGTTTGTTTTCATGAATTTAAGCACGAAGGTTCACAAACAGTGTTGTATCTTTAGTTTTCCTGAAGTTAAGCAAGTAGATTCTCACACAGTGTTGTGTTGTTTCTTTTAATGATGGTAAGTATGTAGTTTCAAAAACAGTGTTGTAGTGTTAGTTTTCATGAAGATAAGCACGTAGATTCTCACACAGTGTTGTATCGTTAGTTTTAATGAAGTTAAGCACGCAGTTTCACAGGGTTGTAGTGTTAGTTTTCATGATGGTAAGCAGTTAGTTTCTCACAGAGTGTTGTATCCTTATTTTTCATGAATTTAAGCACGATGTTTCTCACACAGTGTTGTAATATTCGTGTTCCTGAAGTTAAGCATGCAGATTATCACACAGTGTTGTATCGTTAGTTCTCATGAGGTTCAGCACGTAATTTCAAAAATAGTGTTATATCGTTAGTTTTTATGAAATTAAGCACGTTTTTTCTCACACAGAGTTGTAATATTAGTGTTCATGAAGTTAAGCATGCAGATTATCACACATTGTTGTATCGTTAGTTTTCATGAATGTAAGCAGGTAATTTCAAAACAGTGTTATATCATTTGTTTTCATGAAGTTAAGGACGTGATTTCAAAAACAGTGATATATCATTAGTTTTCCTGAAGTTAAGTACATGATGTCTCACAGAGTGAAGTATCATGAGTTTTGAGGACGTTAAGCACGTAGTTTCACAAAAAGTGTTGTATTTTTAGTTTTCCTGAAGTTAAGTATGTAGATTCTCACAAACTGTTGTATTGTTAGGTTTCATGAAGTTATGCACGCAGTTTCACAAGGTTGTAGTCTTAGTTTTCATGATGGTAAGGACGTATTTTTCACAGAGTATTGTATCCTTTGTTTTCATGAATTTTAGCATGATTTTCTCACACAGTGTTGTAATATTAGTGTTCATGAAGTTAAGCATGGAGATTATCACAGAATTGTATTCATGAAGTTAAGCACGATGTTTCTCACACAGTGTTGTAATATTAGTGTTCAAGAAGGTAAGCAAGCAGATTATCACATAGTGTTGTATCATTAGTTTTCATGAAGTTAGGTACATGATTTCTCACAGAGTCAAGTATCATGAGTTTTGAGGACGTTAAGCACGTAGTTTCACAAAAAGTGTTGTATTTTTAGTTTTCCTGAAGTTAAGTATGTAGATTCTCAGACTGTGTTGTATTGTTTGTTTTCATGAAGTTAAGCACGAAGGTTCACAAACAGTGTTGTATCTTTAATTTTCCTGAAGTTAAGCAATTAGATTCTCACACAGTGTTGTGTTGTTTCTTTTAATGATGGTAAGTATGTAGTTTCAAAAACAGTGTTGTAGTGTTAGTTTTCATGAAGATAAGCGCGTAGATTCTCACACAGTGTTGTATCGTTAGTTTTAATGAAGTTAAGCACGCAGTTTCACATGGTTGTAGTGTTAGTTTTCCTGATGGTAAGCAGGTAGTTTCTCACAGAGTGTTGTATCCTTAGTTTTCATGAATTTAAACACGATGTTTCTCACACAGTGTTGTGATATTCGTGTTCATGAAGTTAAGCATGGAGATTATCACGCAGTGTTGTATTCATGAAGTTAAGCACGATGTTTCTCACACAGTGTTGTGTCATTAGTGTTCCTGAAGTTAAGCATGCAGATTATCACACAGTGTTGTATCGTTAGTTTTCATGAAGTTAAGCAGGTAATTTCAAAACAGTGTTGTATCGTTAGTTTTCATGAAGTTAAGTACGTGATTTCTCACAGAGTGTTGTATCATGAGTGTTGAGGACGTTAAGCACGTAGTTTCACAAACAGTGTTGTATCTTAGTTTTCCTGAAGTTAAGTACATAGATTCTCAGACTGAGTTGTATTGTTTGTTTTCATGAAGTTAAGCACGAAGGTTCACAAACAGTGTTGTATCTTTAGTTTTCCTGTAGTTAAGCAATTAGATTGTCACACAGTGTTGTGTTGTTTCTTTTAATGATGGTAAGTATGTAGTTTCAAAAACAGTGTTGTGGTGTTAGTTTTCATGAAGATAAGCACGTAGATTCTCACACAGTGTTGTATCGTTAGTTTTAATGAAGTTAAGCACGCAGTTTCACATGGTTGTAGTGTTAGTTTTCCTGATGGTAAGCAGGTAGTTTCTCACAGAGTGTTGTATCCTTAGTTTTCATGAATTTAAACACGATGTTTCTCACATAGTGTTGTGATATTCGTGTTCATGAAGTTAAGCATGGAGATTATCACACAGTGTTGTATTCATGAAGTTAAGCACGATGTTTCTCACACCGTGTTGTGTCATTAGTGTTCCTGAAGTTAAGCATGCAGATTATCACACAGTGTTGTATCGTTAGTTCTCATGAGGTTCAGCACGTAATTTCAAAAATAGTGTTATATCTTTAGTTTTTATGAAATTAAGCACGATGTTTCTCACACAGAGTTGTAATATTAGTGTTCATGAAGTTAACATTCAGATTATCACACAGTGCTGTATCATTAGTTTTCATGAGGTTCAGCACGTATTTTCAAAAATAGTGTTATATCGTTAGTTTTTATGAAATTAAGCACGATGTTTCTCACACAGAGTTGTAATATTAGTGTTCATGAAGGTAAGCATGCAGATTATCACACAGGGTTGTATCTTTAGTTTTCATGAAGGTAAGCACGTAATTTCAAAACAGTGTTATATCGTTTGTTTTCATGAAGTTAAGGACGTGATTTCTCACATAGTGAAGTATCATGAATTTTGAGGACGTTAAGCACGTAGTTTCACAAAAAGTGTTGTATTTTTAGTTTTCCTTAAGTTTAGTATGTAGATTCTCACAAACAGTGTTGTAGTGTTAGGTTTCATGAAGTTAGGCACGCAGTTTCATAAGGTTGTAGTGTTAGTTTTCACGATGGTAAGCACGTATTTTCTCACAGAATGATATATCCTTTGTTTTCATGAATTTAAGCATGATGTTTCTCACACAGTGTTGTAATATTAGTGATCATGAAGTTAAGCATGGAGATTATCACTGAATTGTATTCATGAAGTTAAGCACGATGTTTCTCACAGTGTTGTGTTATTAGTGTTCATGAAGTTAAGCGTGCAGATCATCACACAGTGTTGTATTGTTAGTTTTCATGAAGATCAGCACGTAATATCAAAAATAGTGTTATATGGTTAGTTTTTATGAAATTAAGCACGGTGTTTCTCACACAGAGTTGTAATATTAGTGTTCATGAAGGTAAGCATGCAGATTATCACACAGGGTTGTATCGTTAGTTTTCATGAAGGTAAGCACGTAATTTCAAAACAGTGTTATATCGTTTGTTTTCATGAAGTTAAGGACGTGATTTCAAAAACAGTGATATATCGTTAGCTTTCATGAAGATAAGCACGTAGATTCTCACACTGTGTTGTATCGTTATTTTTAATGAAAGTAAGCACGTAGTTTCACAAACAGTGTTGTAGTGTTAGTTTTTATGAAGATAACCATGTAGGTTCTCACAGAAGGTTGTGTCATTAGTTTTCATGAAGTTAAGCACGTAATTTCAAAAACAGTGTTATATCGTTAGTTTTCATGAAGTTAAGTACGTGATTTCTCACAGAGTGAAGTATCATGAGTTTTGAGGATGTTAAGCACGTAGTTTCACAAAAAGTGTTGTATTTTTAGTTTTCCTGAAGTTAAGTATGTAGATTCTCAGACAGTGTTGTATTGTTTGTTTTCATGAAGTTAAGCACGAAGGTTCACAAACAGTGTTGTATCTTTAGTTTTCCTGAAGTTAAGCAGGTAGATTCTCACACAGTGTGGTATTGTTTGTTTTAATGAAGGTAAGCACGTCGATTCTCACACCATGTTGTATCGTTAGTTTTAATGTAGTTAAGCACGTAGTTTCACAAACAGTGTTGTAGTGTTAGTTTTTATGAAGATAAGCACGTAGGTTCTCACATAGTGTTGTATCATTGGTTTTCATGAAGTTAAGCACCTAGTATCTCACAGAGTGTTGCATCATTTGTTTTCTTGAAGTTAAGCACGGAGTTTCACAATCAGTGTTGTATCGTCAGTTTTCATGAAGATAAGCACGATGTTTCTCAAAGAGTGTTGTATCATTAGCGTTTATGAAGATAAGAATTCAGATTATCACATAGTGTTGTATCATTAGTTTTCATGTCGTTAAGCACATAGATTCTCATCATTAGTTTTAATGAAGTTAAGCAAGTATATTCTCACCCAGTGCTGTATCGTTAGTTTTCATGAATTAAGCACAATGTTTCTCACACAGTGTTGTAATATTCGTGTTCATGAAGTTAAGCATGGAGATTATCACACAGTGTTGTATTCATGAAGTTAAGCACAATGTTTCTTACACAGTGTTGTGTCATTAGTATTCATGAAGTTAAGCATGCAGATTATCACACAGTGTTGTATCGTTAGTTCTCATGAGGTTTAGCACGTACTTTCAAAAATAGTGTTATATCGTTAGTTTTTATGAAATTAAGCACGTTTTTTCTCACACAGAGTTGTAATATTAGTGTTCATGAAGGTAAGCATGCAGATTATCACACAGGGTTGTATCGTTAGTTTTCATGAAGGTAAGCAGGTAATTTCAAAACAGGGTTATATCGTTTGTTTTCATGAAGTTAAGGACGTGATTTCAAAAACAGTGATATATGGTTAGTTTTCATGAAGTTAAGTACGTGATTTCTCACAGAGTGAAGTATCATGAGTTTTGAGGACGTTAAGCACGTAGTTTCTCAAAAAGTGTTGTATTTTTAGTTTTCCTTAAGTTAAGTATGTAGATTCTCACAAACAGTGTTTTAGTGTTAGGTTTCATGAAGTTATGCACCCAGTTTCACAAGGTTGTAGTCTTAGTTTTCATGATGGTAAGGACGTATTTTCTCACAGAGTGTTGTATCCTTTGTTTTCATGAATTTAAGCACGATGTTTCTCACACAGTGTTGTAATATTAGTGTTCATGAAGTTAAGCATGGAGATTATCACTGAATTGTATTCATGAAGTTAAGCACGATGTTTCTCACACAGTGTTGTGTCATTAGTGTTCATGAAGTTAAGCGTGCAGATTATCACACAGTGTTGTATCATTAGTTTTCATGAAGTACAGCATGTATATTCTCACAGTGTTGTATCGTTAGTTTTCATGAAGTTCAGCACGTAATTTCAAAAATAGTGTTATATCGTTAGTTTTTATGAAATTAAGTACGATGTTTCTCACACAGTGTTGTAATATTAGTGTTCATGAAGGTAATCATGCAGATTATCACACAGGGTTGTATCGTTAGCTTTCATGAAGTTAAGCACGTAATTTCAAAACAGTGTTATATCGTTTGTTTTCATGAAGTTAAGTACGTGATTTCAAAAACAGTGATATATCGTTAGTTTTCATGAAGTTAAGTACGTGGTGTTGCACAGAGTGTTGTATCATGAGTTTTCAGGAAGTTAAGCACGTAGTTTCACAATCAGTGTTGTGTCTTTAGTTTTCCTGAAGGTAAGCACGTAGATTCTCACACAATGTTGTATCGTTAGTTTTAATGAAGGTAAGCACGTAGTTTCACAAACAGTGTTGTAGTGTTAGTTTTTATGAAGATAACCATGTAGGTTCTCACAGAAGGTTGTGTCATTAGTTTTCATGAAGTTAAGCACCTAGTTTCTCACAGAGTGTTGTATCATTTTTTTTTCTTGAAGTTAAGCACGTAGTTTCACAATCAGTGTTGTGTCGTCAGTTTTCATGAAGTTAAGCACGTAATTTCAAAAACAGTGTTATATCGTTAGTTTTCATGAAGTTAAGTACGTGATTTCTCACAGAGTGAAGTATCATGAGTTTTGAGGATGTTAAGCACGTAGTTTCACAAAAAGTGTTGTAAATTTAGTTTTCCTGAAGTTAAGTATGTAGATTCTCAGTCAGTGTTGTATTGTTTGTTTTCATGAAGTTAAGCATGAAGGTTCACAAACAGTGTTGTATCTTTAGTTTTCCTGAAGTTAAGCACGTAGTTTCTCACACAGTGTTGTATTGTTAGTTTTAATGAAGTTAAGATCGCAGTTTCACAAACAGTGTTGTAGTGTTAGTTTTCATGATGGTAAGTCGTAGGTTCTCACAGAGTGTTGTATCCTTAGTTGCCATGAAGTTAACCACGTAGATTTTCACACAATGTTGTATCGTTAGTTTTAATGCAGTTATGCAAGTATATTCTCACCCAGTGCTGTATCGTTAGTTTTCATGAAGTTAATCACGATGTTTCTCACACAGTGTTGTAATATTAGTGTTCATGAAGTTAAGCATGCAGATTATCACACAGTGTTGTATCGTTAGTTTCATGAAGTTAAGCACGTAGTTTCACAATCAGTGTTTTGTCGTCAGTTTTCATGAAGTTAAGCACGTAATTTCAAAAACAGTGTTATATCGTTAGTTTTCATGAAGTTAAGTACGTGATTTCTCACCGAGTGAAATATCATGAGTTTTGAGGACGTTAAGCACGTAATTTCACAAAAAGTGTTGTATTTTTAGTTTTCCTGAAGTTAAGTATGTAGATTCTCAGACAGTGTTGTACTGTTTGTTTTCATGAAATTAAGCACGAAGGTTCACAAACAGTGTTGTATCTTTAGTTTTCCTGAAGGTAAGCACGTTGATGCTCACACAGTGTTGTATTGTTTGTTTTAATGAAGGTAAGCACGTAGTTTCACAAACAGTGTTGTAGTGTTAGTTTTCATGAAGATAAGCACGATGTTTCTCACATAGTGTTGTAATATTAGTGTTCATGAAGTTAAGCATGGTGATTATCACACAGTGTTGTTTTCATGAAGTTAAGTACAATGTTTCTCACACAATATTGTATTGTTTGTTTTCATGAAGTTAAGCACGACGGTTCACAAACAGTGTTGTATCGTTAGTTTTCATGAAGTTCAGCACGTATATTCTCACACAAAATTGTATCGTTAGTTTTCATGAAGTTAAGCATGTATATTCTCACACAGTGTTGTATCTTTAGTTTTCATGAAGTTCAGCACGTAATTTCAAAAATAGTGTTATATCGTTAGTTTTTATGAAATTAAGCATGATGTTTCTCACACAGTGTTGTAATATTAGTGTTCATGAAAGTAAGCATGCAGATTATCACACAATGTTGTATCGTTAGTTTTCATGAAGCTAAGCATGTAATTTCAAAAACTGTGTTATATCGTTAGTTTTCATGAAGTTAAGTACGTAATTTCAAAAACAGTGTTATATCGTTAGTTTTTATGAAGTTAAGTACGTGGTTTCTCACAGAGTGTTGTATCATGAGTTTTCAGGAAGTTAAGCACGTAGTTTCACAATCAGTGTTGCATCTTTAGTTTTCCTGAAGTTAAGCAGGTAGATTCTCACACCGTGTTGTATCGTTAGTTTTAATGAAGTTAAGCACGTAGTTTCACAAACAGTTTTGTAGTGTTAGTTTTTATGAAGATAAGCATGTAGGTTCTCACATAGTGTTGTATCATTGGTTTTCATGAAGTTAAGCACCTAGTATCTCACAGAGTGTTGCATCATTTGTTTTCTTGAAGTTAAGCACGGAGTTTCATAATCAGTGTTGTAACGTCAGTTTTCATGAAGATAAGCACGATGTTTCTCAAAGAGTGTTGTATCATTTGCGTTCATGAAGATAAGAATTCAGATTATCACACAGTGTTGTATCGTTAGTTTTCATGTCGTTAAGCACATAGATTCTCATCATTAGTTTTCATGAAGTTAAGCACGATGTTTCTCACACAGTGTTGTAATATTAGTGTTCATGAAGGTAAGCAAGCAGATTATCACACAGTGTTGTATCGTTAGTTTTCATGAAGTTAAGCATGTAATTTCAAAAACAGTTTTATATCGTTAGTTTTCATGAAGTTAAGTACGTGATTTCTCACAGAGTGTTGTATTATGAGTTTTGAGGATGTTAAGCACATAGTTTCACAAACAGTGTTGTATCTTTAGTTTTCCTGAAGTTAAGCACGTAGATTCTCACACAGTGTTGTATTGTTTGTTTTAATGATGGTAAGTAAGTAGTTTCACAAACAGTGTTGTAGTGTTAGTTTTCATGAAGATAAGCATGTAGATTCTCACACAGTGTTGTATCGTTAGTTTTAATGAAGTTAAGCACGCAGTTTCACAGGGTTGTAGTGTTAGTTTTCATGATGTTAAGCATGGAGTTTCTCACAGAGTGTTGTATCCTTAGTTTTCATAAATTCAAGCACGATGTTTCTCACACAGTGTTGTAATATTTGTGTTCATGAAGGTAAGCATGCAGATTATCACACAGGGTTGTATTCATGAAGTTAAGCACAATGTTTCTCACACAGTGTTGTGTTATTAGTGTTCATGAAGTTAAGCATGCAGATTATCACACAGTGTTGTGTTGTTAGTTTTCATGAAGTTCAGCAGGTACATTCTCACACAGTGTTGTATCCATAGTTTTCATGAAGTTAAGCACGTAATTTCAAAACAGTGTTATATCGTTTGTTTCATGAAGTTAAGTACGTGATTTCAAAAACAGTGATATATTGTTAGTTTTCATGAAGTTAAGTACGTGGTTTCTCACAGAGTGTTGTATCATGAGTTTTCAGGAAGTTAAGCCCGTAGTTTCACAATCAGTGTTGTGTCTTTGGTTTTCATGAAGGTAAGCATGTAGATTCTCACACAGTATTGTATCGTTAGTTTTAATGAAGTTAAGCACGTAGTTTCACAAACAGTGTTGTAGTGTTAGTTTTTATGAAGATAACCATGTAGGTTCTCACAGAAGGTTGTATCATTAGTTTTCATGACGTTAAGCACGTAATTTCAAAAATAGTGTTATATCGTTAGTTTTTATGAAGTTAAGCACGATGTTTCTCACACAGTGTTGTCATATTAGTGTTCATGAAGGTAAGCATGCAGATTATCACACAGGGTTGTATCGTTAGTTTTCCTGAAGTTAAGTACGTGGTTTCTCAGAGAGTGTTGTATCATGAAATTTCAGGAAGTTAAGCACGTAGTTTCACAATCAGTGTTGTATCTTTATTTTTCATGAAGTTAAGCACGTAATTTCAAAAACAGTGTTATATCGTTAGTTTTTATGAAGTTAAGCACGATATTTATCACGCAGTGTTGTAATATTAGTGTTCATGAAGGTAAGCATGCAGATTATCACACAGGGTTGTATCGTTAGTTTTCATGAAGTTAAGCACGTAATTTCAAAACAGTGTTATATCGTTTGTTTCATGAAGTTAAGTACGTGATTTCAAAAACAGTGATATATCGTTAGTTTTCATGAAGTTAAGTACGTGGTTTCTCACAGAGTGTTGTATCATGAGTTTTCAGGAAGTTAAGCACGTAGTTTCACAATCAGTGTTGTGTCTTTAGTTTTCCTGATGGTAAGCACGTAGATTCTCAAACAGCGTTGTATCGTTAGTTTTAATGAAGTTAAGCACGTAGTTTCACAAACAGTGTTGTAGTGTTAGTTTTTATGAAGATAACCATGTAGGTTCTCACAGAAGGTTTTATCATTAGTTTTCATGAAGTTAAGCACGTAATTTCAAAAATAGTGTTATATCGTTAGTTTTTATGAAGTTAAGCACGATGTTTCTCACAGTGTTGTCATATTAGTGTTCATGAAGGTAAGCATGCAGATTATCACACAGGGTTGTATCGTTAGTTATCATGAAGTTAAGTACGTGGTTTCTCACAGAGTGTTGTATCATGACAATTCAGGAAGTTAAGCACGTAGTTTCACAATCAGTGTTGTTTCTTTAGTTTTCATGAAGTTAAGCACGTAATTTCAAAAACAGTGTTATATCACTAGTTTTTATGAAGTCAATCACGATATTTCTCACGCAGTGTTGTAATATTAGTGTTCATGAAGTTAAGCATGCAGATTATCACACAGGGTTGTATCATTAGTTGAAGGAATTGGCAATAGGGTGGGATCCTGGGGGAGAGGTGAGTGGAGAAGGGGGGGTAAGGAGAGGCAACTGGGATTGACATTTAAAACAAGGTATTTTAAATTACAGTAAAATTTCAAAAACAAAATCCACGATAAAACACTGTGAGTATCTACACGTGGCACATATTGAAAACAAACGATCCAACACTGTGTGAGAAACTACATGCGTAAATTCTTGAAAACTAACGATACAACACTGTGTGAGAATTCTCCATGTATAACTTATTGAAAACTAATAAAACAACACTGTGTGAGAAACTACATGTGTTACTTTTTAAAAACTAATGATACAATACTGTGTTTGAATCTATATGTGTAACGTCTTGAAAACAAATGACACAACACCGTGTGAGAAAATACATGTGTAACTTCTTCAAAAATAACAATACAACATGGTGTGAGAAGCTACCTTATTGAAAACTAATGATACAACACTGTGATTATCTACACGTGTAAATTATTGAAAACTAACGATACAAAACTGTGTGACAAACAAACTGCATGGGTAACTTATTGAAAATTAACGATACAACACTGAGTGAGAAACTACTTGTGTAACTTTTTAAAAACTAGCGATACAACACTGTGTAAGAATCTATAAGCCAACCTTCTTGAAAACTACAGAATCAACAATGTTTGAGAATCTATATGCGTAACCTCTGGAAAACTAACGATACAATGCTGTGCAAGAATCTATACGCGTAACTTATTGAAAACAGATGATACAACACTATGTGAAAATTTACATGTGTAACTTCATGAAAACTAACGTTACAACACTGTGTGTGAATGCATAACTTTTTGAAATCTAATGATACAACACATTGTGAGTAGTTTAACATAAAGTGTTGTATAGTTATTTTTCGTGAAGTGTGTATGTAGTTTCCCAAAGACTGTTCGTTTCCATGAAGTTATGCATGCAATGTCTCGTAGAGTGTTGTATACTGAGGTTTCATGAAATTTTGCATGTAGCTGCTCGCTGAGGGCTGTATGCATGTAGATTCTGATAGAGTGTTGTAGAGTTAGTTTTCATGAAGTTATAAATTTGGTTTCTCAACGATCGTTGTATTATTACTTATCATGGAGTTATGCATGTTGTTTCTCTTAGAATGTGTATAGTTGGTTTTAATGAAGTCATACATGTAGGTGTTCACCAAAAGTTTGTATACTTAGTTTTCAGGAAGTTATGCATGTAGGTCCTCATGGAGTGTTGAATAGTTTTCATGAAGTTTTGCATGTCGTTTCTCACACTGTGTTGTGTCATTAGTTTTCAAGAAGTTACACTCTCAGATTCTCACACAGTGTTGAATCAGTTTGTAAGATGTAACACATATAGTTTTTCACACAGTGTTTTGTTGTTAGCTTTCAAGAAGTTAGGCATGTAGTTTCTCTCACAGTGTTTTTTTTAAATTTTATTTTCCAGTTTAAATTTGGATAAGAAACAAGGTTGCTTCACAAGTCAGTTCCAGGTCCCTCTCCCATTCCCTCCCTTCCTCCCGAGCCCTCCCCCCCCGTTATCCCCTCATTTCCCCAGGGAGGGTGAGGCCCTCCATGGGGGTGTGCATAGTCTGTCATTTCATATAGGGCAGGGCCTAGACCCTTCCCCAAGAGTTCGGGTGAGAGTGCACCTCACATTGTTCTATGGGAGTCCAAAGTCCGTGTGTATACTTGGGATGGGTACTGATCTGCTGCCCAAGGCTCAATAGATTCCCTAGGCCTCCTCACTGACACCCAGATTCAGGGGGTCTTGATCAGTCCCATGCTGGATTCCCAGGCTGATGCCTGGGATTCAAGAGTTAACCTTTGTCTGGTCAGCTGTTTCTGGGGGTTCAACCAGCCCAGTCTTAATCCCTTTGATCATCAGTCCTCCCTCTCTGTTACTGGCTTTCTTGAGTTCAGCTCAGTACTTAACCAAGGGAGTCTGCCTCTTCTTCGATCAGCCACTAAATAAAGTTTCTGTTTCCCAGACTCTCTGGCCATAGGATTGAAGGCAGGCACTCCCCAGATCTATGTCTAAAATCCATATATGAGAGAGTACATGCCATGTTTCTCTTTTTGTGACTGGGTTACCTCACTCAGGATGGTTTCTTCTAGTGTCATCCATTTGCCTGCGAATCTCATGATTCCATTATTTTTTTCTGCTGAATAGTGCTCCATTGTGTAGATATACCACATTTTCTCTATCCACTCTTCAGGTGAGGGACATCTAGGTTGCTTCCAAGTTCTGGCAATTACAAATAAAGCTGCTATGAACATAGTGGAACAGACATCTTTGTTGTATGAATGGGCATCTTTTGGATATATGCCTAAGAGTGGAGTTGCTGGGTCTTGTGGTAGGTTTATTCCCATTTTTCTGAGGAATCTCCATACTGATTTCCAAAGTGGCTGAACCAGTTGGCACTCCCACCAGCAATAGAGGAGTGTCCCCCTTTCACCACATCCTCTCCAGCATAAATTGTCATTGGTGTTTTTGATTTTAGCCATTCTGACAGGAGTGAGATGGTATCTCAGAGTTGTTTTGATTTGCATTTCCCGGATGGCTAAGGATGTTGAGCACTTTCTCAAGTGCCTCTCAACCATTTTAGACTCCTCTATTGAAAACTCTCTATTTAGTTCTGCAGCCCACTTTTTAATTGGGTCCTCTGCTGTTTTGGAGACTTGCTTCTTGAGTTCTTTGTAAATTTTGGAGATCAGCCCTCTGTCAGATGTGGGATTAGTGAATATTTTTTCCCATTCTGTGGGCTGCCTTTTTGTCTTGCTGACTGTGTCCTTTGCCTTACAGAAGCTTCTCAGTTTCAGTAGGTCCCATTTATTAATTGTTGATCTCACTGTCTGTGCTACTGGTGTTATGTTCAGGAAGCTGTCTCCTGTACCAATTCGTTCAAGGGTACCACCCACTTTCTCTTCTATGAGGTTCAGTGTGGCTGGAGTTATGTTGAGGTCTTTGATCCATTTGGACTTAAGTTTTGTGCATGGCGATAAACATGGATTGATCCGCATTCTTCTACATGCCAGTCTCCAATTATGCCAGCACCATTTGTTGAAGATGCTTTCTTTATTCCATTGTATATTTTTAGCTTCTTTGTCAAAGATCAGATGTTCGTACGTGGGTGGGTTAATACCCGGATTTTCAATTCGATTCCATTGGTCTACCTGTCTATTTTTGTGCCAATACCAAGCTGTTTTCAGGACTATAGCTCTATAATAGAGCTTGAGGTCAGGGATGGTGATGCCTCCGGACGTTGCCTTGTTGAACAGGGTTGTTTTGGCTATCCTGGGTCTTTTGTTTTTCCATACAAAATTGATTATTGTTCTTTCAAGGTCTGTGAAGAATTGTGCTGTGATTTTAATGGGGATTGCATTGAATCTGTAGATTGCTTTTGGCAGGATTGCCATTTTTACTACATTGATCCTACCTATCCAAGAGCATGGGAGATCTTTCCATTTTCTGAGGGCTTCTTTAATTTCTTTCTTTAGAGATTCAAAGTTCTTATGATACAGGTCTTTCACTTGTTTGGTTAGCGTTACCCCAAGGTATTTTATGTTGTTTGTGGCAATTGTAAAGGGTGATGTTTCTCTGATTTCTCTTTCAGCCCTTTTATCATCTGTATATAATAGGGCTACTGACTTTCTTGAGTTGATCTTGTAGCCTGCCACTTTGCTGAAGGTGTTAATCAGCTGTAAGAGTTCCCTGGTAGAGTTCTTTGGGTCATTGATGTAAACTATCGTATCATCTGCAAACAGTGAAAGTTTGACCTCTTCCTTCCCAATTTGTATCCCCTTGATCCCCCTTTGTTGTCATATGGCAATAGCTAGAACTTCAAGTACCATGTTGAAAAGGTATGGAGAGAGTGGACAGCCTTGTTTTGTTCCTGATTTTAGAGGAATTGCGTTGAGTTTCTGTCCATTTAGTTTGATGTTGGCTGTTGGTTTACTGTATATGGCTTTTATTATGTTTAAGTATGTCCCTGTTATCCCAGATCTCTCCAAGACCTTTATCATGAAGGGGTGTTGGATTTTGTCAAAGGCTTTTTCAGCATCTAGTGAGATGACCATGTGATTTTTGTTTTTCAGCTTGTTTATATGGTGGATTATGTTGATGGATTTTCGTATGTTGAACCATCCCTGCATCCCTGGGATGAAACCTACTTGATCGTGGTGAATGATTGTTTTGATGTGTTCTTGGATCCGATTTGCCAGTATTTTATTGAGTATTTTTGCATCAATGTTCATGAGGGATATTGGTCTGAAGTTCTCTTTCTTGGTTGTATCTTTGTGTGGCTTGGGGATCAAGGTTATTGAAGCCTCATAGAAAGAGTTTGGCAAAGACCCTTCTGCTTCTATTGTGTGGAACACTTTGAGAAGAATTGGTATAAGCTGTTCTTTGAATTTCTGGTAGAATTCTGCAGTGAGGCCATCTGGACCTGGACTTTTTTTGGTTGGGAGACTTTTGATGACAGCTTCTATTTCCATAGGGGTTATAGGTCTATTTAAATTGCTTATCTGTTCTTGATTTAGTTTTGGCAAATGATAGCTGTCCAGGAAGTCATCCATTTCCTTTAAATTTTCGAATTTTGTGGAGTACAGGTTTTCAAAGTATGACCTAATGATTCTCTGGATTTCCTCAGAGTCTGTTGTTATGTCCCCCTTTTCATTTCTGATTTGTTAATTTGCATGCTCACTCTCTGCTGTTTGGTCAGTTTGGACAAAGGTTTGTCTATCTTGTTGATTTTCTCAAAGAACCAACTCTTCGTTGCATTGATTCTTTGTATTGTTTTCCTGGTTTCTACTTTGTTGATTTCAGCCCTCAATTTGATTATTTCCTGGCGTCTACTCCTCCTGGGGGAGTTTGCTTCTTTGTGTTCTAGAGCTTTTAGCTGTGATGTTAATTCTCTGGTATAACTGTTTTCCTGTTTCTTCATGTGAGCACTTAGTGCTATGAACTTCCCCCGTA
The DNA here is from genome assembly GCF_017639785.1 of Mesocricetus auratus. Classification (NCBI taxonomy): domain Eukaryota; kingdom Metazoa; phylum Chordata; class Mammalia; order Rodentia; family Cricetidae; genus Mesocricetus; species Mesocricetus auratus. The sequence continues at coordinate 86,098 of NW_024429190.1, forward strand.
GCACTGCTTTCAAAGTGTCCCATAGGTTTGGGTATGTTGTGTCTTCATTCTCATTGAATTCGAGGAAGTCTTTAATTTCTTTTTTTATTTCCTCTTTGACCCAGGGATGGTGCAGTTGAGCATGATTCAATTTCCATGAGTTTGTAGGTTTTCTGCAGTTTGTGTTGTTGTTGAATTCTAATTTTAAGGCATGGTGGTCTGATAAGATGCATGGAGTTATTCCAATTTTTTTGTAGCTGCTGAGGTTTGATATGTTGCCCAGTATGTGGTCGATTTTTGAGAAGGTTCCATGTGGTGGTGAGAAGAAGGTATATCCTTTTTTATGTGGATGAAATGTTCTATAGATATCTGTTAATCCCAGTTGGGTCATTACTTCTATTAGACCCTTTGCTTCTTTGTTGAGTTTCTGTCTGGTATTCTTGTCTAGTGGTGAGAGTGGTGTGTTGAAATCTCCCAATATAACTGTATGGGGCTTTAGATGAGATTTAAGTTCTAATAATGTTTCTTTAACGAATGTGGATGCCTTTGTATTGGGGTCAAAAATGTTCAGGGATAGGCACTTCATCTTGGTGGGTTTCACCTGTGATGAGTATGTAATGACCTCCTTTATCTCTTTTGATTGATTTTATTTTAAAGTCTAGTTTGTTAGATATTAGGATTGCTACCCCTGCTTGTTTCTTGGGTCCATTTGATTGAAAAAAATTTTCCCAACCTTTAACTCTAGGTAATGTCTGTCTTTGAGGGTGAGGTGTGTTTCTTGTATGCAGCAGAAGGAAGGGTTCTGTCTTCGAATCCATTCTGCTAGTCTGTGTCTTTTTATGGGTGAGTTAAGGCCATTAATATTGAGGGATATTAATGACCATTGATTGCTCATCCTTCTTCGATTTGTGATGGTTGTTGTTGGTGGAATTATGCGTGGAATTTCACCCCTTTGTTCTTTTGGCTGTTGGTAGAGAGGGAGTCTCTAATGCTTATGTTTTTCTGGTTGTAGTTAGCTTCCTTGGGTTGGAGTTTTCCTTCCAAAATTTTCTGTAGGGCTGGGTTAGTGGACACATATTGCTTGAATCTAGTTTTGTCATGGAATATCTTGTTTTCTCCGTCTATAGTGATTGAGAGGTTTGCCGGGTATAGTAGTCTGGGCTGGCATCCATGGTCTCTTAATGCAGGTAGAATATCTATCCAGGACCTTCTGGCTTTCAGAGTTTCCATGGAGAAATCAGGTGTAATTCTGATAGGTCTGCCTTTATATGTTACTTGACCTTTTTCCTTAGCTGCTATTAATATTCTTTCTTTATTCTGTATGTTTGGGGTCTTGATTATTATGTGGCGAGGGATTTTTTTGTGGTCCACTCTATTTGGTGTTCTGTAGGCTTCTTGTACCTTCATTGGCATGTCTTTCTTAAGGTTGGGGAAGTTTTCTCTATGATTTTGTTGAATATGCCTTCTGCCCCTTTGAGGTGGATTTCTTCTCCTTCTTCTATGCCTATTATTCTTAGGTTTGGTCTTTTCATGGTGTCCCATATTTCCTGGATGTTTTGTGTTAAGGATTTGTTGGATTTAAGGTTTTCTTTGGTTGATAAATCCATTTCTCCTAATGTATCTTCAACACTTGAGATTCTCTCTTCCATCTCTTCTATTCTGTTGGTAATGCTTGTATTGGTAGTGCCTGACTGTTTGTCCAGCTTTTCTATTTTCTGCCTTTCTTCAGATTGTGTTTTTTTTAATGTCTCTATTTCAGTTTTCAACCCTTGCAGCGTTTGCATTGCTTCTTGCAATTTTCTGTTTATCTGTTCGTCTGTTTGTTGCCTTTATGAACTTTTTGGTTTGTTCTTTCTTCCATTTCTTGCATTTTTTGGCTTGCTTTATGTTCCATTTCTTGGATTTTGTGCTTTGTTTCTTCTTCCATTTCCTGCCTTTTTTGGTTTTTTTCTTCTTCCGTTTTTTTTCATTTTTTGCTTTGTTTTTTCTACCATTTCTTGCATTTTTTGCTTTGTTTCTTCTTCCATTTCCTGCCTTTTTTGGTATGTTTCTTCTTCTAATTCTTGCATTTTTTGCTTTGTTTTTTCTTCCATTTCTTGCATTTTTTGCTTCATTTCTTCTTCCATTTCGTGCCTTTTTTGGTTTGTTTTTTCTTCCAATTCTTGCATTTTTTGGTTTGTTTTTTCTTCCATTTCTTGCATTTTTTGGTTTGTTTTTTCTTCCATTTCTTGCATTTTTTGGTTTGTTTTTTCTTCCATTGCTTTAAGGGATTTTCCAATATCCTCTTTTAGGGCCTCTATCATTTTCATGAAAGTGCTTTTAAGGTCGTCCTCTTCTGCTTCCTTCCCATTGGAATGTTGGGGTCTTGCTGGTGTGGAGTCTCTAGAATCTGGTGGTGTCATATTTGTTTTTCTGTTGCTGACTGTGTTTTTGTATTGTCTCTTTCCCATCTCTTCTTCTAGTGGGTGCAGAAAGAGCCCCTTATTTTATTGAGTATTTTTGCATCGACGTTCATGAGGGATATTGGTCTGAAGATCTCTTTCTTAGTTGTCTTTGTGTGGCTTGGGTATCAAGGTTATTGAAGCCTTGTAAAAAGAGTTTGTCAAAGAACCTTCCGCTTCTATTGCATGGAATCCTTTGAGGAGAAGTGGCATAACCTTTTCTTTGAATTTCTGTCAAAAATCTGCACTGAAGCCATCTGGGCCTAGGCTTTTTTTTTTGGTTGGGAGACTTTTGTTGACTACTTCTATTTCCTTAGGTGTTATACGACTGTTTAGATTGCTTATCTGTTCTCGAATTAATTTTTATTCTTCTAGAAAATAGTGCATTTCCTTTAAATTTTGAAATTTTGTGGAGCACTGATGATTCTCTGGATTTCTTCACTGTCCATTGTTATGTGTCCCTTTTCATTTATGATTGTGTTATTCTGCATGTTCCTACTCTGCCGTTTGGTGAGTTTGGATAAAGATTTGTCTATCCTGTTGATTTTCACAAAGAACCAACTTGTTTTTATTTATTCTTTGTATCTTTTTCCTAGTTTCTACTTTATTGGTTTCAGCCCTCAATTTAATTATTTCTTGGCATCTGCTCCTCTGGGATGAGTTTGCCTGCTTTTGTTCTAGAGCTTTCAGTTGTGTTGTTAATTCTCTAGTGTTTCTATTCTTTAGTTTCTTCTGTGGGCACTTTGTGCTATGAACTTTACTCTTAGCACTGCTTTCAAATTGCCACAAAAGTTTGGGTATGTTGTGTCTTCATTCTCATTGAAGTCTAGGACATCTTTAATTTCTCTTTTTATTTCTTCTTTGACCCAGGAGTGGTGCAATTGTGTATTATACAATTTCCATGGCTATGCAGGGTTTCTGCGATTTGTGTTATTGTTGAAATCCAACTTTAAGGCATGATAGTCTGATAATATACATGGAGTTATTTAAATTTGTTTTGCCTATTGAGGTTTGCTATGTTGCCAAGTATGTGGTTGATTTTTGAGAAGGGTTGAGTGGTGCTGAGTAGAAGGTATATTCTTCAGTATTTGTACATGTGTTCTATAGATGTCTGTTATACCCAACTGGGCCATAACAAACATCTATTAGAACCTTCATATCCTTGTTAGGTTTTGTCTCGTGTTCCTGTCTAGATGTGAGAATCAGGTGTTGAAGTCTCCCATTACAAGTGTGTGAAGTTTTATATGTGTTTTGAGTTATAGTAATGTTTTTTTTACGAATGTTTTTGGGGTATAGGTGTTCAGAATTTAAACTTCATCTTGGTTGATTTCTCTTTCATCTCTTTTGATTGATTTTAGTTTAAAATCTAATTTGTTAGATGTTAGAGTTTGTACCCCTGCTTGTTTCTTGGGTCCATTTGTCTGAAAAACTTTTCCCAACCATTTACTGTGAAATACTGTCTGTCTTTGAAGCTGAGGTGTGTATCTTGTATGTAGCAGAAGGATGTATTCTGTCTTTGAATGTAGATGTTCATAGAGTGTTGTATAGTAAATTTAAAAGATGTTATGCATGTATTTTCTTATAGAATGTTGTATAATTACTTCTCATGAACTTTTACAAGTAGGTGCTCACCAGGTGATGTACAGTTTTCATGATGTGATACATGTAGGTGATCAGCGAGTGTTATATATTTAGCTCTCTGTAAGTTATATATGTAGGTGCTCACCGAGTGATATATAGTTTCCAATAAGCTGTGACTGTAGTTTCCCATAGTTACTTTTTCGTAAAATTTCCAGGTGGTCACCGAGAGTTGCATAGTTTGGTTTCATTAAGTTAATCCAGTTTGTCATAGAGTTTTGTATAGCTAATTTTCATGAAGTTATGCATATGGGTTCTTACATAGCGTATAGTTCATTTTCATGAAGTTATGCATGTAGTTTCTCAAAGAGTGTTGTATAGTTATTTTTCATGATATTTTGCATGCAGTTTCTCAGTGAGTGTTGTAGTTACTTTTCATAAAGTTATGCATATAAGAGCTCACCAAGTGTTGAATAGTTCGTTTTCATAAAGTAATGCGTGTAAGTGTTCACAAAGTTGTGTATAGTTTGTTATACATGTAGGTGCTCAAGGAGTGTTTTATAGTTAGTATATATGAATTTGTACATGGAGGTGCCCACCAGGTGTTGTATAGTTAGGTTTCATATAGTAATGCATGTAGTTTCTCAGAGTGTTGTATACTTAGTTTTCATGGACTTATCCATATAGGTGCTCACCAAGTGTTGTATAGATTGTTTTCATGAAATTATGCATGTAGGTGCTCATCGAATATTGTATAGTTCATTTACATGAAGTTATACATACATGTAGGTCATCACCGAGTATTGTATAGCTTGTTTCCATGAAGTTATGCATGTAGGTGCTTACCGAGTGTTGTTCATTATCATTAAGCATGTATAATTTAGGTGGTCACCAAGCTTTGTACAAATAGGAATCATGAAGTTACAAATGTTTGTGCTCTCCGAATGCTTTTATAGCTAGTTGTCATGAAACTATGCACGTAGGGTTTCACAGCGTGTTGCATGTAGTGTGTCAAAGAGTGTGTGTAGTTAATTTTCATGAAGGTATGCATGTAGTTGATCACTGAGTGTTGTATTCTTAGTTTTCAAGAAGTTATGCCTGTAGTTTATCATAAAGTGTTGTATAGTTATTTTTCGTGAAGTTTGTATGTAGTTTCCCAAAGACTGTTAGTTTTCATGAAGTTATGCATGCAATTTCTCATAGAGTGTAGTATAGTTAGGTTTCATGAAATTATGCATGTAGCTGCTCGCCGAGGGCTGTATCGTTAAACTCCATGATGCTATGCATGTAGATTCTGATAGAGTGTTGTACAGTTAGTTTTCATGAAGTTATAAGTTTGGTTTCCCAATGATAGTTGTATTATTACTTATCATGGAGTTATGCATGTTGTTTCTCTTAGAATGTGTATAGTTGGTTTTAATGAAGTTATACATGTAGGTGTTCACCAAAAGTTTGTATACTTAGTTTTCAGGAAGTTATGCATGTAGGTTCTCACGGAGTGTTGAATAGTTATTTTTCATGAAGTCATGCATGTAGATGCTCACTGAGTGTTGTATAGTTTTTATCATGAAGCATGTAGGTGCTTACCTAGGGTTTGCATAGTTAATTTTCATGAAGTTACACATGTAGATTCTCAAAGAGTGTTGTATTGTTTGTTTTCATTAAGTCATGCATGTAGCTTCCCATAGAGAATTGTATATGTAGTTTTCATCAAATTATTCATGTAGGTGTTCACCAAGGTTTGAATAGTTAGTAATCATGAAGTTATACATGTAGGTTCTCTCCACGGGTTTTTACAGTTAGTTTTCATGAGGATATGAAAGGAGGTGCTCACCAATTTTACATTGTTTCTTTTCATGAAGTTATGCTTGAAGTGTCTCATAGAGTGTGTCTAGTCAGTTTTGATGAAGTTATGCATGTAGATATGGTCAACAAATGTATAGTTAGTCTTCATGAAGTAATCCATGTAGTATCTCATACTGTGTTCTATACTTAATTTTGCTGAAGGTATGCTAGTGGCTTCTAACAATTGTTTTATAGTTAGTTTTCATGAAGTTTTGCATGCTAGTTTTGATAGTGTCATTTAGATAGTTTTCGTCAATTTTTACATTTAGGTTCTCAGCTAATGTATTATAGTTAGTTATAGATGTAGTTTTTCATACAGTGTTGTATTGTTAGTTTTTATGTAGTTATGCATGTAGTTTATCAAAGACTGTTCTATAGATAGTTTCCATGACGTTATGCATGTATCTTCTGATAGAGTTTTGTATAGCTATTTTTCATGAAATTTTGTATGTTGGTTTTTAGCGAGCATTGTATATTTAGTTTTTATGAAATTTCTCATAGAGCCTTGTGTAGTTAGTTATTTGACATGCAGTTATGCATTTAATTTCTCATACAGTTTTCTTAGAGTTATGCATGTAGCTTCAAATAGAGTGTGGTATACTTGGCCTTCGTGAAGCTTTCCATGTAGGTTCTCAATGAATTTTTAGAATTAGTTTTCATGAAGTTATGAATGTAGATACTCATATACTGTTCTATAGTTTGATTTCGTGTAGTGTCTCATCTACTTTCTTAGGGAATGTTGTATACTTGGTTTTTATTAAGACATGCATGTAGTTTATCAAAAACTGTTCTACATATAGTAGTACCTGACAGTTTGCCCAGCTTCTCTGTGTCCTGCCTTTCTTCAGATTGTGTTTTTTTTATTGTCTCTATTTCAGTTTTCAACTCTTGCAGTGTTTGCATTGTTTCTTGCAATTTTTGGTTTATCTTTTTGTCCATTTGTTGCATTTTATGAATTATTTGGTTTGTTCTTCCATTTCTTGCATTATTTGGTTTCTTTTTTTCTTCCATTTCTTGCATTTTTTGGTTTCTTTTTTCTTCCATTTCTTGGAGGGATTTTCCTATATCCTCTTTTAGAACCTCTATCATTTTCATGAAGTTGTTTTTAAGGTCATTCTCTTCTGCTTCATTTTCAATGGAATGCTGCAGTCTTGCTAGTGTGGAGTCTCTATATTCTGGTGGTGTCTTATTTGTTTTTCTGTTGCTGAGTGTGTTTTTGTATTGTCTCTTTCCCATCTCTTCTTCTAGTGGGTGCAGAAAGAGCCCCTTACTTGTTTGGTGGTACGGGGACCAGATTTCCTTTTCGGTGGGTGCTAGCAAGTCCAATACTCTGGTAGTTCTTCCTTTCCTGGTCTTGGTTCTGGTCTGGTGGATGGAGAACAAGCCCAGGAATCTGGGGTGTGTAGTCTCCCACCTGGTCCCCTGGTCTATTTGGTGGAAGAGAAGAACTGGGATCTGGGGTGCATGGCTCCTGTCTGCATTGGAGGCTCTGTGGCAGTTCCTAGGCACTAATACCCTGGACCTGCTGGTCCCCTGTTGTGTTCCCGCTGGTCCTGCCATACCCGCTGGTCCCACTGGTCCCCTGGAATTGCTGGTCCCCTGGTATGGACCCGCTGCTTCCCTGGTCTTTTTGGTGGGAAGAGAAGATCTGGGATATGGGGTGCATGGCTCCCGCCGGGGTGAGAATCTCTGTGGCAATCCCTGGGCAATCCCCATGCACTGGAACGCAGTTTTGGGTGCAGGGCCTGGTATACCTGGTCCAGCTGGGGCCGCCGTACCCGCTGTTCCCCTGTACCTGCTGGTCCACTGGTCTTGTTGGTAGAAGAGGAGACCTGGGATCTGGGGTGAGTGGTTTCTGCTGGGATGGGAAGCTGTGTGGCAGTCCCCAGGCAATCCTCAGGCACTGGGATGCAGGCCTGCATGCTGGGCCTCTTTTACCTGGTCCAGCCGGACACGCTGGTCCCCTACTCGTATAGTTGGTGGAAGAGAAGTCCTGGGCTCTGGGGTGCTTGGCTCCAGCCAGGATGGAAAGCTCTGTGGGAGTCCCCAGGCACTGGAAACTTAATTTCTTTCTTTAAAGACTCAAATTTCTTGCGATACAGGTCTTTCACTTGTTTTGGTTAGTGTTAGCCTCATGTATTTTATGTTGTTTGTGGCAATTGTAAAGGGTGTTGTTTCTCTGATTTCTTTCTTGACCCTTTTATTGTCTGTGTATAGTAGGGCTACTGATTTTGTTGAGTTGATCTTGTATCCTACCACTTTGCTGAAAGTGTTTATCACCTCTAGGAGTTACCTAGTAGAGTTTTTTGGGTCACTTATGTAAACTATCATATCATCTGCAAATAGTGAATGTTTTACTTCTTCCGTTCCAATTTGTATCCCCTTGATGTCCTTTTGTTGTCTTATTGCTAATGCTAGAACTTCAAGTACAATATTGAAGAGGTATGGAGAGAGAGGGCAGCCTTGCCTTGTTTCTGATCTTAGAGGAATTGCCTTGAGTTTCTCTCCATTCAGTTTGATGTTGGCTGTTGGTTTGCTGTATATAGCCTTTATGATGTTTAGGTAAATTCCTGTTATCCCTGATCTCGCCAAGACCTTTATCATGAAGTGGTGTTGGATTTTATAAAAGGCATTTTTGGCATCTAGTGAGATGATCATGTGATTTTTGTTTTTCAGTTTGTTTTTATGGTGGAATACATTGATGGATTTTCGTACGTTGAACCATCCCTGCATCCCTGGGATGAAACCTACTTGATCATTTTGGATGTGTTGCTGGATCTGATTTGCCTGTATTTTATTGAGTATTTTTGCATCAATTTTCATGAGGGATATTGGTCTGAAGGTCTCTTTCTTAGTTGTCTTTGAGTGGTTCGGGTATCAAGGTTATTGAAGCCTTGTAAAAAGAGTTTGTCAAAGAACCTTCCTCTTCTATTGCATGGAATACTTTGAGGAGAAGTGGCACTGAAGCCATCTGGGCCTAGGCTTTTTTTTGGTTGGGAGACTTTTGTTGACTACTTCTATTTCCTTATGTGTTATACGACTGTTTAGATTGCTTATCTGTTCATGAATTAATTTTTATTTATCTAGAAAAGTGTGCATTTCCTTTAAATTTTCAAATTTTGTGGAGCACTGCTTTTCAAAATATGACCTGATGATTCTCTGGATTTCCTCACTGTCCGTTGTTATGTCTCCCTTTTCATTTATGATTGTGTTATTCTGCATGTTCCTACTCTGCCGTTTGGTGAGTTTGGATAAAGATTTGTCTATCCTGTTGATTTTCACAAAGAACCAACTTGTTGTTTTTATTTATTCTTTGTATCTTTTTCCTAGTTTCTACTTTATTGGTTTCAGCCCTCAATTTAATTATTTCTTGGCATCTGCTCCTCTGGGATGAGTTTGCCTGCTTTTGTTCTAGAGCTTTCAGTTGTGTTGTTAATTCTCTAGTGTTTCTATTCTTTAGTTTCTTCTGTGGGCACTTTGTACTATGAACTTTACTCTTAGCACTGCTTTCAAATTGCCACAAAAGTTTGGGTATGTTGTGTCTTCATTCTCATTGAAGTCTAGGACATCTTTAATTTCTCTTTTTATTTCTTCTTTGACCCAGGAGTGGTGCAATTGTGTATTATACAATTTCCATGGCTTTGCAGGGTTTCTGCGATTTGTGTTATTGTTGAAATCCAACCTTAAGGCATATTAGTCTGATAATATACTTGGAGTCATTTCAATTTGTTGTAACTATTGAGGTTTGCTATATTGCCAAGTATGTGGTTGATTTTTGAGAAGGTTCGAGTGGTGGTGAGTAGAAGGTATATTCTTCAGTATTTGTACAAGTGTTCTATAGATGTCTGTTATACCCAACTGGGCCATAACAAACATCTATTAGAACTTTCATATCCTTGTTAGGTTTTGTCTTGTGTTCCTGTCTAGAGTTGAGAATGAGGTGTTGAAGTCTCCCACTACAAATGTGGGAAGTTTTATATGTGCTTTGAGTTTTAGTAACGTTTCTTTTACAAACATATTTGGGGCATAGGTGTTCAGAATTTAGACTTCATCTTGGTTGATTTCTCTTTCATCTCTTTTGATTGATTTTAGTTTAAAATCTAATTTGTTAGATGTTAGGATTTCTACCCCTGCTTGTTTCTTGGGTCCATTTGTCTGAAAAACTTTTCCCAACCATTTACTGTGAAATACTGTCTGTCTTTGAAGCTGAGGTGTGTTTCTTGTATGTAGCAGAAGGATGTATTCTGTCTTTGAATGTAGATGTTCATAGAGTGTTGTATAGTAAATTTAAAAGATGTTATGCATGTATTTTCTCATAGAATGTTGTATAATTACTTCTCATGAACTTTTACAAGTAGGTGCTCACCAGGTGATGTACAGTTTTCATGATGTGATACATGTAGGTGATCAGCGAGTGTTATATATTTAGCTCTCTGTAAGTTATATATGTAGGTGCTCACCGAGTGATATATAGTTTCCAATAAGCTGTGACTGTAGTTTCCCATAGTTACTTTTTCGGAAAATTTCCAGGTGGTCACCGAGAATTGCATAGTTTGGTTTCATTAAGTTAATCCATTTTGTCATAGAATTTTGTACAGCTAATTTTCATGAAGTTATGCATATGGGTTCTTACATAGCGTATAGTTCGTTTTCATGAAGTTATACATGTAGTTTCTCAAAGGTGTTGTATTGTTAGTGTTCATGAAGGTAGGCATGTGCGTGCTCAGTGAGTGTTGTGTAGTTAGCTTTCATGAAGAAATGCATATTGGTTCTCACAGAATGTTATATAGTTTGTTTTCTTGAAGTTATGCATGTAGTTGCTCATAGAATATTGTATTATTAGTTTTCAGGCATTTACACATGTAGTTACTCATAGAGTGTTGTATATTTAATTTTTATGAATTTATTCATGTGGAGTGCTACATAGTTATTTTCATAAAGTTTTGTATTTGGGTGGAATGTTCTATAGATGTCTGTTAAACCCAGTTGGGTCATAACTTCTATTTGTTCTTTTATTTCTTTGTTAAGTTTCTGTTTGGAGGTCCTGTCTAACGTTGAGAGCAGAGTGTTGAAGTCTCCTACTATCAGTGTGTGAGATTTTATATGCACTTTGAGCTTTAGTAATGTTTGTTTCACAAATGTAGGTGCCTTTGTATTTTGGGCATAGATGTTTAAAATTGAGCCTTCATCTTGATGGACTTTTCCTTTGATGAATATGAAGTGTCCTTCTTCATCTCTTTTGATTTTAATTTGAAGTCTATTTTGTTAGATATTAGGATTGCTACACCTGCTTTTTTCTTGGGACCGTTTGATTATAAGATCTTTTCCCAACCAGTTACTCTGAGATAACATCTGTCTTTGATGTTGAGATGTGTTTCTTGTATGCAGCAGAAGGAAGGGTTCTGTCTTCGTATCCATTCTGCTAGTCTGTGTCTTTTTATAGGCAAGTTGAGACCGTTGACATTGAGGGATATTAATGACCATTGATTGATGATTCTTGTTTGTGCTTGATTTATTGTTAGTGAAGTTATTTTGTGTAGTTTCTCCTCCTCCTTTTGGTGTTTTGTAAAGTGGGATTATATATTGTCTGTGTCTTTGTGAATGTAATTATCTTCCTTGGATCTAGGTGTTCCTTCTAGCATTTTCTGTAGAGCTGGATTCATGGATACATATTGTTTAAATCTGGCTTTGTCATGGAATATTTTGTTTTCTCCATCTATGGTAATTGAAAGCTTTGCTGGATATAGTAGTCTGGGCCGGCATCCTAGTTCCCTTAGCGTTTGTAGGACATCTGTCCAGGATCTTCTGGTTTTCATCGTTTCCATTGAGAAGTGATGTGTAATTCGGATAGGTCTGCCTTTGTTTGTTACTTGGATTTTTCTTTAGCTGCTCTTAATATTTTCTCTTTACTCTGTCGGTTTGATGTTTTGATTATTATATGGCGAGGTGACTTCTTTTTCTGGTCAAGCCTATTTGGTGTTCTGTAAGATTCTTGTATTTTCATAGGCATATCTTTCTTTAGGTTAGGGAAGTTTTCTTCTATGATTTTGTTGAATGTTTTCTGTACCTTCGAGTTGTATTTCTTCACCTTCTTCTATACCTATTATTCTCAGGTTTGGCTTCTTCACGGTGTCCCAAATTTCCTGGATATATTGTGTTAAGGACTTGTTGGTTTTGAGATTTTCTTTGGTTGACTACTCTATGTCCTCTAATGAGTCTTCAACACCTGAGATTCTCTCTTCTATCTCTTGTATTCTATTGGTGATACTTGTATCTGTAGTTCCTGATCGTTTTCCCAGCTTTTCTATTTCCAGCATCCCTTCATTCTGTGTTTTCTTTATCGTTTCTATTTCAGCTTTCAATCCTTCAACTGTTTGAATTCATTTTTTGGTTTTTTTTTTTGGTGCTCTTTAGATTCTTTGAGAGATTTGTTTATTTCTTGAAAAATTTCCCCCAATTCATGGATTTTTTGTTTGTTTTTTCTTCTATTTCTTTAAGGGATTTCCTCATTTCTTCTTTGAGGGTCTCCATCATCTTCATGAAATAATGTTTAAGGTCTGTCTCCTCTTCTTTGTCTATGTAGTGCTTTTCGGGTCTTGCTGGTGTTGGATCCCTAGATTCTGGTGGGGTCATGTTGGTGTTTCTATTGCTGAGTGAGCTCTTATTCTGTCTTCTTCCCATCCCTTCTTCCAGTGGGTGCTGGTGAGGTCTTTCTCTCTCCACTGTTCTCCTTCCTTCCAGAAGCTGAAGCTGGGGATGCTGACACGGAGTTTGGGGCCTGGAATGGCTGATGCCTTTCCTGAAGCTTTGCTCACTGGAGTTTGGGGCTTGGAATGGCTGATTTCTTTCCTGAAGCTGGGCTCGCTGGGGTTGGAGTCTTGGAATGGCTGATGTCTTTCCTGTGTGGGCGGGTCTTCTGAAGCTGGACTCTCTGGGGTTGGGATCTTGGAATGGCTGATGTCTTTCCTGTGTGGGCGGGTCATCTGGATGCCAAGAGTGGCCCTGGAAGATCAGGGGGATGGGTGTTGGGTGGGGGATCCCCGCTAGAGATCCAATCTCACCTGAAGCTGGACTCACTGTGGTTGGGGTCTTGGAAGGGCTGATGTCTTTCCTGTGTGGGCTGGTCTTCTGCATGCCAAGAGTGGCCCTGGAAGATCAGGGGGATGGGTGTTGTGCGGGGGGTCCCTGCCGGAGACCCAATCTCACCTGAAGCTGGACTGGCTGGGGTTGGGTTGTTCGGGATAAACAATTTAAACAGGTCTATAACCCCGAGGGAAATGAAAGCAGCCATTTTTTATTTTCCAACAAAGAAAAATCCAGGGCCAGATGGTTTCCATGAGGAATACTACCAAAGATTAAAGGAAGAACTAATACAAATACACTTCAAATTGTTCCACACAATAGAAGCAGAAGGATCACTGACAAATTCTTTTTATGAAGCAAACCACACAAAGACACAACCAAGATAGGGAATTATATAACAATCTCCCTCATGAAAATTGATGCAAAATACTCAATTAAATTCTGGCAAATCCAGAACTTGGAAGCAACCTAGATGCCCCTCAACTGAAGAGTGGATAGAGAAAATGTGGTACATTTAAACAATGGAGTACTATTCAGCAGAAAAAAAAACCATATGGAATCCTGAAATTGGCAGGCAAATGGATGGCATTAGAAGAAACCATCCTGAGTGAGGTAACCCAGTCACAAAAAGAAAAACATGGCATGTACTTTCTCACATATGGTTTTTAGACATAGATCTGGGAGTGCCAGCCTACAATCCCACAGCCAGAGAGTTTGAGAAACAGAACCTTCATTCAGTGGCTGATGGAAACAGAGGCAGATTCCTACGACTAAATACTGAGCTTGAACTCAAGGAACCCAGTGACAAAGAGGGAGCACTGATGACCAAAGGCCTTGAGACTGGGCTGGTTTAACACCCAGAAACAGCTGACCTGACAAGGGATATCTCTTGAATCACAGACTGATTGCTGGGATTCTAGCATGGGACTGAATGTGGGTGTCAGTGAGGAGGCATAGGTAATCTATTGATCAGTATTTATCCCAGGCAAACAAATGGACTTTGGGTGCCCATCCAACAATGAGAGATGCACTCTCATCCTGGGCCTTTGAGGGAGGGACTAGGCCCTGCCCTGGATGAAATGACAGACTATAGACACTCCCCATGTAGGGCCTCACCCTCCCTTGGGATATGAGGGGATATTGGAGGGTTTGATGGGAGGAGAGGAGGGAAAAGGAATTGACATGTGAAGCAACCTTGTTTATAATTTAAATTTAAAAATAAAAATTAAAATAATTTCTGGCAAATCAAATCCAAGAACATATCAGAAAAATCATAAACCATGATCAAGTATGCTTCATCCCAGGAATGCAGGGATGTTTCAATATATGGAAATACATCAATGTAATCTACCATATAAACAATCTAAAAAACAAAAACAACATGATCATCTCACTAGATGCTTAAAAAGCCTTTGCATAATCCAACACCCCTTCACAATAAAAGTATTAGAGAGATCAGGAATAACAGGAACATACCTAAAAATAATAAAACCTACATAGAGCAAACCAAAAGCCAGCATCAAACTAAATGGAGACAAACTAAAGGCAATTCCTCTAAAATTAGAAACAAGACAAGGATATCCATTCTCTTCATATCTCTTCAATATTGTACTTGAGTTCTAGGTGGAGCAATAAGACAACAAAAGAAGATCAAGGGGATACGAATTGGAAACGAAGAAGTCAAACTTTCACTATTTGCAGACCATATGATAGTCTACATAAACAACCCAAAGAATTCTACCAGGAAACTCCTACAGCTGATAAACACCTTCAGCAAAGTGGCAGGATACAAAATTAACTAAAAAATCAGTATCTCTATTATTTATAGACAATAAAGGGGATGAAAAAGGAATCAGAGAAACATCACTCTTTACAATAGCCACAAACACCATCTAATATGTTGGGGTGACTCTCAACAAACAGTTGAAAGGACTGTATAACAAGAACTTTGAGTCTTTAAAGAAAGAAATTAAAGAAGATACCATGGAAGGAATTCCCATGCTCTTGGATAGGTAGAATAAAGAAAGTAAAAATGGGAATATTACCAAAAGCAATCTACAGATTCAATTCAATCCCTATCAAATTACCAGCACAATTTTTCACCCACCTCAAAAGGACAATCCTCAACTTTATATGGAAAAACAAAAGACCCAGGATATCCAAGGTAACCCTGTACAATAAAGGAACTTCTGGAGGCATTACCATCAATGACTTCAAGCTCGATTATAGAGCTTTAGTCCAGAAAACAGCTTGGTATTGGCACAAAAATAGACAGGTAGACGAATGGAACTGAATTGAAAACCCGGATTTTAACCCACACACCCATGAGCACTTGATTTTTGACAAAGAAGCAAAAACTATACAATGGAAAAAAGAAAGCATCTTCAACAAATGGTGCTGGCATAACTGGGTATTGGCATGCAGAAGACTTCAGATAGATCCATATCTATCGCCATGCACAAAACTTAAGTCCAAATGGATCAAAGACTTCAACATAATTCCAACCACACTGAAACTCTTAGAAGAGAAAGTGGGAGATACTCTTCAATAAGTTGGTAAGGAGACCTGTAGGAGTGAACCCCACAAAGTTATCCACTCCTGAGGGCAGGGACAAGTAAATTAGCACAGGGAGCAATAAAGGGAAGGAAAAGGAAAAAGGACCTCCTTTTTTGGAAGCCTGCCATGCTTCTGACTCCCAGCTTGTGTGTTTTTCTCTCTCTCTGGTAAATAAATATATTGTATTCCCTATTGCATTGACTATCATCATTAGGAGACCTCTTCCTGAACATAACACCAGTAGCACAGACACTGAGATCGACAATTAACAAATGGGACCTCATGAAACTAAGAAGCTTCTGTAAGGCAAAGGACACAGCCAATAAGACAAAAAAGCAATGCACAGAATAGGAAAAGATATTCCCTAACCCCACACCTGACAGAGGGCTGATCTCCAAAATTTACAAAGAACTCAAGAAGCAAGTCTCCTAAACACCAAAGAATCCAATTAAAAGGTGAGGTACAGAACTAAATAGAGAATTCTCAATAGAGGAGGCAAAAATGGCTAACAGACACTTAAGAAAGTGCTCAACATCCTTAGCCATCAGGGAAATGCAAATCAAAACAACTCTGAGATACCATCTTACTCATGTCAGAATGGCTAGGGAGTGCCAACTTATACAGCCACTATAGAAATCAGTATGGAGATTCCTCAGAAAAATGTGTCTGAGTCTACCCCAGCAATTGCACTCTTAGTCAAATACCCAAAAGATGCCCATTCACACAACAAGGATGTCTGTTCCAATATGTTCATAGCAGCATTATATGTAATAGCTAGATCCTGGAAGCAGCCTAGATGCCTCACAACTGAAGAGTGGATAGAGAAAATGTGGTGCTTTTACACAATGGAGTACTACTAAGTGGAGAAAAACAATGGAATCTTGAAATTTTCAGGCAAATGGATGGCACTAGAGGAAACCATCCTGAGTGAGGAAACCCAGACACAAAAAGACAAACATGGTATATATTCACTCATATATGGATTTTAGATATGGATCATGGGAGTGTCAGTCTACAACCCCAGTGCCAGTGAGTCTGGGAAACAAGTAGTTTCCCAAGAGAGATGCATGATATCCCAGAGAAGTGGAATGAGGATCTCCTGAGCACATTGGGAACATTGAGGGAGGGGAGTGGGAACCTAGAAAAAGAGAGGGTGATAAGAGGAGGGGAGAATCAGGCATGGGGGAATCAGGAAGTTTGAGTCTAGGTAAGAATAGAGGAGACTATGATGAGAGATACCTTAATAGGTCAAGTCATTATAGGCTTGAGGAGGGACCTGACACTAGTGAGACCTCCAGAGATCTACAATGATAACACCAACTGGCAAACTAAACAATAGTGGAGAGACTACACTAATAGTCCCTCCTTGATGATAGGGTTGATGACTATCCTATGTGCCATCCTATAACCTTCATCCAGGGACTGATGGTAACAGAGACAGATACCCACAGCTAAACACTAAACTACTGGAGCCTAGGGACAGAGATGGAGGAATGATGAGAAATGGGGTCAAGACCATTATGATGAAACCCACAAAGACAGCTGACGGGATAAAGGGGAGCTCTTGAATCCCAAACTGATAGCTGAGAGGCCACAGAAATCACTGGGGCCTTTGGTAGTAGATCAGTGTTCACCATGGTTTATGAATGAGCTTTGGGAGCCCATTCCAAATAGAGAGATGCTCTCTCAGCCTGGACACATGGGGAAGGGCCTAGGTCATGCTCAGGATGAAATGACAGACTTTAGAGATCTCCCCAAGAAGGGTCTCACCCTCCCTGGGGAATGATATGGGGACTGTGGGGGGGGCTGGGGGACTGGTAGAGGGATAAGGGAGGAGGGGTGGGAGAGAGAGCTGGTACTGACATATGAAACATTCACATTTCTAATTTAAATAAAAACATATATTGAGAAAAAAGAAAGAAAACAATTCTGGACTAAATAGATGGATTGGAAATTGGGTCCATTTTATTTTCACTCTATAGCTTTGAATGAATGAATGCTTCTCAGTGCTCATTAACAACCTGGTGACATCTCCTTTTGAAACTGCCTGAACTGATAGAGTGCACAGATTCCTTTTGTCTTTCCCACACAACTGTGTGTGATGGGATCCATGCTCTGGCATTGCCCTCTATGTGTGACTGTCTGAAAGACAAACTCAGATTCTAGAGGAGTACCAAGCACTCTTAAAGTGTAAGACAATGCTTTGCAGTGCATTTACTGAGTTGTAAATGCAGGAGGCAAGGGTGACTACAGCAGTGAATGACTGTATTGATAGTAAACTACCACACTTTTTTAAAACATTTTTTTTATTTTAAATAGCTTGTTTTACATGTCAATCCCAGTTTCCTCTCCTTCCCCTCCTCCTGCACCACCACCCCCATCCTCCCACCCTATTGCCAAATCCTTCCACATAGGGGATATCTAGAGTCTATCATTTCATTCAGGGTAGGGTCCAGGAACTTCACTAAGAGTCCAGGCAGAGAGAGCAACCCTCTTTGCTATGGACACACCATATCTGTTAGTATTCGAGGGATAAACACTGATCCACTGCTCAGGACCCCATAGGTAGCCCAGGCCTCCTCATTGACTCTCACATTCAGGGGGTCTGGATCGGTCCCATGCTGGCCTCCCAGCTGTCGGTCTGGGGTCCAAGAGCTCCCTCCTGTTCGGATCAGCTGTCTCTGCTGGTTTTGCCAGCCCATTCTTTGCCAATTTGCTCTTCGCTCCTCTCTCTCTGTCAGTGGGTTGTTTGGGTTCTGTTCAGTATTTAACTGTGAGTGTTTGCCTCTGCTTCCATCAGTCACTGGATGAAGGCTCCAGAATGGTTATAGACATCAAGTTCACTATCAGGAATAGGTATTCGAGGTGGTCTCTACACTATTGCTTAGCATACCAATTGGTGTTATCCTTTTAGATCACTAGAGGTCACAATGGTGCCTGATCTGTCTTCTAACCTACAATACCCTCTTCCCACTATCCTACTCCCCCGCAGTCGACCTTCCTGTTCCTTCATGTCCTACTCTCTCTTCCACTTCTCCCCCTCTCTATTTCCCAGGTCCCCCTCCCCCCACCCCACGCCGTGTTCCCCACCTGTTCAGAGGATCTTGCCTCATTTCTCTTCTCTTGGGTACCATAAATACCTTTTAGATTCTTTCCTGTTTCCCAGACTCTCTGTCAGTGGAAGTGCAGACTGGCACTCTCCTGATCCATGTTTGAAATCCATATATGAGTGAGTACATACCATGTTTGTCTTCTTGTGACTGGGTTACCTCACTCAGGATGCTATCCACTAACCTGCTAATTTCAAGATTCCATTGTTTTTTCTCCTGAGTAATAATACTCCATTGTGTAAATGTACCACATTTTCTCTATCCACTGTTCAGTTGAGGGGCATCTAGGTTGCTTCCAGGTTCTGGCTATTACAAATAATGCTGCTATGAACATAGTGGAGCAGATGCCCTTGTTGTATGAATTTGCCTCCTTTGGATATATGCCTAAGAGTGGAATTGCTGGGTCTTGTGGTAGATTGATTCCCATTTTCCTGAGGACTCTCCATACTGCTTTCCAAAGTGGCTGTATGAGTTGGCACTCCCACCAGCAGTGGAGGAGTGTTCCTCTCTCTCCACATCCTCTCCAGCATAAACTGTCTTCGGTCTTTTTGATTTTAGCCATTCTGACAGGAGTAAGATGGTATCTCAGAGTTGTTTTGGTTTGCATTTCCCTGATGGGTAAGGATGTTGAGCACTTTCTTAAGTGTCTCTTGGCCATTTTAGCCTCCTCTATTGAGAATTGTCTGTTTACTTCTGTACCCCACCTTTTCATTGGATTCTTTGGTGTTTTGGAGACTTGCTTCTTGAGTTCTTTGTAAATTTTGGAGACTTGCTTCTTGAGTTCTTTGTAAATTTTGGAGATTAGCCCTCTGTCAGATGTGTGGTCAGTGAATATCTTTTTCCATTCTGTGGACTGCCTTTCTGTCTTGTTGACTGTGCCCTTTGCCTTACAAAAGGTTTTTAGTTTCATGAGGTCCCATTTGTTAATTGTCGATCTCAGTGTCTGTGCCACTGGTGTTATGTTTAGGAAGTGGTCTCCTGTACCAACTCGTTGAAGAGTATTTCCCACTTTCTCTTCTAAAAGTTTCAGTTTGGCTGGATTTATGTTGAGATCTTTGATCCATTTGGACTGAAGTTTTGTACAAGGTGATAAACATGGATCTATCTGCAGTAATCTGCATACCAGTACCCAATTATGCCAGCACCATTTGTTGAAGATGCTTTCTTTTTTCCATTGTATAGTTTTAGCTATTTTGTCAAAAATCAAGTGTTCATAGGTGTGTGGGTTAATATCAGGGGTTTCAATTCGGTTCCATCGGTCTACCTGCCTATTTTTGTGCGAATACCAAGCTGTTTTCCTGGACTATAGCTCTATAATAGAGCTTGAAATCAGGTATGGTGATGCCTCCTGAAGTTCCTTTATTGTATAGGGTTGTTTTGGCTATATTGGGCCTTTTGTTTTTCTATATAAAGTTGATTAATGTTCTTTCCAAGTCTGTGAAGAATTGTGCCGAAATTTTGATAGGGATTGCATTGAATCTGTAGACTGCTTTTGGCAAGATTGACATTTTTATTATGTTGATCCTACCAATCCAAGAGCATGGGAGATCTTTCCATTTTCTGGTATCCTCTTTGATTTCATTCTTTAAATACTCAAAGTTTTTGATATACAGGTCTTTAACTTCCTTGGTTAACATTATCCCCAGATATTTGATGCTGTTTATGGCTATTGTAAAGGTGAGGTTTCTCTGATTTCTTTCTCCGTCACTTCATCATCTGTATATAATAGGGCCACTGATTTTTTCGATTTTACCTTGTATCCTGCCACTTTGCTGAAGGTGTTTATCAGTTCTAGGAGTTCCCTTGCAGAGTTTTTTGGGTCACTTATGTAAACTATCATATCATCTGCAAATAGTGAAAGTTTGACTTCTTCTTTCCTATTTCTATCCCCTTTATCTCCTTTTGTTGTCTTACTGCTGTAGCTAGAACTTCAAGTACAATATTGAAGAGCTATGGAGAGAGTGGACATCCTTGTCTTGTTCCTGATTTTAGAGGAATTGCTTTGAGTTTCTCTCCATTTAGTTTGATGTTAGCTGTTGGTTTACTGTATATTGCTTTTATTATATTCAGGTATGTTCCTGTTATCCCTGATGTCTCTAGGACCATTATCATGAAGGGGTGCTGGATTTTGTCAAAGGCTTTTTCAGCATCTAGTGAGATGATCATGTGGTATTTCTTTCCCAGTTTGTTAATATGGTGGATTACATTGATAGATTTTCTAATGTTGAACCATCCGTCCATTCCTGGGAAGAAGCCTACATGATCATTGTGGATGATTTTTCTGATGTGTTCTTGAATCCGGTTTGCTAGTATTTTATTGTGTATTTTTGTATCGATGTACATGAGGGAAATTGGTCTATAGTTTTTTTTTCTTAGTTGTGTCTTTCTGTGGCTTGGGTATCAAGGTAATTGTAGCCTCGTAAAAAGAATTTGGCAGTGAGCCTCCTGCTTCTATTGTGTGGAATACTTTGAGGAGTATTGGAGTTAACTCTTCTTTGAATTTCTGGTAGAATTCTGCACTGAAACCATCTGGGCCTGGGCTTTTTTTTTGTTTGAGAGACTTTTTATGACTGCTTCTTTTTTTTGTCTTTTTTTTATTAATATTTTTTTATTTTCCATTTTAAATTTAGATAAGAAACAAGGTTGCTTCACAAGTCAGTACGAGGTCCCTCTCCCTTTCCCTCCCCTCCTCCCGTGCCCTCCCCCCATCCCCCCCCGTTATCCCCTCATTCCCCCAGGGAGGGTGAGGCCCTCCATGGGGGTGTCCATAGTCTGTCATTTCATATAGGGCAGGGCCTAGACCTTCCCCAAGAGTTCGGGTGAGAGTGCACCTCACATTGTTCTATGGGAGTCCAGACACCGTGTGTATATTTGGGATGGGTACAGATCTGCTGTCCAAGGCTCAATAGATTCCCTAGGCCTCCTCACTGACACCCAGATTCAGGGGGTCTTGATCAGTCCCATGCTGGATTCCCAGGCTGATGCCTGGGATTCAAGAGTTAACCTTTGTCTGGTCAGCTGTTTCTGGGGGTTCAACCAGCCCAGTCTTAATCCCTTTGATCATCAGTCCTCCCTCTCTGATACTGGCTTTCTTGAGTTCAGCTCAGTACTTAACCAGCCAGTAAATGAAGTTTCTGTTTCCCAGACTCTCTGGCAATGGGATTGTAGGCTGGCACTCCCCAGATCTATGTCTAAAATCCATATATGAGAGAGTACATGCCATGTTTCTCTTTTTGTGACTGGGTTACCTCACTCAGGATGGTTTCTTCTAGTGTCATCCATTTGCCTGCGAATCTCATGATTCCATTATTTTTTCTGCTGAATAGTACTCCATTGTGTAGATGTACCACATTTTCTCTATCCATTCTTCGGGTGAGGGACATCTAGGTTGCTTCCAAGTTCTGGCTATTACAAATAAAGCTGCTATGAACATAGTGGAACAGACATCTTTGTTATATGAATGGGCATCTTTTGGATATATGCCTAAGAGTGCAGTTGCTGGGTCTTGTGGTAGGTTTATTCCCATTTTTCTGAGGAATCTCCATACTGCTTTCCAAAGTGGCTGAACCAGTTGGCACTCCCACCAGCAATGGAGGAGTGTCCCCCTTTCACCACATCCTCTCCAGCATAAATTGTCATTGGTGTTTTTGATTTTAGCCATTCTGACAGGAGTGAGATGGTATCTCAGAGTTGCTTTGATTTGCATTTCCCGGATGGCTAAGGATGTTGAGCACTTTCTCAAGTGCCTCTCAGCCATTTTAGACTCCTCTATTGAAAACTCTCTATTTAGTTCTGCAGCCCACTTCTTAATTGGGTCCTTTGCTGTTTTGGAGACTTGCTTCTTGAGTTCTTTGTAAATTTTGGAGATCAACCCTCTGTCAGATGTGGGATTAGTGAATATTTTTCCCATTCTGTGGGCTGCCTTTTTGTCTTGCTGACTGTGTCCTTTGCCTTACAGAAGCTTCTCAGTTTCAGTAGGTCCCATTTATTAATTGTTGATCTCACTGTCTGTGCTACTGGAGTTATGTTCAGGAAGCTGTCTCCTGTACCAATTCATTCAAGGGTACCACCCACTTTCTCTTCTAAGAGGTTCAGTGTGGCTGGATTTATGTTGAGGTCTTTGATCCATTTGGACTTAAGTTTTGTGCATGGCGATAAACATGGATCGATCCGCATTCTTCTACATGCCAGTCTCCAATTATGCCAGCACCATTTGTTGAAGATGCTTTCTTTATTCCATTGTATATTTTTAGCTTCTTTGTCAAAGATCAGATGTTCGTACGTGTGTGGGTTAACACCCAGATTTTCAATTCGATTCCATTGGTCTGCCTGTCTATTTTTGTGCCAATACCAAGCTGTTTTCAGGACTATAGCTCTATAATAGAGCTTGAGGTCAGGGATAGTGATGCCTCCGGACGTTGCCTTGTTGAACAGGGTTGTTTTGGCTATCCTGGGTCTTTTATTTTTCCATACAAAATTGATTATTGTTCTTTCAAGGTCTGTGAAGAATTGTGCTGGGATTTTAATGGGGATAGCATTGAATCTGTAGATTGCTTTTGGCAGGATTGCCATTTTTACTACATTGATCCTACCTATCCAAGAGCATGGGAGATCTTTCCATTTTCTGAGGGCTTCTTTAATTTCTTTCTTTAAAGATTCAAAGTTCTTACGATACAGGTCTTTCACTTGTTTGGTTAGCGTTACCCCAAGGTATTTTATGTTGTTTGTGGCAATTGTAAAGGGTGATGTTTCTCTGATTTCTCTTTCAGCCCTTTTATCATCTGTATATAGTAGGGCTACTGACTTTCTTGAGTTGATCTTGTAACCTGCCACTTTGCTGAAGGTGTTAATCAGCTGTAAGAGTTCCCTGGTAGAGTTCTTTGGGTCATTGATATAAACTATCATATCGTCTGCAAACAGTGAAAGTTTGACTTCTTCCTTCCCAATTTGTATCCCCTTGATCCCCCTTTGTTGTCGTATGGCTATAGCTAGAACTTCAAGTACCATGTTGAAAAGATATGGAGAGAGTGGACAGCCTTGTTTTGTTCCTGATTTTAGAGGAATTGCGTTGAGTTTCTGTCCATTTAGTTTGATGTTGGCTGTTGGTTTACTGTATATGGCTTTTATTATGTTTAAGTATGTCCCTGTTATCCCAGATCTCTCCAAGACCTTTATCATGAAGGGGTGTTGGATTTTGTCAAAGGCTTTTTCAGCATCTAGTGAGATGACCATGTGATTTTTGTTTTTCAGCTTGTTTATATGGTGGATTATGTTGATGGATTTTCGTATGTTGAACCATCCCTGCATCCCTGGGATGAAACCTACTTGATCGTGGTGAATGATTGTTTTGATGTGTTCTTGGATCCGATTTGCCAGTATTTTATTGAGTATTTTTGCATCAATGTTCATGAGGGATATTGGTCTGAAGTTCTCTTTCTTGGTTGTATCTTTGTGTGGCTTGGGGATCAAGGTTATTGAAGCCTCATAGAAAGAGTTTGGCAAAGACCCTTCTGCTTCTATTGTGTGGAACACTTTGAGAAGAATTGGTGTAAGCTGTTCTTTGAATTTCTGGTAGAATTCTGCAGTGAGGCCATCTGGACCTGGACTTTTTTTGGTTGGGAGACTTTTGATGACAGCTTCTATTTCCATAGGGGTTATAGGTCTATTTAAATTGCTTATCTGTTCTTGATTTAGTTTTGGCAAATGATAGCTGTCCAGGAAGTCATCCATTTCCTTTAAATTTTCGAATTTTGTGGAGTACAGGTTTTCAAAGTATGACCTAATGATTCTCTGGATTTCCTCAGAGTCTGTTGTTATGTCCCCCTTTTCATTTCTGATTTTGTTAATTTGCGTGTTCACTCTCTGCTGTTTGGTAAGTTTGGACAAAGGTTTGTCTATCTTGTTGATTTTCTCAAAGAACCAACTCTTCGTTGCATTGATTCTTTGTATTGTTTTCCTGGTTTCTACTTTGTTGATTTCAGCCCTCAATTTGATTATTTCCTGGCGTCTACTCCTCCTGGGGGAGTTTGCTTCTTTGTGTTCTAGAGCTTTTAGCTGTGATGTTAATTCTCTGGTATAACTGTTTTCCTGTTTCTTCATGTGAGCACTTAGTGCTATGAACTTCCCCCGTAGCACTGCTTTCAAAGTGTCCCATAGGTTTGGGTATGTTGTGTCTTCATTCTCATTGAATTCGAGGAAGTCTTTAATTTCTTTTTTTATTTCCTCTTTGACCCAGGGATGGTGCAGTTGAGCATTATTCAATTTCCATGAGTTTGTAGGTTTTCTGCAGTTTGTGTTGTTGTTGAATTCTAATTTTAAGGCATGGTGGTCTGATAAGATGCATGGGGTTATTCCAATTTTTTTGTAGCTGCTGAGGTTTGATATGTTGCCAATTATGTGGTCGATTTTTGAGAAGGTTCCATGTGGTGGTGAGAAGAAGGTATATTCTTTTTTATGTGGATGAAATGTTCTATAGATATCTGTTAATCCCAGTTGGGTCATTACTTCTATTAGACCCTTTGCTTCTTTGTTGAGTTTCTGTCTGGTATTCTTGTCTAGTGGTGAGAGTGATGTGTTGAAATTTCCCACTATAACTGTGTGGGGCTTTAGATGAGATTTAAGTTCTAATAATGTTTCTTTAATGAATGTGGATGCCTTTGTATTGGGGGCATAGATGTTCAGGATAGACACTTCATCTTGGTGGGTTTCACCTGTGATGAGTATGTAATGACCTCCTTCATCTCTTTTGATTGATTTTATTTTAAAGTCTAGTTTGTTAGATATTAGGATTGCTACCCCTGCTTGTTTCTTGGGTCCATTTGATTGAAAAATTTTTTCCCAACCTTTAACTCTCAAGTAATGTCTGTCTTTGAGGGTGAGGTGTGTTTCTTGTATGCAGCAGAAGGAAGGGTTCTGTCTTCGAATCCATTCTGCTAGTCTGTGTCTTTTTATGGGTGAGTTAAGGCCATTAATATTGAGGGATATTAATGACCATTGATTGCTCATCCTTCTTCGATTTGCGCTGGTTGTTGTTGGTGGAATTATGTGTGGAATTTCACCCCTTTGTTCTTTTGGCTGTTGGTAGAGAGGGAGTCTCTAATGCTTATGTTTTTCTGGTTGTAGTTAGCTTCCTTGGGTTGGAGTTTTCCTTCCAAAATTTTCTGTAGGGCTGGGTTAGTGGACACATATTCGTTGAATCTAGTTTTGTCATGGAATATCTTGTTTTCTCCGTCTATAGTGATTGAGAGGTTTGCCGGGTATAGTAGTCTGGGCTGGCATCCATGGTCTCTTAGTGTAGGTAGAATATCTATCCAGGACCTTCTGGCTTTCAGAGTTTCCATGGAGAAATCAGGTGTAATTCTGATAGGTCTGCCTTTATATGTTACTTGACCTTTTTCCTTAGCTGCTATTAATATTCTTTCTTTATTCTGTATGTTTGGGGTCTTGATTATTATGTGGCGAGGGGATTTTTTTTTGTGGTCCACTCTATTTGGTGTTCTGTAGGCTTCTTGTACCTTCATTGGCATGTCTTTCTTAAGGTTGGGAAAGTGTTCTTCTATGATTTTGTTGAATATGCCTTCTGCCCCTTTGAGGTGGATTTCTTCTCCTTCTTCTATACCTATTATTCTTAGGTTTGGTCTTTTCATGGTGTCCCATAATTCCTGGATGTTTTGTGTTAAGGATTTGTTGGATTTAAGGTTTTCTTTGGTTGATAAGTCCATTTCTCCTAATGTATCTTCAACACTTGAGATTATCTCTTCCATCTCTTCTATTCTGTCGGTAATGCTTGTATTGGTAGTGCCTGACTGTTTGTCCAGCTTTTCTATTTTCTGCCTTTCTTCAGATTGTGTTTTTTTTAGTGACTCTATTTCAGTTTTCAACCCTTGCAGCGTTTGCATTGCTTCTTGCAATTTTCTGTTTATCTGTTTGTCCTTTTGTTGCCTTTTATGCATTTTTTGGTTTGTTCTTTCTTCCATTTCTTGCATTTTTTGGTTTGCTTTTTGTTCCATTTCTTGGATTTTGTGCTTTGTTTCTTCTTCCATTTCCTGCCTTTTTTGGTTTGTTTCTTCCTCCATTTTTTTCATTTTTTGCTTTGTTTTTTCTACCATTTCTTGCATTTTTTGCTTTGTTTCTTCTTCCATTTCCTGCCTTATTTGGTATGTTTCTTCTTCTAATTCTTGCATTTTTTGCTTTGCTTTTTCTTCCATTTCTTGCATTTTTTGCTTCATTTCTTCTTCCATTTCGTGCCTTTTTTGGTTTGTTTTTTCTTCCAATTCTTGCATTTTTTGGTTTGTTTTTTCTTCCATTTCTTGCATTTTTTGGTTTGTTTTTTCTTCCATTTCTTTGAGGGATTTTCCAATATCCTCTTTTAGGGCCTCTATCATTTTCATGAAAGTGCTTTTAAGGTCGTTCTCTTCTGCTTCCTTCGCGTTGGAATATTGGGGTCTTGCTGGTGTGGAGTCTCTAGAATCTGGCGGTGTCATATTTGTTTTTCTGTTGCTGACTGTGTTTTTGTATTGTCTCTTTCCCATCTCTTCTTCTAGTGGGTGCAGAAAGAGCCCCTTCCTGGTCTGGGGACCAGAGTTCCCTTTTGGTGGGTGCTAGTAAGTCCAGTAATCCGGTGGTTCTTCTATGCCTTGTCCAAATGCTTGTCCGTGGGTAGAGAAGAACTGGAATCTGGGGCGCTTAGCCTCCTACCTGGTCCCCTGGACCCTATGCTGGGTCCTGTTGTACCTGATCCGGAACTGCTACTCCCCTGGTCTCCCTGGCTCCTCTAGTTTCCTGGTCTCTTTGGTGGGAGAGAAGATCTGGAGTCTGGGGTGCTTGGCTCCCGCCGGGATTGGGAGCTCTGTGCAGTTCCCAGGCGATCTGCAGGCTCTGGAACACAGGCCGGGAAGCTGGCCTGTTTACCTGATGCTCCTGCCGGGATTGGGAGCTCTGTGCAGTTCCCAGGCGATCTGCAGGCTCTGGAACACAGGCTGGGAAGCTGGCCTGTTTACCTGATGATGCCAGAGGGACAGCTACTTCCCTGTGCGCCCAGCCTTCTCTAGTTTCCTGGACTCGTTGGTGAGAGAGAAGATCTGGAGTCTGGGGTGCTTGGCTCCCGCCGGGATTGGGAGCTCTGTGCAGTTCCCAGGCGATCTGCAGGCTCTGGAACACAGGCTGGGAAGCTGGCCTGTTTACCTGATGCTCCCGCCGGGATTGGGAGCTCTGTGCAGTTCCCAGGCGATCTGCAGGCTATGGAACACAGGCTGGGAAGCTGGCCTGTTTACCTGATGCTCCCGCCAGGATTGGGAGCTCTGTGCAGTTCCCAGGTGATCTGCAGGCTCTGGAACACAGGCTGGGAAGCTGGCCTATTTACCTGATGCTCCCGCCGGGATTGGGAGCTCTGTGCAGTTCCCAGGCGATCTGCAGGCTCTGGAACACAGGCCGGGAAGCTGGCCTGTTTACCTGATGATGCCAGAGGGACAGCTACTTCCCTGTGCTCCCAGCCTTCTCTAGTTTCCTGGATTCGTTGGTGGGAGAGAAGATCTGGAGTCTGGGGTGCTTGGCTCCCGCCGGGATTGGGAGCTCTGTGCAGTTCCCAGGCGATCTGCAGGCTCTGGAACACAGGCCGGGAAGCTGGCCTGTTTACCTGCTGCTCCCGCTGGGATTGGGAGCTCTGTGCAGTTCCCAGGCGATCTGCAGGCTCTGGAACACAGGCCGGGAAGCTGGCCTGTTTACCTGATGATGCCAGAGGGACAGCTACTTCCCTGTGCTCCCAGCCTTCTTTATGACTGCTTCTATTTCATTAAGGGTTATAGGTCTGTTTAGATTGTTTAATCTGCTCTTGATTTAGTTTTGGCAAGTGATATCTATCCAGGAAATTGTCCATTTCCTTTATAGTTTCGAATTTTGTGGAGTACAGATTTTCAAAGTATGCCCTGATGATTCTCTGGATTTCCTCAGAGTCCATTGTTATGTCCCCGTTTTCATTTCTGATTTTGTTAATTAGCATGCTCTCGCTGTGTCTTTTTGTTAGTTTGGACAGAGGTTTGTCTATTTTGTTGATTTTCTCAAAGAACCAACTCTTTGTTTCATTGATTCTTCTCAGTGTTCTCCTTGTTTCTACTTGATTGATTTCAGCCCTCAATTTGATTATTTCCTGGAGTCTGTTCCTCCTGGGTGAGTTTGCTTCTTTTTGTTCTAGAACGTTCAGCTGTGCCATTAAGTCTCTAGTATGACTATTCTCCAGTTTCTTCATGTGGGCACTTAGTGCTATGAATTTTCCTCTCAGCACTGCTTTCAAAGTGTCCCATAGGCTTGCATATGTTGTGTCTTCATTCTCATTGAATTCCAGGAAGACTTTAATTTCTTCTTTTATTTCGTCCTTTACCCAGGGATGGTGCAATTGAGCATTGTCCAGTTTCCATGAGTTTGTGGGGTTTCTGCGAATTGTGTTATTGTTGAATTCTAATTTTAATGCATGGTGGTCTGAGAGGATACAGGGGGTTATTCCACTTTTTTGTTTCTGTGGAGATTTGCTATGTTTCCTATTTTAGAGAAGGTTCCATGTGGCGCCGAGAAGGTTTATCCCTTTGTGTTTGGGTGGAATGTTCTATAGATGTCTGTTAAACCCAGTTGGGTAATAACTTCTATTAGTTCCTTTGTTTCTTTGTTAAGTTTCTGTCTGGAGGAACTCTCTAGTGGTGAGAGCGGAGTGTTGAAGTCTCCCACTATTAGTGTTTGTGATTTTATGTGCAATTTGAGCTTTAGTAATGTTTCTTTCACAAATGTAGGTGCCTTTGTAATTGGGGCATGGATGTTTAAAATTGAGACTTCATCTTGATGGGCTTTTCCTTTGATGAATATGTAATGTCCTTCATCTCTTTTGATTGATTTTAATTTGAAGTCTAGTTTGTTAGATATTAGGATTGCTACACCTGCTTGTTTCTTGGGTCCCTTTGATTGGAAAATCTTTTCCAAACCCTTTACCCTGAGATACCGTCTGTCTGTGATGTTGAGATGTGTTTCTTGTATGCAGCAGAAGGAATGGTTCTGTCTTCATATCCATTCTGCTAGTCTTTGTCTTTTTATAGGCAAGTTGAGGCCATTGACATTGAGGGATATCAATGACCATTGATTGATGAATCTTGTGTGTGCTTGATTTATTGGTGGTGAAGTTATTTTGTGTGCTTTCTCCTCCCTTTTTCTTTTGGTGTTATGTAAAGTGGGATTATATATTGCCTGTGTCTTTGTGAGTGTAGTTATCTTCCTTGGATCTAAGTTTTCCTTCCTGGAGTTTCTGTAGAGCTGGAATCAAGGATACGTATTGTTAAATCTGGCTTTGTCGTGGAATATTTTGTTCTCTCCATCTATGGTAATTGATAGCTTTGCTGGATATATTAGTCTGGGCTGGCATCCTTGTTCCCTTAGCGTTTGTAGGACATCTGTCCAGCATCTTCTGGCTTTCATGGTTTCCATTGAGAAGTCAGGTGTAAATCGGATAGGTCTGCCTTTATATGTTACTTGGCCTTTTTCTTTAGCTGCTCTTAATATTTTCTCTTTATTCTGTTGGTTTGATGTTTTGATTATTATATGACGAGGTGACTTCTTTTTCTGGTCCAGCCTATTTGGTGTTTTGTAAGATTCTTGTATTTTCATAGGCATATCCTTCTTTAGGTTAGGGAAGTTTTCTTCTATGATTTTGTTGAATATGTTTTCTGTACCTTTGAGTTGTATTTCTTCACCTTCTTCTATACCTATTATTCTCAGGTTTGGCTTCTTCACGGTGTCCCATATTTCCTGGATATTTTGTGTTAGGGATTTATTGGTTTTGAGATTTTCTTTGGTTGGCGACTGTATGTTCTCTATTGAGTCTTCAACACCTGAGATTCTCTCTTCTATCTCTTGTATTCTATTGGTGATACTTGCATCTGTAGTTCCTGATTGTTTACCCAGCTTTTCCATTTCCAGCATCCCCTCATTCTGTGTTTTCTTTATTGTTTCTATTTCAGCTTTCAATCCTTCAACTGTTTGGTTGTTTTTTCTTGGTACTCTTTAGATTCTTTGAGAGATTTGTTTATTCCTAGAATTTTCCCCCCTATTCATGGATTTGTTTGTTTGTTTTTTTCCTCTATTTCTTTAAGGGATTTCCTAGTTTCTTCTTTGAGGGCCTCTATCTTCATAAAATGATTTTAAGGTCTGTTTCCTCTGCTTCATCTATGTAGTGCTTTTCAGGTCTTGCTGGCTTTGGTTCCCTAGATTCTGATGGAGTCATGTTGGTCTTTTGACTGCTGAGTGAGCCCTTATTCTGTCTTCTTCCCATTTCTTCTTCCTGTGGGTCCTGGTGGGGTCTTTCTGTATCCACTGGTCTCCTTCCTTCCTGAAGATGGCTGGCTGGGATCACCGGAGATTGGTGCCTGAAAGGGCTGATGTCTGTCCTGTGTTGGCGGGTCTTCTGCGACATAACATGAAATTTTTGAGATGGTGTCATTTCTGAGCTGTAAGTTGAATCCTACCTCTTGCAGAGTGAAGAGAACTTCTTGTGTTTACTTCTGCTTATTTCCCCCATACATGTGCAGTTGTTGTTGCTGTTTACCTGCTTGCTTTTTTGTGGTGCTAGCGACTGAACCTAGGGCTTCATGCATGTTAGACAATTATTTATTCATTGAGCTATACACTATTCTAAGACATATTTAAAATGTTTCTCCTACCTAACATATGCTTTAACAACATCTTATTCTTTCTCTCCTAGTAATCAGTTTACAATACTTCAGTAAGATCAACCTTACTAGATTCCACATTTGAGATTTCACTAAACTTAACACTCTGTGGGGTCTTCAGTGTTGTCACATGTGATAGAACTTTATTCTTTTTAGGGATGAATTTTATTACATTGTACATTCATATCACATATTATATACATTCCTCTGTTGGTAGATTTGTTGAATGACTCCTTATCTTTACTGCTATAAGAAGGACTATATAAACACTGGAATGCAGACATCTCTGTTGGGGAAGTCTTATGTCAATAAAGCACTGCTGAGCCAATAGGAATCTAGATAGGTGGGACTAGGAGTCCAGGAGGACTCTGGGAAAGAGAAACACAAGATGTAACTGCCATGAGGTAGGAAGCCCGGAACTGTTCTCTGGTAAGAGAAATACTTAGATTAACAATTATGGGGTAAATACTTAAGTCAGAGCTAGTCAGTAAGAAACAAACAAGGCCAACAGCTTCATAATTAATATAGACTCCTGTGTGTTTATTTGGGACTAATGTGGCTCTAGAATCAGGCTGGTGGGTAGGTTTCTCTCAAGGAAAAAGCTTCTCTTTACACATCTCTTTGAAATTCCTTTGGATACATACCCACTACTAGGACAAGCAGGTCATATTATAGGTCTATTTTTAAAATTTTAGGACCCTCCATATGTTTATCCATAATAACTGTACTGACTTATATAAAATATTCAATACTCAAAAAAATCATGTTTAAAAAATTATGCTAAGCATCATGCTGTATGCCTTAAATCCCAGCACCCAGACAACTGGATCACTTTGAGTTCAAATCTAGCCTGGTCTACATAGTGAGTTACAGACCAGCCAGGGCTTTGTGGAAAAGCTGTGATTAAAGGGAAAAGTCCTTAGACTAAGGAAAATATTTTCAAAATATATTCCTGATAATGGACTTGTATTCAAGATATACAAAGAACTCAGCAAACAACAGTTAGAAAATAGCCCAATGATATGGAGGATGTCCTTCTGTATGCTGTGAATATGTTTCTCTTACTGGTTGATGAATAATGTTGTTTCAGCCAATGGAAAAGCAAAATCTATCCAGGCAGGAAGTATATGCATGACCACTAGAACAGAAGAATTCTGGGAAGAGGAATGCAGAGAGGAGAGCTGCCAGAGACACCACATGTGGCTACCAGGAAGATAGGATGCCTGGACATTCTCCGGTAAGCTGAGACTACTTAGAGATATTTAGATTAATGAAAATGGGTTAATAATTAGGGAGAGATAGCCAATAAGAAGCCTTAGCTATTGGCAAAACAGTTTATAATTAGTATAAGCCTCTGTGTTGGGACTAAATGGCTGGGGGAACAGGCAGAACAGAAACTCTGTCCTCACAATGAAAATACACAAAATTCTGCATATCACACAGAAGAAAATCCATAGATAGAATGTAAGCATAAAATAAATTTATATTATATTTCATCAGGAAATTCCAAATTAAAAACAAGGAACTACTATACAAACCTGTTAGGATGACGAAGAAAATGAATGGTATTCCATTGTACATTCACATCGCATTTTGCATCACATCCATTTTGCATAAATTTGCAAATTTTTCTTTGGAATTCTCTTGGGTATATACCCAGTAATAGGTCAGGAAAAACATCAGGTTTCAACAACGATTTGAAGGCTAAAGGAGATCTCTACCACTGCTTGTAGGAGCATGAAGATTAACTAGAAATTTCCTAACAAAGATATCCACAGTCCAAAAAAAAGTCTGCATTTCTAAACTTATACAGCCTTCCTTACAGTAGCAAAGATATGGATGGAGTCATCCAAAGTATCTGCCAACAGAAGAATACTATATGAATGTACAGTGGAATACTATTCATTGTCTTAGTCACCTTACTAGCTTTGTATAGTAGCTCCTAATTAAGGTTTCCATTGTTGAGTCATCATCAAAGTGACTTTGGTAAGAACAGTTTATTCACATTCAACTTTCAAGTAGCAGTCCATCCCTGAGGGAAATCATGTCAGGAACTCAAGCAGGCAGGAAATGAAGCAGAAGCCAGTGAGGAATGCTGCTTCAAGGCTTGCTCGTTGTGGCTTGCTCACCATGTTTTCCTCTATACCCTAGGACAGACTTAGGGGTGTAAACACACACAATCAGCCTATCAATAACTATTTAAGAAAATATCCCTCAGGCTTATCTATAGGACAATCTCATGGAAGCATATTCTTTTTTATGATTAGATTTTTTTTTAAAATTTTAAATTACTTTAATTTTAAATAGCTTGCTTCACATGTCAATACCAGTTCCCTCTCCCTCCCCAAATCCTGCAACCCTCCACCATACCCCCAGTCTCCCACCCTATCCCCACTTCCTTCCACATAGGGGATATCCAGAGTCTGTCATTTCACTCAGGGCAGGGTCCAGGCACTCCCCTAAGAGTCCAGGCTAAGAGAGCATCCATCTTTGTGTTATGGACACTAAGTCTGTTTGTATGCCAGGGATAAACACTGATCTACTGACCAGAGCCCTATAGGTTTCGCAGGCCTCTTCACTGACTCTGACACTCAGGGGGTCTGGATCAGTGCCATGCTGGACTCCCAGCTGTCAGTTTGGGTCAAAGAGATCCCTCTTGTTCAGATGAGCTGTCTCTGCTGGTTTTGCCAGCCCTTTCTTTGCCAATTTGCTCATCGATTCTCTCTCTCTGTCACTGGGTTCCATGGGTTCAGTTCAGTGTTTGACTGTGGGTGTTTGCCTCTGCTTCCATCAGTCACTGGATGAAGGTTTTAGGATGGCATATAGTGTAGACGTCAAGTTCATTATCAGGAATGGGCATTTAAGGTGGTCTCTCACTGTTGCTTAGCTTGCTAGTTGGTGTCATCCTTTTACATCGCTAGAGGGCTCACTGCTGCCAGATCTCTCTTCTAACCTATGACTCCCTCTATTATGGTATTTCTCATGCTTTTCACCTCCTATTCTACCCCACACTCTACCTTCCTATTCCCCGATGACCTACTCTCCCTTCCCCTTCTCCCCTTTCTCTTCTTCCCAGCTTCCACTCCACTCCCACCACTCACCTTGCTCCCAATCTGCTCAGGAGATCTTGCCTCATTCTTCTCTCTTAGGTTCTTTCCTGTTTCCCAGACTCTCTGTTAGTGGAAGTGCAGACTGGCACTATCCCGATCCAAGTCTAAAATCCATATATGAATGAGTACATACCATGTTTGTCTTTTGTGACTGGGTTACCTCACTCAGGATGGTTTCTTCTAGTGCTATCCATTTACCTGCAAATTTCACGATTCCATTTTTTTCTCCATTGTGTAAATTTACTTCATTTTCTCTATCCACTGTTCAGTTGAGGGACATCTAGGTTGCTTCCAGGTTCTGGCTATTATAAATAGCTGCTATGAACATAGTGAAACAGACATCCTTGTTGTATGAATGGGCATCTTTTGGATATATGCCTAAGAGTGGAATTGCTGGGTCTTGTGGTAGATTGATTCCCATTTTCCTGAGAAATCTCCATACTGATTTCCAGAGTGGGTGTATGAGTTGGCACTCCCATCAGCAGCGGAGGAGTGTTCCCCTCTCTCCACATCCTCTCAAGCATAAATTGTATTCAGTGGTTTTGATTTTCACCATTCTGACAGGTGTAAGATGGTATCTCAGAGTTGTTTTGGTTTGCATTTCCCTGGTGGCTAAGGATGTTGAGCACTCTCTTAGCAATTTTTGCCTCCTCTATTGTAAATTCTCCATTTAGTTCTGTACCCCACTTTTCAATTGGATCCTTTGGTGTGTTGGAGACTTGCTTCTTGAGTTCTTTGTAAATTTTGGAGAACAGCCCTCTGTCAGATGTGGGGTTAGTGAATATCTTTTCCCATTCTGTGGACTGTCTTTTTGTCATGTTGACAGTGTCCTTTGCCTTACAGAAGCTTCTTAGTTTCAGGAGGTCCCATTTGTTAATTGTCAATATTGCTATTTGTGCTACTGGTGTTATGTTCAGGAAGCAGTCTCCTGTTCCAATTTGTTCAAGGGTAGCTCCCACTTTCTTTTCTAAGAGTTTCAGTGTGGCTGGAGGTCTTTGATCCATTTGGACTTAAGTTTTGTTCATGGCGATAGACATGGATCTATCTGCAGTCTTCTACATGCCAGCATCCAGTTATGCCAGCACCATTTGTTAAAGATGCTTTCTTTTTTCCGTTGTATAATTTTAGCTTCTTTGTCAAAAATCAAGCGTTCATAAGTGGGTTAAAATCAGGTTTTCAATTAGGTTACATTGGTCTACCTGTCTATTTTTGTGCCAATACCAAGCTGTTTTCAGGACTATAGTATAGCTTTATAATCGAGCTTGAAGTCAGGGATGGTGATGCCTTCTGAAGTTCCTTTATTGTATAGGGTTGTTTTGGCTATCCTGGGTCTTTTGTTTTTCCATATATAGTTGATTATTGTTCTTTCAAGGTCTGTGAAGAATTGTGCCAGAATTTTGATAGGGATTGCATTGAATCTGAAGACTGCTTTTGGCAAGATTGCCATTTTTATTTGTTGATCATACCAATCCAAGAGCATGAGAGATCTTTCCACTTTCTGGTATCCTTTTTGATTTCTTTCTTTAGAGACACAAAGTTCTTGAAATACAACTTCTTTGGTTAATGTTATCCCCAGATATTTGATGCTGTTTATGGCAATTGTAAAGGGTGATGATTCTCTAATTTTTTCCTCATCCATTCATCATCTGTATATAATACGGCCACTGATTTTTTTGAGTTAACCTTGTAGCCTTCCACATTGTTGAAGATGTTTATCAGCTCTAGAAGTTCCCTTGTTGAGTTTTTCGGGTCAGTTATGTAAACTATCATATCATCTGCAAATAGCGAAAGTTTGACTTCTTCTTTTCCTGTTTGTATTCCCTTGATCTCCTTTTGTCTTATTGCTCTAGCTAGAACGTCAAGTAAAATATTGAGGAGATATGGAGAGAGTGGACAGCCTTGTCTTGTTCCTGATTTTAGAGGAATTGCTTTGAGTTTCTCTCCATTTAATTTGATGTTAGCTGTTGGTTTACTGTATATTGTTTTTATTGTATTCAGGTATGTTTTGTCATCCCTAAACTCTCTAGGACCTTTATTATGAAGGGGTGCTGGATTTTGTCAAAGGCATTTTCAGCATCTAGTGAGATGATCATGTGGGTTTTCTTTCGAAGTTTGTTCATACGGTGGATTACATTGACAGATTTTCTAATGTCAATGTAATGCTTTTTTTGGTTGGGAGACTTTTGATGACTGCTTCTATTTCATTAAGGGTTATAAGTCTGTTTAGATTGCTTATCTGTTCTTGATTTAGTTTTGGCAAGTGATACCTATCCAGGAAATCACCCATTTCCTTTAAAATTTCAAATTTTGTGGAGTATAGTTTTCAAAGTATGCCCTGATGATTCTCTGGATTTCCTCAGTGTCTGTTGTTATGTCCCCATTTTCATTTCTGATTTTTTTAATTAGCATGCTCTCTCTTTGTCTTTTGGTTAGTTTGGACAGAGGTCTGTCTATTTTGTTGATCTTCTCAACGAACCAACTCTTTGTTTCATTGATTCTTTGCAATGTTTTCTTGGTTTCTATTTCATTGATTTCAGCCTTCAATTTTGTTATTTCCTGGCATCTGCTCCTCCTGGGTGTGTGGGAACAACAGACCTTGGCCAGAAACCCACTTTCCCATCAGCCTGGGAGCAGGCAGCTGTGAGACAACATTTACTGAAAACATGTTTACTGAAAACAATCCAGTGCCCTAAGAAATGTTTACTGGAGCTATAAGATCCTGAAACACCCTGACTTTGATCTTTCCAATGGCTAGCTGCCTTTTCCTGCTCCCTCCTGCTGCTGCCGATTCTGGTGTCAGGGATATAACCACCAGCCAGGAGGAGGAAGTGTGTTTGTGTTTGTGTGTGTGTGTGTTTGTGGCAGAAGCTTTTCTGGAGGGAAGCGTTTCTTGGGAAATTCTCTTGGCCCTTCTTGGGGAGCATAATGTTTTCTTTAAGCAATCGACTGGTCTCTGTGTCATCAATCCCGGAACCCTCACCACATTCTTGGATACAGACTGCTCAGCGGGCGTGGCATGGGTGGGTTTGCTTCCTTCAGCTGTGCTATTAATTCTCTTGCATGACAGTTCTCCAGTTTCTTCCTGTGGGCACTTCGTGCTATGAACTTTCATCTCAGCACTGATTTCAGAGTGTCCCATATGTTTGGGTATGTTGTGTCTTCGTTCTCCTTGAATTCCAGGAAGTCTTTAATTTCTTTTTTTTTATTTCTTCCTTTATCCAGTGATGGTACACTTGTGCATTGTTCAATTTCCATGAATTTGTAGGATTTCTGCGATTTGTATTATTGTTGAATTCTAATTTTAATACATGGTGGTCTGATAAGATACAGGGGGTTATTCCAACTTTTTTGTATCTGTGGATGTTTTCTATGTTTCCTATTATGTGGTCAATTTTAGAGAAGGTTCCATGTGGCACCGAGAAGAAGGTATATCCCTTTGTGTTTAGGTGGAATGTTCTATAGATGTCTGTTTAACCCGGTTGGGTCATAACTTCTACTAGTTCTTTTGTTTCTTTATTAAGTTTCTGTCTGGAGGACCTCTTTAGTGGTGAGAGCGGAGTGTTGAAGTCTCCTACTACTAGTGTGTGAGATTTTATGTGAGATTTGAGCTTTAGTAATGTTTCTTTCATGAATGTGGGTGTCTTTGTATTTGGGGTATAGATGTTTAAAATTGAGACTTATATCTTGATGGACTTTTCCTTCGATGAATATGAAATGTCCTTCTTCATCTCTTTTGATTGATTTCAATTTGAAGTCTAGTTTTTTAGATATTAGGATTGCTACATCCACTTGTTTTTTGGGTCCGTTTGATATCTTTTCCCAGCCCTTTACCCTGAGATATCGTCTGTCTTTGATGTTGAGATGTGTTTCTTGTATGCAGAAGTATGTGGTCTGTCTTTGTATTCATTCTGCTAGTCTGTGTCTTTTTACAGGCAAGTTGAGACCATTGACATTGAGGGATATTAATGGCCATTGATTGATGATTCTTGTTTGTGCTTGATTTATTGGCAGTGGAGTTATTCCTTTTTCTTTCAGTGTTTGGTAAAGTGGGATTATCTATTGCCTGTGTCTTTGTGAGTGTAGCTATCTTCCTTGGGTCTGGGTTTTCCTTCTGGGATGTTCTGTAGAGCTGGATTCATGGATACATATTGTTTAAATCTGGCTTTGTCATGGAATATTTTGTTTTCTCCATCTATGGTAATTGAAAGCTTTGCTGGATATAGTAGTCTGGGCTGGCATCCTTGTTCCCTAAGTGTTTGTAGGACTTCTGTCCAGGATCTTCTGGCTTTCATAGTTTCCATTGAGAAATCAGGTGTAATTTGGATAGGTCTGCCTTTATATGTTACTAGGCCTTTTTGTTTAGCTGCTCTTAATAGTTCCTCTTTTTTTCTGTAGGTTTGCTCTTTTTATTATTATGTGGCAAGGCGACTCCTTTTTCTGGTCCAGCCTATTTGGTGTTCTGTTAATACTCTTGTATTTTCATAGGCATATCCTTCTTTAGGTTAGGGAAGTTTTCTCTATGATTTTGTTAAATATGTTTTCTGTACCTTTGAGCTGTATTTCTTCGTCTTCTTCTATACCTATTATTCTCAGGTTTGGCTTCTTCACGGTGTCCCATATTTCCTGGATATTTTGTGTTAGGGATTTGTTGGTTTTGAGATTTTCTTTGGCTGATGACTGTGTATTCTTTAATGAGTCTTCAACACCTGAGATTCTCTCTTCTATCTCTGGTATTATATTGTTGATCCTTGCATCTGTAGTTCCTGATCATTTGCCCAGCTTTTCTATTTCCAGCATCCCCTCATTCTATGTTTTGTTTATTATTTCTATTTCAGCTTTCAATCCTTCAACAGTTTGAATTTTTTCCTTCATTTCTTTGGTTGCTTTTTTCTTGGTACTCTTTAGATACTTTAAGGGATTTGTTTATTTCTTGAAATTTTTGGTTCATCTTTTCCTCCATTTCATGTATTTTTTTTTTGTTTTTTTCTTCTATTTCTTTAAGGGATTTCCTCGTTTCCTCTGCGAGGGTCTCTATCATCTTCATAAAATAACTTTTAAGGTCTCTTATGCTACATCTATGTAGTGCTTTTCAGGTCTTGCTGGCATTGGGTCTCTAGATTGTGGTGGATTCATGTTGGTCTTTCTATTGCTGAGTGAGCTCTTATTCTGTCTCCTTCCCATCTCTTCTTCCAGTGGGTGCAGGTGGGGTCTTTCTCTCTCCACTAGTCTACTTCTTTCCTGAAGCTGAAGGTGGGGATGCTGGAGGGTGGGGTCTGGAAGGACTGAGGCCTTTCCAGTGTGGGCTGGTCATCTGGGTGCCAGGAGTGGGGCTCCAGAAGATCGAGGGAGTGGTTGATGGGTGGGCGGTGGTCCCAAAGTGACCCAAGCTGACCTGAAGCTAGGGATGCTGAAGAAGAGTGGGGTCTGGAAGGATTGAGGCCTTTCCTTTGTGGCAGATCCTCTTGAGTTTAAGAGTTTTGTGGGGATCCTTCCCCCTCGCAGAAGCCACAGTTGCCACAGCTGAATCCGTGATGAAATACTCTTACAAATGTAACTTAATGGAGAAAAGGTTTATTCTGGCTCACAGTTTGAGGGCTTACCAGCATGGTGTGGAAAGCCTGGCTGCAGGGGCTTGACAAATCTGCTCACACTCTATCCATAACCAGAAAGCAAAGAATGCCAATGTCCAGATAGCTTTTTCCTTTTTATACAATCAAGAAACCCAGGCATAGAATGGAGTCAGAGAAAATAGGGGATGGGAGGGTAGGAGGGAGGGAGGAAGGATAACCTAACTTAACCTAATCCTTCACAGGCATGCCGAAGTGATTTCTCTCCTAGGTTATTCAAGATCATGTCAAGTTGATAATATTAACCATCACAAGGTGTTTACATTTAACTGAACTCTTTTAGTGACTTTAAAATTATGCTTTTTGTTTTACACATTTCCTCTTCTCCTGAATTCGTATGGATTAATTATTTCTTTTAATGATGTATTAATAAATCATTCACACTTTTCTGCTATATTCCTTTGCAGTACTTAATTCTGGGATTGAATGTTTGACAAAATCTTTGGTTTTGTTTTGAGATAGAATTCCACGTAACCCAGGCTGTCCTTTAACTCTTTATGTAGCTAAACATGACCTTGATCATCTACTCGCCTCCTAGTCTCAAGTATTGGGATTATAAATGTGTGGCAATAAAGTATGAAAAACAGTAGTTTCGTTTACCCCTTCCATGCCCAAATGCTTAGTTATGCCAGGACGACAGTTGTCATTTCCCAATATGAGGCTGCAAATTTTGAGTTAAAAAGAAAAACTCCAATTGCTTATGTTGGCTATAAAATCACAACTCCTTAAAATACCAAAAGTCCAATCTCAAACGTGATACTTCATGTTACTCTGCAAACTGTATCTGTTGTGCTGACTGACATTGAGTTTGTCAAATACATAATGGTAGAATTACAGTTTTTCTTCCACGTGAAAGCAAAGTATTGCAATCGCTGTACTTGACTGCAGTATGTTGCACATAAAATGAAGTAAAAACTCTTCAAACCCCTGAGGCTGGCACTTACCCTAATGATGGGACAAGATTATCTGAGGAACACCTAATAACTCAAAAAAGCTCCAGAAATACTTCACTCGGAGACTGTTAGCACCTTCAATACATCTAAATCCTCATAGCTAAATGAGAAAGCCCTAGGAAGAAGGTCTTAATTCCTGTCATAGGAATATATTCCCTATTGAGGGACCAAAAATTAAAATAAAAGGTTAAAAACTTGGGCCCTAAATCTATACAGAGAAAGGGAACTTGTAATGGCAAAGGAAAATTTAACTCCTTGAATCAGGAGTGCCATGTCTAGGGCCTGAGACCCTGCTCTCAAAGTAGGGGAGGTAAGTTTCAAACCACTCCGGTTAACATTCCTTTGCTAATTACTGGTCATAAAGGTCCCCTGCCAGTTGCAAAGATTCCCCAGCTCAGGGGATAGCTGACAGAACTTATGACCCTGTAACCCTGCAACCCCATGCCCTGTCTTTTTTTTTTTTTTTTTTTTTTTGAGACAGGGTTTCTCTGTGGCTTTGGAGACTGTCCTGGAACTAGCTCTCATAGACCAAGATGGTCTCGAACTCAGAGAGATCCGCCTGCCTCTGCCTCACAAGTGCTGGGATGAAAGGAGTGCACCACTCCCACCCAGCTTGTCTTTTTTTTTTTTTTTTTGGTCCATGCCCAGTCTTATCTAACTCAAATGTATCTTGCTTAAAATACATAGTTACTGCTCCAGTGTGTATGATCTAAAGTAACCATGGAAACCCTGAAATTTTTGACCTTTAACCTTATGGTCTGCCCCTTTAAAAGCTTCTATTTTTGGCTTGAACTATAAATGAAACTTTTTGCTTTTACATCAAATTGTTAACTTCTTTGGGTTACTCTCTGGGCTCTGGGAACCTAGCATGATACCATGACTACTAGCAGAAAGCCACTTTCCGGGAAAGGAGATTTTTATTTTATTATTTTATTATCTTTATTTATTTATTCGTTTATTTGGTTTTTCGAGACAGTGTTTCTCTGTGGCTTTGGAGGCTGTCTTGAAACTAGCTCTTGTAGACCAGCCTGGTCTTGAACACTGCCTCTCGAGTGCTGGGATTAAAGGTGTGCGCTACCACCGCCAGGCTGGGAGGTTATTTTTCATTAAGGTCGTTCACACCACAAAGCCTGTTCCATTTTTGATCGGTGACATTATTTCCATGCACAGCTAGCGGGGAACCCGGGAGCTGTAATGCAGACACTCATTAGCTGGAGTCCACGTCCTGGATTCTCTTTGAGGCTGCACTGCCGGGGGCGCCCACTCAGGGCGCTGGGAAGGAAGGACGCCCAGGATCTGCGGAAGCCCCAGCAGCCGCTTCGGAAGAGGAAGGATGTACGTAGCACTGCGCCGGCGCAATGACGTCTCTGTGGGACGAACCAATTGAAGGGAGGCATGGGCGGGCTGTGGCGAACCAACTTCCGGTTCCGGTGAGCTCAATGGTCTTCTAAGCGACGTGTCTCTCTGTCTTCTCCAACCGACTTCCCGCAGGTAAGGGTTTGGTGGCTTCCTCCCGGGCGCTGGGGCGGGCGGGCGAGCGGCCGGCCGGGAACTCAGGGGCTCAGCTGAGCGGGCCTGGGGAGGACGGGAATGCGGGGTGGGTGCAGGGCTGTGGTGCGGACGCGCTGCGAGGACGAGGGCGCCGTCCCACGGAGGAGCCTGGCGCCCGTGAGTGCAGGGTGGGCCCCTGTCGGCTGGGGCCGGCTCGCGGACGCGGAGCTGCCCCGAGCGCCACTCACCCGTGCACGCCACCAAACCCAGGCGCGGGGCCTCCCTGGGTGGCCCCGGGTGGAAGTATACCCGTCTACAGGAAGGTTCCCGCACACGAGCTGATCCGGGGCTCAGCCTTCTCGCAGAACATCGTCTCCTGCGGCTTCCGGAGCCTGCTGGCCCGCACCTTTCAGTGCGCTTGTCTTGTGAAATTGTGTTCAAGTCTAGTTGGCCAGGAGTCTGTGTCAGGAGGTCGCTGAGGGGACTAGCGGCCCTCCGTTACCGCCGAGCGCAGTGATTTGTCTGGCGTGGGTTTTAGGGAGGCTGGATTTCGAGGACAACTAAGTGAAACACTGAGAAACCAGGCATTCCTTTGCTTTTGTGTCAAGCTGTGGGTGGATTTCTTAGTGTGTGTGCCTTCACTGTATCGGCTATTGCCCACGGCGCATGACTCAGATAAGGAAACTGGGGCTCTCAGGGTTGTCTTATAATTGAATAACATTCCTGTTAATTAAAGGAGTCTCAAAAGAACCTTAAAATGTTCAAAACTAAATATTTAGCTGGAGGCATTTCAGAGTCTGGATCTTGCCTTTTTTGTTTTTTTTGTTTTTTTTTTTTTGTTCTCTAGAACGTTGGTTCATGGTCTGTCCATCCTGTAAAATGTACTTTTACTTAAATATATGGCCATGATTTCTAGCAAATAGATTAGAACACACTTTTGCACAGGGTCTGTCTACACCATAGTTGGAACTCCTATAGCAGATACTAAGTTTTCAACAGTTTCAACTTTAGAAACTTTAGTTACTGGTTTCCTATAAGGAATAGTGAGAACAATGTAATTGGTAGGAAAGGGACCTTTTGTTGCTTAACCTTATAATAGAGAGCTTCCTTTAATGAATGTGAGAACCTTTGCCAGTGAGGATAACATTGGTAAGATGTGTGCTTCCTTGTCTCTAGTCTCGTGCTTTCTTGAATATGAAACACACACACTATATTTAAGCTTTTCTTTATGAATTGAATTCACCATTTCTCTCTTACCTCCGTTTATAACTCAACAAGTCCTAATATTTGAAATAGTTCTAATGAGTATCATGTTTCCCTTTTTTTTTAAGCACGTCAGTCATGGACCAGGTAATGCAGTTTGTTGAACCAAGTCGGCAGTTTGTCAAGGACTCAATTCGGCTGGTTAAAAGATGCACCAAACCCGATAGAAAAGGTAATAATATCTTTACCATGAGAGAAAACAGTAAATCTTGGCATTTTCTAAGTCTTGTGTTACATACATCTTTTTGTTTTTTTTTTTTTTTTTTGTTGCTGTTGTTCTGTCTTTCCAGACAGGATTTCTCTTTAGCTTTGGAGCCTGTCCTGGAACTCGCTCTTTAGACCAGGCTGCCTTGGACCCACAGAGATCCTCCTGCCTCTGCCTCCCAAGTGTTGGGATTAAAGGCATGCGCCACCAACACCTGGCTCACATCTTCTGATCAATCTTTGCAGGGCTGGATATCAGCTCAATCATAAAATGCCACTATGCACACCACTGAAAGGACTGTGAGTGGATGTCACCACCAT
The DNA here is from genome assembly GCF_017639785.1 of Mesocricetus auratus. Taxonomy (NCBI): domain Eukaryota; kingdom Metazoa; phylum Chordata; class Mammalia; order Rodentia; family Cricetidae; genus Mesocricetus; species Mesocricetus auratus. The sequence continues at coordinate 130,363 of NW_024429190.1, forward strand.
TGCCCTTTCTCTATGTCCTTAGCCAGAACTGGTTAAAGCTTTGTTTCATGATATGAAATTATTAAGTGTAGTTATTATAACCTAGAAAGTTTAATTTGCTTTCTTATGTCATAGCTTAAAAGATACACTAGACTTGTTCTGTTTTATCATGAATTGACTAGGTTAGAATTTAAGGCACATTTAATGGAGTAATATATTATCTTAGGGTTAGTATTGCTGTAATAAAACACTATGACCAAAAACAGTTTGGGGAGGAAAGGGTTTAATTACATATCTTGACTCACAGTCCATTGAAGGAAGCCAAGTGAGGAACAGGGCAGGAATCTGGAGGCAGGAGCTTGATGCCTTGGCTGAGGACAGGTGCTGCTTACTGGCTTGTTCCTCATGGCTTGTTCAGCCTGCCTTCTTATAGAATCCAGGAATACCAGCTCAGGGGTATCCCCACCTAAAGTGGGCTAGGTTCTCCCCCATCAATCACTAATTAAAAATGCACTACAGGCTTGTTTGTCTATAGCTGGATCTTATAGAAGCATTTTCTCAATTGGAGTTCCCTTCTCTCATATAACTAGGTTGTGTCAAGTTGGTTTAAAACTAGCTAACACAGATCAGATACCTAAATAAAATAATAGATACTGGTCATTATTCTTGTGAAGCTGTGAGTTTGTCAGGGAAGGTCATCCAGTAATTGCAGCTGCACATTTTGCTTCTTGCCTTGATGGGTATGAAGCAAGATAATGAGACCTGGTAGCACATAATAGGAGAACTAGGTAAGGCAGTCAGGGAATGTGTCCTTAGGAGATAGAATATACCAGAGTTGTAAGTTATTTTGAAACTGCTGACCTTGAATTTTCAATCCTCACCTTTTACTTCATCATAGTATTAAAGACAAGAGGTTTTTGGTAATGTACCCAAAGCTACAAGAATAACAAATACTTTTGGTGTTGATGAACTTCGTGAGCATAGCATTTTCATTTCTGTGTTTCTTTAAAATATCAACAAAGTAATTTAAAAATCTGTAAGTCAAGCATTGAACTATTATTACTCCACTTTTTCTTCATTTTTAAAATTAATGTACCTACCAACCAAAGTGTATGCTGGTAACTTTATTAACATTACTGATAGCTTTTCTTCATATTTTCAGTGTCTACAACAAAGTTAATGCAGATTTTATGTTTTATCTTCAGAGTTCCAGAAGATTGCCATGGCTACAGCCATAGGATTTGCTATCATGGGGTTCATTGGCTTCTTTGTGAAACTGATCCACATTCCTATTAACAACATTATCGTGTAAGTAACTATAAACTCGTCTGTTTAGCAATGACTGCAATGAAGCCATTTGAGGTGCAGACTAGCGCATCTCATTAATGTACAGATATGACTCTGGGTATTTAAATAATGTTCTAATATTGTGTACCTAATAATACTTTCAACTTTCAAAACACTTTTATATTTAACAAAATCGTTACAGCAGCTTCTTAGCCAGGATTTTTATTTAATAAAGTTTTCCAGTATCAAACTAAATTAAAGGCACACTGTGTCACTGCCAAGTATTCAGTAACAGACTACATTCATAAGAAGCCCTGTTTGTCTTGATTCTTTTAAGGTGCAGAAAACTGATGCTTCATCTGAAAATCCCCATTTTGGTAGAAATCTGACAGAACCAGATTGCCTACATCTTTTTTCTTGTTGCTTAGTATATGTCGTGACCTTGGGCAGTTTAATTAACTATTTTGTGTGAGGACAGAAATTCTTTTTTTGGTTTTTCGAGACAGGGTTTCTCTGTGGCTTTGGAGGCTGTCCTGGAACTCACTTGGTAGTCCAGGCTGGTCTCGGAACTCACAGAGATCCGCCTGCCTCTGCCTCCCGAGTGCTGGGATTAAAGGCGTGCGCCACCAATGCCCGGCTGAGGACAGAAATTCTTACTTGAATTATATTACAGGTTAATGACTTCAGAAATCGTGTAAGACCTTAAGAAAAATACCCAGTGGATAATTTGTTATTGAATCATCGCTGTTATTGGCAGGGTGTTTATAACCTTTGGGTATGTAACAAAGGAGAGAAGGATGAGCGAAATTATTCCACTGTATTTTTTTGCCATATGCTTTTACTCTTAAAATTCATTGTAGGTCATTGGGGCATATTGCGCCATAGAACAGTTAAAGAAACCTATATTTATTTACAAATTGAGTTTAGTTGAAGGTCTTGGTATGAATTTCAACACATGCTCATGTAGTTCAGCACATGTAGTTTGTTTGTTAAGTGTGTACATGTGTTGGGGTATGTACATGTGAGTGCAGTGCTCAAAGGACGTTGAATTTCCTGGAGCTGAAGTTACAAGCAATTGTGAGTTGCCTAGAGTGGTTGTTTGGAACTGAACCCCAGTCCTATACAAGAAAATGCATGCTTTTAATGACAGCCAGCCAACTCTCCAAGTTCTTCCATAGTCTATAATTTTTAAAAATAATTTGTTTAATTTTATTTTATGGGTATTGGTATGAGGGTGGCAGATTTCCTGGAACTGTCTTAGAGACAGTCGTGAACTTTGTGAACTCCTATGTGTGTGTTGGGAATTGAACCGGGATCCTTCTAGAGGATAGTCAGTGTTTTTAACCACTGAGCCTTCTCTCCAGCCCTGAGTAGTCTATAATTTTATAGTCATAATGTTTTAGCCTCCTCTTCAATTTGGGATGGTAAAGTGCAAATCTAGGAAACTCCTTAATTTTATAGTATCTTCACTACTAAGTATTTTACTGCTAATATTGGTTTTTTACATTTCATGTAACTATATGCATGCTGTTGGGTAACACATAGGTATACTTTTGCATGATAAAAAGTTTTATCTAGGGTTAAGGTGTGCCTAAAATCATCCAACTTTGGGGTGGAAAGTCAGGGGCAGGAAGATTGCTGCCTGGGCTGCAGAGTGAATCCGTATATCAAAACAACATAGAATGAAAAAAAAAAGCTGGAAGGAACTAAGTCATATACTCTTGTCTGTCCTTTGAGAATCCCCATTTGTATTACTAACGAGAGATGCAAACTTTGGAATTGTGGAATCTTGGAGAGATTTCTGAGGTAGAAACCTGAGCCTGATTGTGGGCCTCAGTTGTCTTCTCAGTGGGGAAGAAGTGCTTTCGCTTCTCAGGTGAGTGAGCTTATCTCGCCTCACATCGCTTCGTGACCAGGATGTTCATTTGTGTGAAGGTTCTTTAATGCTATACCCTTAACTTTGCCCTCAGTAACAACAAATTAAGTTGTGTTGGCTTTTTTGGGGACAGAGGGCTGTTTTTTTCTCTCCCCCCCAACATTCACTTACTTGGCAGAAAGCTTTTATCTTTCTTGACAGACTTCAGTGAGCTTGGGTCATCCTTTGATATATGTGTCTGTCATATTAAGATTGTGAGTTTTGAGGCAGACCTGTTACTTATCTGATTGTATACTTTTTTTTCCTTCTTCTGCCATCAGTTTCCTAAAATATTTTATTTCTAAACTTTACTTATTTCAACATAAATATTTTTCACTATAAACAATCAAATCTAATAATAGAAAGTAATTAGTTTGTTTTTCTTTTTGACACTGACATTTTGGTTTATAGGAAAAAGATGTTCTTCTGTTATAATCTTTTGGGCTACTATAACAAAATGCCCAACACTGGGTAAATTGGAGACAACAGAAATTTATTTCTTACTGAAATGTAAATTTATAATGCTGTAGTGAGTTCGTATCTGGTGAGGGCTAGACATTGATCCTTGCATCCGAGTTTTCATTTGTTAAGTGGGACAGGACAGTAACATTAGAGGCCATGAGAAGAGACTTTTATAATGGTGCCAGTCTAACTGAGAGTAGATATGCATACACACGTGTGAACACACGAAGATAGATTGGTATTTATGTAGATATTAAGAACAATGAATAAATATTAGCTCAATTAAGTAAATGACTTGATGTCTTTATCCTTTTCTAGTAAACATAGGCATAATTGCCTTTGCTGAGATCTTGTCCTGTTTCTGTTTTTGTTAAATGTGAATCAACTCATGTAATTCTCAGGAAGTAACTTGAGTGACTCATAAGTGCTAGAGCAACACAGGAAACTTTTTTTTTGCTAGCTAGCTACTTGATGATTTTTTTGCAGTTAAAAAATTTGCTACTTGGAAAGCCTTTTTTGTAATTAAAAATTGTTTTGTTGTTTTACAAGTTATTTACCACTTAATATTTTCCTCCCAAAATATTTTTTTTGTTGTTGTTGTTGCTGTTGCTTTTGGGTTTTTTTGGTGGAGGTGGGGAGGAAACTGCAGAAACCACACTTCACTTCCCGTGTTACACTGCAATAGGTATGAGATAGAAAGAACTTGTTTAGGTGTTTGAAATGATGTAAGTCATTCAGAGAGGATGGCAAGAAAAATAGACTGCAACAGACTCATTAAATTGGATTATAATCTCATTTTTCTCTCATGATGAATTTTTTAGGGGTGGTTTTTTTTGTTTGTTTTACAATTGTACTCAAAATTAATGTATGCAATCCTGTTATTTAAAGGAGTAAGGATAAAGTGTTAGTAACTTACTGCAGTGTAACTTCATAACATGAAATAACAGTAAGATGTATACATGGGTATATAATTTTTATCTAGCAATGGGATTATTTTTTTTAGTTGGTATTGCACTACTAAAGTAATTATTAATTCTTTTAAATGTAGGAGGTCAACTGTGGAATGTTGGTTTTGTTTATTCTTGAGTCTTTTTGATGTAGCCCAATAGTTGAGAACAGTGGTGCTCAACTGTAGTCTTGACATTTGTTTTTAAACTGGTTTCTTACTTGCATGTCATGTAAAATTGAAAAACTTCTTGTGTAATTAATGTGTTTTGTTAGTTTAGAAAGACATGTCAGAATGTTCTACAATGACATTTCTCATAGGAGCGTAATGAATGTACAATTCATCTGCCCCAAAGCCATCCATTATTAAGGCCTTTCAGCTTCAGATGTTCACTTAGTATTATTCTTTTATATTGTCTTGGGTTAAAGTGAGGTGCTGTTCTCTTGAAATTGGGTTTGATTTCCTAAAACCGCAGCATGTTGCATTTCAAATGATTGTTGTTATACGCTCTGCTTAAAAGTGACTGTTTTTCTTTCTTTTCCAGGGGTGGCTGAATGCTTTCTCTTCTTGGGAACTGGTGAACAAGTGAGGTGTGAGAAGCTATGAAGTAAAAAGTTGCTGAACACTTTGTGGGTTCTTTTTCCTTTCCTCCGCCCTAAAAGGTTTTCTTTCTGTTTCCAAATTAAAATAATTTCAAAATCAACATTTTTTTTTCATGACAGACATTTAACAAGTTTTAGTAACAGATTATGCCTGGTTTTAAAATTTTCAAGTCTTTGGTTTGAAGAAAAATTAAGATAACTGCTGAAGCATTGTAAATTCACATGCTTTTCTTCCTGAGACTGTTTGGACTGTAACAAAATGCCTGAAGCTGGGTAATTTGTAGGCAGTAGATGAATATTGCACATTCTGGAGGCTGTGGAGTCCAAGTGCCAGCAGATGCAGGGCTGCTGAGAACGTGGTGGTCTTGCTTCATAGAGTGACCTTCGGTGCTCAGTATGGCTGAATGACAAACACCTTTAATAGAGGTTGTAATCCTACCTACAGGGAGGACCCTTGTGAATTAATCACATCCTACAGACCTGACCTCAGTACTGTGTATTGGAGCTTACATTTCCATGTGAATTTTGGAGTGACAAGTTAGGATCATAGGTAGCAGCTTCTGACAGATGTGTTGGTATAGTAGAAACAAAGCAATAAAAGGATGGGGAAGATAGTGAACATACTACTTTTGAGGTAGGATAGTAATTTTGTTCATATAACACTCAAATTGTAAACAGATAATCATGTACAAGTTTCTATGATTCTTGAAACAGCTGAAAATCATGGTTAAAGTCTGGAAGTGAGGTTCTTCACCAGCATGTATAACTCGTCACACCTCCATGAACAGTGGCGTTCTGAGTTTATTGATTTTTTTTGAATTCTGGTTTTTGGTTTTTCACTGCTCATCTGCACACATGGTTAATCACTCATGACTGACAGTTACTAAGGTAGCAGATACTTTAAGTGTCTGTTTTGTGTTGTTAGTATCATGGCACATATTGTGTAGCTTATTAAAAACTATTAGAATTCAAAGACTGGGAATTGCAGTGTTCAGTCCCAGCATCTAGTAAGGGTGTTGTTGCAGTCTTATCCTTTGATAGTGACTGAGAGTGCAGGAAGTGGTAGATTGACAGCCTCGGTCTCTTTTGTAATTATCCCTCATCAGTTTATGAGAAGGAAGACTTCATGATTCAAACACCTGTCATTGGGCCTTGCCACTGAACACTAGCCCTGGAGATTAAGCTTTTAACATGTTTTCTGGGAACACAGTCAAGCCATGGGAAATTATCCAATCCTTCCCTTTTGGATCCTTGATTTATTTTCATTGTGGTTGTAACTGATAGTCTCATTTTGGACTGTTCACAGTGTTTTGAATATGGCGCAAGGGGCACCTTGGAAGGGACCCGTGACTGGTGAGGGACAGGTTAATCATCAGGCAGAGCTTACATGGGAAGGAAGTTATATTGGAGAAGGGAAGGGATTAAGGGACTCTGAAGAAGTTGGTTCTAATGCCAGTAAAGGAATGGACTTGCTAGTGAGATGAAAGCAAGCAACCAGCAAAAACTTCCTTCTTCCGTGTCTTAGATAGGCTTCCAGCAGGCGTGGCCCGGATTAGAGGTAAATTTTCACCAGCTCAAAAGATCTGGATTAAAGGCTTATCTTCCTTCTTTAAGATCAGAATTAGAAGTAGGTCTTCCCACTTAAATCAAGCAAAAAAATCCCTCACAGTTTTGCCCCTTTTAGGGTTTTAGTATTAGAAGGGGAATCCTTGTCTTTTCTGGCCATAATATAGTTTCCAAGAAGTGCCACGCACTTCACAACATGGTCTGCATTCTCACACTGCTAAGCTTTGCTGGGCTTCTAGCCTGCTGTGCCTTCTCCCTCCTTTCCGGTGATAGTTCCCCAGCAAAGGCCCCCAGTAACTGGGTCTGTTTCAGATGCAAGTGCATTTATCACAGTTCCTGTAAGGATGACTCTCATTTAAGGATGACTCATGTCTGCTTGGCCTGCATGCTCAGAAGTGTCCTCATACTTTTTGTGGCAGTTTCACTGTCTTGTTTTTTGTATATGATGAGAGATAGGGTTCTTGTTTCATTCTTCAGCATTGTTCATATGGTGTTTTGTCAGAACATTTGTAGAAGAATTTGTTTTCCCCTCCAATATTTGTCAGTAATTAAGAGATTATGGTTATAGGTCTGGTTCTGAATTCTGTATTCTCCTTCATTGACCTATTTGATTGCTTTTGTTTCATACCATGCTGATTTTGGTACTAAGACTCTATAGTACATTGTAAAATCAAGTGTGATACCTCTCATAGTTATCCTCCCACCCCCCAAGATTATTTTGGCTATTTGGGAGTATGTTTTCATTTCTTTTTTATTTCTGTGATAAAACACTATGACCAAGTCAATTTATAGAGGAGTTTTACTGGGCATGTTGTTCCAGAGACTGGAGTCTATGATGGTGGAATGAAAGCATAACTGGGAGCTCACATCTTCATCCACATGCGAGGAGGAAGAAGCATACCTAAAGTTCAGCAACTTTGACACCAACAAAGCCACACCTAATCTTTCCCAGATAGTTCTAACAAGTAGGGGCCCAGTACAAAGACAGGAGCCTATGGAAGCCATTCTTCAAACCACCACATTCCAGTCCCAAGCCCCCATCATTTAAAATGCATTTAATTCAACACCAAAGGTTTCCCTCAGTTTCTCACAGTTTCAACATCAAAACAATGATTTTGTTTTTAATAACCAAAGTATAAATTTCTTCTGAGACTCAAGGCAGTCTCTTAATTGTAATTGCCTGTCAAATCAAAAAGCAAAGTACCTTTTCTCTTATAAGTACTGCCTTGGTCATAATGTTTCTTCACAGCAATAATTGACTAAAATAATTACATAGCTTTGGCTATCTTGGAATTCACTCACTCAGAGCTCACTTTCCTGTGCTGGAATTAAAAGTGTGCACCACCATGCCCAACCATTCAACTATTCTGATATCCCTAGAATTCGGCCCACTTAATCATTATAAATTAATTTTTTTTGATAATCGTGAATTCTTGCCAGGTTTTTAATTGAGAAATTTTGTGTCATTGTTTATCAGATTTATGTGTGTGTTTAATCTGTTTTTTTTTTTTTTTTTTGGTTTTTACGAGACGGTTTCTCTATATTGTTTTGGAGGCTGTCGGTCCAGCCTGGCCTCAAACTCTTAATCTGGTTTTAGTATGGGAGTATACTGGTAAGTCTTAGTATTCCTTTGCTTTCTGTTTCCTGGAGTAGTTTGAGGCACTGAGAGCAGGTTATCATTAAAGCTTTGGTAGAATTCAACAGGGAGCCTGTCTGTCATGGAGTGTTTTCAGTTAGGAGACTGTTACTACTTGAGTCTCATTAAGTGTTGCAGATTGGTTAAGTTGTTAATGTCTTTTTAATTTATTCTTTGTAAGTCAAATTTGAATAATTTATAAAACTTTTTCAATGTATTGAAATACAGATTTAGCCAGGTGGTGGTGGCACATGCCTTTAATCCCAGCACTCAGGAGGCAGCGGCAGGCAGATCTCTGTGAGTTCAAGGCCAGTCTGGTCTAGAGAGTGAATTCCAGGACAGGCTCCAAAGCTGACAAAGAAACCCTGTCTTGAAAAACCAAAAAGAAGAAACAAAGAAAGAAAAATAAAGATTAAGGTGTGTCCTGATGGTGTGAGTTTCATAGAGAGCTATTCTGTATCAAATTTTATGAATTTAGGTCTTTTCTTTTGATTAGCTAAGTGTTTTGTCAGTTTTTTAATTTTTTTCCAATTTCTTTAATGATCCCTGCATCAATCAGTAAATATATATTCCATAGGATTCAGAGTCCTCACATTCACTAGAGTCCTCCCACACATTTCCATCCCAAGTTATGGGATCCCATTGTTTTATAATTAATGCCCTACTTTAACTGTCTAGGTTGGAACTAAACCTTCACAGTAATTCAGCCAGCCTCATAATGCGGTTTTCGTTTGATTTTCCACAACTGGAGCTCTTTGGCTTTTGGAGAGGAGAGTCTCTTCCAGGACACACTTGGAAACTTTTAGGCTATTTTTATATACATCTGGAATCAGTCAGTTTTATCACTGAGTTCATTGTCTTTCACCATGTTCTGAGATCCTAGAAGTTGGTTAATTTTATCACAGATCTTTTATTCTTTTCCCTTTTCAATTTTTCTAGAGATGTTAGAAGCAACCAATCAGCATCATCATTTTCCTACAAATTACCAATAGGTTATGTACAGTCACTAAATCTTTTGTCTTTTGCAATCAGTCAAGATAATCAAATGCATTTGTCTCCTTGAGTTCATAAAATGGTTTATACCATGTTTTTTCAGTACTCTTCAGGCTTCTAGAAGTTTCATTAACTAACGGGAGAGGATTCAGTACCTGTCAGTGTTGGCAAATTGGAAAGCCTATTCTAGATACTTAAATTCATCTTTATATTTCTGTTGCTCAAAAACTACTTCTGGTACCAATATCTTCATTGACAGAGTTCTCTGGAGGAACAGACCTGCTCATACAACTTTGCTTGATAAACTTCCCATTTTTCATGTCTTGTCTTTCTTACTTTAGACCTAAATAAGCTGTTGCCATGCTGTAGCCTGCACACTGTACTGTCTTGAAGTTCCCTCTGCCATATAGGTTAGTACATTATATATATAGTACATAACTGAGCCTCACTATATTTCTCCAGACAGGCAGAATATAGCTGGATAATTTACCAGAGTCTATATAGCCCAAAGGCACAATTCTTTATAGAGGTCTTGTTGCCCTTTTAAACCTCATTCCCATGTCCTTTGCTAGCTACATGTCATTCAGTATTCTTGTCTTCCAACCTTCCACCAGAATGGATCATTTAACTCTGCTTATGGTATTTTTACTATAAATATTTTAAGTGGTTTTAGAGCCCAGTGTTCTAAACTCTTACATATTTCTCCTTCAAACCCATTCCAAAAACTTTAGACCATCTAGTTAGGTTTGCTACAGACCAGCCCATTGTTGGAACCAACTTTTGCATTAATTTGGGCTGGTACCACTTTTGCATTAGATTGCATTGCTTTATAATTTAGTTTCTTGTCTCATGTTAAAATACTTGAACAAAGCAATGTAGGGAATGAAGGATTATTTTGGCACACCATTCAAAGGTGCAGTCCATCACTGTGGTCTACTTGAGGTAATCAGTTACATTGTGATGGCCATCAGGAGGCAGAACATGATGAATGCTAGTGTTTAGCCCTCCCTTTAAATTTAGTCCATGGTTCCAGTAAGTGGAATGGTGCTTACTTAGTTCATCCGGTTCTCATTGGAATTTATTTTTTGTGGGATTGGGGATATTTGGGGGAGTCATTTTGCTTTGATTTTTCATGGTCCTTGTGTTTCTGTGCTAGGACTTATGCTCTTGAATTAGGTCATTTAATCACTTTTATTTCAGTTACGTTATTTTTCAGCATTGTAGTGGGACTGGTTTGTAGTAGGAATGGCATATTTATTCTTCTTCACAGTACTGGGATATTTGTTTGTAGGGAGGGAATAGTTCAGTACCTAAGCCTTCATTCCACATGCTAAGGACCCTGGACATGATCCACAACACCACACCATTCTAAGAGTTGAATATTACCTACAGGGGAATCATCTTACTAATGCCTCTGTTAAGAATAGTTATCTCTTCAAGCCTAGTAACTATGCTGCTGAGGCTTATCTTTAACTATCTCTAACTTGCTCCACTTGCCTTACATGTAAAACAATCCTAGCATGCCTGGCGATGATAGGGGCTTAAAAGACAGGAGTTGTGAGAAGACAGTGATTCTGAAACTATATTAAGCCCCAAAAGGAGAATTGTTCTTTCTTCAGTCCCAGTGTTATTACTGTAGTAAGAAGGAAAGAAATCTCTGTTGACAGGGCTTTAGGGTACATAGTATTTGAACAGCATTGGTAAAAGAAACATTTCAAGATAGATGGAAATATTTAGATTTGCTATGGCTTTCCCCATAGATTCTGAAGGGTGGAATTGGTGGAATTTCAAGAGTTTAGGGATGGTAGAAATTGAATCTGAAAAGGGAGAGAACCATACATGGGGATTAGTGAGTAGTGGGTAATGAGGCAAGATCAGGTCGTCTGCTTCTTCTAAAATCAATGGAGGAAAACAGCAGTTTATTGCTGCTTTTCTTCTTTTGGCAAGGCAGTGAGACTTGGAAATAGGTGGGGGGAGGCATTGTAAAGAGCACATGGATTTTAGGTCTCTTCAGTGTTACTCATGAAACTTTAATAGACAAATGAATCACTTAGAGATCTAGTTCAGGAATCTATTTCTATAGATCACAGGTTTCTAGGTGATGCTGGTGGTATTCTGACGAAGAGCAGGTGTTTCTGTGAACTCATTGACTGCTGGAAGCATTGTTACAAAGTACTTGTAAGAAGACTTTTATGAGGAATCATGTTTATCTGAAGTGGATGAGGGAGGTTGCTTTGGGAAGCTGTCTTTAGGCTCATGAGCTTTCAAAAGAATAGATACCAGAAGTATGCTAAGTATCTTGTGTTTTTTTTTTTTCTCAAAATTAAATCAACTGATTTTATACCCAATTACTTGAAAGTTCTTTAAATGGGTTGGGGCACCCATTGCTTTTCAGAGAATGTATATGTAGTTAATGAAAAGAATTTCAGAAAGTGTAGTTGTGGAAATAGAAAGAGGACCACATTTGGGGGGAGGATGATAAAGAGGCTGAAGAAATGATGCAGCTGTGTATGATATTTGCTGCTCTTTAAGTGGAACAGTTGGTTTAGCACCCATGTCCAGCAGCTCAAAACCACTTGTAATGTAGGGGACCTGATGCGTCTTCTGGCATCTGGGCAGCCACATTTCTTGGGTTCATACAGACACATATGCATAAAAATGTTAAGACTAACACTCCAACCAGGTAAAGATAGAACAACAAAAAGAAAAGTACAGACCAGTATTCCTGATGACCACAGATGCAAAAAAATCTTTAGTGAAATATTACAGACTAAATATAGGCATAGAGCAAAAAGATCATCTACCATGATCAAGTTTGCTTTGTCCTAGAGATGGTTCAAAAGCAATATAGAGGGACTTAATGACAAAAATCATTGCAATAAATGCTAGGAAAAAAAGCCTTTGACAAAATCCAGTGTGCCTCCATAATAAAAACCCCATTGTATAGAGAAACCCTGACTTAAATAACAAAAAAAAAAAAAAAGGAAAAATAAAAAGTCCTAGAGAGTATCATACTGGAGGGAACATATCTCAACATAATAAACACTTTGTATGACAAACCCACAGCTGATATTATTCTAAGTGGAGAAAACCTTGAAGCATTCCCATTAAAATCAGCAAAGAAGCAGAACTGTTCACTGTCCCCACTCCTTTTCAATATACTTCTGGTAACACTAGCTGGAGCAATAAAGCAAGAGAAGGAAATTAAAGAGATACGGATAGGAGATGAAGTTAATTAATCCCTATTTGCCAACTATATGTATAAGAGATGCTGAAAATTCTGCCAGAAAACCAGAAGCAACAATTTCAGCAAAGTGGCAGGATGGAAAAATCAACTTTTAAAAAATCAGTAGCTTTTTAAATACCTGAGCAGGTAGAGGAAGAGAGAATAGAAACACCCCCATGTGTAAAAGACTCCAGGCAAACAAAGGATCTAGGAATAAAGATAGCCAAAGAAGTGAAGGAACTGTATCATCCCCAAAGAGGTTGATTGAGGGTGACATTAGAAAGATAGAAAAGGCAGACAAATCTCTCTGAGTTTGAGGCCAGCTTGGTCTGCAGAGTGAATTGCAGGACACCCAGGGAGAAAGAAACTGTCTCTCTAAAAATCAAATAGAAAATTATGTAGGATAGTGGTGGTGCATGCCTTTAATCCCAGCACTCAGAAGGTAGAGGCTGGTATCTCTGTGAGTTTGAGACCAACGTAGTCAACAGAGTTCCAGGAGAGCCAAGGCTATACATAAAAACCCTGTTTCAAAAACTAAATAAAAATGGCCATTCTACCCAAAGAAATTTGTTGAGTAATGCAAACCCAGTCAAAACCCTACAACATTCTTCAAAGAAATAAATAAAAACTAAAAGTCCTTAAACTCATAAGGAAATACACAAAGCTCAGAAAGCATGTTATGGATGTATCTATCAGTTGACGCTGGACACCCCATAGTCACTGTTGTCTACACGTTGAGCAGTTGTGGCTTTCTGCAGTGAGCTGTACTGACAAAAGAAGTTTCTTTGGTGGGGAGTGGGAGCTATGCTTCTCTGTGGGCATAAGGAAAAATACTTAGAACTTAGGAATTACCATGGTTTGGGAAAGTGGGAGTAGTTTCCACTTTAAGACCCATGACCTCACTGCTGCAAGGGTAATTCTTCTATATATGACAGGAAAGGCAAAGTGGTCTACCGTCAAAACATACAAATACAAGAAACCCAAAATGGATATGGCAGACTATATTGATATTTTATTTGCATATTCTTACGTATATATGCACATATATGTATATATGCTCATGCACAAACACACACACATATATATCATGAATTTGAGAGGAAAAAGTAAGAGCAACATGGGGAGACTTCTAGGGAGGAGAAGGGTGGAAATTATGTGATTGTATTTAATTAAATAACTAATTTATTGCTAGGTGGTGGTGGCGGATTTCTGTGAGTTCTAGACCAGCCTGGTCTACAAGAGCTAGTTCCAGGACAGTCTCCAAAGCCTCAGAGAAACCCTGACTCAAAAATCCAAACAAACAAACAAACAAACAAAAATCTAATTAATGTTCCCCTGAAGACTTACATGTGACTTACATGCTAATGGATTACTTGCCAGCCTCTGTGGTTTGAAAATGACAGTTCCCTCTATTGGCTCCTGTGTTTGCACAGTTGCTCTCCAGTCACTAGAGTTGTTTAGAGCAGTTTCTACCTCTAGAAGACAGCACCTTCCTAGAGGAAGTGGCTCACTGGTTGAAGGTTGTGAGCTTTTATAATCCAGCCCCAATTTCATGTTTACCCTGTGATTCCTGACTAAAGATGCTGTGTGGCAGCTGGCCTCCCAGTCCTGTGGCCCTACCTCTGGCATGATGGAATGTAATTCCTGAAACTGTAAGCCAAAACAAACCTGTTTAGTCACAGAGACAAAAAAGTAACTACTATACCAACCAGTGAGGAATGCTAAAATCTTAAGAGGCTAGTCCAAGAAACATGCTAAGGGCATGCCCTGAAGCAATTATAAAACCCTCCCTATCACTTCATGTCTGCTTTCTGGCCATCATAAAATTAGCAGCTTTGCTTTTTTTTTTTCATTTTTTTTAAATTTATTTTTCAGTTTAAATTTAGTTACGAAACAAGGTTGCTTCACAAGTCAGTTCCAGGTCCCTCTCCCTTTCCCTCCCCTCCTCCCGTGCCCTCCCTCCAATCCCCCATTATCCTCTCATTTCCCCAGGGAGGGTGAGGCCCTCCATGGGGGTGTCCACAGTCTGTCATTTCATACAGGGCAGGGCTTAGACCCTACCCCAAGAGTTCAGGGTGAGAGTGCACCTCACATTGTTGGATGGGAGTCCAAAGTCCGTGTGTATACTCGGGATGAGTACTGATCTGCTGCCCAAGGCTCAATAGATTACCTAGGCCTCCTCACTGACACCCACATTCAGGGGGTCTTGATCAGTCCCATGCTGGATTCCCAGGCTGATGCCTGGGATTCAAGAGTTAACCTTTGTCAGGTCAGCTGTTTCTGGGGGTTAAACCAGCCCAGTCTTAATCCTTTTGGTCATCAGTCCTCCCTCTCTGTTACAGGCTTTCTTGAGTTCAGCTCAGTACTTAACCGAGGAAGTCTGCCTCTTCTTCGATCAACCACTGAATGAAGTTTCTGTTTGCCAGACTCTCGGCCATGGGATTGTAGGCTGGCACTCCCCAGATCTATGTCTAAAATTCATATATGAGAGAGTACATGCCATGTTTCTCTTTTTGTGACTGGGTTACCTTACTCAGGATGGTTTCTTCTAGTGTCATCCATTTGCCTGCAAATCTCAGGATTCCATTTTTTTCTGCTGAATAGTACTCCATTGTGTAAATGTACCACATTTTCTCTATCCACTCTTCGGTTGAGGGACATCTAGGTTGCTTCCAAGTTCTGGCTATTACAAATAATGCTGTTATGAACATAGTGGAACAGACATCTTTGTTGTATGAATGGGCATCTTTTGGATATGTGCCTAAGAGTGGAGTTGCTGGGTTTGTGGTAGGTTTATTCCCATTTTGCTGAGGAATCTCCATACTGATTTCCAAAGTGGCTGAACCAGTTGGCACTCCCACCAGCAATGGAGGAGTCTCCCCCTTTCACCACATCCTCTCCAGCATAAATTGTCATTGGTGTTTTTGATTTTAGCCATTCTGACAGGAGATGGTATCTCAGAGTTGTTTTGATTTGCATTTCCTGGATGGCTAAGGATCTTGAGCACTTTCTCAAGTGCCTCTCAGCCATTTTAGACTCCTCTATTGAAAATTCTCTATTTAGTTCTGCAGCCCAGTTTTTAATTGGGTCCTTTGATGTTTTGGAGACTTGCTTCTTGAGTTCTTTGTAAATTTTGGAGATCAACCCTCTGTCAAATGTGGGACTAGTAAATATTTTTTCCCATTCTGTCGGCTGCGTTTTTGTCTTGCTGACTGTGTCCTTTGCCTTACAGAAGCTTCTCAGTTTCAGGAGGTCCCATTTATTAACTGTTGATTTCACTGTCTGTGCTAGTGGTGTTATGTTCAGGAAGCTGTCTCCTGTAACAATTATTTCAAGGGTACCACCCACTTCTAAGAGGTTCAGTGTAGCTGGATTTATGTTGAGGTCTTTGATCCATTTGGACTTAAGTTTTTTTTTTTTGCTTTTTTTAATCATTTTTTATTTTAATTTTATATAGCTTGTTTTACATGTCAATCCCAGTTCCCTCTCCCTCCCCTCCTCCCGCACTCCCCTTCCCCCACAGCCTCCCACCCTATTGACAATTCCTTCCACATAGGGGATATCTAGAGTCTGTCATTTCACTCCGGGTAGGGTCCAGGCACTCCCCTAAGAGTCCAGGCTGAGAGAGATACCTCTTTGTGCTATGGGCACACGATGGCTGTTTGTATTCCAGGGATAGACACTGATCTACTGCTCAGGGCCGCATAGGTTGTAGGCCTTCTCACTGACTCTCACATTTGGGGGGTCCAGATCATTCCCATACTGGCCTCCCCGCTGTCGGTCTGGGGTCCAAGAGCTCTCCCCTGTTCAGATCAGCTCTCTCTGCTGGTTTTGCCAGCCCATTCTTTGCCAATTTGGTCATCACTCCTCTCTCTCTGTCACTGGGTTCCTTGGGTTCAGTTCAGTGATTAATTGTGTGTTTGCCTCTGCTTCCATCAATCACTGGATGAAGGCTCCCGGATGGTTATAGACATCAAGTTCATTATCAGGAATGGGCATTCGAAGTGGTCTCTCCACTATTGCTTAGCTTGCCAATTGATGTTATACCTTTAGATCACTAGAGGTCACTCTGGTGCCTGATCTGTCTTCTAACCTATGATTCCCTCTTCCCCCTATACTACCCCCACCCACTCAACTTCCTGTTCCCCCATGACCTACTCTCCCTCTTCTCCCCCTCTCTTCTTCCCAGGTCCCACTAACCCCAACCCCTCGCCGTGTTCCCCATCCATTCAGAGGATCTTGTCTCAATCCTCTTCTCTTGGGTACTATGCATATATGTATATCTTTTAGGTTCTTTCCTGTTTCCCAGACTCTCTATCAGTGGAAGTGCAGACTGGCACTATCCTGATCCATGTCTAAAATCCATATATGAGTGAGTACATACCATGTTTTTTGCGACTGGGTTACCTCACTCAGGATGGTTTCTTCCAGTGCTATCCATTTCCCTGCGAATTTCAAGATTCCATTGTTTTTTTTTCTGCCGAGTAATACTCCATTGTGTAAATGTACCACATTTTGTCTATCCACTGTTCAATTGAGGGGCATCTAGGTTGCTTCCAGGTTCTGGCTATTACAAATAATGCTGCTATGAACATAGTGGAGCAGATGCCCTTGTTGTATGAATTTGCCTCCTTTGGATATATGCCTAAGAGTGGAATTGATGGGTCTTGTGGTAGATTGATTCCCATTTTCCTGAGGAATCTCCATACTGATTTCCAAAGAGGCTGTACGAGTTGGCTCTCCCACCAGCAGTGGAGTAGTGTTCCCCTCTCTCCACATCCTCTCCAGCATAAATTGTTTTTGATTTTAGCCATTCTGACAGGAGTAAGATGGTATCTCAGAGTTGTTTTGATTTGCATTTCCCCGATGGCTAAGGATGTTGAGCACTTTCTTAAATGTCTCTTGGCCATTTTAGCCTCCTCTATTGAGAATTCTCTATTTAGTTCTGTACCCCACCTTTTGATTGGATCCTTTGGTGTTTTAGAGACTTGTTTCTTGAGTTCTTTGTAAATTTTGGAGATTAGCCCTCTGTCAGATGTGGGGTTAGTGCCTTTTTGCCTTGTTGACTGTCCTTTGCCTTACAGAAGCTTTTTAGTTTCATGAGGTCCCATTTGTTAATTGTCGATCTCAGTGTCTGTGCCACTGGTGTTATGTTTAGGAAGTGGTCTCCTGTACCAACTCGTTGAAGAGTATCTCCCACTTTCTCTTCTAAAAGTTTCAGTGTGGCTGGATATATGTTGAGATCTTTGATCCATTTGGACTGAAGTTTTGTACAAGGAGATAAACATGTATCTATCTGCAGTCTTCTGCATCCCAGTACCCAGTTATGCCAGCACCATTTGTTGAAGATGCTTTCTTTTTTCCATTGTATAGTTTTAGCTACTTTGTCAAAAATCAAGTGTTCATAGATGTGTGGGTTAAAATCAGGGTTTTCAGTTCGGTTCCAATGGGCTACCTGCCTATTTATGTGCCAATACCAAGCTGTTTTCAGGACTATAGCTCTATAAGAGAGCTTGAAGTCAGGTATGGTGATGCCTCCTGAAGTTCCTTTATTGTATAGGGTTGTTTTGGCTATCCTGGGCCTTTTGTTTTTCCATATAAAGTTGATTAATGTTCTTTCCAGGTCCTTGAAGAATTGTGATGGAATTTTGATAGGGATTGCATTGAATCTGTAGACTGCTTTTGGCAAGATTGACATTTTTATTATATTGATCCTACCAATCCAATAGCATGGGAGATATTTCCATTTTCTGGTATCCTCTTTGATTTCTTTCTTTAAAGACACAAAGTTCTTGATATACAGGTCTTTCACTTCCTTGGTTAACATTATCCCCAGATATTTGATGCTGTTTTTGGCTATTGTAACGGGTGATGTTTCTCTGATTTCTTTCTCAGTCACTTCATCGTCTGTATATAATAGGGCCACTGATTTTTTTGAGTTTACCTTGTATCCTGCCACATTGCTGAAGGTGTTTATCATCTCTAGGAGTAACCTTACGGAGTTTTTTGGGTCACTTATGTAAACTATCATATCATCTGCAAATAGTGAAAGTTTGACTTCTTCTTTTCCTATTTGTATCCCCTTTATCTCCGTTTGTTGTCTTACTGCTGTAGCTAGGACTTCAAGTACAATATTAAAGAGATATGGAGAGAGTGGACAGCCTTGTCTTGTTCCTGATTTTAGAGGAATTGCTTTGAGTTTCTCTCCATTTAGTTTGATGTTAGCTGTTGGTTTACTGTATATTGCTTTTATTATATTCAGGTACGTTCCTGTTATCCCTGATCTCTCTAGGACCTTTATCATGAAGGGGTGCTGGATTTTGTCAAAGGCTTTTTCAGCATCTAGTGAGATGATCATGTGGTATTTCTTTCCCAGTTTGTTAATATGGCGGGTTACATTGATAGATTTTCTATTGTTGAACCATCCCTACATTCCTGGGATGAAGCCTACTTGATCATGGTGGATGATTTTTCTGATGTGTTCTTGAATCCGGTTTGCGAATATTTTATTGAGTATTTTTGTATCGATGTTCAAGAGGGAAACTGGTCTATACTTCTCTTTCTTAGTTGTGTCTTTGTGTGGCTTGGGTATCAAGGTAATTGTAGCCTGGTAGAAAGAGTTTGGCAGTAAGCCTCCTGCTTCTATTGTGTGGAATACTTTGAGGAGTATTGGAGTTAGCTCTTCTTTGAATTTCTGGTAGAATTCTGCACTGAAACCATCTGGGCCTGGGGTTTTTTTTTTGTTTGAGAGACTTTTGATGACTGCTTCTATTTCATTAAGGGTTATAGGTCTGTTTAGATTGTTTATCTGCTCTTGAATTAATTTTGGAAAGTCATATCTATCCGGGAAATTGTCTATTTCCTTTAAATTTTCGAATTTTGTGGTGTACAGATTTTCAAAGTATGCCCTGATGATTCTCTGGATTTCCTCAGAGTCCGTTGTTATGTCCCCTTTTTCATTTCTGATTTTGTTAATTAGCGTGCTCTCTCTCTGCCTTTTTGTTAGTTTGGACAGACGTTTGTCTATTTTGTTGATTTTCTCAAAGAACCAACTCTTTGTTTCATTGATTCTTCTCAATGTTCTCCTGGTTTCTACTTGATTGATTTCAGCCCTCAATATGATTATTTCCTGGCATCTGCTCCTCCTGGGTGAGTTTGCTTCTTTTTGTTCTAGAACATTCAGCTGCGCTGTTAATTCTCTAGTATGACTGTTCTCCAGTTTTTTCATGTGGGAACTTAGTGCTATGAACTTTCCTCTCAGCATTGCTTTCAAAGTGTCCCATAAGTTCATGTATGTTGTGTCTTCATCCTCATTGAAATCAAGGAAGTCTGTAATTTCTATTTTTAGTTCTTCCTTTACCCAGGGATGGTGCAATTATGCATTGTTCAATCTCCATGAGTTTGTAGGGTTTCGGCGATTTGTGTTATTGTTGAATTCTGTTGAATGCATGGTGGTCTGATAAGATACAGGGGCTTATTCCATTTTTTTTTTGTATCTGTGGAGATTTGCTATGTTTCCTATTATGTGGTCAATTTTAGAGAAGGTTCCATGTGGTGCCGAGAAGAAGGTATATCCCTTTGTATTTGGGTGGAATGTTCTATAGATGTCTGTTAAATCCAGTTGGGTTATAACTTCTATCAGTTCTTTTGTTTCTTTGTTAAGTTTCTTTCTGGAGGTCCTGTCTAGCGGTGAGAGCAAAGTGTTGAAGTCTCCTACTATTAGTGTGTGAGATTTTATGTGCATTTTGAGCTTTGGTAATATTTCTTTCACGAATGTAGGTGCCTTTGTATTTGGGTCGCAGATGTTTAAAATTGAGACTTCATCTTGATGGATTTTTCCTTTGATGAATATGAAGTGTCCTTCTTCATCTCTTTTGATTGATTTTAATTTGAAGTCTAATTTGTTAGATATTAAGATTGCTACACCCGCTTGTTTCTTGGGACCGTTTGATTGCAAGATCTTTTCCCAACCATTTATTCTGAGATAACGTCTGTCTTTGATGTTGAGATGTGTTTCTCGTATGCAGCAGAAGCAAGGGTTCTGTCTTCGTATCCATTCTGCTAGTCTGTGTCTTTTTATAGGCAAGTTGAGGCCGTTGACATTGAGGGATATTAATGACCATTGATTGATGATTCTTGTTTGTGCTTGATTTATTGTTAATGAAGCTATTTTGTGTAGTTTCTCCTCCCTTTTTCTTTCGGTGTTTTGTAAAGTTGGATTATATATTGCCTGTGTCTTTGTGCATGTAGTTATCTTCCTTGGGTCTAGGTTTTCCTTCTAGCACTTTCTGTAGAGCTGGATTCATGGATACGTATTGTTTAAATCTGGCTTTGTCATGGAATATTTTGTTTTCTCCATCTATGGTAATTGAGAGCTTTCCTGGATATAGTAGTCTGGGCTGGCATACTTGTTCCCTTAGCGTTTGTAGGACATCTGTCCAGGATCTTCTGGCTTTCATCGTTTCCATTGAGAAGTCAGGTCTAATTCTGATAGGTCTGCCTTTGTATGTTACTTGGCCTTTTTCTTTAGCTGCTCTTAATATTTTCTCTTTACTCTGTAGGTTTGATGTTTTGATTATTATATGGCGAGGTGACTTCTTTTTCTGGTCCAGCCTATTTGGTGTTCTGTAAGATTCTTGTATTTTCATAGGCATATCTTTCTTTAGGTTAGGGAAGTTTTCTTCTATGATTTTGTTGAATATGTTTTCTGTACCTTTGAGCTGTATTTCTTCGCCTTCTTCTATACCTATTATTCTTAGGTTTGGCTTCTTCACGGTGTCCCATATTTCCTGGATATATTGTGTTACGGACTTGTTGGTTTTGAGATTTTCTTTGGTTGACGACTCTATATCCTCTATTGAGTCTTCAACACCTGAAATTCTCTCTTCTATGTCTTGTATTCTATTGGTGATACTTGCATCTGTAGTTCCTGATCGTTTACCCATCTTCTCTATTTCCAACCTCCCTTCATTTTGTGTTTTTTCTTTATCGTTTCTATTTCAGCTTTCAATCCTTCAACTATTTGAGTTGTTTCCTTCATTTTTTGGTTGTTTTTTCTTGGTGCTCTTTAGATTCTTTGAGAGATTTGTTTATTTCTTGAAAATTTTCCCCCATTTCATGGATTTTTTTGTTTGTTTTTTCCTCTATTTCTTTAAGGGATTTCCTCGTTTCTTCTTTGAGGGTCTCCATCATCTTCATGAAATAATTTTTAAGGTCTGTCTCCTCTTCTTCGTCTATGTAGTGCTTTTCGGGTCTTGCTGGTATTGGATCCCTCGATTCTGGTGGGGTCATGTTGGTCTTTCTCTTGCTGAGTGAGCTCTTATTCTGTCTTCTTCCAGTGGATGCTGGTGGGGTCTTTCCATCTCCACTGGTCTCCTTCCTTCCTGAAGCCGAAGCTGGGGATGCTGACACGGAGTTTGGGGCCTGGAAGGGCTGATGTCTTTCCTGAAGCTGGACTGGCTGGGATTTGGGGCTTGGAAGGGCTGATGTCTTTCTTGTGTGGGCGGGTCTTCTGGATGCTAGTAGCGGCCCCGGAAGATTCAGGGGAAGGGTGTTGGGTGGGGTCTCCTGCGGGGACCCAATCTCACCTGAAGCTGGACTCGTTGGGGTTTGGGGCTTGGAAGGGCTGATGTCTTTCCTGTGTGGGCGGGTCAGTGGATGCCAGGAGCGGCCCAGGAAGATCAAGGGGATGGGTGTTGGGCGGGTGGGTCCCCACTGGAGACCCAATCTCACCTGAAGCTGGATTCGCTGGGGTTTGGGACTTGGAAGGGCTGATGTCTTTCCTGTGTGGGCAGGTCTTCTGGATGCCAGGAGCAGCCCGGAAGATCAAGGGGGATGGGTGTTGGGCGGGTGTCCCTGCTGGAGACCCAATCTCACCTGAAACTGGACTCGCTCTGGACTTAAGTTTTGTGCATGGTGATAAACATGGATCGATCCGCATTCTTTTACATGCCAGCCTCCAGTTATGCCAGCACCATTTGTTGAAGATGCTTTCTTTATTCCATTGTATATTTTTAGCTTCTTTGTCAAAGATCAGATGTTCATATGTGTGTGGGTTAATATCCGGGTTTTCGATTCCATTGGTCTACTTGTCTATTTTTGTGCCAATACCAAGCTGTTTTCAGGACTATAGCTCTATAATACAGCGTGAGGTCAGGCATGGTGATGCCTCCGCACATTGCCTTGTTGAACAGGGTTGTTTTGACTATCCTGGGTCTTTTGTTTTTCCATACAAAATTGATTATTGTTCTATCAAGGTTTGTGAAGAATTGTGCTGGGATTTTAATGGAGATTGCATTGAATGTGTAGATTGCTTTTGGCAGGATTGCCATTTTTACTACATTGATCCTACCTATCCAAGAGCATGGGAGATCTTTCCATTTTCTGAGGGCTTCTAGCTTTGCTTTTTTTTTTTTTTCCGTGATTTTTAGTGTCATAACTTCCTGCACAGGAAGCCAAGCAACCAAAAATGGAGAACTTTGAAACCATAAGACAAAATTAAGGTTCTTTATTTTTTGCTTATTATTTCAAGTGTTTTGCCACAATAACAAGAGATGACTGGCAGCCTGACTAGCATATCCTGGTTCTGAGATTTGTATTTTTGAGATGAAAGCTTACTATTTATCAAAAAACATATTCATGCCACTACACTGATACATTGAGTTGGAATAATCATCTTTAGCTAACTTTGTGTCTGTTCTTACTCAAAATGTATTCTTTTTTCAAAATTTGGCTTACTTCTATTGACTAAATATAGATTTTTTTTTCTTCGAGAAAGATGATTTTTTTCATGGCTTCTTTAAAAATGTAATTATTTTAGTTAATCAAATTTCAACTGTATGAATTTCTTCTGTCTTTCTCTTTGTGTATAAAGATTCTTAATATGTATTACACTATCCAATGATAAATTGTATAGACCTTCATTATTTTATCATCATTTAATATTATGCAGAATACTTAAATCAGCAGAAAAGAACTAATGCTCTATTGAATTGGTAGTAAAACATTTTTACATTATGTTTCTATCACTGAAGAGCCAAAGAGATTTCATTTATATTATCATGCTTTGTCAAATGCTACAGTACTTTTACATGTATCTTAAACTTGAAACCTGTATTTTCAGTTTCAGTCCTTTTTCTGTCTGTAATGTGTGCACATGAAGACATTTACTCTAGAGTTAAATTTATTTGCTATTTACTTAATAGCTGTCTTCACTTATTGTGACCTTTACTTGATATAAAGAAAAGCGTGCTTCAGAACATTCTTTTGTCAGTAGGATATAATTATCTATGTGATGATTTAATGAGGGAATAATGGCGGAAGAAGTGTGCTAGAAGAACTATTTTAAGACCAGAGGACAGTTATTCAAAAAATATATACAGAAGCAGAGATTTCATTAACCTGTGCCTGGCAGTAAGCAGCGTCTATTCTTCTTATTTTATGCTTAGGCAATCATAAACATCAGTAATATGGATGATAAATAGACTTTATTCCTATAGAATCAAATAAAGAATGTTATGCTTGGAGAAATTCTCAGTTCCTTGTGTTTTAGAAACTTTGCAGATATCAGACACCTATCATAAAACTAAGCCATGCTTTATGTGCAGTACCTCCCAGCTTGTTCTTTTATAAAGCCTGACACATCTTTTGGAAAACCCTGTTGCACAGAAATAGCTTTAATGCTTTGATCTGGATATCCATAAAATAAAAGTTACTATGCCATAATGGGAAATGTGTTCTTTTATGTTTATAATAAAATAGGCTGATGCTTTAAAATTGGCTCCACTGTCTTTACAACTTACAGTCAGAATTTATAAAATATCAAAAACATGGAAAGTTACAGTCTTCATGGTGATTGCTGCGGCATACATTTAGCATTAATTCTGTTTTATTTTTTAAGGTGCCAGAAATAAAAGCCCACAGGTAAGGAACTGAATTCATTCTAGTGTGAATACAAAGGTTAGCTTCCACAGTATGAAATCTACAAGATACTTTCTTCTACTTAAGAAATTTCTGTTGGGTTAACACGAAGTATATGTTATGTAAGTGTGTATATTTCTTTTTAAAGGCCTTAAATTCAGTAAGACTTTCAGAAACTAATTGACAATGTCAAAGTTATTAATTATACAACTTTAATCCAAGAAGAGCCCAGTCCCCCTAATATTAGTGCATTATAATCTGAAAATATTAAGACACTGAAAATTGCTTAAACTTTTAGTTGTAGTTATGCCAGCTGAGAGACAATCATCCATTTTTAGAATTCTGATGTAATTTAGGATAAGTGCTCTTCTGTAATATTCAGTGGCATAAAAAGTTACTGGCCATTAACTAAGTATTTACTATTATACAACAAACAATCACAAAGTTGGTGTCATAAACAGTAGCAACTCACTATTCCATACAAATTCTTGTGTTGCTCCACCCTTACTTGGTGATTTTCCTGAAGATCTTGAGGTCACTTACCCATATGCATTCACTTTAAAGCTCAGCTGACTGCTTACTAAGGCTTTCCCTCCAAGGGATTTCAGTAAAGTGTGAGGTGGATAGGTCACAGGTAAAAATTGATTTCCCAGTGGTTATGTCTGCTGAGTCCATAAAAAGTTAGCCCCTGTAGCTTGTAATTCCTTAAGTCACTCTGCAGCATTTCCAGGGATTCCTTTAAGGAACTCAGCATTAATACATTTGTCTCTCCTCTTAATTGCTAAGAGACATGCTTCTTTGTCCAACAGAATGTACTCAGAAAATAACATTTCACTTTTGGGTAGAAGTATTAAAGAATTTGTATCTTTAATACAGATTCTGAATTTCTCTTTTTCTGACCTGGCAAATGAGTGTGATAGTGTATGATCATAGCAAAGACTCATTCTTGAACCCTCATTTAGGTGAAAGAAACTTAGCAAGTAAGTTAGACCTACAGTCAGTAGACACTACTGTGGGAACCTGTTTTTGTGGGCCTTCAGTAACAGCCAACTTGCCCAGTTCGTACCTGAGAGGTGGAGTGGATTGAGAAAGGGTAATTGAGGATGTTAAGAGAAAGACAGAGACACAGGATAGAGTCAGGAAGACAACCCAGTGAACACTGAACACCCTGCCTCAAGTTTATTCTTCAACATTAAGTATACCAACCAAAAAGGGGTAGATGGCAGGAGACTTCCATTATCATGTATAAGGAGCAAACAGATTTACTTCCCTTGATCCTGCAAGTGTTTGGTAACCACATTTATTATCAGCTTCAGGGTCAAGGGTAAATATACCTGAGCCAAAGTCTATTTCATTTTTATTATTTTTAATACCTACTTTTTTTATTTAAATTAGAAACAAACTTGCTTCACATGTCAATCCCAGCTCCCTCGAACACCCCTCCTCCCCTGCCCCCCAACTTCCCCACCCAATCCCAACTCCCCTCTCCAGGGAGGGTGAGGCCCTTCATGGGGAATCTAAAAGGTCTGTCATACCATCCCTGGGCAAGGGTTAGGCCCTCCCCCATGTATCCAGGCTGCGAGATCATCCCTCCATGTGGTATGGGCTCCCAAAGTCCATTTGGATGGAAAGCATAAATACTGCCCAAGGCACCAAAGAATGCCAAGGCCCCCTCACTGACACCCACTTTCAGGAGGTCTGGATCAGTCTCATGTTGGCCTTTCAGCTATCAGTCTGGTGTCCATGAGTTCCCCCTTGTTCAGGTCAGCTGTTTCTGTGGGTTTCACCAGCTGTGTCTTGAACCATTTGCTCATGGCTCCTCCCTCTCTGCAACTGGTTTCTAGGAGTTTGAACTCAACTGAACTGGTGTTTAGCTGTGGGTGTCTGCCTCTGCTTCCATCAGCCACTGAATGGAGGCTCTAGGATGACATACAGTCATCAGTCACATTATAGGCTAAGGGCATTCAAAGTAGCCTCTTTACTATTGGTTAGATTGCCAGTTGGTGTCATCCTTGTAGATCTCTGGAAATCTCACTAGTGCCAAATCTCTCAGACCTATAGTGGCTGCCTCTATTATGGTATCTCTCACCCTGCTCTCCTCTTTTCTTTCCCTGACTCAAACTTCTTGCTCCCGTGTCCACTATCATCCTCTTCGACCCCTCTCTTTCACCTCTCCCCATGCTCCCATTCCCCTCAGGAAATCCTGTCCTGTCCCCCTTCTTTGGAGCACCATGCATATCTCTTAGGGCTCTCCCTGTTTCCCAGACTCTGGTGGTCAGATTGTAGGCTGGCACTCCACTGTTTCATATCTAAAATCCACATATGAGTGAGTACATGCCATGTTTCTCTTTTTTGTGACTGGGTTACCTCACTCAGGATGGTTTCTTCTAGTGTCATCCATTTGCCTGCAAATTTCAGGATTCCATTGTTTTTTTGGTTTTTTGTTTGCTTTGTTTTCCCCACTGAATAGTACTCCATAGTGTAAATGTACCACATTTACTCTATCTATTCTTCAGTTGAGAGGCATCTAGGCTGCTTCCAGGTTCTGGCTATCACAAATAATGCTGCTATGAACATAGTGGAAG
This sequence comes from Mesocricetus auratus, assembly GCF_017639785.1. NCBI lineage: Eukaryota > Metazoa > Chordata > Mammalia > Rodentia > Cricetidae > Mesocricetus > Mesocricetus auratus. The sequence goes on from NW_024429190.1 coordinate 157,479, forward strand.
ATGTGTCCTTGTATGAATGTGTATCTTTTGGGCATACGCCTAAGAGTGGAATTGCTAGATCTTGTGTTAGGCTGATTCCCATTTTTCTGAGGAATCTCCATACTGATTTCCAAAGTGGCTGTATGAGTTGGCACTCCCACCAGCAATGGAGGAGTGTTCCCCTCTCTCCATATCCTCTCCAGCATAAACTGTCATTGGTGTTTTTGATTTTAGCCATTCTGACAGTAGCTAGATGGTATCTCAGGGTTGTTTTGATTTGCATTTCCATGATGGCTAAGGCTGTTGAGCACATTCTCAAGTGTCTCCGAGCCATTTTAGACTCCTCTATTGAGAATTCTCTATGTAATTCTGTATTCCACTTTCTAATTGGATCCTTTGGTGTTTTGGAGACTTGCTTCTTGAATTCTTTGTAAATTTTGGAGATCAGCCCTCTGTCAGATGTGGGATTAGTGAATATCTTTTCCCATTCTGTGGGCTGCCTTTTTGTCTTGACTGTGTCCTTTGCCTTACAGAAGCTGGCTTTTTTCCATTGTATAATTTTAGCTTCTTTATCAAAAATCAAGTGTTCATAGGAGTGTGGGTTTATATCAGGGTTTTCAATTTGATTCCATTAGTCTACCTCTCTATTTTTGTGTCATTACCAAGCTTTTTTCAGGACTATAGCTCTATAATAGAGCTTGAAGTCAGGGATGGTGATGCCTCCAGAAGTTCCTTTATTATACAGGGTTGTTTTGGATATCCTGGGTCTTTTGTTTTTCCATATAAAGTTGACTACTGTTCTTTCAAGGTCTGTGAATAATTATGCCAGTATTTTGATGGGAATTGCATCGAATCTATAGATGGTTTTTGGCAAGATTGTCATTTTTACTATGTTGACCCTACCTATCCAAGAGCATGGGAGGCCTACCTTTTTCTGGTATCTTCTTTAATTTCTTTCTTGAAAGACTCTAAGTTCTTGCTATACAGGTCTTTTACTTGTTTGCTTAGAGTTATCCCCAGATATTTAATGTTGTTTGGGACTATTGTAAAGGGTAATGTTTCTCTGATTTCTTTCTCAGCCCATTTTTCATCAATATATAATAGGGCTACTGATTTGTGTATATGTGTTAATTTTGTATTGTGTGTGTGTGTGTGTGTGTGTGTGTGTGTGTTAATTTTGTATCCTGCCTCATTGGTGAAGGTATTTAGCAGCTCTAGGAGTTCCTGTGTAGAGTTTTTCAGGTCACTTATGTAAACTATCATATCATCTGCAAATATTGAAAGCTTGACTTCTTCTTTTCCAATTTGTATCCCCTTTATCTCCTTTTGTTGTCTTACTGCTCTAGCTAGAACTTCAAGTCCAATATTGAAGAGCTATGGGGAGAGTGGACAGCCTTGTCTTGTTCCTGATTTTAGAGGAATTGCGTTGTCTTTTCATTTTGTTTGATGTTGCTTCTTGGTTTATTGTATATTGCTTTTATTATGTCCAGAACCTTTATCATGAAGGGGTGTTGGATGTTTTCAAAGGCTTTTTCAGCATCTAGTGAGATGATCATGTGGTTTTTCTTTTGCAGTTTGTTTATATGGTAGATTACATTGATAGATTTTCTAATGTTGAACCATTCCTGCATCCCTGACATGATGCCTACTTGATCATGGTGGATTATTTTTCTTATGTGTTCTTGGATCGATTTTCTTGTATTTTATTGAGGATTTTTGCATCAGTGTTCATGAGGGATATTAGTCTGTAGTTCTCTTTCTTAGTTGCAACTTTGTGTGTACCAAGGTAATTAGTAGCTTCATTAAAAAGAGTTTGGCAGTGAACCTCCCGCTTCTATTGTTTGGAACATTTGAGGAGTATTGGAATTAGCAATTAGCTCTTCTTTGAATTTCTGGTAGAATTCTGCACTTAAGCCACCTAGGCCCGGGCTTTTTTTGGTTGGGAGACTTTTGATGACTCTTCTATTTCATTAGGAGTTATAGGTCTGTTTAGATTGCTTATCTGTTTTGATTTAATTTTGGTAAGCGATGTCTATCCAGAAAATTGTCGATTTCCTTTAAATTTTCCAATTTTGTGGAGTACAGGTTTTCAAACTAAGACCTGAAGATTCTCTGGATTTCCTCAGTGTCCGTTGTTATGTCCCTGTTTTCATTCCTGATTTTGTTAATTTGCATGTTCACACTGTACCGTTTGGTTAAGTTTCAATAAAGGTTTGTGTATCTTGTTGATTTTCTCAAAGAATCAACTCTTAGTTACATTGATTCTTTGTATTGTTTTCTTTGTTTCTCCTTTGTTGATTTCAGCCCTCAACTTGATTATTTCCTGGCATCTAATCCTCTGGGACAAGTTTGCTTCCTTTTGTTGTAGAGCTTTCAGGTGTTCTGTTAATTCTCTAATATGACTATTCTCCAGTTTTTTCATATGAGCACTTAGTGCTGGGAACTTTCCTCTTAGTACTGCTTTCAAAGTGTCCCAAAAGTGTGGGTATTTTGTGTCTTCATTTTCATTGAATTCTAGGAAGTCTTTAATTTCTTTATTTCTTCCTTGACCTAGGAGTGGTGCAATTGCGTATTGTTCAGTTTCTATGAGTTTGTAGGCCTTCTGCAATTTGTGTTGTTGTTGAATTCTAACTTTAAAGCATGGTGGTCTGATAAGATACAGGGGTTATTCTAGTTTTTTAAGTTTCTATCTGATGGTCCTGTCTAGTGGTGAGAGTAGGGTGTTGAAATCTCCCAATATAACTTTGTGAGGTCTTATGTGTGATTTGAGTTTTCATAATGTTTCTTTTACGAACGTGGATGCCTTTGTATTTGGGGCATAGATGTTCAGAATTGAGACTTCATTCTGATGGATTTTTCCTGTGATGAATATGAAATGACCTTCTTCATCTCTTTTGATTTATTTTAGTTTGAAGTCTAATTTGTTCGATACTAGGATAGCTACACCAGCTTGTTCTTTGGGACCATTTGATTGGAAAATCTTATCCCAACCTTTTACTCTGAGGTAATGTCTCTCTTTGAAGTTGAGGTATGCTTCTTGTATGCAGCAGCAGAATGGATTCTGTCTTCATTCTGTTAGCCTGTATCTTTTTATAGGCAAATTAAGATCATTAATATTGAGGGAGATTTAGAACCATTGAGTGTTAATTCTTGTTTGTTTTTGTTTTGTTGTTGGTGTTATTGTTTATGGATTTACCCTACTGTTTCTGTTGGCTTTTGGTAAGTTGGATTATCTATTGCCTATGTTTTTTGTGAGTGTAGTTACCTTCCTTAGATTGAAGTTTTTCTTCCAGTACTTTTTATAGGGTTGGATTAAATCTGGTTTTGTCGTGGAATATCTTGTTTTCTCCATCCATAGTGATTGAAAGCTTTGGTGGGTATAGTAGTCTGGGCTGGCACCCGTGGTCTCTTAGTGTTGGTAGAATATCTATCCAGTACCTTCTGGCTTTCAGAGTTCCCATGAAAAAGTAAGGTGTGATGTGTTGGTTTGCCTTTATAGTTACTTGACCTTTTTTCCTTTGCTTCTCTTAATATTCTGTCTTTATTCTGTGTGTTTGGGCTTTATTATTATGTGGCAAGGGGACTTTTTTGTGATCCACTCTATTTGGTGTTCTATAGGCTTCTTGTACTTTTTGGCATGTCTTTTTTTAGGTTGAGAAAGTTTTCTTCTATGATTTTTTTGAATATGTTTTCTGCACCTTCGAGCTGGGTTTCTTCACCTTCTTCTAACCCTGTTATTCTTAAGTTTGGCCTTTTCACGGTGTCCCATATTTCTTGAATATTTTGTGTTAGGGATTTGTTGGATTTAAGAATTTCTTTGGTGGATGAATCTATTCCTCCTAGTGAATCTTCAATGCCTGAGATTCTCTCTTCTAACTCTTGTATTCTGTTGGTTTTGGTTGCATCTGTAGTTCCTGATGGCTTACCCATCTTTTCTATTTCCAGCATTCTCTCAGACTGTGTTTTTTAATTTTTTTAATTGTTTATATTTCCACTTTCAAACCTTGCACTGTTTGAACTGTTTCTAGCAATTTTTTGTAGTCTATTTCTTGAATCTTTTTTGTTTTTTTGTTTTCTCGTCTTTAAAGGATTTTCTCATTTCTTCTTTTAGTGTCTCTATGTCTCTATCATCTTCATGAAGTTGTTTTTAAGTTCGTTCTCTTCTGCTTCATCTGTGCTGTGATGTTCAGATCTTGCTGGTGTACAGTCACTATATTCTGGTTGTTGTCATATTGGTTTTCCTGTCATTGAATTTGTGCTTATATTGTCGTCTTCCCATCCCTTCTTTCAGTGGGTACAGGTGGGGTCTCTTCTTGGTGGGTTCAGGTCCAGGGTTCTCTTCCAGTGGGTGCAAGCAGGTCCAATATACTGACAGGCCTCATGGTGGGTGCAGAGAGGTCTGAGTCACTCCCTCTCCTGGTGGATGGGAGCTCTGCCCTCTGCCCTGAGTGGGGGGTGGGAGTAGACCTGCACTGTCAGCAGGCTCCTGGTCTCTAGGTCCTCCTGGGGTAAGTTGAGCAGTCTGCAGTCTCCAGGTCAGGAAATCCCAGAGAGGGTGAGCAGAAGGAAGTAGAAACTGAGATAGGGGCCTGGAGCTCACCTCTGCCCTCTGCCCTGAGTGGGGGAAGGAGTAGACCTGCACTCTCAGCAGGGTTTCTCCCAGGGCAAGTGGAGCTGGCTGCAGTACACAAACTTGGAGATCCCAGAGAGCCCAATTCTGCTGTTATTTAGATAAGACATTTGCTACCAAGGCTGAAACATCCTGCCGTAACCAAGCCTTAGACCTTTAGGTCTTTTGACTCATTATGGACAGTTTTGATGAAGTGGACACATCTTTATTGGTCCAGACAGACTACCTTATAACCATTTATAATTTGTGGTTAGATTTTGTAATATATTAAATATTTCAATAAGTTAAAGTATTAAATATGAGGGCATAAAAGTAAATAATGTTTGATATTTTATTCCATGAAATAATATATCACAGTTAATAAGACACACACAAAAAATATCTGGCTTCATAGACAAACAAACCAAAATATAGCACTTAACTTCAGAATAAAGATTCTAAAGACTTCAACTAAGTCAACTAATATTTGATTAGAAAATGATGTTTCAAAATAATAATAAATGCAAAACAAGAAATAAAACATCACATGAAAAAGACAAATTTTAAAAATAGTCAATAGAGTTTATAAAAATGAAAAAAAAACTAGTTATTTAAACTGAAAGCATGGACATTCAAGTAAAATTATTCTGTTAGATAGTTTTAATTGTTAATTTGTCAAAATGTAGATTCACCAAATAGGGAGTCTCAATAAATAATTATCCAGATCTTAGCTGGCAGAATTATAGATACAGGGAAGACCTGTTTAGGATTTCTTGAATATGGTGACTTGCAACTAGGTAGCCTCTTGGCTAATACCATACAAACGCAGCCTGCATAGATGTTAGAAGGGACAGAAACTCCTGTGCATCATTAGGGCTACACAACATCTCAACTAATAAGGATAACAATTGCTTGCTTCCTATCAGCTAGCTTTCTCTTCTGCTATACTGTTCAGAACTCCCTGCCTAGGCAACAGTGCTGCCCACAATGTCTGGGTCTTTCTGCACCAAATAATAAGCCAGGTATGCCCATAAACCAGCCAAAGGTCAATCATAAACACTGTTTGCAGAAAGTCATCTGAATGGGCTGGTGGGGATCTGGTGGAAAGCTGTGAGAGGGTGTACATTTTTCTACTATAATTCAAGATTTATGAATGTGGATAGATGGCTAAACAGCTTGGAATAATTTTTCCAGAATTGAAGTAATTAAGTCATAGTTCTGAAAATATCATATCATATGACCAATATATCACTATAAAGATTTTATAGTATACCAAATATGCCATAAGTTATACTACTTTAGTTATTACATTTTTATAACAAAAACTCAGTATTTATGACTATTTCTCAGAATCTGTTATCATTTCTATCACTTTGAACAGCATTCCTATCATAGTGTTAGGACAAAACTTTTCATATTTATATTTGTGTCTTTCTGGCATCATTGTAGAAATAGAGGTTTTTTAAAAATCTGTTATTAACTTCCAATTATTGCTTATTAGGTAATGTTCCATCTTCTCCTCTTCGGTTGATAAATAATCTGCCTTCCTGCTTGCTCAATGTAATTACATTCCTATTGTGTGTGTTCTCACAGCGCATAATTAGTATTCCATGTATTGTATTCCCAAGAGAACACCCTTGACATGCTGCCTCTTCCTGGAACTTGAGAAAGTCTCCCTGCACAATAGACCTTTCAGCCAATAGCATTCTGTTTGTTACTGCCTGCTACTATCTGCCAACATGACTTTCAGAGGCAGTAGTTCTTTTTGTTTTTATTCTTCTCTCATACCATACACCCTTACTACTTCTACTCCTCCCAGCAACCTGTTCCTCCACACACACTCAAATCCCTTCTCCCTCAGATCCACTGCTTCTCCTTTTCCCTTCAAAAAAGTGCAGGTCTCCCAGGAATATCAACCAAATATGGCATAAATGAGATGCAATAGTACTAGACATAAACCCTCATATCAAGGATGGGCAAGGCAACTCAGTAAGAGGAAAAGGGTTCCTGAGAGCAGGCAAAAGAGTCACAGATAGCCCCACTCCCATGGTTATGATTCCCACACAATCCCCAATCTGAACAACCAGAATGTATATTAAAAGACCTAGCATAGATGTGTGCAGACTCTGTAGTTGTTGCTTCAGTCTCCATGAGCCCCTATGAGCACAGGTTAGTTGATTCTGTGGTCCCTGTTTTTCTGTTTTCCTTGACCTCTCTGGTTTCTACATTCCTTCCTCCCCCTCTTCTGCAGGGTTCTGAGAGCTCTGCCTAATATTTGGCTGTGAGTCTCTGCTCCTATGAGTTGCTGGATGAAGACACTCTGATGATGTTTGGATAGGCACCAATCTGTGATTATAGAAGAATATCATTAGGAATCATTTCATTGACTTTTTTGTCAGACATGTTTGACTTTTCCTAGGTCTCTGAGAAATCCACCACCTTCCAGATTCTGACCATCCAGATAGAGTCTAGCATGGGTAGCCTCTTATGGCTTGGGCATCAGGTTAGACGAGTGCAGGGTAATAAATATGACTCTATCTGCATTCTTCTACATACAGATGTCCAGTTAGACCAACACTATTTATTGAATATGTTTTCTGTTTTCCATTGGGTATTTCTGGCTTCTTCATCAAAAATATGTCCATAGGTATGTGGACTTATGTCTGGGTCTTTGATTCAATTCCGTTGAGCAGCACAGCTGTTTTTATGGTAATACCATGCAACTTTTATTAGTTTAGCTCTGTAGTACAGCTTGAAATCTGGAATGGTAATAGGCTTGGAAGTTCTTTTATTGTTTAGGATTGTTTTAGCTGTACTGGTGTCTTACTTAGGGTTTCTATTGCTGTGAAGAGACACCACGATTATAAAGGAAAATATGTAATTGGGCTTGGCTTACAGTTTCAGAGGTTTAGTTCATTATTGGCTTGGCCACACGCATGACAGCATGCAGGCTGATATGGTCATGGAAAAGGAACTGAGAGTTCTACATCTTGATCTGTGGGCAGCAGAAGGAGAATGTGTGCCACATTGGGCATAGCTTAAGCATATGAGACATCAAAGCCTGCCTACACAGTGACACCTTTCCTCCAACAAGGTTATTCCTACTCCAACAAAGCCACACCTCTTAAAAGGGCTACTCACTATGGGTCAAGCATTCAAAGACAGGAGTCTATGGGGATGACACCTATACAAACCACCACACCTGGATTTTTTTTGCTTTTTCATATGAAATTGAGTATTGTTTTTTCAAGCTCTGTAAAAGATTGTGTTGGAATTTTGATAGGGATTTAGCTGAATCTGTAGGTTTCTTTTGGTGGGGTGGCCATTGTTTTTTATGATAATTCTACCTGTGTGCCAGTACAGTCTGTTGATATTTCCACCCCTGATGACCCTAGCTTGTGTAGCCCAGGACACAAATATCTGTTCATGGATCTACCCCAGTGGGTTCCTGGAAATTTGCATGTTCATACCATCCTCAACCCTCAGGGCTTGCTGCAGAGCCTGTACACCACCCTATAATCTCACAGCAAACGCAACCAATGAATGAGGTCCAAATGTCCATATCTCATTGTAAAAATACAAACAATATGAAAGGCAAAGACAGTATATCTTCCTCCTAAATCATTAAGGGCTGTATAGAAATGTTGTTCAATGGGAACTGGCTAAATAAACTCTAGGACTCAGAAGTTTAAAAAAATGATAATAAATGTCACCAAAGAATTCTATGAGTGTAAAGAATAAATTTAATGATAAATGCAATAAATGCCTGGAATAATACCCAAGAAAATACAAATATACTGCCGAATGAAGTAACAAAGCCAATTCAAAATTTGAAAATTGGGTGTAGTCGAGATAGAAATATTGAAAAGAACTCAAGCTCGAATTAATATTAAATAAAAAACCCTCAATATTCCAATTAGAAAATGCAGAGGAAAGCCTTACAAGTAGAAAAAAAGAATATCAGGACTTAAAAATGAAGTAGAAAGTTGAATCATACAAACAAAGAATATGAAAAACTTAAAAAAACATAAAAGAAAAATGCAGAGACTGTGGGACACAATGAAAAGACAAAAATCTTCAAATTATAGCCATAGATGAAGAATCTCAAGTCAGTGGCATAGACCAGATCTTCAACAAGATCACAGAAAAGAATAAAAACAAAAACTAGACCAGACTATGGAAAGCCAAATCCATTGAAATTCAAGAAGCACATAGAACACCAGAACACCAAATAGATAGGGCCATAAAATGGCATAATATAGTTAAAACATTAAATATATTGAACAAAGTGTGAGTTTTAAAAGTTATAAGACACAAAGAAAGTTACAGACATGCCTTCAGTCCCAGCACTGAGAAGACAGAGGCAAGAGGATCTTGGTGAGTTCAAATCTAGCCTGGTCTACTCAACTAGTTAGTTATAGGACAGCCAATACATAGTGAGACCCCACTAAATACAAACAAAACAACAACAAAAAAAAAACAAAGCCAAAATCCCTACCAGTCACATATAAAATAAAATCCATTACAACAACAGCTAACTTCCCGATAGAAATCGTACAATCCAAGAAAACTTTGAGCAATATATGGCAGATCCCAAAAGGCTAGTTTCAAGACTAAGTTCCAAGTATGAGACCAAATCCACTGAAGAAGAAAATACTGGTTACAAAGATTAGGTCCAATGTCTTTGTTCACTCTCTACCTAACTAGTTACTATCACACCCCTTAATCTCACACAAAAACTACGTGGCTTCTCACACAAAGCAACTCACCTCATTCTGCCCTGTTATCTACTATTCTACACCTACTTATCCCCTTAACCCACTTTCCTTAGAGTTAGAATGATAGAATTAGTTTCTCTTTAAATATGAAACAGGAATCCTCATTATAAATTTTCCTACTAATCATCTGTCTCTCCCTGTATATACATCATCACTGCATTGTACTTGTGTACCTCCTCCTGCTCTCATCACTTGAGACTTATTCAACATCATTCATACCCACCATCTACCCATTCACAGTCCCAGTCTACATACTTACTCAACATGCTCGCTGTCTGCTTTCCATTCCACGATCACTAACTGTTGTGAGACTCATCCACTGAACACCTGTTCCCCACTCTACCAACTCATTACCTTGTTGACACCACCCCTACCACTCCTACTGTTCATTCACTATTCTGCCCCTACTTCTCTCTGTATCTACTCATAACGTACCCTAATTTTCCTGTGGGTAATTATTATTTATTCAAACATTATATGTGTTTGTTCATTTATAAATGCATATGTCTGTCTGTTCATCTTATTAAACCACTTAACAAGAAGAGAAATTCAACCTTACCATCCAGCATCTTAAGCTAGAATCCTTATCTCAGATAGAGTTGTTTGGCAGATCTTTGTGTACTTCTACAGACTCTTCCTTGAAGATTGGAGAGTGTCACATCACTCAAGAGTTTCTCTGTCTTTTCTTATCTCCTGTGTGAATCTCATGAATACACTTGACATGATTTTCTGGAAATTCACATAAAGTCTTTTTCTAGCCACTGTAGAAAGGCATATTGAAATTGCATATTATTAGAAAATGTCCTTTTATGACAATGTATTAAAAACAAACAAATGAAGGAATTTTGTATAATCTAGAACTTAGAGATTATTTCTATGGAATCAAAGTTTCAAAGAAGGGTGCCAAGTTACTTAGACAAATCTAGACATACAATTTTAAAGAGTTATCAAAAATTTCCAATGTTAATAATTTACATCAACAATGTAAAACAAAAGCTGAAACATACAAATTAAAGAAGTGTGGTCTTCTTTATGAGTATTTAACATAACACAGTAGATATACCCTGAGTCTGAATAAACAAGTCAGAGTTCTTACCCTGGATCTGTTTGGAAATCTCTTTATATTTGATAGTTTTGTGATCCAGTGCTTCCTTTTTCTGTTTGTAATTCATAAGCAACATATCTGCTCTGTGTTTTGTTTTTGAATCAGTGAGCATTGTCACTCCAGGTGTTCTACAGCACTGCAACTACACATCCACCAAATAAATAGTGAATGAAAGCAGAAATTAGAGTCTTTTGAACGATGGTATTGCCAAACTATAGCACACAAATTCATATTGCTTATAGGTATTTTTCTTCTATAACAAAATATGCCATTACATCAGTTTTTGGAAATAAATGCTTACAAATCACTTAGTTTCCATTGAGATATTTAAAAGTGATCATTAGAATAATAATGTTTTCCTTTGACAATGTAGTAACAATGCTGAATACTTTAAGTACCTTAGAAAGTTAGAAACTATTTGCTTGAGTATAAAAATGAATGATTATCTTAGTACTACTGGGACTGGGGGTTTTGTTAGGTTCTTAGTTTTCAATAGAACTAGATTATTGTTTTCTCATTTTATGCACATTGTCTTCTGTCTGCAACTGGTCCCCCAACCTAAGCATCATTGTAATGAAGCTCTTTTTACAATCAAAGATGACTGAAGCAGAAATACAGCTGATATCCTTAGTCTACCCATAGGATGGGAACTTTATATAACTGACTGTATTCTTGTTGGCTCTAAGTAATATACGTAACTTTTCTTCATGCATTATTTTTGTCTCATTAGCTTAACAATTACATTAGTTCCTAATTTCTTTTTAACCTTATGATGAAACTTGAATATGTTTACCCACTTAGTAATCTATTTCCTATTGGAACAGAATGAAGAGAATATCCTCTAGTGTGTCTAGATCCCCCCAAATCCAGTCCTCCTCCAGGAGCTCACCCTTCCCTTTATGGGCTATGTTGTACCAATTCATCAAACCATGCTAACTATTTGCCTGTTAGTTATGATTTCTTGAGTCTGCATTTGTTCTTTTGTTCAGTTTGTCTCCTTGACTTCCTTCTATCTCAGTGGTCATCAAACTGTAATTTGTTTTAAATCTCCTTGGGAACGTTTATAAACAATACATACATGTTACACACACACACACACACACACACATACACACACACACGTATGGAAGTTAAGACCCTTCAGCTCTCAATGCTCCCCATGAGAACCACAGACTAACAAAAACACAAGTACCAGGAATAGAAAGTTCAAGAGACTCCCAAATTGTAGAGGTTATCAGTGTAGCTCTTGGCTGTCTCTCAAGTGTTGAGGGTGGCCCCTATAGATGAAGATTCTCCACACAGGATACAGAACTTGATGTATTCAATTAGATCTGATCTGATCTGAAAGCCTTTTCCTCTGGTCTAACTTCATGGTTCCAGAAGATTCTATGCAAGCTGCAATGTGGTGATATGTTTTCATGATCTAATAAAGACACTGGAGGTTAGAATACAAAGCTAGTCACACTGGTTAGTTATAGAATCTGGGTAGTAGTGACACACACCTTTAATCCCAGAACTCAGGAGACTGATGGATCTCTGTGAGTCCAAAACAACCCTGGGTTACGTGAGAGTTCATGCCTTTAGTCCCAGCACTAGAGAGTGTATAAGGAGCTCAATGCAGTCTCAGGAGTTGTCTGGGACTCTGAGGCTTTGTGAAGAACAGTATGGTCTAGGAATCTAAGATTTGGTGAGGAGCAGTGCAGTTTGGAGATGCAATCTGAGGTTAGGTGGATCACCCCCTTGGGTCTGAGCATTGGTAGAGGTGAGAACTCTCAAGTGACTGGCCACTTCGATTTTCTGATCTTCAGCTTGAACCACAGTATCTGTCTCTGGGCTTATATTATTCATACTATACTGCCAAGGGAATGAGGCAATTAAACTCCTGTCTAGTTGCAATACCTATGAATCATGACAAACATCAACATGGCAAGGTACACATAATGGTACAATAAATGACACTCATATGTTGGTGTCAACAGCTATGTAATTGGGCTTAAAGGTTACTCAATAGGCTGGTTATCATGCCTTGTTTTGGAAACTTCACCAGCTTTTCAGAACTAGTGGGATCTGGACTTTAGAAAAGAATCTACCACTGCCACTTAACCAGACCAGCATATTTCCTTATTGCATTCCAAATCGTACCTATAACGATATTTGATGCTATATATGGAAAACAATATATTTATTTACCAGAGAGAGAGAGAGAGAGAGTCGCACAGACCATGAGTTAGAAGCGTGGCTGGCTTCCAGGAGAAAAGGGAGGTTCCTTCCTCTTTCACTTCCTTTTATAGCTTCCTGTGTCAGTTTACATGTCTCCGCCCTCATGGGTGGATTTAGCTTTGTGGGGTTCACTCCTACACGTACCCTTATACAGAGCTGTCTGGCCAGGCAGCCTAGATAACTAGTTCTCAAGCAGTGACAGAGCCCATCTTGAATTATAAGAAGGATAGTGCGTGAGGAACATCACATAAAACCACATAAGACACAGTGCAAGATCAACAGATTGTGGGGAGCCCAGCCCCAGTCTGTCTATGGCTCAGGGAACATTTCTGAAGAGGTGTAGAAAGGTTGTAAGAGTCAGAATACAAGGAAGTCTGCCAAGAATCAGTCTCTCAGAAATGGCTTCATAAGCGATACTGGAACAATGACAATATTAGTAGACATGGAAATATGGAACGGAGGAAATTTCATGGGGTCCCACACCTAGACAAAGCCACATGCACGTGCTGGGAGGAGAATTATATTCCCCAAAGTATAAGCCCTTTTATTTGTCTAAAGCTAAAAGGACCCAGGAGGTTATGCACACACATGCCCCCCCACACACCTTATAATAAGAAAGAAAAAGAAGCTATCATTGGAGAATGAGTGGGAGACATGGGAAGAGTTAAAGGGCAGGTAGCTGTAGGGGCTGGAGTGAGGTAAGGGATGGGGGAGAAGTTATGTAATTCTTTAAAGTTAAGAACATGATAATAAAAATTAAGCATTTTATATTTTTGAAATGTTTATTGTATTTCAAATATATACATATATTATAAAAGAATTAATATACATCAAGCTAATTTATATATCTACCAGTGTCTGCGGTTGCTTTGTATGTGTGTCTGTGTGTTTGTGTGTTTAGAACACAATACCTACTTCTCAGCAACTTTCAAGTATATAATCCATAATCACTATATTGTTGATTAGATACCCAGGGTATTCATTTGATAACTAAGTACTTGTTATCTCCAGTTTTCTAGGCCCACATCTCCAGAGATTCATTGAACAGGTCTTTGGAAGCCTAGAAATTTGTATTTTTAACAAGACTAGGGTGAAACTGAAAGTCCTTGTTCCTGTGACTCATGTTGAAAATGAATCAATGAAATACTATATGGAGAGTGATAGCAAATGGATTTTCTTTTTGCAACTTTCTCCACCTGGGCTCCTACTTCGTTTCTTCCTGTCCCAAAAACATGAGCTGCCTAGAAGGTGAACAAAGGCTCAAGCATGAAGTCTCAGCTGCTCACCCAATGGGATGAATTTATGGCTATACATTAGTCAAGCTGTTTTTAAAATTCTTACCTGAAGAACCAAGTAGAGGTACAGATAAAAATGTCAATATTACTTCCAAATACTGCAGAGCATGCTTTCAGAAAATACATGGGCTTTTGGGAGCACATTTAAGATTATTCTTGGGACTAGAGAAAAGGCTAAGTTAATTACCTTGAGGTCACAAGGACCCCAGAATCCATGTAAAAAGCCTTGGGGTGGTGGTGTGTATGTATAGCCCCAACCCCGGGGGAGGCAGATATAGAGCTGTCTGGCCAGGCAGCCTAGATAACTAGTTCTCAAGCAGTGACAGAGCCCATCTTGAATTATCAGAAGGATAGTGTGTGAGGAGCAACTCCAGGGGAAACTGGAATCCCTTAATACACTCCAGCAGGTCATAGGTGGGGCAGAAGGTGTAGGATGTGTGGGTCTGGGTGGTAGCTGGGCTGGTCAGTCCAGGGCACTAAGACCAACCCCCCCTTAGGCAAGGACTGAGCTCTTTCTCCTAGGCTCATGCCATGGGGGTCAGCTCTCCCACATCCATGGTGGGGGGTGAGGCCATCTCTTCTGAGCGTGGGGGCCACTTTCTGCAATGACCAGTGAGTAGCAGGGCCAGCTGTCCCATGGCCAGTGAGAGGCAGGCTGACTCAGCATGGCCCTCATATTTCAAAGTACATGGTTTTTATGAATCCCTGTGGCAACACAGGTCATGGATATCATCACAGGCCCCAACTGCAGTAGGACTGTGGACCCAGGCATGCCCTCAACAGCAGCTAGGGTTTGGTTGTCACCATGGCCCCAGTGGCAACACAGGCCAGCAAGGTCAGTATGGCCCTGGGGCAGCAAGGCCCTTGGATAACAATATGGTTTCAGGTAGCAGTTTAGACCCCCAGCATCTGCACAGCTCTTGGTGGTAACAGGAGTCATGGTCATCAGACACTGACTCCTGGTGGGCCAGGTACCCAGACATGGTCCTAGGAAGTAGCTCAGGCTCTGACAACCTCTTGGCCCTGTGTGGCCCTTGGACATCAACATGGTACCATGGCCCAGGCCCCTGGCATCAGTATGGCCTTTGATGGTATCAGGAACCATGGACATCAACACAGACACTGGTTATGGTAGGGCTATGGACCTAGATGTGGCCTGGACAACACCCTGGCTCCAGGGGACAGCATAGGCCATTCAGATTGCTGTGGCCCTGGTGGTGGCACCATGGGTCACAGACATAAACACAGACTGTGGCTGTGGTAAAGACCACAGACTCAGATTTGGTCCTTATCAGCAGCCTGGGCTCTGTTGTCACTATGGCCTCAGGTGGCAGCACAAGGCTACACAAATTGGCATGGCTCCAGTGGCAGTGTGACCCTCATGGTCCCAGGTGTCAGCCCTGAACACTGCCATCAGTGTGGCCTTCTATATTTCCAGAAGCTATAGACATCAACACAGACCCATATGTGACCCCCAGCTGAAGCCTGAGCCAAGACATCACCATGACACCTTATGGCAGCACAGGCCACTCATAATTGTATGGCCTTGGCTATAGCATGACCCTTAGATACCCACCCAGTCTCAGATGACAGGCATTTGCAGAACCTTTAGTGGTATCGGGAGTCAGGGCCCCACAGTGGAGATCTCCATGGTCCTGGGTGGTAGCACAGGACATACAGATTATCATGGCCTCAGTGGCAGCATAGCCCTTGGGCAACAACATGGACTCAGGTGTCTTTCTAAACCGGTCATCCACACTGCCTTCAGTGATTACTGAACTCATGGATATCTGTCCCGCCCTACCGTCTCGCCAGCAAGAACGACGCAGGACACTCGGATCCTTCTGCAGTAAAGCTTTAATACATCTTGAGAGATAGATGATCAGCTTCTGAGAGGGAGACCCCAAGCTAAGAAACCCAGCCCCTTATATAAGCCTAGGAGCTCCGAGTGAGACGTGTAGAGCCGGGATTGGTGGTTTGCTCATCACCCCAGATGACGGGTGAGGCACAGCTTAAATGGTAAACTCCAACTGACAGCAGATGTCAGCGCCATCTTCTAATGGCGATAGCGATAGTGAGGGCGGCTCCTCACATCTCCCCCTATTCATTTATTTTTGAAGCCATAGGACACCCACAACTTTGGAGTGGAGATAGAGGTCAAATCCCCATGTGCAAATTTGGAACATGTACAAAGCTCCTCTCCAGGGTCTTATCCCCAGAGGGAGCCCTGACCAGTCCCGATGTCGTTTTTCTGGGGGAAGGAGATCATGACATAGAACCTTCATGCAAGATGACTTATCTCCCAGGAGAAAGTCGTTATACCGCAGACCTCTCCTGTGCAGTGCTTAGCCTTGCAACTCCTTGGGCTGCTGAAGCCTACCCACTCTATCCCGTGCAATGAGACTAGCCTCGTGGGGTGCAAGAGCTGGGAGGCCAGCGACCTATTGCTTTAACATGGTTAACCAAATGTCAGGAGAGGCTCCGTGTTCTAAGGCAGCAAGTGCTTGTGCCACCATCACTTTGTCTCTTTTCTTTGGGCTCTGAGCTTACACACCATCCAAAGCATCAACACTATTCCACAGCAGAGAACTAGGCTAAATGATCCCACCCCCACCCATTCCTTAAAATAAGAAAATGCAGATGAAATCCAGGAGGAGAGGCCTTCCATCAGAGAAAGATCCAGACGCGTGGAATTCACTTGCAGGATCGCCACTCTCAACTCACGGAGTGTCTGCTCAAACTCAAAAGTCCAATTCTGTAATAAATGTTGAGACAGAGCTTTTGACAGGTTAGCTGCTCTTGTAAAATTCTCATATTGTACTGAAGTGACACAAAGGCCAGGCAACTTTTGTTCACATCCCAATTGGGCCATCTGCCACAATATATCCAATTGTTCCTGAACCAAATTAATCTGTTGGTTTACCAACATCAGGCCTCCTTGTATCTGAGAATTGGCAGTGGCCTGTTTATCTAGGGCCATGGTCACAGTGGCTGATAGTTCATTAATGGTTTGAGTTGTCTGCACAGTGGCGGAAAGTGCAAGGGCCGAGGCGGTAACCGAAGCAGTAACCGCGGCGGCAGCTATCAGGCCCACAATAATAGCAGAGATCCCAAAAATCTCGCTTTTCCCTAAACAAACTCAAACTACTTGGCACCTCAACAGGAACTGGAACAAATCGAGGCATGCGCATTACCAAAGCAAAAGGGTGCTTAATAGCATCCCAGCATAATGCATAAAAACAATTCTAAGCAGAGCAATTTATTTCTTTCTGATTCTTACCTAAGGTATCATTACTCACAACCCAAATAAAGGGCAGCCAAACACAAATTGGAGCAGCTGAATAATTAGTTCTCTTAAAAGGGGTATACTTAACATTGGAGGAGGACCAATCAGATGATCCAGAGCTCTGTCCCTCACTCAGACTGTTGCCTAATGCCCCTTTCCAATCAAAAGTAATCTGTCCCTTCTCACTATATCCTCCAGCAATCATTGCCATAGGAGAAAGATCAGTACAGCTTCCATTAATTCAAAAGGATTAGCATTAGATCTTTCTGGATCCATATGAATAAAATTATCCTTTAATGAAGAAATCACAGTAAAGCACAAGCTTCCTACCAATGACAAGGTTCTCTCATCCTGAAAACTCTGTATCTGAGGATCTAAAGGCAAAAAGGCAAGCCCCAACTCTCTATTAGTTGTGAAAAATCTAGGGAACTCCTGGGCATTATGCATCACTGGCATCGGTAGGGGGAAGGTAGACATGATGGCCCACCGTAACTCTCCCATCATACTAGGAACCATCATCCCGAGTAGGAGAGTCTTCATCACCCACTTGGCCTCCATCCTTCTTATTCTGGAGTTGTGAAGGAGCTCTTCGAGTGAGTCTTTCAGGGATCCACAGGGGGTTTTCTTCCTCCTGTGGAAAAACACACACAGCTCCCCTGGATCTTATTAGAATAGGATCCGGGCCTTTCCATTCATTAGTTAGCACATCTTTCCATTTTACAAATTCTTTTGGCCTATCAGGCTCTAAACTGTGGCGATCGGCCGCAGTGTGGCCTTGGGCATCAGAGTTCAAGAAATTAAGGGTAAAAAGTGCCATGGACACAGCAACTCTTGGTACCGAGGGTAGAACATCCTCAATACTCCCCTTTTGTTTAATCAGATATGATTTGAGTGTACGATGGGCACGTTCCACAATGCCCTGTCCTTGAGGGTTATAAGGTAGGCCAGTTAGATGGGTAACATCCATTTGCCGACAAAACTGTCGGAATTTTTGAGAGGTATATGCTGGTCCATTGTCTGTTTTTAAAATTCTGGGTTTTCCCCAAGCACTCCAGGCCTCAAGGCAATGTTGAATCACATATGAGGCCTTTTCCCCTGTTAGGGGTGTGGCAAACATTACGCCAGAACAGGTGTCAACAGAAACATGAACATATTGAAGCCTTCCAAAAGAGGGAATATGAGTAACATCCATCTGCCACATCTGCAATGGTCTAATGCCACGTGGGTTTATTCCCACGTGGGGAGCAGGTAAGAATTCGCAGCAATTCTGGCATTGAGTAACAATTTCCCTAGCCTCTTTCCTGGATAGAGCAAAACGACGGCGCAAGGTCTCAGCCGTCACATGAAAGCGCTGATGGAATTCTTTTGCTGCTTGTGTGTGGGTAGACAAGGCAGCGGCCACCAGCTTTGTAGCCTTGTCCGCTAAGTCATTCCCTAAGGACATGGGACCTGGGAGTCCAGAATGTGCTCGGACATGGGTAATGAAAACAGGAAATCTCCTATTTAACAAGGCAGCTTGTATCTTCTGAAAGATGTTAGCAACTCTGCTGGAGGATCTTATTATTCCAGCTATCTCAAGGAGATTAACTGCATTAACCACATAAGAGGAATCTGATACAATATTGAGGGGTCCTGGAAAAGCCTCAAGAACCTCCAGTACTATCAGACATTCTACAACTTGAGGTGAAGTTTCATTATATTGTTTAGATATAACCCTATCCTTGACCACATAAGCTCCCATACCAGTTTTCGATCCATCAGTGTACACCACAGTCCCATCTGGGAGTGGGTCTTTAGCTGTCACTTGTGGAAACACTATAGCCTGGTTTAGGGCAAACTGTAAAATTGGATGCTTTGGAAAATGATTATCAATTTGTCCTGAAAAGGAAGTAACTAAAACTGCCCAATCACTAGATGTGGCTGCCAAGGTCTGAACTTGTGCAGCAGTATAAGGCACAATCAAGGAATCAGGATCCCTGCCAAAATGCGTAACAGCTGCTTTTATTCCGCGAAGCGCGAGCTGTGCAACAGCATCAGGGTACCAGTCAATAATCTTAGCAGGGGAAGCATTTGGATGAATCCAAAGTAATGGTCCATGTTGCCACAGGACTGCAGTTGGCAATTGAGCTGTCTTAAAAACACACAGATTAAAAGGTAGTGACTCCTCAATACGTTGTAATTGTGCTTCCTGTAAGGCCTCTTCCACCATCTGTAAGGCTCGGTGGGCAGCAGGGGTAAATTTTCTGGGTGAGGAGATATGAGGCTCACCCTCCAGGAGATCGAAGAGGGGTTTTAGATCAGCAGATGGAATTTTTAAAAAGGGCCTCAACCAATTTATATCTCCCAGAAGTTTCTGAAAATCATTTAATGTTTGTAAGTGGTCTTTGCGAATTTCTATTTTCTGAGGAACTATATTTTTGGGAGTAATCATTGAGCCCAAAAAGAGCCCTGTATCTGCAATTTGAACCTTTTCTGAGGCAATCTCTAATCCCCACTGTTTTAATTCAGCCACCAGCATGGGAAAAGCCTTTTGTAAAACATCTAACTCTTTGTGACAAATAAGAATATCGTCCATATAATGGATCATGATTAAAGATGTAAATTGCTTCCTAATTGGCTCCAAAGCCTCCTGCACATACAGCTGACATATTGTTGGGCTATTGGCCATGCCTTGCGGCAGTACCTTCCACTGAAATCTCTTGTCTGGTCCCATATGATTAAGAGAAGGGATAGTGAAGGCAAACCTTGGTCTATCCCGTGGGTAAAGTGGAATAGAGAAGAAACAATCCTTAATATCTATAATAATAAGCTTCCAATCTTGAGGGAGTGCAGAAAGCAAAGGAAGTCCTCTTTGAACAGGGCCAAAAAGATGCATCTGATTGTTAATGGCCCGCAGGTCATGGAGTAATCTCCACTTCCCAGATTTCTTCTTAATAACAAAAATTGGTGTATTCCATGGGGAGGTAGAAGGCTCTAGATGCCCCAGCCGTTCCTGTTCTTGCACTAATCTTGTGACAGCCTCTAATTTTTCAGAGGATAGAGGCCATTGAGAGACCCATAACGGCTCCTCTGTTTTCCACGGTATGGGTCGTGAAGCCTCAACGGCCCCTAAATAAAACCCAGTCCTTTTCTACCCCGATTTCCATGTTGTGTAATGGGTTTTATTCTGCCTTGTTCTTGCCTACCCAAGCCTCTACCCTTTGTATACCCCATCTTTGCCATAATGGCTGATGCCTGGGGGGAGTATTCATTAGTTAGGGTCATGCCCATGGCTTGTAACACATCCCGTCCCCATAAATTTACAGGGAGTGGCAACACATAGGGGGTAAAACATCCCTGTTTGCCCTCAGCGTTCCGCCAGGTTAAGGCTGAGGCACTGATGGCAGGAGAGGACTGGTATCCAAGACCTTGTAGAGAATGAGATGAAACAACAGTGGGCCAAGACTTCGGCCACCAATGGAGTGAAATAATGCTTTTGTCTGCTCCCGTATCCATTATCCCTTCAAATTCTTTTCCATTAATTAACAATTTTATTGTAGGTCTCTCATTTAGGGGTATAGCCAGATAGGCTGAATCACTTCCAGAAGATCCCATAGCCCTTTTTTGTAAAGTGTAGGTTTCTCCATCCCCGAGGGAGGGCAGCAACACCAGTTGTGCAATTCTATCTCCCTGCTTTATAGAAAATACACCCCGAGGGCTAGAACAGAGAACTTGAATCTCCTCTTTATGATACGGGTCAACAATCCCAGGATATATAATGAGTCCCTGTAAAGTTAAGGAGCCACGGCCCAGAATAAGCCCAATGGTGGCAGGGGGCAAAGGTCCAGGGGAATGGACTGGGACCGGTTGAACATTCATTTGGGGCATGAGTAAGAAGTCGGAAGCGGCACGCAAGTCCATTCCGGGGGTTCCTCGGAAGCCTCTACTTCCTCTTGATTGCTTTTCTGAAATCGGTTCCCATATTTCTGAGGGCCCTGGGACCATGGGCCCCGTGACCCGTTTTTTGATTGGGGTACCTTGGGTTCTTCAATAGGGGGCAGAAGCCTCCCTTTCATATCCCGGACTGACCTGCACTCACTAGCCCTATGATAACCTTTACCACAACGATGGCAAAGCTTCAGTTCTCTTGTTCTTTCAGGGGATTGACAATCTTTCTTAAGGTGCCCCATTTTCCCACAATTAAAACAAGCTTTTCGACTAGATAAATCTCTACGCCTGTGCGTTTGTAAAATGGCGGCAGCTAGTCCTGCATTGGTTAGGGGTCCCCCCAGCTCCCTGCACACTCTGAGCCAATCTTGTAAACCTTTGCTTTTGCGAGGGGCGATAGCCGCTCGACATTCCTGGGTTGCTTGTTCATAGACAAGTTGCTCAATCAGGGGCATAGCTTGTTCTGAATCACCAAAGATGCGACCGGCGGCCTCGGTCATTCTGGCCACAAAGTCTGAAAATGGCTCTTGGGGTCCTTGGACAATCTTTGTAAGGTGTCCACTGGATTCTCCCCTTTTTGTGAGGGCCTTCCATGCTTTAATAGCGGCGGCCGACACCTGACCATAGACGCCCCAGATGTAGTTGGTTTGATTAAGGGCATGTTGACCCTGACCTGTCAGCATTTCAAATGTCCACTGCCTCTGATTCTCATCTTCAGCTGTGGCATTAACTCTAGCTTGCGCCTGGGCTGCATCATACCAGAGAGCCTTCCATTCCATGTATTGTCCCATGTTGGGAAGCACTGCTTTCACTGTCGTCTGCCAGTCAGTGGGAGTCATGGCAAAATTAGCAAGCCTTTCTACCTGTATTGTGGTAAAGTTAGCATTGACCCCATAATTACGAACG
Organism: Mesocricetus auratus; assembly: GCF_017639785.1. Lineage (NCBI taxonomy): Eukaryota > Metazoa > Chordata > Mammalia > Rodentia > Cricetidae > Mesocricetus > Mesocricetus auratus. The sequence continues at coordinate 179,584 of NW_024429190.1, forward strand.
GATTCGGCCAATTCTTTGATTTGATTGTAATCTACGGGAGTATGTACTCTTCCGCCTTCCACATTCTCGAATACTGGAAAAGCCATTTGTATTTTTCTCCGTTCCTCTAAAGGTAAAAAGGAGTCAGTACCAGTATTCAGCCGAAGCTCATACTGCGGAGGCGCCGAGGGGCGTGAGCCCGCCGGATTTATAGGTGGTGGCCTCACATTCATTTTTGTTTTCAGCGGCCGGTGTCTATCAGGGTGATATCTTTCTTCCTCATACCGTGCCACCTCCTCCTCTAGACCACCTTCTTCGCTAGAATCCAGAGTGTCAGAATCGGAATTATCTAGCTCCAAGGCTTCTAGCTCTACCGTAGGGTATAGCCTAGATTCTGGCTTTTTCTTTTTCTTAGATTTGTTAGGGGGTGAATGATCACTCCCTTCTTTCTCTCCCCTTTCTTAACTTCTTGGGGAGGGCCTTTTTTCTTAGACATGTCTTTCCTTTTGCGAGCTCCCATTCTCTCACTCCGTTCAGTTTCTGACATGCTATCCTGAACTTCCTCTAAGGTTCCCTGACTTTCTACTATAGCAGGGTGACAGGCCTCATCCTCCAAGCAGTTTTTAACTAGCTTCCAAATGGCTTTGGTACCTAAGCGGAGATCTCCTTCTGCATGCTTCCTGTCTAGTTCTTTACCTAGCTTGTTCCATGAGGCCACAGTGAGGGACCCGGAACAAGCATACCATGGTGCCACTCTATCTACCTCCTTCACAAAATTTTGAAGTGTTCGTGGTGCAATTTTGAGATCTCTTTGTTTTAGCACAGTCTGTAGGGCAGTAACCACTGACTGTGACAACCCCATCGCGCTAGCGGCTTATCTAAAAACGGCGCTCGACTTACCAGACTGACAGCACCGTTCTGTCAGTACCAGCCACGATGAAGAAGGACAAACAGGACTAGCACCAAAGCCTCCACTGACCCATCCCACGGTGATGACAAACTAAGGCCAAAGTCGAGAAAAGGGGTGTTCAGGATAAAGCATACCTCTCTGAACTTACGTCCCTGCAGTTCTGAATCCGCCCCGTCTTCCGAGGGGTCTCCCGCGGCGCCGGCGATGTTGAAGAGTTCCCGGGTTTCGGCACCAGATGTCCCGCGCTACCGTCTCGCCAGCAAGAACGACGCAGGACACTCGGATCCTTCTGCAGTAAAGCTTTAATACATCTTGAGAGATAGATGATCAGCTTCTGAGAGGGAGACCCCAAGCTAAGAAACCCAGCCCCTTATATAAGCCTAGGAGCTCCGAGTGAGACGTGTAGAGCCGGGATTGGTGGTTTGCTCATCACCCCAGATGACGGGTGAGGCACAGCTTAAACGGTAAACTCCAACTGACAGCAGATGTCAGCGCCATCTTCTAATGGCGATAGCGATAGTGAGGGCGGCTCCTCACAGATATCAACACAGCTTTGGTCTTGTTTACAGTTTCAGCGGGTTAGTCCATTATCATGTCAGGGAACATGCAAACAGGCCAACATAGTAGCAGAGAAGTACCAGAGAAGTAGCTGAGAGTTCTACATTTTAACCCAAGTTTATGTGCCTATTCAAGCAATCACAATAGTGAAAAAAATTTCCTTAGAGAAAAACAACAGCCTCCCCCCCCAAAAAAAACTCACCTCTTCTCCTTCAAAGAGTCCTGAGTAAAGCCTGTTACATAAACAGGACCAATGGTGATATACATACAGTAGAATTAATTGATATGTAAAACAAACATTTTAAAAATTACTATTTCCCAACTGCAATATTTAAAAAGATGTTTTCTTAGTTTTTTTATTAATTTTTATCAGTTGTAAATGGTTTATATTCAAATATATATTTATTTCATACATTTTTAACTTTGAAGCCCAGATTGCTTTCATGATGTAGGTCTGGTAAATATCCTATTATTTGTATCTTTATTCTCGAGAATTTTAAAGCCCTTTTCTTCTTACCTGGTAGACATTTTGTTTGTAAATTATCTTGATTTTTATATGATTTTTGCACACTAAGAATGCTATCTGATTTAATGATATTTCATTAAATACTTGTTCTTGTCATCCTGCTGACCAAGCACATATTTTATACAAAGCTACACTTTTAAATTATTTTGTTATTTTTCAAATAGGTGCATATGTTCGTGAGAATTGAGATGAGGGAATCCGATCCTCTGGAGCTGGAGTTACATGCAGTTGTATGTTTAACATGCATGCTAGAAGATGAACTCAGGTCCTCTGGAAGAGTAAGTGCTCTTTAATGCTGAGCCATCTCCCAAAGTACAACAGCACCACTAATGACTTCTTTATTTGTTCTTTTGTTGCTATTTTTTAAGAACAGTGATTTGTATATTGTTATCCATTATATTTCTTTCCTCTAAGACTCTGTTGTTAAATGACCAGTTTTAAAAGTTCAAGTAAAATTTGTATCTTACTCTCAGTTATGAAAAAAAAAGCATTCACCTACAGGACATGTAAAGAGATCAGAAAACCAAAAATAAGAAAGATATCACTCATTACATCATCCATCACCATTACAAATCTGATTTTTGTTAATATTCTTTAGTGTGTTCTCCAGGGAATAAACTCTTATTATCAGGTTTTGTGTCCAGCACCATTAAACACTGAGCCACATCATTATCCCTTAATGATTATTTTGACATACTTCAAGTACAACGTTAATTGAATGTATAAATTTCCATTGTAAGGTAATGTTGTCCCCATTTCTGTTTTAAAACATAACTTATTTTTCTCATGTAGTTTACATTTTTAGAAAATAATTTTTATAGAATTGGGTACTCTAGTGTAGACTTACAAGATTGAATATATTAAATTAGTGATTAGCAGTGCTGTAAAGAAAGATAGTACAAAGTACATGTCTATATGTAGGTGTACATATATGAGCGCCATGTAGGCGTCATATAAAATGCCGACATATACTTACAAAAGGCCTAGTGTGTACTTCAGTTTGACCATTAAGAAGTTACTATCACGGTCCTAGGAATGACAGGTATGACACTGCTCAGTGTTCACAAAACCACTTTAGGCCTGCCTAACAATCACAGACTACCCCCTGTTCCATATCCTGGTCTCCAACTTCAGAAGAAGACTTCTGCTTTGCCAGAGGCTAGGTTGGATCTAGGGATGCCAGGTAAGACTCCACCCACTGGCTTCTAACATTCCTTAAAGCCCCTGTGGTAATCCTAGAATGACCCCTTCCTCTGGGCTCCATACTACCCCACCACTACCCTGGTAGCCTTTCAGGAGGCCAGGCTGACCTAGGAATACCAGGTAAGACATTGCACACTGTGCATAAAATCCCTTTAAAGTCTTCCCAACAACCCCGGACTGCATACCCTTCTGCCTACTGCTCCCCTCCCCCCACCAAGCACACACTGCTGCCTCCATATTCTGGTTTACAACTTCAAAAGAAGAACATCTTTACTGGAGCACAGGCCAGATCTAGGGACCCCAGTACCTGAAGCTGCATTGTAGGTCAGGATGGTCTTAGGGACTCCAGAGGCTAGACCAGAACCAGGGACCCTGGGCTCTGTATCCTGGTCTACAACTTTGGAATAAGACTTTGGCTTTACCAGAGGCCAGGAAGGATTTAGGGATCCCTAGCCCCACAAACCCAAGAGAGGACACTCTATAGGAACTGAATGCATGCTAGTCACCAGAACCCTTGGGCATTTAGGCTATAATACCAGAGAGGAAAGAACAACCAAGGAACAAAACACCTACTTAACAAAGACAAATGCAGGAATTAATTACATAGACCTGTAATCATCCCAAACCCACATGCCTAAATGCCAGTGTAAGAATACAATCAACAACAGAAAAGGCAATATGTCATCACCAGAGTCTGGCTATCCTACAGCAGCAAGAACTGAACAATCCAACATTGCTGAAGCGTAAGGAAATGACCTCAAATTACTTTATTAAGACCATAGGGATGTTTTCAATTCTTCTCCATTTTCAAATAGTGTTTCTGGATATAATGCTTTGGGGCGACAATTGTTATCTCTCAGACATTGGAATATATCTTTTCAAGGTTCATCTGACTTTAAGTGTTTCTATCAAGTAATAAGGTTTTATTCTGATGTGCCTGCCTTTATAAGGGACCTCATCTTTCTCTCTTGCAGCTTTTTAAAAATTTTTAAATAGCTTGTTTTACATGTCAATCCCAGTTCCCTCTCCCTCCCCTCCTCCCGCGCCCCCCACCATCCCCCCATCCTCCCACCCTATTGCCAATTCCTTCCTCATAGGGGATATCTAGAGTCTATCATTTCATTCGGGGTAGGGTCCAGGCACTTCCCTAAGAGTCCAGGCAGAGAGAGCAACCCTCTTTGTGTTATGGACACACGATGTCTGTTAATATTAGAGGGATAAACACTGATCCACTGCTCAGGACCCCATAGGTAGCCCAGGCCTCTTCACTGACTCTCACATTCAGGGGGTCTGGATCGGTCCCATGCTGGCCTCCCAGCTGTCGGTCTGGGGTCCAAGAGCTCTCCCCTGTTCAGATCAGCTGTCTCTGCTGGTTTTGCCAGCCCATTCTTTGCCAATTTGCTCTTTGCTCCTCTCTCTCTGTCACTGGGTTCCTTGGGTTCTGTTCAGTATTTAACTGTGGGTGTTTGCCTCTGTTTCCATCAGTCACTGGATGAAGGCTCCAGAATGGTTATAGACATCAAGTTCACTATCAGGAATAGGCATTCGAAGTAGTCTCTACACTATTGCTTAGCTTGCCAATTGGTGTCATCCTTTTAGATCACTAGAGGTCACAATGGTGCCTGATCTATCTTCTAACCTATGATTCCCTCTTCCCCCTATCCTACCCCCCCCAGTCGACCTTCCTGTTCCTCCATGTCCTACTTTCTCTTCCACTTCTCCCCCTCTCTATTTACCAGGTCTTCCCCTACCCCTTGCCGTGTTCCCCATCTGTTCAGAGGATCTTGCCTCATTTCTCTTCTCTTGGGTACCATGTATATCTCTTAGGTTCTTTCCTGTTTCCCAGACTCTCTGTCAGTGGAAGTGCAGACTGGCACTCTCCTGATCCATGTTTGAAATCCATATATGAGTGAGTACATACCATGCTTGTCTTTTTGTGACTGGGTTACCTCACTCAGGATGGTTTCTTCCAGTGCTATCCATTTACCTGCAAATTTCAAGATTCCATTTTTTTCTCCATTGTGTAAATTTACTTCATTTTCTCTATCCACTGTTCAGTTGAGGGACATCTAGGTTGCTTCCAGGTTCTGGCTATTATAAATAATGCTGCTATAAACATAGTGGAGCAGATGCCCTTGTTGTATGAATTTGCCTCCTTTGGATATATGCCTAAGAGTGGAATTGCTGGGTCTTGTGGTAGATTGATTCCCATTTTCCTGAGGACTCTCCATACTGCTTTCCAAAGTGGCTGTGCAAGTTGGCTCTCCCACCAGCAGTGGAGGAGTGTTCCCCTCTCTCCACATCCTCTCCAGCATAGATTGTCTTCGGTGTTTTTGATTTTAGCCATTCTGACAGGAGTAAGATGGTATCTCAGAGTTGTTTTGATTTGCATTTCCCTAATGGCTAAGGATGTTGAGCACTTTCTTAAATGTCTCTTGGCCATTTTAGCCTTCTCTATTGAGAATTCTCTGTTTAGTTCTGTACCCCACCTTTTGATTGGATCCTTTGGTGGTTTGGAGACTTGTTTCTTGAGTTCTTTGTAAATTTTGGAGATTAGTCCTCTGTCAGATGTGGGGTCAGTGAATATCTTTTCCCATTCTGTGGACTGCCTTTCTGTCTTGTTGACTGTGTCCTTTGCCTTACAGAAGCTTTTTAGTTTCAGGAGGTCCCATTTGTTAATTGTCGATCTCAGTGTCTGTGCCACTGGTGTTATGTTCAGGAAGTGGTCTCCTGTACCAACTCGTTGAAGATTATCTCCCACTTTCTCTTCTAAAACTTTCAGTGTGGCTGGATTTATGTTGAGATCTTTGATCCATTTGGACTTAAGTTTTGTACAAGGCAATAAATACATGGATCTATCTGCAGTCTTCTGCATCCCAGTACCCAGTTATGCCAGCACCATTTGTTGAAGATGCTTTCTTTTTTCCATTGCATAGTTTTAGCTACTTTGTCAAAAATCAAGTGTTCATAGGTGTGTGGGTTAAAATCAGGGTTTTCAATTCGGTTCCATTGGTCTACCTGCCTATTTTTGTGCCAATACCAAGCTGTTTTCAGGACTATAGCTCTATAATAGAGCTTGAAATCAGGTATGGTTATGCCTCCTGAAGTTCCTTTATTGTATAGGGTTGTTTTAGCTATCCTGGGCCTTTTGTTTTTCCATATAAAGTTGATTAATGTTCTTTCCAGGTCTGTGAAGAATTGTACCGGAATTTTGATAGGGATTGCATTGAATCTGTAGACTGCTTTTGGCAAGATTGACATTTTTATTATGTTGATCCTACCAATCCAAGAGCATGGGAGATCTTTCCATTTTCTGGTATCCTCTTTGATTTCTTTCTTTAAAGACTCAAAGTTCTTGATATACAGGTCTTTCACTTCCTTGGTTAACATTATCCCCAGATATTTGATGCTGTTTATGGCTATTGTAAAGGGTGAGGTTTCTCTGATTTCTTTATCAGTCACTTCATCATCTGTATATAATAGGGCCACTGATTTTTTTTGAGTTTACCTTGTATCCTGCCACATTGCTGAAGGTGTTTATCAGCTCTAGGAGTTCCCTTGAGGAGTTTTTTGGGTCACTAATGTAAACTATGATATCATCTGCAAATAGTGAAAGGTTGGCTTCTTCTTTTCCTATTTCTATCCTCTTTATCTCCTTTTGTTGTCTTATTGCTGTAGCTAGGACTTCAAGTACAATATTGAAGAGATATGGAGAGAGTGGACAGCCTTGTCTTGTTCCTGATTTTAGAGGAATTGCTTTGAGTTTCTCTCCATTTAGTTTGATGTTAGCTGTTGGTTTACTGTATATTGCTTTTATTATATTCAGGTATGTTCCTGTTATCCCTGATCTCTCTAGGACCTTTATCATGAAGGGGTGCTGGATTTTGTCAAAGGCTTTTTCAGCATCTAGTGAGATGATCATGTGGTTTTTCTTTCGCAGTTTGTTTATATGGTGGATTACATTGATAGATTTTCTAATGTTGAACCATCCCTGCATTCCTGGGATGAAGCCTACTTGATCATGCTGGATGATTTTTCTGATGTGTTATTGAATCTGGTTTGCTAGTATTTTATTGAGTATTTTTGCATCGATATTCATGAGGGAAATTGGTCTATAGTTCTCTTTCTTAGTTGTGTCTTTTTGTGGCTTGGGTATCAAGGTAATTGTAGCCTCGTTAAAAGATTTTTGCAGTGAGTCTCCTGCTTCTGTTATGTGGAATACTTTGAGCAGTATTGCAGTTAGCTCTTCTTTGAATTTCTGGTAGAATTCTGCACTGAAGCCATCTTGGCCTGGGCTTTTTTGTTTGGGAGACTTTTGATGACTGCTTCTATTTCATTAAGGGTTATAGGACTATTTATATTGTTTATCTGCTCTTGATTTAGTTTTGGCAAGTGATATCTATCCAGGAAATTGTCTATTTCCTTTAAATTTTCGAATTTTGTGGAGTACAGATTTTCAAAGTATGCCCTGATGATTCTCTGGATTTCCTCAGAGTCCGTTGTTATGCCCCCTTTTTCATTTCTGATTTTGTTAATTAGCATGCTCTCTCTCTGTCTTTTGGTTAGTTTGATTTTCTCAAAGAACCAACTCTTTGTTTCATTGATTCTTCTTAATGTTCTCCTGGTTTCTACTTGATTGATTTCAGCCCTCAAATTGATTATTTCCTGGCATCTGCTCCTCCTAGGTGAGTTTGCTTCTTTTTGTTCTAGAACGTTTAGCTGTGCTATTAATTCTCTAGTATGACTGTTCTCTAGTATGACTGTTCTCTAGTTTCTACATGTGGGCACTTAGTGCTATGAACTTTCCTCTCAGCACAGCTTTCAAATGTCCCATAGGTTTGCGTATGTTGTGTGTTCATTCTCATTGAATTCCAGGAAGTCTTTAATTTCTTTTTTTATTTCTTCCTTTACCCAGGGATGGTGCAATTGAGCATTGTCCAATTTCCATGAGTTTGTGGGGTTTCTGGGAATTGTGTTATTGTTGAATTCTAGTTTTAATGCATGGTGGTCTGAGAGGATACAGGGGGTAATTCCATTTTTTTTGTATCTGTGGAGATTTGCTATGTTTCCTATTATGTGGTCAATTTTAGAGAAGGTTCCATGTGACACTGAGAAGAAGGTATATCCCTTTGTGTTTGGTGGAATGTTCTATAGATGTCTGTTAAACCCAGTTGTGTCATAACTTCTATTAGTTCCTTTGTTTCTTTGTTGAGTTTCTGTCTGGAGGTCCTGTCTAGAGGTGAGAGCGGAGTGTTGAAGTCTCCCCCTATTAGTGTGTGCAATTTTATGTGCAATTTGAGCTTTAGTAATGTTTCTTTCACAAATGTATTTGCCTTTGTATTTGGGGTGTAAATGTTTAAAATTTAGACTTCATCTTGATGGACTTTTCCTTTGATGAGTATGAAATATCCTTCTTGATCTCTTTTGATTGATTTTAATTTGAAGTCTAGTTTGTTAGATATTAACATTGCTACACCTGCTTGTTTCTTGGGTCCCTTTGATTGGAAAATCTTTTCCCAACCGTTTACCCTGAGATATCGTCTGTCTTTGATGTTGAGATGTGTTTCTTGTATGCAGAAGAAGGATGGGTTCTGTCTTCCTATCCATTGTGTTTGTCTGTGTCTTTTTATAGACAAGTTGAGGCTGTTGACATTGAGGGATATCAATGACCATTGATTGATGATTCTTGTTTGTGCTTGGTTTCTTGGTAGTGAAGTTATGTTGTGTAGTTTCTCCTCCCTTTTTCTTTTGGTGTTTTGTAAAGTTGGATTATATATTGCCTGTGTCTTTGTGAGTGTAGTTATCTTCCTTGGATATAAGTTTTCCTTCCTGGACTTTCTGTAGAGCTGGATTCATGGACACGTATTGTTTAAGTCTGGCTTTGTCATGGAATATTTTGTTTTCTCCATCTATGGTAATTGAAAGCTTTGCTGGATATGGTAGTCTGGGCTGGCATCCTTGTTCCCTTAGCATTTGTAGGACATCTGTCCAGCATCTTCTGGCTTTCATCGTTTCCATTGAGAAGTCAGGTGTAATTCAGATAGGTGTGCCTTTATATGTTACTTGGCCTTTTTCTTTAGCTGCTCTTAATATTTTCTCTTCATTCTGTAGGTTTGATGTTTTGATTATTATATGACGAGGTGACTTCTTTTTCTGGTCCAGCGTATTTGGTGTTCTGTAAGATTCTTGTATTTTCATAGGCATATCCTTCTTTAGGTTAGGGAAGTTTTCTTCTATGATTTTGTTGAATATGTTTTCTGTACCCTTAAGCTGTATTTCTTCGCCTTTTTCTATACCTATTATTCTCAGGTTTGGCTTCTTCATGGTGTCCCATATTTCCTGGATATTTTGTGTTAGGGATTTATTGGTTTTGAGGTTTTCTTTGGTTGATGACTGTATATCCCCTAATGAGTCTTCAACACCTGAGATTCTCTCTTCTATCTCTTGTATTCTATTGGTGATACTTGCATCTGTAGTTCCTGATCGTTTACCCAGCTTTTACATTTCCAGCATCCCCTCGTTCTGTGTTTTCTTTATTGTTTCTATTTCAGCTTTCAATCCTTCAACTGTTTGAGTTGTTTCCTTCATTTGTTTGGTTGTTTTTTCTTGGTACTCTTTAAATTCTTTGAGAGATTTGTTTGTTTCTTGAATTTTTTCCCCCATTCCATGGATCGTTTTGTTTGTTTTTTCCTCTATTTCTTTAAGGGATTTCCTCATTTCTTCTTTGAGGGTCTCTATCATCTTCATAAAATGATTTTTAAGGTCTGTCTCATCTGCTTCATCTATGTAGTGCTTTTCAGGTCTTGCTGGCGTTGGTTCCCTAGATTCTGGTAGAGTCATGTTGGTCTTTTGATTGCTGAGTGAGATCTTATTCTGTCTTCTTCCCATTTCTTCTTCCAGTGGGTGCTGGTGGGGTCTTTCTGTCTCCCCTGGTCTCCTTCCTTCCTGAAGCTGACTGGGATCGTCGGAGTTTGGGGCCTGGAAGGGCTGATATCTTACCTAGCTGGGATCACTAGAGATTGGGGCCTGGAAGGGCTGATGTCTTTCCTGTGTGGGTGGGTCTTCTCGATGCCAGGAGTGGCCTGGAAGATTGAGCCGGTGGGGGTCAGGCAGCGGATGGGGTGTGTTTCCCCCCCTCCCTGAGACCCAAGCTTACCTAGCTGGGATCTCCGGAGTTTGGGGCCTGGAAGGGCTGATGTCTTTCCTGTGTGGGCGGGTCTTCTGGATGTCAGGAGCGCCCAGAAATCGAGCGGATGGGGGTCAGGCGGAGGATGGGGAGAGTCCCCCAGAGACCCAAGCTCACCTAGCTGGGATCGCCCTCTTGCAGCTTTTAATAACCTTTCTTTATTCTATGCTTTCAATTACTTGTTTATTTTCATTTTATGTGCATTGGTGTTTTGCCTGCATGTTTGTCTTTGTGAGGGTGTCATATCCTTTGGAACTGGAGTTACAGACAGTTGTAGGCAGCCATGTGGGTGGCTGGAATTGAACCCACATTCTCTGGAACAATGCCCAGTGGTCTTAACCACTAATTCTTCTCTCTAGCTCCTATTATGTGTTTTTTAAATAGTGTAACTCTAAAAGCTATGTCAAGGGGAGACTGGCTTATTGTTGTTGTTGCTGCTGCTGCTGCTGCTATTGTTGTTTTCTGGCCTTGTGTATTTGAAGTTCTGTAGGGCACTTGTACATATATAGGCATCTATTTCTCTAGATCTGGATGTTTTTCTCCTATGATTTTATTGAAAATTAATTCTAAAACATTGGTATGGTATTGGTATTCTCTTTCTTCTATGCCCATAATTGAAAAGCTATGTCTTTTGATGTTGTCTAAAGTTGTCCTATGTTCCATTAATGGATTTTTATTAATTTATTTTGTACCTTTACAGAGTAATCCAATACCTCTAAATTAAAAGTACTATGTAGCAATTGTAACTGAAGTAAATGAGTAGAAAATTTACCAGAGAATGTGTGAAAATCTCTGTCAGATATTCATCTGACAGGATTAGTATCTAGGATACACAAAGAAATTAAAAATCAAAACTGAGAAAATATCCCAATTAAAAATGTACCAGAGACCCTAACAGAAAATTCTCAATGAGGAAATGAAAATGACTGTGAAACACTTAAAAAGTGATGAATATCCTTCAGTCATCAGAAAATAAAATTAAAACTTCATTACAGTAGTAATGGCCATGTCAGGAATTCAATGACAATAAATGCTGGCATGGATTTGATCAAAGGGGAATTCTTGCACACTATGAGTGGGACTGTAAATGAGTACAGTCAATTGGGAAACCATTCTTCAGATTTCTTCAAAAAATATCTAGAAACATGACTACCATATGATCCAGATGTAAGCCCCATATTTTACATCATAGTGCAGATATACTTTTAAGTTGATGTTTACTGCTGCTACTCTGTTGACAATATTTAGAAAATGGAATCAACCTAGATACCATGAGCAGATGAATGGGTAAGAAAAATGTGTCACATAAATGCAGCACTATTTGCTGTAAAGAAAAATAAAATCAGGAAATTTGCAGGTAAATAGGTAGAACTGGAAAAAGACAACACCGAGTGAGATAACTCAGTCAAGAAAGGCAAAATCTGTATGTTGTGTGTCACATGTTTCAAATCTGTTTTGCATGCCTAACTTGAAGTACAAATTGAACCCTGAAAACTGGATGGAGTCCTTTGTTAGGGAGCGTGTTAAGAGTGAAGGATAGTAGATTACAGGTAAAACCAAATTAAAGCGATGATGTACTTGGGATGGGAACACTTAAGCAGGAAGGAATGTGGGAGTGAGGGGGAAAATTGGAGTGAAGCAGAAGACTAACCCAAAGGAACAGGTATGGAAAGCTCCATGGAAAGTTGCTATCTCACATCTCAAGGAGGGAGGGGTAACTGCTGTTGGCATGGAAAATAAATGAAAAATGTTATTTAAATAAAATAAAATTACAAAATAAAAACAATTAAGCTAGGATGAGGACAAGAATATGATGGAGTAGGGGACAGTGAGTATGCTAACCAAAACTAAGGGTATATGAAAAAGTTGTATGGAGACCTAGTAGCTAGTAAACTAATTTCAGAATACAATACTTAAATAGAAAAGTGTTTGAATGAAATTACCCTGCATATAGATTGGCAGTATGACTCCCAGAAGATACATGCTATTAAATTAAAATCTTTGGACATGACATAGGATACCAACATAGAAATTGTTAGTTAGGGAGGACCCAAAGGTCTCCTAAACAGCACAGGATATTGCTGTTGGTTTTGGTGACCTGCCACAACCACATGGTAAAGACCCTATTACCAAATATACCACATAATTTGACTGTAGAATATGAAGAAATCAATCTCAAACTGAGCAGAAAAATTCCTTCATAGTGCCAGAAGGTGCTCTGCAGGCTATTAGGGAAGAAAAGGCATCAATGATCTCACCTAGTATTGTATCCTGCATGCTTCAACAACAACCTTATAGGCAAGATGTATGCCCACTGATGATACAGTGACAAAAGTTTTATGGTTTATCTAACCACTTTCCCATTGAATTGGAGGCCTATTCAATAGAAGGGAATGCCATGCCTGGAACTATAATCTTGGTCAAAAGCATTTGGCTGCCATGGTCATATGTCCCAGGATGATCTAATAGTGTTATTTTTCTAAATGGTCAATTGTCAAATTGCCTTCTAAATATTTATGTTTATGCCCATAGATCTGGACCACTGTCTGACCTGAACTTGCAGAAATAAGGGTCCCAAGTAGTGAGTTACCAAGTGGGAGGACAGGGAATGAGAACTAAAGAGACAAGAAATAAAGAATACAAAAGAAATATCTGTGACCAGGAAGGCTTGCATAAGTTGATGACTTATGCCAAGAAAGTTTAAGAAGTTCAGCATCATATATATACACACACACACACACACACACACACACACACACACACACACACATATATATATATATATTAATTGGTAAAGGGGCATGGACTACTCAGACATAGCTACTTAGAACTGATAACCAAAGATCAGGGGAAAGAGAGAGGTCACCAGAAACTGCAACATTGACTCCTTCAAGGCTTTGACTCTAGCCCTAGACTGGCCCTTCTAAGTTCATTCTTGGCCAAGGATACAGAACTACAACTCCTCTTTTCCTTTTATCAGGGCTTCTGAGAAAGTCTTGCATTGGTCTGGTTCGTCGTAGCTAGAGAAGTTTCTTTGTGCAGTGGGTAGCAGCCAATGAACAAGTGGATAACTGGTAAAAATACAGAGAACAGAAGATGAAATAATCTCCTGTAAATGGTCTACCTATTTTAATTATCTATATTAATATACTTATTAACCCCACCACCAGCAAGGCATGGGAAACACCATGGAAGAAGTGGTGGAAAGAATGCAAAATAAGGGCCAGAGGATGGGGAGGGATGCTGCAAAATGTTAGCTCCTGGACATGATATGATTATTGCAGTGATGAACTTACAGCAGTTGGGATTATTTGCATACATAAAACATGCACAAGATCACATCAGCAAATTCCCCCAGCATAGATGAGTGGACAGTATCCAGGCTGTTAGGAATTCTGGGAAAGGGGAACTTGGCAGCAGATTCTATGGTGAGTAAGGGACAAATAATTCAGGCAGACAGAGCTTAAGTGAGATGTTCTATTAGAAAGGGAAGGGATAAGGGGAGAGAAGAGAAAGGGAGAAGGAGGGAGGGAGGGAGGAAGTGAGGGAGGGAGAGAGAGAGAGAAACAGTTCTATTCTCCCCTTTATAAGAACAGTGGGAAAGAGAGTAAAGTGGGCAGGGATTTTCTTTTTAAAGGGTCCTTTGCACTTGCCTGCAGACTGCATCGTGACTTAGCAGCCATGGAACCCTGGGCTGACCAGAGCACTGCCTGAGTGCATTCTGCCAGGTGACCGGGGCATTTTGCCTGTATCCTTCCACAGGCATCATCACTTAGTGAAGAGCTATTATTGCCAGGGAATGGAGAATCATTCACTTTTGAAGATGTGCCTACTGGTAGGTTTCCCATGCTTTGATGAATGGCCCCCTGTAAAGGGAAGCCTTTTCCTTGAGAGAAGCCTTCCTGCCAGCCTGGTTCTAGAGCCGCATCAGTCCCAAATAAACACACAGGAGGCTATATTAATTATGAAGCTGTTGGCCTTGCTTGTTTCTTACTGGCAAGCTCTGACTTAAGTAATTACCCCATAATTGTTAATCTAAGTATTTCTCTTACTGGAGAACTTTCCGGGCTTCCTACCCCATGGCGTTACATCTCGACTCTTGTGTGTTTCTCCTTCCCAGAGTTCTCCTGGACTCCTAGTCCCAACTATCTAGATTCCTATTGGCCAGCAGTGCTTTATTGACAAATGCACAGGACTTCCCCCCAACAGCCCCTCACCCATACACATGTAAGTCAGACTAACTGGACTTTATATGTTTTCAAAAAAATTGTAAAATTGAATTGGGGGGAAAGGCCATGTTTGGAATATACGTTAGGAATGGGAGGAGATATGGGACATAGATACGACCAAATTTCATTATTTAAGTGTATGAAATGTTAAAAAGAGGAGTCATTAAATATATGCACACATACATACACAACTCTTATAGATTTTGTTGATCTAAATTGTATGTAATTTTAATTTGCAAGCTATTATAAAATTCACACTATTCTTTATTGTAGTACCAAGTAATTAACTGACTCTCAGGGAAGACCTTTAATTTGTCAGAAACCTTATAAGGTGGATTATTGTTCTAACCAGTAAGTGAGTAGAATTCTCATGTGGACAGTGGCTGATATTTTTCTCCATGTTATTAAGACAAAAGTAAGATATGTTTTGGAGGTTTGTTTATGAATTAATAACATCTGCAGTATTTAGTAGTATTTTTCAAAGTCTGTAAAAATATTTCTCTGAAGATTTTAGGCTATTCACAATGTAGCAGGTATAGATATATCCAAACTTTAACATTTATTTTTACTAGCAAATTTTGTTCTTTGAGGGTTTGGAATGTAGTTCTATGGAGGAGTCTCTCCCAATCACAGAGAAGACCCTAACAAGGAGATATAGTTGTCCTACCTTTAAAAGTTTTGACAATAACAATACAATCGAGCATGCTCTAAATTGAACATCTGTTCATTTCTGTTTGCACATGATGCTGGCAAGTGAGAAGCTGAGTGGAAATGTATAGGAGCACATCATTATATCATGTGTCCACCTTAAGTCCACTTACTCCCCATAGGTAATTTCAGCAGTAAAACAACAGAGATGTACTTTGAGTGTAAATTATTTAAGTGCAAATTTACATAAGTCAAATTTTAGTAATGACTGTTTACCAAACTGTCTTCATCAGTGTTCTGTTGCTGTAAAGAAACACCAGGACCATGACAACTCTTATAAAAGAGTTGGGTCTTGCTTACAGTTTCAGAGGTTTAGTCCATTTTCATCATGGTGGGGAGCATATAGGCAGACATGGTGCTAGAGAAGTAGTTGAGAGTTCTATATCCAGATTCACAGGCAGAAGGAGAAGAGTCAATGGGCCTGGCTTGGGCTTCTGACACCTCAAAGCCCACCTTCAGTGGCAAGCTGCCTACAGAAAGCTGTGCCTCCTAATCCTTCCAAGGAGTGACACTCCCTGATGAATAAGCATTCAAATATATGAGCCCATGAGCCCATTCTCATTTAAACTACCATATCGACTGACACCAAGATTTCTAAAAAGAGAATAAGTGGCCTTTGTGTTGACTGGTGTTCAATGCCACTTAATGCTGAATCTTGTGAAAGCTTATTTGCCTTTTATTGTGTAGTTAAATGTCTTATCTCACAAACTCTGTACCATTTCATGTCTTCTCCTGATGCAGGCCTTCTCTAAAGAGCCACCCTCAACTCCTCTGGCTCACAGTTTTACTAACATCCCACATTTGAAAAAGTTGTAGTCTGTCTCTTGATTTGTTAGTATTGAACATATTGCATTGATTTCCTATGTTGCTTTCATACAACCAAATTGCTTAACATAGTTACATAATAATTTATGGTCAAATCAATATCTCTATTTATAATTCTATGAAAATAAAGAGTTATATAGTTAGTGCTTCCCATTTTTTATCAAGTCTTAATTTATTCTCAGTATTAATACTTATAGCTCCTAACTTATTGATCGATTAGCTGATTGATTTCCATATTTCTGTGTAATTGACTCCCATTTATTGCAGCATCTGTTCTCCTGGAATATCAGTGACATTTTCTATGTATTTAATAAAATTAGTTGTGGGTTTAAATAAACACCTAAGAGCTTCTGTCTTTGTTTTCTCTGGCTGTGTAACAAGTTATCATTACACACTTATTTAGGTGCTTGCTGGTCAGGGGGTCCTTTAACTCTTTGTTTATCTTAATATTTATACTGTCTCATCTTTATTTTAAAATTACTTATTTTAAAATTACTGAACCATGTTTTCTTTTTCTAATTTATTCTTTTTATATTGAAAATGCGTATAATATATTCTGAGTATGATTTCTCCTTCTCCATCTCCCAACATTTCCAACCCTCCAACTCTATGCCTCTTTCTCTCTTTCTTTAGAAAATAAACAGGCAAATTAAAAAAATAATTAAAAAACACAAAATAATCCAAAAATCACACATGCAAACATATACAAAATAAAAAACACAAAATCAGAAACCACAATAAACAAACAAAATGAAGTACATTCTATAGAAACACCATTGAGTTGCTTTTGTGTTGTCCATCTACTGCTGGGCCTGGCACCTACTCTTCTTCTTCTTCTTTGTTTTGGAGCCTGTCCTGGAACTTGCTCTGTAGACCAGACTGGCCTCGAACTAACAGAGAGTGCTGAGATTAAAGGCGTGTGCCACCAATGCCTGGTCTTCTTTTTTTAAACATAATTATTTTGATTCTTTGGGAACTTCACATCATACACCCCAATACCACTCATATCTACCCTTCCCCCAAAAGAAAACATAAAATGAAATAATAAAATCAAAATAAAGATAAAAATACAAAAAGAATATTAATTATAACAACAAAAACAAGTAAGTCATGGAGCTCTTGTAGCCAGTCCCTTTACATGTTCTAGCAGGTCACAGATGGTGTACATGTTGAGGAGTGCCAACTCAAAACCCTGGATGTGTGCCTGAGTGATAACTGAGTTGGTCAGTTCAGGCTGAAGGGAGCACACCAGCTTTCCTGCCACAGTGAGGGGATAGGTAGGGCCAGCTTTCCCCGGTAGGGGGGAGGTTGAAAGGGCCACAGCTTTCTATGTGGGGTGGGGCCAGCAAGGGCCGGGATTAGGTCTCCAGAGAGGGAGGACAGACTCTCCATGGTCCCTGTACTTTAACACATGGTTAAGCATATGTTTCAGCACATGATTTGCATAGGCCCTGTGGTAATATGGGTAACAGACATCAACAATAACCTGAGATGCATCAGGACCATGGATCCAGACATGACCATCAAGAGCAGCTTAGATCTGGTTGTCACCATGGTCCCAGGTGGCAGCACAGACCTCTCAGATGGGAACGGGTCAAGCACTAGCTTGGTTACTGGACTCCCATAAGGTCCCAGGTGGCAGCCCAGAACTCAGACCCCTTGTGGCTTTTGGTGGTAACATGAACCATGGATAGCAACGGCTCCAACTGACAAGGAACTACATACCCAGACATGGTCCTTGGCAGCAGCCTGGGTTTGGATGCTGCTTTGGCTGGGGCCTACTCTTAAGTGCGGCTTATAACCTCAGTAAACCACATTGGAGAAAACCAATATTTCATTTGGAAGTTGACCCACATTTGTTACATATGTAACAAGTAATGACCTCATTCTCCTTTACAATTTTCCTTCCCTCTTTTTACCTGTATTACATTTTAAGTGAGTATATAATATTTTCATGCTGTGTTTTTCCCCCAGAACACTGGATACTGTGTATTTCCCAGGCACTGACCCAGATCTGTGGCCTAGGTATTCATGGCCATCATTCCGCTTTTTCCTCTTTTTGCTGCCTGATGCTGTAAACTGCTGAGTTGTCAACATAGTTATGAACATTGGAATTGCTGTTGGATTATTCTTTCTAACTTGATAATTCTACACTCTCTGTTGCCATTTTTTTATTCAGACTTTCCATTTGCCATTCCCTTGCTTTCCCACCTAAAGCTTTGCTGGTGGTTTAAAGGAACAACTCTTAGTTTTCCCAGTGCTGCAGCACTTTAATACAATACCTTATGCTGTGGTAACACCCAACCATAAGATTGTTTTCTTTGCTGCTATTATGAACTGTTATGTAAATATCTGTGTCTTCTGACATTCATAGGTGACCCCTGTAAAAGGATCATTGGACTCTGCAAAAGGGGTTGTGATCCACAGGTCAAGAACCACTGATTTAAAGGTGCCATTAGTCTTGATTTCTCAGTGACTTGGGCAACATTACTCAGCTGTGATTCTTGGCTCCTAGGTAGCCACATGTTCTTTCATCTTGAAAGTTAAGTTCAGCATAATTTGCTGAAACACGTGTTCTACTGTTTTTTAAGGAAGAAAGATTTTATTCAGTTCAGGTTTCTATCTGATAGTCTACATGGCAGGACATCACAGTGACAAGAGCTTGAAGAAGTATCTTACTACATCTTAGTCAAAAAGCAGAGAGCTACAAATGTATGGTTGCTAGTATGCGGCTCCCTTCTTCCATTTTATCAAGGATCTCCTGCCCAATGAATGCTTCTGCCAACAATTAGGTAGGGCCTCCCACATAGGTTAACATAATTGAGATTCCTCCAAAGGCATGCCCAGAAACATATCTCCTAGTTATTCTAGACATGCTAGTGTTGATTGATAGTATGTTGAGGATAGCCAGACTCCTGTTCCTCACTCAGTTCTGGTCTTTTAAAAGAAAAATGGAAGATGACAGATGCTGTGCATAAACAGTCACATAGGGGACTTTTCCTTTCATTGCTCTCAGGAGAGCACAACTGGGCTGGATTTCTAACATTTTTAACCTGAAAATCTTGTATGACTTATTGAAATGGAAACCTGATGGCTTAACCTTCTTTGTGATTTGCCAAAATAATTTATTTCTATAATATGATCAACAAACATGGGGACTGCTCCCTGACAACTCCTCAGAAAGAAAAATAAAATGTAAAGTATAGAAACACTTGTAAATATGGCAGAAAATGTGGCAGAGAGACAGAAGGAAAAAACATATCAGACAGGTGTCAGATTGTAGCAGGGGACATGGAGAGTAGACGTGGACACCATATAGAGACAGTTGTGATGCAGAAGCAGGGAACCAAGAGGGAAGACATGGACAGCATAAGGAGACAGTGTGATACTGTAGTAGGACACATTGAAGACAGATATTGATACCATATTGGACTGTGAAAATGGTTTCACACAGCTCCTTGGAACTTCCCCTACCATCTCAGTCTTCTTTGATAATTATGCACTTGAATAATTTGAATGCAGTTTTACTAATTATTGTAGCATTAAAATGCAAAAAGTATCCAAGTACCCCAAGAAATCATGACTCCAATCATTAAAATAATGAATTAAAATTGAGGTCTGACATTCTCAAATATATATATTTAAACATAATTATTTTGATTCTTTGGGATTCTATGTGACTGTTTATGCACATGGGTTTAGTACAAATGGACTGAGAAGAACCAAATCAGGATTGACACAAAGTATCACCCTCAAGGCTCATGAACACACTTTCTCACTTAAGAAAGATAATATGAAGAAATGAAATGCCATGCTTAATTACCTCTTTGAATCAGACCCTTGAGGGATGATGATAAAGAAAATGGAGAAAATGATAATGATGGCGCTGGGTGTTGCTAAAATTCCTTAGGGAAAACTGTGATGTAAACAACATCTACATCTTCCTCCTAAGAGCATAAATCAAAGCGTGTTCCAATTTCAACGTGGTCAACCACAGAGGACCAATGAATTTATTGTTTTTGAGGGGAGTACTTTACAGCAGTGGACTATAAGAGTGTATGGTGTGTGTGGGAACATATGGTGTGAAGACACATATATTGTGGCATGCATGCAGAAGTTAAAGGCCAAATTGGTGGAGTTAGTTCTCTCCTTCCCCCTTTACAAGAGTTTCGTAGATTCAGCTTGGGTGATTCCATGCGCAGCAAGCACATTCACTTGCTGAGCCATCTTGCCAAACCACATTTAGTTTTTGGCACAATATTCTAAAGTATAACAGATGGCTTTAAGAATTACATGAAATAAACAAAAATCTCAAATAAAGAATATTTAACAAGCATTTAGAGAAAGTGTAAGAAAGGATTTTTCAAGCAAGCAATGCATAGGTTAAGGCCAAAAAGGAAAAGAAAAAAAAAAGAAAATTATCATTAGCTGTGTCTGTATCCATGGTGTCAAGAATCAATAGGCCCTACCATTCTATAGTATGTTTTCCTATGCATACTCAACTTCATGATTCAAATCTTATTGTCAATGTTAGTGTACACCAAAATGTCACCTGCTCCTCCTTCTCTTCCAGTATCTCCTGATATTTCCTTCCATTCTTTTCAGTACCAAATAACGAATTCCCCGTGTCAATGATGGTGTTTACTCCAGTTCATTGTTGAAATATGGAAGAACATCTAATGGTGAGGGAATTGCATGGAGAGTTTACAAGTTAAACTAGAGACAGCTCTACCATATGGTTCCTCTATACCACTTATCGGTATTTACTCAAAGGGAACCAAATCAACTTATCACAGACATACCTGCATACCAGTGCCTGTTACAATACTATTCACAATAAGTAAGTTGTGGAACCAATGAGGAATGATAAATAGTTTGGTGTCTACACACAACTGATTATTGTATAAAGAGAAATGAAGTTATATCACTAGTAGAAAAACATTACATTTGGTGATGATATTAAGTGAATTAACTCAGACTTAAGAAGATAAATATCACATTTTCTCCATTTGTGCCTCCTATATATTATGTAGATACATAGAATCATGTATAACCACATATGGCTGTGTCAAGTTAAATTAGAAAAATTGTCTAGCACAACAAAAGTTTTTAATGTTAACTTATGTCATTTTGAACTTTGTCTTTGATAGCCATGGCAACTAGAACAGTTTTGGAAAACAATGAATACTTTTTTTAAAAAAATTGTTTGGTAATTTAATATATGAATATAATAAATTTTGATCAAATTCACCTCCATTTCCTTCCCTTACTTTTCTCTGTTAGCCTACTTACCTTTTCCCCACCAAAGTTCATGTGCGTTTATTATTATTTTTTAACATACTGAATCTACGTATACTATCTATATGTACTTGGGTATAGGACAATTTATTCAAACTTGAGTATCTTCTCAGTGGCAACATAACTGAAGAATAAAATGACTCTCAATCCTTATTAGCCATCATTTCTAATAGATCCTCAGCTTGAGGAGGTGGTTTAAAACCCTCCAACAATGCTGGTATCTTAGAAGACTTGATCTTGTACACGCAATAACAGCTTTTGCAAGTTCATAGACACATTGGTCATGTCATGTTGAGAATATATTGTTTTGCTGCAGAACCCCAGTACCTTTGGTTCTTGCAATCTGTCTACCCTCTTCTATGATGATCCTTGAGTGTGATATAGGTGTCCTATATGGATATAGGTGTCTATGATTGGCTAGGTTATGAGCTCCATGGGAAGCTAAATGGACAGACTAATAAACTTCCTCCTAAGTTCTTGTCTTCAATAAATAGTTGAATACATCTCTCAACCTCTTCAGGGAAGCTTCTCTTTTTGCAGTAGATTAATAGTGAAACCCATAGTGGCCAATGCAAGAATTGAGATGTTTAATTTTAAAACCAATATTAACGAGTTTCTCATTGAAGGATTTCATCAAGTTGGAGGGGTGAATATAAACATTCTATCCTTATTTTATCTATTGAATTTTCAGTAGTAAACTGGCAGTCACCTATAAAGAGATCATTGATACTTTCTCATTGCGTATACATTCTTTGCTATAACTAGTTCAAGTTGTGTATGTGTGCATTTTCAAGAGTTCTAAAAAATTCCTAAGTAAATATAAAGAAAACAATCTTAATAAGTATATATCTGAAGATGGAAACAAGGAAATAAAACATTTTCCTTTGTGTTCCAACTCTAATGTGCTAGGAAGTGCTTGTGTAACTAATCAGATGCCTACAGAGGAAAAACCAGGGAGCCATTAATGGAATTCCATACATGCTTACTAAGTTTTTCCTATATCTGATGTTGAAGATAGATTGATTGTTTTAATTTTTTTTTTTGGTTTTTCAAGACAGGGTTTCTCTGTATTGCTTTGGAGCCCATCCTGGAACTTGCTCTGTAGACCAGGCTGGCTTCAAACTCACAGAGATCTGCCTGCCTCTGCCTTCTGAGTGCTAGGATTAAAGGCATGTGCAACCAATGCCTGGCTGTTTTTAACTTTTATTTCAGCTTTTCTTACAAGAGAGGTTGTCATTTTCATAATATGTCATGTACTCAAGCATATCTTATCATTACCAGATAATTTCCAGGTTCAAAAAATTTAAAAAGGGAAGATGCCTTCAAAGTATGCTTGAATTTTGCTATTGAACACTCTTGTTGGTTTATGAGCAAAACCAACACAAGCACAATAATCTAGACATGAAAAAGAATCATTGATAACGTTACAAGGATCCCACTTTTGCATATATGTATGTGTATGCATACATATCACCTTTTTGCGCTATAACAAATCAAACTCCCTCTATAAAATATATGAAATGAAATAGACTTCTACATGCTCAGACATTTTCATTCCAGTTGTTATAAAAATGAGTCTTTCTATTGTTTTATATTCTAGTTCATTTTAATTAGGTAGTCATTCCTGTTCAAGTAAATTGAAGCTAAAAAGAAGCAACCATGGAGGTAGTGTTTTTGCTGGCCAAACCTGCAGGATAAGCTGATGGGCAACATTCTTCCATGCAATTTTTAGTGTGGATCAGACATTTAATAAAAGCTAAATCAGAAGTATCTAATAATGTTGTTGTGGTGCAATCTTTGTCTGCCCTGGAGCTTGTCTCATGAAACTACTGCACAAGTAGAAAAATTGAAAAACTGGTGGAAATTCTTATACAGAACCATTATATTCTGACTTGTAGACCTCACAAAATGGAACTGATGAAGTTAAGAGCATAGTGCACAAAATATTCATCTGTGTTATTTATTGAAGTAGGAGACAAAGTTTCCACACAGAAGGCTTCTTCTTTATAAAGTAGCATTCATGTGGAGAAGATTAAAAGTTAAGCTAAGGGAAATCATTATAAATAATCCCTTTAAAATGAATCCAAGCCTTCCTAGATTTACTTCCTTACTGAATTGACTATTTTACCATCTTCCTTTGCTGTAGGCAGTTTTGTGGCTTACTATTCTAAGTTATTGACTCTAACTGCTTCCTTGTGCCTTCAATTCACTGAGAAGACTCCAGAACTATGAGAAACTTGTTATGCCTGTCTTTTCTTTTTTAAAGATAATTTATTTATATTTTATGTGCATTGGTATTTTACCACATGTATGTCCCTGTGAGGTTGTCAGATCTTAAAGTTACAGACAGTTGTGAGCTGCCATGTGGGTGCTGGGAATTGAACCTGGGTCTTCTGAAAGAGTAGTCAGTGCCCTTAACCATGGAGCCATCTCTTCAGCCCTGCTTTTTTCTTGATCTAACACCAGTTTAATTTTTGTCTGTGTGGAACTTTGGGAAGATGGAATAGAAGTGGAATTGTACTGTTTTATTCCTTGTGTCATTATCTTCAAAGGACTACTTTATGAGTGTATGACTTCTGCAGTGGCAGGCAGCCTAACCCACAGAGAGGATTCACTCATGAAAGGGCTCTGCCTTTCATGCCACTGTCATCTTGGTATTCAGAATAATTTTTCGTTGTGATGGCTGAGCCATTTCTCCAGTCCTCAGAATAATTTTTTTAGGATTGTGTAGACATGCACAGTTTGCACTTCCTCCTAAGACTGTAATTCTAGTGAATCTACTAGTCTCTGGAGAGACTCCAGTGATCCACAATATGAGAGGGCTGCATCTGTGGGGAGTGGGCAGGGTGATGGCAGTCAAGAGATGTCACAATGTTTCTCTCAATCAGAAATTGCTCTAGTTAAAAAAAAAAGATGTGGTGATGCTGATTTCAGTGCTACTAAACATGAACAAGCAGAGATACTTACAAGGCTCTTTCTTCCTTTTGTCATTGCCCAGAACAACCCAACCATTTGCTGGAAAGGATAAAATGGAAATGGGGAAGGAGGCACCAGTACCTCTCTTTTGATTTCAATCATTCTGTACAGCAGTAGCTAACAGAAGAGTGGGCTGGCGAAGGGATCACATAGTGGAGGGTGTGGCAGAAACAGTGGAATTTGTGAGCATCAGCTGTTCTAAGTGCATAGTGTGTTTACAGACATACTCAGAAAGTCAAACTGCTTCTGGCTTACTTCTCAGGCTTCTGTGATGCTTAATCTTGGTTGCCACTTTGATGAGATTTAAAAGCACATAGAAGGTATGTGTTTGTTTTTGTCCATATTTCCAAAGAGGTTTAACTGGGGTGGGAGGAGGACCCACTCTGCATATGGATATCACTATACCATGGACAAGGGTTTGAGAGAGTGGTGCACCAGACTTTCATTTCTTTCTTCTTCCTGACTCTGGACACAATGTGATAAGCTCCTGTGCTCGGTTTACACTGTTATCAGTCTCTCTTACCACCTCAAACTATGAATCCTGAGTACTCTTCACTTTTACAGTTGTCATTTTCTCATAGCAGAGAGTACTGAAATTTGGTATCTAGGGGTTCGGTTGCTGGACCTCTGAACCTTGTTTTCAGGAAGAATGTGAAAATATTTGGACATAAAGGCTAGAACTGCCCTTGAGTACTGCAAACAAAGCTTAATAGGACATTATGGAAGAAGTAAGTGAAACCAAAATTCCAAGAGAAAATCCAGACAATAGAGCATTTGAAAGACAACAAATACTAAGTTAGATGGACTAGAAGCCATTGGTACTACATGCCTAAATTTATCCATGTCCTGAAGAAATTCAAGACATTATAGCATCAAGAATATTTCATGATTAGTACTTACTGCCCCTAGCTCTACACTGAGAAAGGGCAGAATAATATGAAAATGTGTGATAGATGAAAACAACCATTGTGAGTTGAAAGATGCATACAAAGTAGGTGTGTACATAGCAGCTATAAGATTTTAAAAGGTTAGTGTTATTAAAAAAGTAACCCTTTTCACTATGGTAATTCACAAACTGGTGGCTCTAACTTTTGAAACCACTAGTTATTTGTGAAAGATCCCAAAACAAGAATACCACTGAAAGGATTCTCTGCAGAAAACCACCTCCCAGGGAAGTATTTTAGCAGATTCACCTGCCAAGGCACACTGAGGTCATTATAGGTGTTAGAAAGGGGCAAACAACATTTTCAAGTGGCTGCAGATTCAGCAATGACTGAACCATCCATATGGTTCTCATTTTTTTTTTAAGTAGAAGCACTTTATTGTCAAACTGACATGTGAATACAATAAGTTTGGCATATTTAAGTACATACTTTTTATAATAATTTTTATTTAACTTTTTACACATGTTATTCTCAGTTCCCTCTTTGTCCCCTCCTCCCCCCACTCCCCAATACTCCCAACCCCACTCTCCTTCCCCACTCCACTCCCCAGGGAGGGTAAATTATTCCATTAGGGATTTTCAGAGTCTGTCATATCATCCCGGGCAGAGCCTAGGTTCTCCCCCATGTGTCTAGGCTGAGAGAGCATCTCTCCATGTGGAATGGGCTCCCAAAGTCCATTTATATGACAGGAATAAATATTGATCTACTGTCCAAGGTCCCATAGATTGCTGAGGCCTTCTCTTTAACACCCAGGTTGGGAGGGTCTGGATCAGTCCCTTGCTGGCCTCTCAGTGGTCAGTCTGGGGTCCATGCATTCCCCCTTGTTTGAATTAGCTGCCTCTGTGGGTTTCTTCACTCGGGTCTTGATTCCTTTACTCATCACTCCTCTTTGCAACTGGGTTCCAGGAGTTAAGTTCGGTTTTCTGCTGTGGATGTCTGCCTCTGCTTCCTTCAGCCACCAGATGAGCGTCCTAGAATGGCATATAAGCTAGTCATCAATCTCATTATCAGGGGAGGGCATTGAGGTAATCTTAATGCCAGTTGGCATCATTTTTGTAGATCTCTGAAAATTTCACTATGGCCAGATCTCTCCTCTAACCTGTACTGACTCCCTCTATTGTGGTATCTCTCATCATTCTCTCCTCTATTCTTACTCAGACTCAACCTTACTGTTCCCCGTGTCCTCCTCTCTCCTCCTCTTCTCACCTTTTTCTCCTAACTCCCTCTACCCTCGACTACCCCCATGCTCCCAATCCCCTCAGGAGAGCTCATCCCATTCCCCTTCTCCAGGTTACCATGCATATCTCTCTTAGGGTCCTCCGTGTTTCCCAGACTCTCTGGTGGTGGAATTGTAGTCTGGCAATCCCCTGCTTCATGTCTAAAATCCATATATAAATGAGTACATAGCATCACCATCCCTGACTTCAAGCTCTACTGTAGAGCTATAGTTCTGAAAACAGCTTAGTATTGGCACAAAAACAGACAGATAGACCATTGGAATTGTATTGAAGACCCTGATGTTAACCCAAACACCTAAGAACACCTGATCTTTGACAAAGAAGCTAAAACTATACAATGGAAAAAACAAGGCATCTTCAACAAATGGTACTGGCATAACTGGATATTGACATGTAAAAGATGGCAGATAGATCCATATCTATCATCATGTACAAAACTTAAGTCCAAAGACCTCAGCAAAAATCCAGCCACACTGAACCTCTTAAAAAAGAAAGTAGGAGGTACCTTTGAACAAACTGTTACAGGAGAGCACTTCCTGAACATAACACCAGTAGCATAAACACTGAGATCAACAATTAAAAAATGGGACCTCCTGAAACTGAGAAGCTTCTGTAAGGCAAAGGACACAGTCAACAAGACAAAACAACAGCTCACAGAATGGGAAAAGATATTCACTAACCCCACATCTGACAGAGGGCTGATCTCCAAAATGTACAAAGAACTCGAGAATCAAGTCTCCAAAACACCAAAGAATCCAATTAAAAAGTGAGTACAGAGCCGGGCATTGGTGGCGCACGCCTTTAATCCCAGCACTTGGGAGGCAGAGGCAGGCGGATCTCTGTGAGTTCGAGGCCATCCTGGTCTACAAAGCGAGTTCCAGGAGAGCCTCCAAAACAATACAGAGAAACCCTGTCTCGAACCCCCCCCAAAAATAAATAATAAAAAAAAAGTGAGTACAGAACTAAATAGAGAATTTTCAACAGAGGAGTCTGAAATGGCTGAGAGACACTTGAGAAAGTGCTCAACATCCGTAGCCTTTATAGGGAAATGCAAATCAAAACAACTCTGAGATACCATCTCACTCCTGTCAGAATGGCTAAAATCAAGAACACTAATGACAATTTATGCTGGAGAGGTTGTGGAGAAAGGGGAACACTCCTCCACTGCTGATGGGAATGCCAACTCATACAGCCACTTTGGAGATCAGTATGAAGATTCCTCAGGAAAATGGAAATCAGTCTACCACAAGATCCAGCATATGCCCAAAAGATGCAGATTTATACAACAAGGACATCTGTTCCACTATGTTCATAGCAGCATTATTTGTAATAGCCAGAACCTGGAAGCAACCTAGATGCCCCTCAACTGAAGAGAGCCGGGCGTTGGTGGCACATGCCTTTAATCCCAGCACTCGGGAGGCAGAGGCAGGCGAATCTCTGTGAGTTCGAGGCCAGGCTGGACCAACAGCCTCTAAAACAATACAGAGAAACCCTGTCTCGTAAAAACCAAAAAAAAAAAACAAACCAAAAACAAATATATTTTCTTCTCAAGACTTCATTATATAACCATTATAACTTGTATTTTGCATAAGATCTTCTATATTTGTAAATAATCACTCACATGTTTCCTGGAGATGTGTACTTTCTTCTTGCCTAGTCATCTAGTGCATTTTCAGTTAAGAAAATGATAACTCCAAGTTTCTAAAATGTTTTCTATGTTCCCTTACGTAGGTGCCAAAGAAAAGTGATTTGGATTTCTTATAATTGTTACAAAAGACCATACAGCAGCATAAGTGGACCTAAACACTTATTCCTCACTTGAAGTTACAATTTTATATGCATATAGCAGGAGCTTGGTTTGCCTTATTTCAAAGACCGAGAGTTAGATGCTGGTTGCTAGTGATTATTGTGCCTTTAAAATAACAACTTTAAAAGCATAACACCCTGAAAAACTAATCAGCAGGAGTATTTGTGTGTGTGTGTGTGTGTGTGTGTGTGTGTGTGCTTCTCTAAGGACACAGTTCTCTTTTGGTTAATTCTACTTCTTATTTGTAAAACTCACTTTTCAAGAAAATTGTTCTGTCATTAGAAGTGATTAATCCACCTCCAGATTTTCTATCATCTCTGCATTTAATTAACATGGTGTGTTCCTTCCTTTGAGAGATTAGCAATTAAACAGTTCCAACTCATCTCACCAACATACACCTGAAAATTAAAATAGATGCCTGTTCTTAATTGCTACTGCATCATGGTCTCCTTGAATGATGACCTTCAATTGGTTTTCATCTCTCTTTTTTGTAGATTTTCATTCATATAAAGAGTCACTTTAAATAATTTTCTGAGATTTTCAGAGACAGATTTCTAAGCTTTGGTAATCATGAACTGAATTAAAATAGATGCACTCCTATTAATATTCACATTAAGGGTATACAATAAACATTCATTTCATAAGCAAAACTACAAGTTTAAAATGAGGTGAAGTTGAATTTGAGACCAGTGCTTGCCACCTAAGAGTCTGAATAAACTATGCAGAATAAAACAGAAAAATCAGTGGCCTAGTCTTCTGCATTGTGGAACTTTTCTTATTCAGAACCTTGGTTTCACTAAGTGATCAATTTTTAATTTTTATTACTGGTATACTGAGTGTGTAAAGTGATAGAAGTGTCAAGGTTTTCTTGCAGATAGTTCAATGACTCCGTTTTTGTCAAAAATTTTTTGGTTGCCAATGAGAATTTTCTTATTTAAAATCAACCCTGCACAATGATCCCTGAGCATTGGGACTGGGCTCCACAACTCTGTACTTTGATCAGTTGTGGTTTTCTGCAATGGTCTCTATCTGATGCAAATAGATGTTTCTTTGATGAGTAAAATTTGTAAGTAACATTTTACTATGATGACATTGCCTTATTTCTGTCACTCAGGATCAGTCTCAGGGGCTATGAAGAATGAAGCTTCCAGAATCAAGAGAAAGAGCACTTCATAAGCAAATCTATTAGAGAACAAAAGAAGGAAGAACTCTGCGGAGGCTCCAAGAGTTAGAAGCAAAAACATTTAATTGACAGAGTCTGAGGTTTTAAAAGAATGATGAATGCTTGATGTCATCTTGTGCATATGATGACAGATTTCTTCCTGCCACTAGACTCATAGACATGGACTGATATGTTTGTCACAAGGCTATTGAATTCAGAGCCTGGCAACCATGAAGTGGGGCTATTTGTGTCTACTTACATTACAAATGTTCATGTACTTCTCCAAGACCTTCTTCTTACTGTCTTGGGTTCCTCTGACACCCATGTTAAAACTATTTAAGCTAATCATTTCAATAAAGGGCAAGAATTTGTTTTGGCTCATGGATTTGGAGACTTAGGCTGTGGTACTTATTTGATCCTATGGTAAGGCAGCAAGTCATGGTGACAATGAGATAGAACAAAATCACTCAGTGGCCAGGACTCAACAAAGACAACGCAAGAGGCTAAGACCATGTAGTGACCTTAAGAGCATACCTTAAAGGACCTAAGGATCTCTTCTAGAGCTATCTCTCAGAAGTGTCACTCTGGGAACTAAATATTTAATACATAGTTGGTTGGGAGTGTGCATTCAGTATGTACACCATAGCAGTTGGTGAAGTATATTTTGTGGAAGAAAGAGTATCATTAAGATGTCTCCTTAAGTGACAACACTAGCTAAAAGGAAAAGGAAAGAAGACAAAGCAAACCAATATAACACTATGGTGCTGCTCTCCAGTAGGCTCTGCCTTAGTGCCCACTGTTTACGTGACATCTCCACACTGTCCTTTCAGTGTATCCTAAAACAAATAAAGGATCTTCCCAACCAAGACTTCTGGTGGCAGATACAACACTCATCATAGGTGGTACCTCCTCCACCAATTTGTAAAGCCAGGATTCTCATTCTGACATGTCTTTGTCTTTCGGGCTCAGATGTCAGGCCTCTATTCACCCCCAAGCTAGGTCTGTCTGTGCTTGTATTATGTCCTCTACTTACTATACCTATTAGTTATTTCAGCAATCAATTGAGATTAAAATGTGTTATGACTCACACACTTATTTCACTTTATAGAGTAAGAAAAGCACATGAACTGAAAATAAAATTACTTGTGTTCTGGCCATATTTCCATGCCTTATTTCATTGCTACTCAGCAATTAGCAGACCCTCAGAAAAGAGCTGTTGTATTGAGAAGAAACATGACTGCTATTAAAAATGAGCATGAAAATGATTTCATGGAGCCGGGCGTTGGTGGCGCACGCCTTTAATCCCAGCACTCAGGAGGCAGAGGCAGGTGGATCTCTGTGAGTTCGAGGCCAGGCTGGACCGACAGCCTCCAAAACAGAGAAACCCTGTCTCGTAAAACCAAAAAAAAAAAGATTTCATGGATGTCTCTGATCTTCTTTGGTGGTTTTGTGCTGAATATGAAGATGTCTGCAAAGAAATGAGTCTGGCTGGCCAGAGTCATTACTTGATGGAGATCCTGACAGCTCTGATTAGATTTCTACACAAGGAAGGAAGAAACATTTATGTGTTAACATTTGAGAATTGGTAAAAGAAAAAAATAGACTATCAGGACTATTACAAGAATTGGTCCCTAAGAAAGGAATAATTTTAACTACAGAATCGTTTATCTGATATTGATTTGAGGTAGATGATGAGCAATGCTATATCTTGGAAATACTTAAGTACAATTATTGTCTATAATATCCTGGGAGATAGAGTATGTGATTCATGTATCAGAAACTGTAGTCAAAGTAATTGGAGAAGATATTGAGGTGTGAATATATTATCTGCTACAATAAACTGTATTGGCATGTTACTCAAAGACAGAGAAAAACTAAGAATATATGGCTAATTTTCAAAAGACTTCAATGCTCAAAGGGTTGAAAATTCCAAAGCATTGGGAACATAAAAAGAAAGAAATAAAGGTTTCTGAGCTATAGTATTACTATAACTAAACTTCGTGGCCATGATCAGGTAATTTTTTTTTGTTTGTTTTCTCTTCTCAGAAGCTGATATAGGCAAGGACTGAGAAAGCAAATTTTATCTTCTGGGAATATACATTGGTGTAGTTAGTTATAGGTGAATAGAACAGTTTGTAAGTAAATTAATCAGATGCTCATTGATTTATCTAGAATTATAGTGAGAAAGAAATTATTAGTCAAAGAAATAGTGCCAGATACCAGTTAAGGGATTGAGTCCTGTTGAACAAGGGAGAATTCTCCAACAAGTCAGGTCTAGAGCAACTCAGAAGAGAAAATACCTTTCTATCAGATGACAACATTAGATTCTCAGGTATCAGATAGAACCAGTGCAGAGGGGTTGGCAAATCCTGCCCTGCAGGAGTCCAGGGTAGGCAGGAGTCCATGGTGGCCTATGTTTGCCTATTACTCCTCCAAATAGCATGTTTAGTGCAACAGTCCTGTTCTTGTTTATGGAGCGAGACAGCTTCCATTTTGTTCTTTTGTTGGTCTTTAGGCAAGCTGCTTCCCCACATGGGCTGCCCCTCTGAGGGAGGGGCCAGGATGGTGGGTGGGGGTTGGGAGAAATCTCTGATGGCCTTCTAACTCCTTCATCTTTCCAGTAGTCCACTTTTCACCTTTTTTCCTCAGACTTGGAGGGAAATGTCTTCTTTGTGCCAGATGGCCTGCACCACTAACAGCTAGTTAACAACTCAGTCCTCAAAGCAGCCCTTAGTTTTCATCTTGACTGCATTTGAAACGAAAACCCACGCAACTGGGTGCAGCTATGAGGGATTTTTCTTGATTGATTTTCATCATTTGAGGTAGAAAGAAAGGCCCACACCAAATCTTGATATTTTTATTTGCAAAGATTCGTCTTAAACCTGGGCGGTTCCTTCTGGTGGCCGTCTATATAAAGGACACGGAAGAAAGAAGTGAAGCACTTGCTGCTGGTCAGCTTGCCCTCATGCTCACTGGCAACTTCATTCCTCATTCCTTTTAGAGACCACTTCCTGGGTTTCTGAGTTATGCTGAAGACAGACATCTAGCCTCATGAACTGAACAATTACTGGAATCTCGAACTTTGTGAGGTAGACAAACATTATGGGCCTAGCTGGGTCACCACTCTAATAAATACTCAGCCCCTCGTGTGTGTGTGTGTGTGTGTGTGTGTGTGTGTATGTGTGTGTGTGTGTGTGTGTGTGTGTGTAGATATTCTACCAGTGCTGTTCTTGTGGAGAGCCCTGACCACTCTAATAAATACTCAGCCCCTCGAGTGTGTGTGTGTGTGTGTGTGTGTGTGTGTGTGTGTGTGTGTGTGTGTAGATATTCTACCAGTGCTGTTCCTGTGGAGAGCCCTGATTAATACATCCCTGCCTCCACTTCAGGTGGTGAACTTGGAGACCATGTTTTGCCACACGCGGAGACTGAAGGAGTCTGGTCTTTGTGTGTGTGTGTGTGTGTGTGTGTGTGTGTGTGTGTGTGTGTGTGTGTCCTGAATACATGAGGGATTACGGTGGCGGTTGCCACCGCCTCAATATTTTAGACTGTTCTCTTTCAGGATTTAGCATGACTTTATAGTCTGCGCTGGTTAACAGTTGAGTCAGATCACTCTTATGCTCAAGTTCAAGTTGACATGCTCTCTCCTAGCTCAGTAAAGGGACTCCCCTACCTCCTTAGCCCATGGTAGCTCTGCAGGAGCGGGAGTGGCTTCCTGTGCTCAGCTTTGAGCAGGACAGTAGGTGGCGGCATTGTAGAGAGGTTTAGGAGTCCAGAGCTCGCTCGGAAATGAATTCTTGAACACTGTTCTGTTCGCTGTACTTGAGCTCTGATCCATAAAGCAGGCTGAGGGTGAATCCTCCCAAACCTAAGAGATGATGAGGAAACCGGAATCCCAGAGCACAGCTTTTAACATCCGATGCCAAGCATCTGTTACTTGAGGGCGGTGACTCCGTGATACAGATCTCTGGAAGTCTGTTTTCTAGGCTGTAGAATGCAATACCCGACCTCAAGTGTGAAGGGGCAATCAGCACTTGTTTACGGAATGTCTAAATTTCAGACTTTGTTGAGAAATGCAGTTTCTTCCCTCCCTCCCTCTCGCACTCTAAGCCACCTCGCATTGAATTTCTCCAGGGCTCTGATGTGTCTCTGCATCTGTTTTTAGGAACTATAGCCTTCTGCTTTGTGCATTCAGTGACTCCCTAAAATGAAGCCTGGTTTCTTACTCGGAGGCTTAAAGCGCCTGCTCCCATCTCTCTTTTTTTTTTTTTTTCACCCTCGGCGTGAAATGAAATCGATTGTGTGTTCATCAAGAGTGGCTTAATTGTCAGTACTTCTGATTGAGATTCCTTATTATCTCTCAGTACCTTCCTGCGGGAGGGATCTTTCTAGTTTCTGGAAATCTCAGTGGTTTTTATGCTTCTAGGCTAATACTAGTTTCTGGGATGCCTTGTTTCTGGGATGCCTTGTCCCAGTTACTTTGTTGGTGTACCAAATAGACTCCTTTCAGTCTCCCCTCATGCTGGCCTGAGTGGAGCATTTGTAAATCTATTTCAAGGTAGGTGAGACATCGGGGACTTTACACACAGAGGGCTCATCCCTGTCTAGTGCAGCAAGTGCCCTTTGGGAATGATTTATGCAAGGTGGTTTTCCTCTGCTAGATCATGAACTCAGAGTTCGAGGGTCTGACTCTCACTGCAGTCCTGAAGTATTCCTCCCTCCAGCATTCTGTCTCTGTTTACATAATGAATTTATGTAAGGTCATGATCCTGGGAATTCTCATCGCTGAAAACATTTCCCAGCCTCTGGTTTGAGCTGTTCTTCCACGTGGACACTCTACTACTGTTTCCTCCTGTGAGATGTCATTTTACATAATTCTCTATAGTCAATTTTCTTCTGAAAGCAGGCTGAGGATCTTAGGCACTGCCTGGCTTGTTTAGGGAGTGGTCAGGGTTAGTGCCCTGCTCAGCAAATGCCCAACCATGTCCCCCTGATGGAAGCACACATAGGAAGTATTTTAGTACCATGGAACCTTATTTTGTGTGGGGACATGCACACATACCCTTGTAATAATGCAACTGGTAGCCTTGTTCATTTTCTTGCAGATATGTACACACACAGTTTTCCCAAACCATATACTTGAAAACATCAGCACTCCCTTAACCTGTTCCCTGCATCTGGCTACATGTACCCCATCTCTGCACTGCAGTTAAAGTTTGAGACATTTGAATTTAGACAGTTTCTATTCAAGTGCATTGGCAATGTATCTAGGCATAAACAATATGTGGGTCAGTCTAGCGTGGGTGCACATGGGTCAATACATAACTGTGTCTCCTAGTAATCTTTTATGGAGTCTATCTTATTTACCATTTTATGACTGTGCATAACTGGACAGGCATATGATTAAAATTGGATGTTATGGGAAGGGACCTACAGAATATGAAAAGTGAGTATATGAGCTAATGTTCAGAAAAAAAAAACAACATAGTCACTATACCTCTTACTAGCCAAACTACCCCTCCTCTTGAACCCTATAAAATGAAGGTCCCTGAGTATTCACACTCATGGGGCTGACTGTCAGTCTTGACTCTGTTTCTGTTTCCCCTGATAATCTCACCAGAATTGTATTGTGAGTAAAATTATCTCCATTACTTCGCACATCTGTATTATTTTCAATGCTTTGGATAAGAGGCCAACAACCTGGAAATACTTGGTCTTGACCCTGACCAGTAACATTCTCAGGTGAGTAGAGGGCTCAGGGGATGCAGTGAAGATGGTGCCAGTGTGTGACCTCCTTTCTCTTCATTCATATCTTCATCCGTTTCATACTCTTGGAATCCCAATATAAAATCCCACAAATCTTAAACTTGGTTGCAGAAAATAGTGAAATCAAAGCCTTCACCTACAGTAATTTCATTTGGCATTCAGTTCTCTCATCTTCATTTGCCAAAAGTGATAACAAGCAATATTTTAATTAATACTATCTGAAAATAATATTCAGTTTTACTTAAATAGGTAAAGAGTAAAGTGTAGAAAATCTAATTTGGAAATAAAATAAATAAAATAAAAAGAATAGAAAGATGAAAACAGCTTTAACTTTTTATTATTTTTTATTTAAAGTAGAAACAAACTTGCTTCACATGTCAATCCCAGATGCATCTTCCTCCACTTCCCCTTACTCAAGCCCTTCAACTCCCACCCAATCCCCACTCCACTTGCCAGGGAAGGTGAGGCCCTATATGGGGGATCTCCAAAATTTGTCATATCATCCAGGGCAGGGTTTAGACCCTCCCCCATGTTTCGAGACTGAGAGACCATCTCTCCATATGGAATGGGCTCCCAACGTCCAGTCGGATGCCAGGAATAAATACTGATCTGGTACCTGAGGCCCCAAAGATTGCCGAAGCCTCCTCACTGAAACCCATGTTCAAGGGGTCTGGATCAGTCCCATGCTGGCCTCTCAGCCATCAGTCTGGGGTCTATGAGCTTCCCCATGTTCATGTCAGCTGTTTCTGCAGGTTTCAGGTGCCCAGTCTTGACCCCTTTGCTCATAACTCCTCTCTCTCTGCAACTGGTTCAGTTCAGTGTTCAGTTGTGGGTGTCTGCCTATGCTTTCATCAGCCACTTGATGAAGGATGGCA
The DNA here is from genome assembly GCF_017639785.1 of Mesocricetus auratus. NCBI lineage: Eukaryota > Metazoa > Chordata > Mammalia > Rodentia > Cricetidae > Mesocricetus > Mesocricetus auratus. Next base: position 215,771 of record NW_024429190.1, read on the forward strand.
TATAAAGTAGTCGTCAATCTCATTTTCGGGGAAGGGCATTTAAGGCTTAGACTGCCAATTGGTGTCATCCTTGTAGATCTCTGGAACTCTCACTAGTGTCAGATCTCTCCTCAAGCCTATAGTGACTCCTTCTATTATGGAATCTCTCATCCTGCTCCCTTATATTCTTCCCCCCAACTCAACCTTCCTCCTCCCCAATTACCCCATCTCCCCTTCTACTCTGCCTCACATTTTCCCACTTCCCTTTCCCCTCTCCCCGTGTTCCCAGTACACTCAGGAGATCTCGTCCCATTCCCCTTCTCCTGGATACCATGCATATCACTCTTAGGGTCCTCCCTGTTTCCCAGACTCTCTGGCAATGGGATTGTAGCCTGGCACTCCCCTGCTTCATATCTAAAATACATATATGAATGAGTACTAACCATGTTTGTCTTTTTGTGGCTGGGTTACCTCACTCAGGATGGTTTATTCTAGTGCCATCCATTTGCCTGCAATTTTCAAGATTCCAATATATTTTTCTGTTGAGTAGTACTCCATGGTTTAGATGTACCACATTATCTCTATCCAGTCTTCAGTTGAGGGCCACCTAGTTTGCTTCCAGGGTCTGACTGTTAGAAATATAATGCTGTTATGAACATAGTGGAACAGATGTCCTTGTTGTATGAATGTGCATCTTTTGGGCATATGCTGGATCTTGTGGTAGACTGATTCCCATTTTCCTGAGGAAACTCCATACTGATTTCCAAAGTGGCTGTATGAGTTGGCACTCCCACCAACAGTGGAGGCATACTCCCACGTATCCACATCCTCTCCATCATAAACTGTCAAAAATGATTTTAGCCATTCTGACAGGAGTGAGATGGTATCTCAGAGTTGTTTTGATTTGCATTTCCCTGAAGGCTAAGGATGTTGAGCACTTCCTTAAATGTTTCTCAGCAATTTTACACTCCTCTATTGAGAATTCTCTATTTAGTTCTGTACCCCACTTCTTAATTGTATCCTTTGTTGTGTTAGAGACTTGCGTCTTAAGTTCTTTGTAAATTTTGGAGATCACCCCTCTGTCAGATGTGGGGTTAGTGACTATCTTTTCCCAATCTGTGGGTTGCTTACAGAAGCTTCTCAGCTTAAGGAGGTCCCATTTATTAATTGTCGATCTTAGTGTCTGTGCTACTGGAGTTGTGTTCAGGAAGTGAAAGACCACAGAATGGGATGTATAGTTTAGCAACCTTAATTGCAGAAGGGCTGTAAACCCACAAAAGGCCAAATTCCGGGCTACTGACTACCTGTGATGAACTGACCAGGGTGTCAGAGATGGGCAAACAAGATTCGTGGGAAACGATGAGATGATAACCACCATTTACTTAGGGAGAGATGATTAACACATACCAAGGTCTGAGGAATTTACAACGTGTAGGTCAGGAGGACATCTACTTCCCCTGGTCAGTAGTCACATACCCCCCCCCCCCGTCACAAGACAGGGACCCCTCCCAAAGACTTGTGGTTTTTGTCTTTAAAAGCTGATTGTAACTGAACCTCGGGGCCAATCGGTCTAAAAGCTGACCGAGAGGCCCATCTGCAGATGCCTAATTAAAGCCTCTTGCGTGTTGCATCAATTAGTGTGTGGACTCTTGGTTCTCGGGGTGACGAATCCAGCTTGGGGACCCTCCTCAATTCGGGGAACCCTAACAGAAGCAGTCTCCTGTACCAATTCGTTCAAGGATACCTACACTTTCTCTTCTAATAGGTTCATTGTGGCTGGATTTATGTTGAGGTCTTTGACCCATTTGGATTTAAGTTTTATCCATGGTGATAGACATGGATTTATCTGCAGTCTTCTACACGTCAGCATCCAGTTATGCCAGCACCATTTGTTGAAGATTCTTTCTTTTTTACATTGTATATTTTTAGCTTCTTTGTCAAAGATAAGGTGTTCATACGTGTATGGGTTAATGTTGGGGTGTTCAATTCGAGCCCATTGGTTTGTCTGTCTGTTTTTGTGCCAGGACTATAGCTCTGTAATACAGCTTGAAGTTATGGATGGTGATGCCTCTGGGCATTGCCTTGTTGAACAGGGTTGTTTTGGTTATCCTGTGCCTTTTTTTTCATATAAAGTTGAGATTTGTTTTTTTCAAGATCTCTGTTAAGAATTGTGCTAGAGCCGGGCATTGGTGGCACACACCTTTAATCCCAGCACTCAGGAGGCAGAGACGGGTGGATCTCTGTGAGTTCAAGGCCAGCCTGGTCTACAAAGCGAGTTCCAGGACAGCTTCTAAGACAATACAGAGAAACCCTGTCTCAAAAAACAAAAACAAAAAAACAAACAAACAAACAAACAAAAGAATTGTGCTAGGATTTTAATGGGGATTGTGTTAAATTTGTATATTGCTTTCTGTAAGATTGCCATTTTTACTATTTTGATCCTACCTATCCAAGAGCATGGGAGATCTTTCCATTTTCTGGTGTCTTCTTTAATTTCTTTCTTTAAAGACTCAATGTTCTTGCTATACAGGTCTTTCACTTGTTAGGTTAGCATTACCCCAAGGTATTTTATATTGTTTGTGACTATTGTAAATAGCAATGTTTCTCTGATTTCTTTCTCAGCCCATTTATCATTTGTATATAGTGGAGCTACTGATTTTTTGAGTTAATTCTGTATCCTGCCACTTTGCTGGAGGTGTTTATCAGCTGTGTAAATTCATGTAAACTGTCATATCTTCTGTAAATAGTGAAAATTTGACGTCTTCCTTTCCAATTTATATCACCTTCATCTCAATTTGTCGTCTTATTGCTCTATCTTGAACTTAAGTACAATGTTGAAGAGATATGGAGAGAGTGGGTAGCCTTGTCTTGTTCCAGATTTTTAGAGGAATTGCGTTGAGTTTCTTTCCATTTAGTTTGACGTTGGTTTACTGTATATTGCTTTTATTATGTTCAGGTATGTTTCCTTTATCACTGATCTCTCCAGGAAATTTGTCATGAAGTGGTGTTGGATTTTGTCAAAGGCTATTTCAGCATCTATTGAGATGATTGTGTGGTTTTTCTTTTGCAAATTGTATATATGGTGGGTTACATTGACAGATTTTCATGTGTTGAACCATCCCTGCATCCCTGAGATGAAGCCTACTTGATCATGGTGGATGATTTGTTTGATGTGTTCTTAGAGTCAATTTGCTAGTATTTTCTTGAGCATTTTTGCATTAATGTTCATGAAGGATATTAGTCTGTAGTTCTTTCTCCGTTGTGTCTTTGTGTGGCTTGGGTACCAAGGTAATTGTAGCCTTGTAAAAAAGAGTTTGGCAATGAACCTTCTGTTTCTATTGTGTGGAATAGGACTATTGGAGTTAGCTCTTGTTTGAATTTCTTTTAGAATTCTGCACCGAGCCCGTCTGTGCCTGGGATTTTCTTTTGGTTGGGAGATTTTTGATGACTGTTTCTATTTCATTAGTGGTTATACCTCTGTTTAAATTGCTTGTCTGTTCTGGATTCAATTTTGATAAGTGATATCTATGCAGAAAATCATCAATTTCCTTTACATTTTCGAATTTTGTGGAATACAGGTTTTCAAAGTATAACCTGAAGATTCTCTGGATTTCCTTAGTGCCCATTGTTATGTTCCCATTGCTATTTCTGATTTTGTTAATTTGCATGTTCTCTGTCTGCCTTTTGTTAGTTTGGATAAAGGTTTGTCTGTCTTGCTGACTTTCTGGATGCACCAGTTCATTGTTACATTGATTCATTCTATTGTTTTCTTTGTTTCAGCTTTATTGATTTCAGTCCTCAATTTGATTTTTTCCTGTTGTCTTCTTCTCCTGGGTGTATTTGTTTCCTTTTGTTCTAGAACTTTTAGTTGTGTTGCTTATTCTCTAGTGTGACTATTTTCCAGTTCCTTCATATGAGCACTTAATGCTATGAACTTTCCTCTTAGTACTGCTTTCAAAGTGTCCCATAAATTTGGGTATGTTGTGTCTTCATTTTCACTGAATTCTAGCAAGTTTTTAATTTCTTTCTTTATTTCTTCCTTGACCCAGGAATGGTACCATTGTGCATTGCTCAGTTTCCATGAGTTTTTTGGGTTTCTGCAATTTGAGCTGTTGTTGAACTCTAACTTTAAACCATGGTGATCAGGTAAGATACAAGGGGTTATTCCATTTTTTGTACCTGTTTTTGTTTGCTGTGTTGCCGTATGTGGTTAATTTTAGAGAAGGTCCCAGGTGGCACTAAGAAGAAGGTATATTCTTCTGTGTTTTGATGGAATGTTCTATAGATGTCTCTTAAACTCAATTGGCCCATAGTTTCAGTTGTGGTCCTGTATAGTGGTGAGAGTGGGGTGTTGAAGTCTCCCACTATGAGGTCTTAAGTTTGATTTTAGTTTTAGTAATGTTTATTTTACAAATGTGGGTGCCTTTGTATTTAGGGCATAGATGTTCAGAATTGAGACTTCATTCTGATAGATTTTCCTGTGATTAATATGAAATGACATTCTTCTTCTCTTTTGATTGATTTTTGTTTAAAGTCTAATTTGTTTAATAGTAGGATAGCTCCACCAGCTTTTTCTTGGGTCCATTTGATTGGAAAATCTTATCCCAATCATTTACTCTGAGATAATATCTGTCTTTGAAGTTGAGGTGTGTTTCTTGTATGCAGCAGAAGTATGGATTCTGTCTTCATATTCATTATGATAGCCTGTGTCTTTATATAGGCAAATTAAGACCATTAATATTGAGGGAGAATAAGGACCGTTGCATCTTTATTCTTGTTTGTTTTTTATTTGTTATGGATGGTGTTATTGTTTGTGGACTTACCCCACATTTTTTTGGGGGGGGAAGCTTTTGCTGTTTTTTTGGGGGGGGGAAGCTTTTGCTGTTTTTTTTTTGTTAGTGTAGTTATCTTCCTTAGGTTGAAGTTTTCCTTCCAGTACTTTCTGTAGGGCTGGATTTGTGGATATGTTTTTTTCTTTTTTTAAATCTGGTTTTGTCGTGGAATATCTTGTTTTCTCCATCAATAGTGATTGAAAGATTTGTTGGGCATAGTAGTCTGGCCTGGCATCCATGGTCTCTTAGTGTTGGTAGAATATCGATCTGGGACCTTCTGCTTTCACAGTTTCCATGGAGAAGTCAGGTGTGATTCTGATAGGTTTGCCTTTATATGTTACTTGACCTTTTTCCTTTGCTGCTCTTAATATTCTTTCTTTATTCTGTATGTTTGAGGTTTTGATTATTATGTGGCAAAGGGACATTTTTGTGGTTCACTCTATTTGGTGTCCTGTAGTCTTTTTGCTCTTTCATTGGTATGGCTTTCTTAAGGTTGGAAATGTTTTCTTGTATGATTTTGTTGAATATGTTTTCTGGGCCTTTGAGTTGTGTTTCTTCCCCATCTTCTATTCATATTATTCTTAGATTTGGCATTTTCATGGTGTCCCATATTTCCTGGATGTTTTGTGTTAGGGATTTGTTGGACTTAAGATTTTCTTTAGTCGATGAATCTATTTCTCCTAGTGAATCTTCAGCGCCTGAAATTCTCTCCTCCAACTCATGTATTCTGCTGTATATGCTTGCATCTGTAGTTCCTGATCATTTACTCACCTTTTCTAATTCCAGCATTCCTCGAGACTGTGTTGTGTTTTTTATTGTTTCCATTTCAGCTTTCAAACCTTGCACTATTTGGATTGTTTCTTGCAATTTTTGGTTTGTCTTTTCTTCCATTTCTTCAAAGGATTTTCTCTTTTTCTCTTTTAAGGTTTCCATCATCTTCATGATACTGTTTTTAAGGTCACTCCCTTCTCTGTCATCTGTGTTGGGATGTTCAGGTCTTGCTGGTGTATAGTCCCTAGACTCTGGTGGCATCATATTGGCTTTTCTGTTCAAAAACTCAATTGAATGCAACTCAGTCAGATACTGGAAGTCTCCCCCAGAGAAAAGAGATGGCCAGTTGATAATCTGTATTCCCAAATTCTAGGAGTCCTTATTGGAATCATTTTCATACTTCCAGAAAGTTCAATGCATTCAAAGCTATCTTATCTGTTATATCTCTCTTCCTTGAAATTATTGGAATGAAAGAATCATTTTAAAAAATGACTTTTACTGTATTTTCATAGTGGGAATATAATTGACAGGAGTGAAGCATAATTTCTAAAAAGAACTCAGTGTGCTGATAGTCTCTATCCCCCAAACAGAAGTCACAGAATAATAGATTGGATCGAAAAAGCTGTAAGATAATTGCAGTTTTCCACCTCTTCCTCATCTACAAATCCTGCCCCAGTCTTATCCCCATCTGCTGTGACCTCAGCTTCTTTTCCAGCAGATCTTCTCCTCTAATCTTCCTTCCCCCCCACTTCCCCCTTATTCTAGCCCACAACTCCAGCAGGCATTCCCTGACAACCCATTAGCCAAGCTTTCCAGAGAAACAAGTAGACCAGTTAAGCAGGTAGGCAAGCTTCACATCTTCCCTCTTCCTTCTGTCCTCCAAATTCAAACCCCCAGTCTCCTCCTCAGCTCTGTAGTGGACTGCATGCTGTGGTCTCTCTTCCTTATCTGCCCACATTTCCAGAGAATTAAACAGATCCTGGTAGAACATTCTGCTTTCCTTCCTTCTGTGGAGCTCCCAATATCTAAAACATGTGTCAGCTCCCAATATGTAAAAACTCTTTGTATCTGGAACCCTCAGTGGGCAAAGCTGGAAGGATCCTAGAAGCATTTGCTTCCCAGTGAAACACAGTCACCTGACCTTCGAAAGAAATGAGATAGCAACACAAAACAAGGGGACAAATCCCCACCCAACAAAGACAAGAAACATATAATCTTTGAGAATTATGATCATCAAAAATCCATATGGGTAGATGTCAGTGTCAAAACACAATCAATAACAGCCAGGACAGAAAGTGTATAAACTCATGGAAACTGAACAACTCACTAAAGAATAAAAATGGGTCAAGAAAGAAATTAGGAAAGAAATAAAAAAATAACTTTCTAGAATGGAATGAAAACGAAAACACAACATACCTAAACTTATTGAATGCAATTAAGGTGGTGCTAAGAAGCAATCACAAAGTTACTACATAAAGAAACTGAAGAGATCTCATACTAGTAACTTAACAACACACTTGACCTACATGTCTATTTTTGTGGTGTGCCAATGTTGTTTTCATTGCTATAGCTCTGTAGTGTAATTTTAAATCATCTATGATGACATACCTAGCATTTTTTATGTTTTGCTGAAGATTGCTTTGACTATGGGATCTTCTGTGAATTCATATAAATTTTGGGATATTTTTATGTCTGTGAAGAAAGTCACTGGCATTTTCACTGGCATTACAGAGAATTTGTAGATTGCTTTTGGTACGATGGCTATTTTCACAGTTTTCTTCCTTTCTATGTATATGAATGGAAGATCTTTCCATATAGTATCGTCCTCATTTTTTTCCTTCCAGATTTTAAAGTTCTCACTACAGAGAATTTTCACTTCCAAGTTTAAGTTCATTCCAAGTTTATATTTGAGACCTCCAAAATGGAGTTATTTCTTTAATTTGTTCTTCAGTATGTTTGTAATTCATTTATAAAAGAGAAGCCTAATAATTTTGTATGTTAATTTTGGATCCTGCCACATTGCTGAAGTGTTTATGGGCTTCATGAAAATTCTGATAAATACTTTAGGGTTACATGTAGAATTATATTGTCTTCAAATAAGGGCATTTGACTTCTTTCTTTTCTATTTGTATCTCTTTTGTTCCCTTCTTTTTTTTCTGATTGCTTCTGGCACTGTAATGAGTAGGAGTGGAGAGACCGAATTTCCTCTCACACAACATCCATGGTCCATTGGGTGTCCTCTTTAGAGCTTGGATAATGATAATAATTCCTTCAGCCTATTTTATCATGTAAAATCTTATTTCTACTTCAGGTATGACAGTTTTGATGAATACACTGGTCTGTGTTGGTAGCTGTGATTAGCAAGAGCTTGGCTTACATGGTTTCTAGTCCTGGCTTTTAGAGTTTTCATTGAAAAAAAATAACAGCTGGTATTTGGGCTTGAAACTGGCCTTTTTTCAGCTTTCAGTTTGCTGCCTTTGTCTGTATATTTAGCATTTTGAGTGTTAGTCAATGTGGGGAGTTTCTTTTTTCTCTCATGATTATTTAGTGTTCTTGTACATATATGGGCATCTCTTTCCTTAGATATTGACTTTTTTCCCTCTGTGATATTTTTTGAAGATCATGCCTTTGTCTTGGAACTTGGAATTCTTTTTCATCCATACCATAATGTAGAACATGTTCCAGTCAAGTGATTCCCCTCCCCCCCATTCATCAGCTTCTTTGATTGGATGACTGAATTCCTCGATTTTGTTTGTAAGTCCTATTATTCTGCTTTGTGTATGATTCCGTCCTTTGAGGAGGTTTTCCATTGAGAGTTTTGTTTGCTTGGTTTTATTTTTAATTTCCAGCTTTATTTAAGTTTGGCTTCTCTTCAACCCTTCTATTTCTTTATCAATTCCCATCTTTGTATCTTGAGACGAATTTCATATTTAATTCAGCTGTTTATTTATGTTCTCTTGGAACACATTCATGAATTATTCCTATGCACTTTAAATTCATTTGGGAGTTTATTTGCATCTACTTTGAAATCTTTGGACATATATGTAATTGCTCTTTTGAATTCTTCGTCTGGAATTTTAAGTGGTTTTCATTAGAAACATTTATTATTGGTAAATTTTTTCAGAAACACCTTATTGATTTCCCTTTTGCTTCTCATTCTGATTTTGGACATTTACTTTTGAAATTAGTTCATTGGCTGAGCCTTATTCACAAATCAACTTTGAGTGGGAAATTAAACTGTTTCTTGGTGTTCCCTTAGCTTAACTGATCTTGACTCCAATAGGTGCTGCCTAAAGTTGAGTTGTGGGACTTTTGACGCTAACTTATGGGTAGTGAGGATGTGGTGCTTTCTCTTCAGCTAGGAAGTTATGTTCTCTAACTTTGTGAAAAGGTTTTACAGGAGTTTCATAAGGGAATAGGGTTGCAGTGCATGGTTTTCAGATATCCTCTGTGATAATTGGAGTTCCCAAGACTCTTGTTAAAGTGCTTGGTATCTGGCAAGGGAATGGGGTTGTATGTCAAGAGTCTTTGACCTCACACTGAGTCAATTGGAGTTTCCATCAGGAGTTTGATGGACCCAGACTTCCAGAGTTACTTACTCCTTGAGCATCCTAGAGCCAATTACAACCAACCAGGAATGACTAGACATCAAGAAGCATGTTTGCTGATTTTCCTTCTGTTACTGTGTATGTGTGTGTGTGTGTGTGTGTGTGTGTGTGTGTGTGAGCATGCTCATCTGCACATGTACATATGTGCACATATGTAAGTAGGTGGACATGCACACGTATGTCCAGAGGTTGACATGGGTTCTTTATCTTTTTTCTTTTTTTGGGTTTTATGAGACAGGGTTTCTCTGTATTGTTTTGGAGGCTACTGGTCCAGCCCAGCCTCGAACTCACAGAGATCCACCTGCCTCTGCCTCCCGAGTGCTGGGATTAAAGGCATGTGCCGCCACCACCACCCGGCTCTTTATCTTATTTTTAACATCTACTTGCTCTCACTGAACTTGAAGCAGGCTGATTGGGTGGACTTGAACTACAGATACCCTATTATTACATAAGTGCTGGGGACTGAATTGGATTTCTTATGCTAATGAGGCAAACACTTTACCAGCTGAGTCATTTCCCCAGGCCCATGTTTGTTATTTCATTCATAGAGTTACATTCTAGCTGGAACAGCATGGGGAGAGAGGGCTATAGAGATGAACATAAATCCACAAAAACTACAAAATATCAGCAAAGGCTTTGCAAGGCATCCAGGCTTCTATTCAGCTGCTTGGGTGGGATTGCTGTGGAATGTCACAGGCAGGTGACATTTGAGTGAGAGAAGTAGATACCGGGCACGAGAAAAGTTGGGAGAGTTCAGATTGTGGAAACAACTATAACAACTACCCTGAAGAAGAACAAGGCTGATAAGCTCCTTAGTGGCTAGAGCCTGTGGCAGGAGATGATGTATAGTACAGGGATTAAAAAGCACCAGCAGCAGAGAAATGAATTTGGCCTGCAGTTTGAGTGTGAAAGAAGGTCATTGAAAAGTTGGTAGCAGGAGAGAAATAACTACATTTTCATCTCTAAAAAGATGATTGTGGATGCATAGAATTGTCACTGTACAGGAAATTCAATGTAAGTCACTGGAAGCACCCTCAAAGTTCAGGAGACAGCATAGACCCAGAGACCAAATAGAAGTGATTATTTAAATAAGAGGGACACACAAGTTTCTCCTCAGTCTCTGCTTCAAACACCTTGGAAGAGTTACTGAGAGTGGTAGGCAAGAGCAGTGTTGTTATTGTTGTGCTATTAAGGTAAACATTAGATTTCTGTGTACACAGCAAGGAAACAATTGGAGATACAGACTTTCACAACAAAAAAGCAGTCAAAGCATGTAGTAATGACACCAAAAGAGCCCTTAGTGAACACGTGTGTACAGGGAAGGTCACTCAGGAGCAATTTCCAAGGCCTTCACAAAAGAGTCAAATGCAGGATACTGAAAAAGATGGATCCCTATGGTCATGTTTAGTCCTGGTGAGTGTGAGGACATAGAAATGAAGATAGGAAGCTATAATTCTTTCACTGTGCAACTTCCCTTCCCAGATTCTTCTGTCAAAACTATATCATGTTCTTCTCTATTACCTTGTGTTGGGGGAAGTCCTGTGCATTTGTCAATAAAGCACTGTCTGGCCAATAGGGAATCTAGATAGGAGGGACTAGGAGTCCAGAAGGACTCTGGGTAAGAGAAACACAAGAGTCAAGATGTAACTGCCATGGGGTAGGAAGCCCAGAACTATTCTCTGGTAATAGACATACTTAGATTAACAATTATGGGGTAATTATTTAAGTCAGAGCTAGCCAGTAAGAAACAAGCAAGGCCAACAGCTTCATAATTAATATAGCCTCCTGTGTGTTTATTTGGGACTGATGCGGCTCTAGAACCAGGCTGGCAGGAAAGCTTCTCTCAAGGAAAAAGCTTCTCTTTACAACCTTGTTTATCTCTTTCCTCAATTAGAAGATAAGTGGTTTTCTGAATTTCATCTTCTAATACTAATTTCTGCTTGCACATAGTATGTTCTCATAACTGTATTGAATAATAAAACGTATCTTGTCACAAGAACTTAAATTTTGAACAAACACTATGGTGATATATGGTTATTACAATGAATATGCACAGTGCTACGTAATTTTTTATTTTCAAGGTTTGTGGAATTTTTAATTCAGAACTTTGGTCTAACTGCTTGCAACCATACTTCCTACCATATTTTTCTACATGACTTCATTAGCATATTCACCCTGGCAATAATAATCAGCTACACCATTTATAGTCACTGCTGCATTCATCATGATTTAGACAGACAAATGATGATTTAACACTTAGCAATGTTGTGTTTTTAGTTATTGTCAAACCTGAGATAATTCTATAGCTGAAAGGAAAATTGAATTTGTGATGGTAGCAGGGATATTTAGTGAGACCAACTATCTCCTATAAAATCTGTGTGACCATAAAAGGTCACATTTATTGTCTTGTTCTTAAGCATCATTGGATGCTGCTCCTAAATGTTGGGATGTATGCTAATGAGATAAAAATCATCTCAGATAACTACATGATTTAAGGACTTCATGAAATCTGTGTGGAATAAAACTTAAGACACAGGAAAAGGTACGGGGATTAAAGATTCTTAATACTACACTATTTCAAATGAAAAAAATCATTGTAAATAGGTCTCTTCAGAATTTGCTAATTTTAGATGTATTACTAACATTTCTGCATGGTAGATTGGATACATTATTTAATATACAAAGGAGTTGTGTTGTTGGTATTGGGATACACAACTCTGAATTTTGGTGGGTTGTGATTTTCTTTTTCCTCCCTTTTAAATACATTTATTAATTTATTTTACTTGATTTTTACATACTAATCCCATCTCCCCCTCCCCCCCGCTCCTTCTGCTGTCCTCATCTTCCCCTCATATCACCCACCATCTCTTTCTCAGAAAGCACAAGGGCTCCCGTAGGAAGTCAACAAATTCTGTCCTATTGCCAAGTTGGGCAGGATCAGTGGGCCTCCCACCCATGTTGAGCAAGGTATCTCTCCATGGGAAGTGGGCTCCAAAAAGCCATTTCATTCATTAGAGACAGCTCCTGGTCCCACCACCAGTGACCCCCCAAAACTGCCCAAGCATCCCATTGTCACATGCATTCAGAGGACCTAGTTCAGTCCTATGCAGGTTCTCCAGTTGCCTGGAGTTAGTGAACTCCCACTAGTTCAGGTCAGCTGTTTCTGGAGGTTCCCCTTGGCTCATATTAGCATGCCTCCTTCTCTTAGACTAGATACTGGGAGCTTTGTCCAGTGGGTAGTTGTGAATCTCTGCATCTACTTCCATCAGTTACTCTATGAAGCTTTCAGGAGATCATGTCTATTTCCCCTTTGTAGGAGGATCCCTGTATGTCTCTCTTAGGGTCCTCTTAGTTACTTAGTTTCTCTGGGGTTGTAGTCTGGTTATCCTTTGCTTTATGTCTGATATCCTCTTATGAGTGAGTGCATACATGATTGGTTTCTGGGTCTGGGTTACCTCACTCAGGATGGTGTTTTCCAATTCCATACATTTTCTGCCAATTTCAAGATGTCATTGTTTTTTTTTTCACCACTAAATAGCACTTGATGGGGGAAGTCCTGTGTAGATGTCAATAAAGCACTGTTGGCCAATAGGGCACCAAGATAGGTGGGACTAGGAGTCCAGGAGGACTCTGGGTAGGAGAAACACAGAGAGTCAAGATGTAACCGCCATGGGGTAGGAAGTCCGGAAATTTCTCTGGTAAGAGAAATACTTAGATTAACAATTATGGGATAAATACTTAAGTCAGAGCTAGCCAGTAAGAAACAAGCAAGGCCAACAGCTTCATAATTAATATAGCCTCCTGTGTGTTCACTTGGGACTGATGCGGCTCTGGAACCAGGCTGGCGGAAAGGCTTCTCTTTACAAGCATTCTATTGGGTAATTGTACCACATTTTCTTTATGCATTCTTTGGCTGAGGGTCATCTAGGTTGTTTCCAAGTTCTGGCTATTACAAATATTGATGTTATGAACATAGTTGAGCAAATGTCCTTGTGATATGAGTGTGTCTCCTTTGGGTCTATCCCTAAAAGTGGTATTGTTGGGTATTGAGGTAGATTGATGCCAATTATTCTGAGAAATGTCCATATAGATCTCCAATGCAACTGTAAAAGTTTGCATTGCTACCAGCAATGGAGGAGTGTTCACATTTCTTCACAACATCTCCAGCATAAGCTGTCATTGGTGTTTCTGATCTTAGCCATTCTGACAGGTGTAAGATGGTATCTCAGAGTTGTTTTTATTTGCATTTCCCTGATGGCTAAGGATGTGAACAATTCATTAAATGTCTTTCATCCATTTGAATTTCTTCTGTTGAGAATTCTTTGTTTAGATTGGCATCCCATTTCTTAAACTGGAGTATTTGGCACTTTGGTGTCTAGTGTCTTGAGCTCTTTTTGCCTGGATGACAGTGTCCTTTGCCTTACAGAGGCTTCAAATTTTCTGGATGTTCCATTTATTAATTGTTGCTCTCAGTGTGATACTAGTGTTACATTTAGGAAGTGGTCTCCTGTGCCAATGCATTCAAGGCTCCTTCTTACTTTGTCTTCTATGAGGTTCAGTGTGGTTAGATTTATGTTGAAGTCTTTGATCCATTTGGACTTGAGTTTTATGCATGGTGACAGTTATGGAATTATCTGCAGTCTTCTACATGTTGAGCTCCAGTTATGCCAGCACCATTTCCTGAAGATGCTTTTTTCTCCATTGCATAATTTTAGCTTCTTGGTCAAAGTTCAGGTGTTCATAGGTGTGTGGATTAATATCAAGGTCTTCAATTCAATTCCATTAACCCAGCTGTTTGTTTTTATGCCAATACCAAGCTGTTTTCATTACTGTAGCTCTACAGTAGAGCTTGAAGTCAGGGATTGTGATGCCTCCAGAAATTCCTTTATTGTACAGGGATGTTTTGGTTTTCCTGGGTTTTTTGTTAATAATTGTGCTGGTTTTTCTGTATAAAGTTGAGTATTGTTCTTTCAGGTTCTGTGAAGAATTGTGCTGGGATTTTGATGGGAACTTCATTGAATCTGTAGACTACTTCTGGTAGGATTGCCATTTTTACTATGTTGATCTTACCTATCCAAGAGCATGGGAGATCTTTCCATTTTTTGATATCTTCTTAATTTCATTCTTCAAAGACTTAAACTTTTTGTCATACACTTGTTAGGTTAGAGTTACCCCCCAATTTTTTTATATTGTTTGTGGCTGTTGTGTAGGGTGATGTTTCTCTGATTCCTTTGTCAGCCCATTATCATCAGTACATAGGAGGGTTACTGAGTTTTTTGAGTTAATCTTGTATCCTCCACATTACTGAAGATGTTTATCAGATGTGGGAGTTCCCTGGTAGAATTTTTGGCATCACTCATGTATACCATTATATCACTAATAAATAGAGGAAGTCTGACTTCTTCCTTTCAAAGTTTTAACTTCTTCATCTCGTCTTGTTTTCTTATTGCTTTAGCTAGTACTTGAAGTATTATATTTAATAGATATGGAGAGAGTGGACAATCTTGTTTTGTTTCTGATTTTAGAGGAATCGATTTGAGTTTGTCTCCATTTCACTTGATTTTGGCTGTTGGCTTGTTGTATATTGCCTTTATTAAGTTTAGAAATGTTCTTTGTATTCATGAAGGGGTGTTGAATTTTATGGAAAGCTTTTCAACATCTAATGAGAAAAATCATGTGTTTTTTCTTTTAATTTGTTTATATGGTGAATTAAATTGATAAATTTTCATATATTGAAACATCCCTTCATCTCTGGAATGAAGCCCACTTGATCATGGTAGATAATTTTTCTGATGTGTTCCTGGTTTTGGTTTTTCAGAAGTTTATTGAATATTTTTGCATCAATGTTCATGAGCAAGATTGATCTGTAAATCTTTCTCAGTTGTGTCTTTGTGTGGTTTGGGTATCAGTAACTGTGGTCTCCTAAAAAGAGTTTGATAATATTTCTTCTATTGTGTAGAACCATATGAGGAGTATTAATATTGGTTCTTCTTTGAAATTTTGGTAGGATTCTGTGCTATAAACATCTGACCCTGCATTTTGTTTGGTGGGGTAAGCTTTGCTGCCTATTTCTATCTCTTTAGGGGTTATAGGTCTACTTAATTTGTTTATCTGGTCTTGATTTAATTTTGGTATGTGGTAGTTACCCAGGAAATTGTCCATTTCTTTTACATTTTCCAATTTAGTGGAGTATAGGTTTTTGAAGTATGACCTGATGATTCTCTGGATTTCCTCAGTATCTGTTGTTATGTCCTCTTTTCATTTCTGATTTTGTTAATTTCGATATTCTCTCTCTGCCTTTTGATTAGTTTGGATAAAGGTTTGTCTATCTTGTTAATTTTTTTGAAGAGCCAACCCTTTGTCTCCCTGATTCTTTATATTGTTTTGTTTGTTTGTATTTTATTGATTTCAACTCTCCATTTGATTATCTTCAGCCATCTACTCCTCCTGGATGATTTTGCTTCTTTTTGTTCTAAAACTTTCAGTTGTGCTTCTTTATGTAGGCATTTAATGCTATGAACTTTCCTCTTATCATTGCTGTTATTATGACCCATAAGTTTGTGTGGTCATTTTCACTGAATTTTAGGAAGTCTTTAATACCTTTCTTTATTACTTCCTTGACCCAGTGGTGATTCAGTAGAGTGTTGTTCAATTTCTATGAGTTTGTGGGTGGCCTGCAATTAGTGTTGCTGAATTCTAACTTTAAGCCATAGTGATCTGGTAAGATACAGGCATTCATTAAAACTTTTTTGTATCTGTTCACATTTGTTTTGTTACCTAGTGTGTGGTCTTAGAGAAGGTTACATGGGGTGCTCAGAAGAAAGTGTATTATTTTATGTTTGTGTGGAATGTTCTATAGATGTCTGTTAAGCCCATTTGAGTCATAACTTCCGTTCCTTCATTTCTCTACTTAGTTTCTATGTGGAAGACCTGCCCAGTGGTGAAAGTGGGGTGTTGAAGTCTCCTTCTATTAGTGTGTGGTGACTAGTGTGTGATTTAAGCTTTAGTAATTTATTTTTTACAAATGTGGGTGCCCTTGTATCTGGGGCATAGATGTTCAGTTTGGGATTCATCTTGCTGGTTTTTTCCTGTGATGAATATGAAATGTCCTTCCTCATCTCTTTTGATTACTTTTAGTTTGAAGTCTATTTGTTAGATATTAGAATAGCTATACCAGTTTATTTCTTAGGTCCATTTGATTGGTGACTCTTTTCCCAACCCTTTAAGGTAATGTATGTCTTTGAAGTTGAGATGTGTTTCTTGTATGCAGCAGAAGGATGAATTCTGTTTTTGTATCCATTCTGTTAGCCTGTATCTTTTTATAAATGAATTAATGCATATTAATGACCAGTGGTTGATAGTTCCTGTTATTTTTGTTTGAGTTGGAGATTGTAGGTTTTTCTGTAAGACCTACGTCATCACTAGCCCCATGTAGTTACCTTCATTTACAAGATCAGGAAGGATTTCCCTCTTACTGAGTAGGTCTAAATAAGGCTTAAATCTTATTTAGAGAGCTGGTGGTTACCACCAAAGTATGTGTGCAACTATCGCAGTTTTATGGTGCCATGCTGGTCATTGTTGTGATTCAGAGGTACCATAACTAGGCAGGACTATTAGTTGCTTTCCTCCTTGGGAAGCTTGCATGGCACCTTATAGTACCATGAGAGCTAATTCTTAGGGAAGAAACTTTCAGATCAGTTCTATCTCTGGACCTCTGAGCCCTCCTTTTGAAGTACATGGTATCTTTGGCATTAGGGTTTTACTTTCCACTTTTGGGAGGCTATCAAAGGTAATAGCAGTAAGGATTAACCCCGGTTAACAATTCAAAAGAAGACTTCACATGCCTGATGATGTTTTTTTTGTTACATGGTCTATGGTTGTTAAAGAAGAGGAAGAAAGATTGTATGGAATCAAAGGAACAGGGTGTGTGCATGAGTGTGTGTGTGTGTGTGTGTGTGATTACATCTCTTAAGAATGTCAGAAGCTATACCTATAAAATTTCACCAAGGTGGCTGCCTAAATATGAGATGAATAAGAAGGACAACAATAGCCAAAGTAACATGGAAGGTGACAGCTCAGGATGCCTCAGCCCTGCAGAAAGAACTACAGAAAACTTAAGAATGTTTAGAATGGTAGAACTAACCCTACCCAGGGAACAGTACACACCAACCAGTCAGTACTGAAGACACATGCATACAAATAACATTATATGGACTGTGTAGGTTGTATTTATTTATTTAGCAATGCGTATGCATGCATAAACACACCTGCCTAACAAGAATTGATGAAACATGGGGCATGTGTTTGAAAGAGAACAAGCAGAGGCACATGAGATGGTTTGAACAGAGCAAATGGAAGGGGGAGAAAATGATAAAATTTTATTATAATCTAAAAAATAAAAGAAATAATTAAAAAGAATTATGACAAAGCCATACAGAAATTTATTTATTATTTTATCAACTAATTAAAATGATAAAAAGGGAAAGAGAGTAAAGAAGAGTGACACTTGAAGATGGGTATGACCTACAGGTTACCCAATTTCAGGACCTGTACATTGCTGTTAATATGCTGGAGTAATTTAGATCTCTGGGGATTTGAAATTTCAATGAAGGATATACAAGGAAAATATGAGAGTACCAGTTGAGTGAGTACAATGGTAGTGTGATAGATAGTATAGTACAGCAATAAGGCAACAAAAGGAGATAAAGGGGATACAAATAGGAAAAGAAGAAGTCAAACTTTCACTATTTGCAGATGATATGATAGTCTACATAAGTGACTCAAAAAACTCTGCAAGGTTACTCCTAGAGCTGATAAACACCTTCAGCAATGTGGCAGGATACAAGGTAAACTCAAAAAAATCAGTGGCCCTATTATATACAGATGATGAAGTGACTGAGAAAGAAATCAGAGAAACATCACCCTTTACAATAGCCAAAAACAGCATCAAATATCTGGGGATAATGTTAACCAAGGAAATTAAAGACCTGTATATCAAGAACTTTGTGTCTTTGAAGAAAGAAATCAAAGAAGATACCAGAAAATGGAAAGATCTCCCACGCTCTTGGATTGGTAGGATCAACATAATAAAAATGTCAATCTTGCCAAAAGCAGTCTACAGATTCAATGCAATCCCTATCAAAATTCTGGTACAATTCTTCACAGACCTGGAAAGAACATTAATCAACTTTATATGGAAAAACAAAAGGCCCAGGATAGCCAAAACAACCCTATACAATAAAGGAACTTCAGGAGGCATAACCATACCTGATTTCAAGCTCTATTATAGAGCTATAGTCCTGAAAACAGCTTGGTATTGGCACAAAAATAGACAGGTAGACTAATAGAACCGAATTGAAACCCCTGATTTTAACCCACACACCTATGAACACTTGATTTTTGACAAAGTAGCTAAAACTATACAATGGAAAAAAGAAAGCATCTTCAACAAATGGTGCTGGCATAACTGGGTACTGGGATGCAGAAGACTGCAGATAGATCCATGCACTTATTGCCTTGTACAAAACTTAAGTCCAAATGGATCAAAGATCTCACCATAAATCCAGCCACACCGAAAGTTTTAGAAGAGAAAGTGGGAGATAATCTTCAATGAGTTGGTACAGGAGACCACTTCCTGAACATAACACCAGTGGCACAGACACTGAGATCAACAATTAACAAATGGGACCTCCTGAAACTAAAAAGCTTCTGTAAGGCAAAGGACACAGTCAACAAGACAGAAAGGCAGTCCACAGAATGGGAAAAGATATTCACTGACCCCACATCTGACAGAGGACTAATCTCCAAAATTTACAAAGAACTCAAGAAGCAAGTCTCCAAAACACCAAAGGATCCAATCAAAAGGTGGGGTACAGAACTAAACAGAGAATTCTCAATAGAGAAGGCTAAAATGGCCAAGAGACACTTAAGAAAGTGCTCAACATCCTTAGCCATCAGGGAAATGCAAATCAAAACAACTCTGAGATACCATCTTACTCCTGTCAGAATGGCTAAAATCAAAAACACTAAAGACAATTTATGCTGGAGAGGATGTGGAGAGAGGGGAACACTCCTCCACTGCTGGTGGGAGAGCCAACTCACACAGCCACTTTGGAAATCAGTATGGAGAGTCCTCAGGAAAATGGGAATAAACCTACCACAAGACCCAGCAACTCCACTCTTAGGCATATATCCAAATGAGACAAGTTCATACAACAAGGGCATCTGCTCCACTATGTTTATAGCAGCATTATTTGTAATAGCCAGAACCTGGAAGCAACCTAGATGCCCCTCAACTGAAGAGTGGATAGAGAAAATGTGGTACATTTACACAATGGAGTATTACTCAGCAGAAAAAAAAAACAATGGAATCTTGAAATTCGCAGGGAAATGGATAGCACTGGAAGAAACCATCCTGAGTGAGATAACCCAGTCGCAAAAAGACAAACATGGTATGTACTCACTCATATATGGATTTTAGACATGGATCAGGTTAGTGCCAGTCTGCACTTCCACTGATAGAGAGTCTGGGAAACAGGAAAGAACCTAAAAGATAGGCATATATGCATAGTACCCAAGAGAAGAGGATGGAGACAAGATCCCCTGAATGGATGGGGAACTCGGCAAGGGGTGGGGGGAGTGGGACCTGGGAAGAAGAGAGGGGGTGAAGAGGAAGAGAGTTGGTCATGGGGGAACAGGAAGTTGAGGGGGTGGGGGTAGAATAGGGAGAAGAGGGAATCATAGAATCGAATACAGATCAGGCACCAGAGCGACCTCGAGTGATCTAAAGGGATAACACCAACTGGCAAGCTAAGCAATAGTGGAGAGACCACCTTGAATGCCCATTCCTGATAATGAACTTGATGTCTATAACCATCCGGGAGCCTTCATCCCATGACTGATGGAAGCAGAGGCAAACACACAATTAATCACTGAACTGAACCCAAGGAACCCAGTGACAGAGAGAGAGGAGTGATGAGCAAATTGGCAAAGAATGGGCTGGCAAAACCAGCAGAGACAGCTGATCTGAACAGGGGAGAGCTCTTGGACCCCAGACTGACAGTGGGGAGGCCAGCATGGGACTGATCTGGACCCCCCAAATGTGAGTGTCAGCGAGAAGGCCTGGGCAACCTATGGGGCCCTGAGCTGTGGATCAGTGTCTATCCCTGGTATACAAACAGTCTTCGTGTGCCTATAGCACAAAGAGGGATGCTCTCTCAGCCTGGACTCTTAGGGGAGTGTCTGGACCCTATCCAGAGTAAAATGACAGACTCTAGATATCCCCTATGTGGAAGGATTTGGCAATAGGGTAGGAGGGTGGGGGGGAAGGGGAGTGCGGGAGGAGGGGAGGGAGAGGGAACTGGGATTGACATGTACAACAAGCTATTTAAAATTAAAATAAAAAAGTGTTTCTGATTGATTCCACTTTTATCGACAGATTTCCTTATCATCTGCAATCTACACTGTCTAACACTATCTCCTATGTACACCTAGAATGCAGAAAATGCCTACCATTTTAGCCACTTGAAATTAATAAAATGAAACTCATCTCTAAAAAAAATTTCCAAACAACACACATAAACTCCTGAAACATGTGATGAGTACTGAATGATGCAGCCTTGCTAGCATGGCAATATACAAAGTATGAGCAAAATGTTCCTATGTGCTTTGTTCATTCTAGGTGTGATTGGCCCAGGAGGGCCAGCTGAAGTTTCTCTTTAATGTAATGTCATCTTTTTTATTTCCATGAATTTAAACTCTTTTAATAATATGAACACTAATCCTAAATGTCTTTATTGTACTTGCACAAAAATTTTACATGGATTTTTTTGATGGCAGCATTCTAGTAGCTGATTTACACTGATACCACATGTTAATACAGTACTGAGGAAACATCATAAAAGCCTCAGGCTATACACATCTGTGGGACAGAACATGACTGCATAATACATCAGCATTCTGCCCTGGGGAATTATTAATTTGTGTTGCCATTTTAATGGTAGTATACAATATCTGACACAGAACAATGGTCTTTGAAATCTTTCAGGTGAAATGTTTGCTTTTGACCCAGCACATCAGGCTATAGTGCCCCATGTGTGGGGTTTGGGACAAGTCTGTCACCACTGGGTCTCTTGTATATCTCCCACCCAGGAAACACAGCTCACTCTTTCCAAAAGATGGGGAGAGGCCAGCTGAGATTTACCCTGTGCCTTGTACTCCTATCTCCTCCTCCTGTAACATGACATAGGAATAAAAGTAAGTCAGATATTTTCCAAAAAAGGTAATATATGCATTCATATATTTAAGAACTTAAAAAATGAATAGGAGTTTGAGTTTTAATTCTGTTGTATTTTCTTTCAGTATTAATTTCAGATTGTCATTTTTATGATCCTGGTGTCTCTGTGCTGTTTGCCATAAGATAGTTTGGAACAAGGTTAAAGGCAGATTCTGACAGAAAATCTCCAGAATAAATGATTCCTACTGGCACACCCTAAGAAAAGAATGATTTGAAAAAACATTAATATCTGTAAAAGCCTTGAACAATCTTCTTGTCTTAAAATGCATTTTTAAAAATTATAGCATGCTATTGAAAACTGACATTTTATTATTTAATTGTGCCCTATTTTAGATGATGTGCTAAGAGGATACATTATCATGCACATTTTCCTCAATATGAAATGCATTAGAGTCATAGAATCATGGAATGGAGAGGCACTTTAGGAATCGTCTTGTCAAATGACCGTCTTTGGCAGAATAGACAGAGGGTGCAGAGACCTGAAGCCTAGTCACCACAGACAAGCTGGGTGAACATTCATGACAATTCTGGATTCTTTACTTATCACCATTCTCTAGAAAAAGTAGACGCCTAGTATACCCCAGTAGGAAGAAACAGTGATGTGTCAGATGGTAGGATTCACTTGCATTTCCTGGGTGTCTTTCTCTATTTAATTCAATCTCTGCTTCCTACTACTTGTAATCTACACCTCTTAAAGGGCATAGGCCTTAACCCTAAAGGAAAAGGAAAGAAATGCCGGCAAGAACACTTAGGAAAGACTTGTCTCTAGGTTCTATTAATAGCTAGGCAACAATCTGACATATTTGTATGTTAATGCATATTTTACTTATGCTCTAATAATAATAGTAAAACAAATCATAATTTAATGGGAAAATTGTTTGTGGATATCTAGAAACTGTTTTCTTTAGTAGTTTTACAATATAAGAATTCCTGAGATATTGGTAAAATATAGGCCATGTTAAGTTAGAACTTAACCAGGTGGAACAGCAACTTTGTGACTACACTCAACACACCCTCCTCCATTTCAGATCTTAGCACATACAATAAATCAAACTATTGTTAGATGCATGTAGTTCTTACAGAATGTAGTTTGAAAAAATAATCTTAGTTTTATTTTATATGTTTGGATCTTTTGCCTGCATGTGTGTGCCTCTTGCTCAGAGAGGCAAGAAGTAGGAATCAGATCTTCTGGAACTGGAGTTATAGAAGTTTGTGAAATTTCACAGGGGAACTGGGAATTGAACCTTGGTCTTTTTGAAAAGCAACCAGTGCATTTAACTGCAGAAATTTTTTTCCAATCCCACTTTACATAACTTTGCAGCTACTTATTTTGAAATATGAGGAAAATTTATGGACACATTTGTACCCACATCATTCTTGGATATATAACTCACTGATTTCTGTTGTATGCAATAAGGTATGAAGAAAATGGGAAAGTAGCTCTTAACATTTTCTTTCAGTTTAGTGCCTAGATCATCCTTTGAAAAAATGTCTTAAAATTGTATTTATTTATGCTGTGTATATCTAGGTGGGGTGCACATGTGTAACATCTGTTTACTCCTACTTCTGGTTCCTAGGAATTGAACTCAGGTTATAAGGCTTGGCAGCAGGTGTCATTACCAAGGGAGCCATCTTGTTGTCCTCTTGTTGATGGGGGAAGTCCTTCTGTATATATGTAAATAAAGCACTGTTGGCATAGGGAAGCAAGATAGGTGGGACTAGGAGTTAAAGGGGATTCTGGGAAATGTAGTCAAGAGTGGGGAGTCACCATGTGATCTCCTGGGAGGAAACTATGAGTCAGCAGGGCGTCCTTGGAAAGATAAGTCCTTATAGAAATATATATTAGTAGTCATGGGTTAATACTTAAAACAGAACTAGTCAATGAGAAGCCCTGGACATTGGCTGACAGCATTATAACTAACAGAGTCTCTGTGCGTTATTTGGGGGGCTGAAGTGTTGATGGGATCCTGGGCCAGAATCCTGTAACATCTTCTAGTGTCTTTTGTAAGTCCTTCATGAATTTTATACTCTGGTTTGAGCTAGAATGATGCTCCTTTGCCTATGTTCCTTATATAACCTGGAATCTGGGAAATCAGAAGGTTCCCTTCACTGGGCTTTGTCTTTGTTGGCAATTTTCAGCACTACCTCTTCAGATTTCAGATTTTTTTTGTTAAAAGAGCTGTTAAATCTGAAACAGGAACCTGAAAATCAACGCCCCACTTCTTCCAAATGAGGTCATGCAGAGGCACAATGATGCGTAGGATGAAGAGTTGAAGGGCTTGCTCACAGAGTCACATGTGGACCAGCTTGGGTATATAGACTGAACCAGGCTGTTTCCCAGAAGCACCAAATCATATCTATGGGCGAGACTATCAGAGGATGTACATTATTAGTTAGAGAGAGCAGGTACTGCTGTGGTGTGTTACTATATGCTTACTACATAAGCACACAAGTCCCACAACTTGTATCATGGGCTCCTGATTGTGAAGATTAAGTATGCTTGAATTAGGATTTATTAAATTACTAAAGAGTTAATCTGAAATATGTATAAAATGTAAAGAATAATTACTTTTTAATAAAATAATGAGACACAAATGATAAAATTGAAATAAATGGTAATTGTGTAGTCATATTATTTTTCTCTGACTTCGTGGTTTATAGTTTTAGAATTTTAATCAGCTTCAACATGAGTCTCATATCTTATTTAACCATCCTGAGAACACTCTTACACTAATGATGAAAATAAGAAGTGTTGGAATGAGTTTTTCTCCTTTTGTAACAAGTCTTTTTTTTTTCTTGTACTGCCAGCCAGCTCATAAATAATTATATGAGAACTTACTACTAATTACGAAAGCTTGGCCTTTAGCTTAGCCTTGTTTTCAACTAGCTCTTATAAATTAAATTAACCCACATTTTTATTAATCTGCATTCTACCATGTGTCTTTTACTTCTGCCCCATCCTTGTGTCCGACTTTTTCTGCATCTCACTGGCATCTATCATGCACCTAGATTCATCTTGGGTGTCCCCCCCTCTGTCAGGATGTCCCACATATTTCTCTTGCATATATATTGGCCATTTAGCTCTTTACCAAACCAATCAGAAGGTGCCTTAGGCAGAGATGCAACTTTACAGTATAAACAAATATTCTACAGCATCCTTTTTCATGATTGAATTGCATTTATTACCTAGTAGTCTAAATTTCTGATTTTGTTGACCAAAGTCTTCTTACTCCATTTCTAATAATTATGGACTTTTATTAACAATCTCACTGCATTTAATTAAGGTTAAAATTTAGAGTGATCACATCAAAGTCCTACTGTTCTTTACTTTATATGCCCAGAGTATATGATTTTCTCTAGTCTTCAATATATTTGTGGGTATCATCAAAACTGCTTAAACATATATTAAAAGAAGCAAAATAAGAAAACTGAGAGGATCCACACTGTGACAAAGGCAGAAGACTTCATCCATGATTACTGTGCACCAAGGGGATAATGTCTGAAGACATGCTTATTTGACATAGCTGGGTGGGAAGTGCTACTGTCAAGAGTGGGTAGGGGCCTGGATTGCTGCTTAATGTGTTTTAAAAAACTACAGTATGGCTCCCATGAGAGAGCAGGAAATCTAAAATCATACAGATCTGGTGCTGAGAAACAGAAGAGAAAACTCTAATTATGTTCGTTGAATAAAAGAAAGAGCCAAGCAAAATAGTTTTTTGGACCACAATGTCTTTGTCCTCAGGGACACACAGAAGAGAAAGAGGGGAGTAAATAATGGTCCATTCAACAGACCAAGCCAGGATTCTTGTTTTTATTTTTCTTCTCATACCAGTCTCAGCTTTTGAAATACCTAAAGCAGGGCTAGATTCAGGTTTGGTAATCTGTATTGGTCAGTATTTTGAGACTTGAAAAAGTACCTGAGATAATTAGGTAAAGAGCGAGAAAGGCTTGTTTTATGGCTCATAGCATAGAGGTCACTTGGCTTGGTTGCTTTGGGGCCTGTGGAAGGCAGTAAATCATTGTACAAGGTGCTCGCTTCAGAATGACTAAGTAACTAAAAGAAAATGGACAAGAAAGGCCATGGATATCATCTGGCATTTGAGAGCACATCTCTAATGACAGCCAACAGTCCCCCTTCGAAAAGACTTTATCACTTACACTGCATTAGCCTGGGGACTAAGCATGTATTTAACACATGGGTTCATCTTAGGGCATCCCAAATATAAACTGCAACAATATCTGAGGCAATGGAAACCTACTTCCAACTAAGCATTTTTTTCTAGAAGTTCCACAAGTTTGTGAAATTTCTTGCATTCCCTTAATTTCCTGGTATTTACACTGTTTCATATTTCAAACACTCAAAGTTGTTAATAGATTTAAATCTGAGGATTCTGTAAGATTCCATATATTCCCTCAACCTGTTTCAGGTGCTATACACATGGAATTGAGAACCACAAAAGGTTCAAAAACAGCTGGAGATTTTCCCACAAATAAATTCTGGTACTTTGATAATTTACATTATTTACTGTTTATTTTCATCTGTTTGCTGATAAAAGAAAGTTATTCCTACTAATACAAACAGATCAATCCAATCAGATAGAAATTAAGATAAAATAGATTTGGAGTTAGAGAGACAGCTTATGTCGGGTCCTGCTGATGAGTCTGTACATTCCTGAGAAGGGGAGTGTGGACTGAGGAAAGAAAATAGGTGAGACAAAGACAGAGTCAGGAGGGTACTCAGTCAATAGTGAAAAAGCCCGGAGTTAATTACTTACAGTCCTTCTGTACCCAATCAAAAGGGGAAGGCAAAAGACTTCTGTGATACAAAGAACAAGCAAGCATAATTACCTTCCCAATACCCAAAACATTTGGTCACTATACCTTAAGCCAAACTTCCTGTAATTTAGTCTTGAGGGACAAGACATTCAGTAGCTACACCTTATGCCAAACATCCTGTTGTTTAACCTTGAAGGAGCAAGAAGATGTTTGAACTCTCTGCCCTAAGTCAAGAGGGATTGGAGCCTCTTCTGTGGGCTCAACAGGCTTAGTAATTAAGAATGCTTGTGGCTCTTGCTCAACACCAGAGTTTCATTTCCAACACCTACATTGAGCAGCTCACAGTCATCTATAACTGCAGCTGTAGGAGATTTGAGGCCTCTTCTGACTGCCAGCAGCGTCAGACATGCAGAATACAATCATACACACACACACTCATAGGGAGTGAGAGAGAGAGAGAGAGACAGAGAGAGAGAGAGAAAGAATAATAAGCTTCTTTATGGAAACTGCACAATTTGTGGCAAAATGAAATGAATCTGAGACAAATGAAGTTAATAATTTTTAAATACATTTAATTAAGTTAATAAAATTTAAATACCCAGTAGGAGGTACAAGAAACTTCCTTTTTATTGGTTGATCCAGGTAGTTCAAATGATTCCCAAAGCATAGATTACTGATGTAGGCTTTGGCTTCCTCTTAGTGGTTGAGGGCTGCCCCCTATTGCTGAAGAAGTAACATACTTAGGATGTAGGACTCAGAGGACTCAAGCTGAATCTGACCTGAAAGCCTCTTTTCTGTAATCTGGCTTCCATGACACTAAAAAGAGCCATGGAAGTGCTCAGCACTCCTAACCAGCTGCAACACCTATGAACCACAGCAATCTACCGGCATGGCCAGATATGCATAAAGATGCAATAAATGATGCTCACATGTTGGTGACAACCACTGGCTGTTTACTTGGAGGCACATTCAGAGGAGGGAAATCAGGCTCAGTACTG
Organism: Mesocricetus auratus; assembly: GCF_017639785.1. NCBI lineage: Eukaryota > Metazoa > Chordata > Mammalia > Rodentia > Cricetidae > Mesocricetus > Mesocricetus auratus. The sequence continues at coordinate 243,030 of NW_024429190.1, forward strand.
GAAACCTTGCCAACTTTCTGGGACTGTAGAGGTCATGGACCCTCAAAGAGAATCTACTATGACCTCTTTTCTAGGCCTGGGTAATTCCATATTCCACTCCGAATCTTATCCTTGTACCATGTTCATAATTTTAAAGAGATTGGATGATAGAATGAGGGAGATTTTTGTAGATGGTGGGTTTTGTTTCTATTTTGACTCTTATTTCTCTTTCTGAGACAGTCTTATTATACAGCAGATACAGATCTTCAACCTGTGAACCCTCTTTCTCAGCCTCTGTGACTTAGTACAGTCATTCTTCATTCCTGCCTGGCAAGAGAAATCTTTTTCAAAAATACATTTTATTGTGCATATTTACGGAATAAAATATAATGTCAGAAGTGGGCATGGTGGCAAATCCTGTTATCCAAACAGTTTGGAGGTAGATGGCCATGATTTCAAGGACAAATCACTAAAGCTAAATTAAGCCAAAGCAAAACTATGATGTTATAAAATCTATGTGTAGTAAAATGGTTACCGTAGTACACTAAACAAATGAGTGTTATCACAGTCTTATAATTACCCATTTTCCCTGTGCAATGAACAATTACAGGGTCCTTATCTTTCAAAGGGCTTGAGCACAACACTGTACTATTATGCTGCATCTGCTCATCCTCTGTATTTATGGTCTTGTAGTCTTTGACTCACTGGGCCTATTTCCTCCCAGTCATAGCCTATGAATCCTTGCTCTGCAAAGATGGCTGTCATGGAAAATGAACTTCACTTCACCCAGAAGAACACAGGAGGCTTAGAAATGCTACTGAAGAGAGTGGCCATCTCTGTGTTATTCTCAATAACCCATTCCTATTTTATTATCAGATCTTAGTTCAACTGAGAAAAATCAACACATTTAAATATTAATCATTCTGAACAACCGACTTTTGATTCAAAAACCTGGCATCTATTAATAGAACAGATAATGAACCACTTTTTGTGAAGCCCTTGAACAGGCTGATTAATACATTTCCCATGTTATTGAGAGAGATGAAAGCGAAGTAGATAATAACTGCGTGATGAAGTGATTGCTTCAGCTTCATGGGATTGTTGTTTTGCGAAATGCTAACATCAGATGAGCATAGTTATGCAATGTCTGAATTGTTTAAACTTATTTTTATTATTATACATTTTCTGGATTCTTTCTATTTTTCAGGAACTAATTCTTGGGGTTAGTTAACTCTGTTGGTATATGGGACTGCTATTTCACTCTTTAATGTCTAGATAGTCAATGAACTTTTACCGCTGTGTTAATAGATAATTTTATTACTTTAAACAATACTTTATATATATATGCATATATATGTATTTAAAACTCAAGGATATTTTAATTTCTCATAGCCCAATTTCTTCTTTTTGTGATTGGAAATTTGTGTGTAACTTGCATATGCAGAAGGAATCATGACCCAATGTATCTTGGCCTTCCCTCCCAACCAGGAGCCTTACCAGCGTTTTCTTTGAATGACAATTTGATTATAAATAGCTTTTAAATTTTTCTGTTAATTCTCTCCTACTATTATTTATTATTTTATTATAGTCAGGGAATCTTTAATTTAATCATGTTTATTTGTAATATAATCATGCACATTTTATCTGACTCACTCCTCTCAATGATCTATAGAATGGTATTTATTTTTCCTCTTTATATACAACTTTATATGCTTTAGTTTATTAAATATTTGTGGAGTTTTAAGAAATATAAACAGGAGCCAAATTTTTCTGATTTGAAAAACAGATTCATTAATTTTTTATCATATTTTTTCAGGTCACTTTTTCCAATCTATTTGAGAACAGCAGCGTGTTCCTTACTTTCAATAGTGTTACATCATAATCATACAATCTCAGCAGAAATGGCTCATTGAGATCGCTGATGACTGGGGCATTTTCAGGACTGTCTTCCATATACTCTGCTGCATGCATCCCTATCAGTTAACTCTGTCTGACTCTGAGTATTTGCCTGAAGCCTCACTTCCTCTAGAATTGCTCTAACATTGTGTTTCCTTAAATGTTTTTTGAAAGTAAAACTTAGAAAAAAGTTTTATAGCTCTTTTACTGGCCTTTTAAACAACAGCTATTTTTTTGGTGGGGTGGGGTGTCTGGCTGTTCCAATTCCACATGAATTTTAATGATTCGCCTCAGCATCATAGAGATTTGGGCTTTGGGGAGATTCATGGATCCCAGGTATGAATCCAGAAATAGTTGAAGATTGTCCTGTCTGTATTTCTATTTTAGAACAAATCTTGTCATTTTCTCCTATGAATCTTTCTTCCCACCTGTATTCTGCATCCCAACTGTAACCCTAGTTATTCATCCATTTCTCTATGCAAGAAATATGAGGATAAGTTATTTCCTTTGCTACATTTTTGCCTTTACATTTATATTTAGTTATTTCTAATTGCTTTAAAAGAATATTATCTATGAATTCTATTAATATTAATTTGAAATGACTATATACTTTTCATTTTAAGTTTCAGCCTTAGAACATTTAATGATAATGCAGTTGTGTGCACCTGTATTTTATGTTTTGTACATTGGCTTTTATACTTAGGACTCTTTTTATGAGGAGGTATTCTTAAAATCAAAGCCACGGAGACAATGCAGTAGCTGTAATGTAAAAAGCAGATTTTCTAAACGTTTCACTAAAATACCTGCAAAGGCACAGGGAACAGATGAAACTCATGACTGCACAAGACTTGAGGAGCATTCCATGTCAGAATGTGAGAAAATAACTCCCAGACAGACATGCATTCTAAATAAACCTGCTCATAAGATGTGCTCTTAAGAGATGTAGCATATTGAAACAGAACTATTGCCTTTCATCACTGGCTCCTTCCTGAGTCTGGATTTCTTAGAAAATGACACCTTCATCACTGCCTGGTGAGAGGGAACTCTGGTCTACTTGTCACTTCCTCTGTGCTGTTCCCTTTTAGGACCTTGGGACCCCTCAGCTGTTAATACACTGGTTTTTTACTGCTTCCACTATCTCTTCTACTAGATGACAAGTGATCTGGGGCATCCCACTGTCCCAGTGATTCTGCTCATTATGGAAAACCCATAACAAATACTTGCTGAGTTGAAGTAATGCAATAAAAATTAGATCAGTGTTTGAATACTGTAAGAAGTTTTGTCATAACTTCCAGAGAAAATACCAAAATACATAATTCTTTCAATACATTGCTATTCCTCTTTTTCAAAATGTGGTTTTAAAAAATTAAATAAACTCATTCTGATGTACAAATAAAAGCAAGCTACATTTCTCTACCTGGCATATTGCATAATGTACCCATCAATTAAGCTTTGTCTTCTAGAATAAGCCAGTGTGACTTTTTGCAACTCTGACTTATGAAAGGAAGGAACTTCAGATGCAAGTGTCACCAACAGAATACTAGAGATAGAAGAAATAATCTCAGGTGTTGAAGACACTATACAGCCAAAGAAATTGTTAAATCTAAGACGATTCCTGATACACAATGTCTAGGAAATCTGGGACACTGTGAAAAGATCAAACCTGTGAATAGCAGGAATAGAAGAAGGAGAAGAATACCAACTCAATGGACCAGAAAAAATATTTTTAAATCATAGAAGAAAATTTTCCTAACCTAAAGGACATGCCTATAAAGGTCCAAGAAACTTACAAAACACCAAATAAATTAGACCAGAGAAGAAAACTCCATTGCCACATAATAATCAAAGCACTAGACACATAGAACAAAGAAAGAATACCAAAAGCTGCAAGAAAAAAAGACCAAGTAACAAATAAAGGCATACCTGTGACTTTTCAATGGAGATTCTAGCAGCCAGAAGGGACTGGACAGCTGTCTTGCAGACTCTAAGAGACCCGGGATGCCAACTCTGATTAGTATACCCAGCAAAACTTTTCATCAACATGGATGAATAAAACAAGATATTCCATGACAAAATCAAATTTAAGCAATATCTATCCACAAATCCAGCCCTTCATAAGGTACTAAAAGGAAAACTCCAACCCAAGGAGAACAATTACATTCATGAAAATACAGGTAATAAACAATTACACACTAGCAAAACTCTAAGAAAGGAAACACACACACACACACACACATTATCAATACTACCACCAACAACCTAATAACAAGAATTCACACTCATTTGTCATTGATGTCTCTCAATATCAAAGAACCGCTCAATTTCCCAGTAAAAAGACACAATAAGAGAATGAATACAAAAGCACGATCCATCCTTCTGCTGAATGCAAGAAACACCTCAACACTGAAGACAGACATTACCTCAGAGTTGGTAATGATTTTGCTAAAATGTTTTTACCTCAGGGTTCTAAAAGTATTTTCAAGTAAATGGACCTAAGACACAAGCTGGTAATATCATTCTAAAATCTAACAAAATAGATGTCAAGCCAGATTCTCAGGAGTCTTTCTAGATTCTGTGCCACTCCACTCCTCTCTCCACATTAGCTCTATTAATGCCAGTTCAAGGCCAATTCTATAGGCCCCTTTTCTGCATAGCCAGAGTCCTCATTGCAGGTCTTTCATGTACATATTGGGGCTTTTCCTGCCACCTGACTCTGCTGCCTTTTGTATCATCATTATAGCTTTTTGTTTAATATCTCTTTAAGTGTTTATTTTAAAGAAGTAATGTTTTGTTTTCTGAAATCATATTACAGTTACATCATTTCTTTTTTCCTTCCTCCCTCCAAACCTTCTTATGTATGCCCTCTGAAATCATATACATACAAGTAATATAATATGAATTGAGCAAGTTATATTTACATATTTAGGAATGTGTGTATGTGACAATTAAAAAGAAAGAAAAAAGAGGGCATGACTTTGACTCAATCCTATACTATTTGAGATGTATCTATGACTTCAATAGCTACTGTTCCATGTCAGTGATGGCTGGCCTCAGTTCAGCTCTATCTTCTGACTCCCTCAAACTGTTCATGCCCACCTCCATTCAAATATTGCTTTCTGTCCCTACCTTCTCCCTTCATAATTATGTGAACACCATTTGCCTCTTGAAGTCAAGGGATGTTAAGTCAAGTAATCATACCAAGTAATACACTGATCCCTTTGTCTCATTATCTTCATGTCTATTTTCCCCAGCATAAGGAAGGTAAACATGTATTTAGGCACAACATGGACACAGAATTGGATCTCTTATTTCACACACCACATTCTGGCACAATTGTTTACCTGTATCATGCTACTGCTGCTCTCCTTTAATTTCTTTCAGCTAAGCTGAGAATCTCACTGACATTTAATTTTACAGAACTGAGAAGAGGAATTGTTAGACAAGAAGTTTGAAATGAAGATTAGTCCACCCAATTACCTACAGTTCAAAGACAGGAAAATATTTCTGAAACAAAAATCAGATTATCATCTTTTTAACTTGTCTCTTGTCTTGGATGGTAAGTGTAAGTGCATCTATTTTGCACCTGATGGTCTAATACACACTTTGATCACACTTTACTTAAGAAAATCATAAAGATACAGGAGTAAAAACCATGCAAAGATACCATGTGACTGAAGAAAATGATTTTGTTTTCCTGTTTTCTGACTTAATCCTCTTTAGCATTTCTGTTGTGTGATAAGGCTATTTCTACTGTGAAAATAATAATTAAAAAATCCATTGCTATTGAATGAGGTTCTCTGTTTTTATTTATTTTATTAAGAGTATAAACTTGAAGTGTTATTTCTTCACCAGGCAAGAAGAGGCATGGAACATCTTTTTCAGGTTTATAACAACAATAAAATTTGAAAAACTCGACAGTAATACTTTATATACTATTAAAGAGTGATTTCATGAATCATTAGGATGAACAGGTTTAGCAAATACTGTTAAGAAAGATCATCACAACTGAAAAGAACCTTTTTGTGCAATTGTTTTTAAACGATTTACCTGTCACTATACATTAGCCAGAACTATTTTGTTGTTAGAATCATGACACTGATAAAGGTTTCCCTTCAGCCTGTTTGCCACAGATAATGTAAAAGACATTCAGGACTCCATTACCAGAAAAAATACTAATGCAGAAGGCTAGTGTTTTTGAGCAAAGGTGAGGAAAACTCACTATGTGTCTTCTTGCCTTCAGGTCAAGTTCTAAAGAAGAAATATGAAATTAAACAGGAGCTGTCTAGTAGTCTTTCTGCCAGCCTGGTTCCAGAGCTGCATCAGTCCCAAATAAACACACAGGAAGCTATATTAATTATGAAGCTGTTGGCCTTGCTTGTTTCTTACTGGCTAGCTCTGACTTAAGTATTTATCCCATAACTGTTAATCTAAGTATTTCTCTTATCAGAGCAAAGTTCCAGACATCTTATTTCTCTAGCGGACTACATTGTGACTCCCTATGTTTCTCCTACCCAGAGTCCTCCTTGACTATATCTTACTTCCCTATTGGCCAACAGTGCTTTATTGACATATACACAGGACTTCCCCCATCACACAACAACAAGAAAATGTGTGCTTTTATGGAAGTAGCAGCCTTGTTAAAAGGAAGACATTTAAATTAAGATGTTTCACAGTTTGATAACAGTAGCAGGGAGGCTAGTTTGACAATGCAATGCCTGAGTAGGTTCTGGGCATTTTCTCTCCTTCCACAGAGCTCACTGAGATGACTCATCAGATTTGTAGATGTGAGGGAAAGTTTTCCATTGCTTTGGAAATTAAAAGTAGATATCTTATTTTTAAGGAAGTAAAATAATTTGTTCTACTTTGTCAATGAACATAATGGAAGTCCCAGAGAAGTGAAAATTCAGCTTCCCAGAAGCACAGTAATGAGTCCCTGGAGGACAGGTGGGAGAAATTCTGCAGATACACCTCTGGGGGCCCCTGGGGCAGTTTCTCCTACTTCCTCCCACCCTCCAGGGAGGAGGGTAGAACCCAAAATCAAATTGTACAAATAGCACACAGGAGATAGCTTTATCTGTGCCTGACCCACACGACCAGAGGAAGCTCTCTTAGACATGCCTCCATGAGTCTTCAGACGTTAGATCAAATGATAATGAACATTTCCCACAGTTCTCCCTGCAACAACAAGCTGAACAATACTAACCTGGTATCAGTATAAGGCTATCCGTGAGATCTTCTCGACACACTTTGAAATATCTATGACAATGGTTTACTTTAGACTGAATCCAAAAGATTTAAGTCTCAACCCAAAGACAGAAGTACAGATATAAGACTTCTCATTATACCTGTTGTCTTTTAATAATTGTGGTAAGGCTCATCTATACTAGGAAGGGCAACTGACTGGCTTTAGTTAGCCGACTGACTGAAACATTAATGCTAGGCAGAAACATCTTCCTATGTGTAATCAGAAATACTGTTTAACTAAATATCTAGATACCCATGTCCCAGCCAAGTTGACACCTAAAATCACCATCTTTGATCTAGAGAAAGACCTGAATATAGCATGCTTAGAGAGAACAGTTACAGGGCGAGGCAGGTTTGAGTGTGCATAGAGTGGCTTTGGGATCCTAGGTCTACATCCCTTACTGTGTGCGCTTGGATACTATTGCCTAGGGCAACACCTGAATTTGGGGTAGAATACCTTAAAAATAATGGGAATGATTGTTACAATCACACAGCTAAGAAAATGATTCTTTAGATTAACACTTCTCTAGGAACAGTGACCATAACACTTTACAGTGAAATAAAAATCATAAGCTTTTGAAATAGGGGAGAATAAGGCTTTATATTAAAGAACAGAAAACACATTGATCATAAAACTTTCAAAAATATCAGTCAAGGTAGCAGTGGAGAGATAATCACATATCCATGAAAAAGAGATGTTATTCAGATAATAACCACTAAACATTTATGCATTTATATGTGAACACATGAGTATAATTTCTGATCCTAAAGGCAAGCTAGACAAACATATACTTCCTAGTCAGAGAGATGACGCCAGAACACTGAAATCAGTTAATCAGTTAGTTAACATGTCTGCATCACATGGTTACTGCAGATAACTAGAGGACTAATTCAGATTTTTGATATATATATATATATACACACACATATATATATATAAATTATGAGCCTAACACTAGATCTAAAGTTGGAACTTGATGGAGGTTGTTTAATAACACATGCTCAGAAAATATGAAGAGTAATTTCTAGAAGAATTAGATATCTGCTATAGGTTATTAAATGACATCAAATTGAAAATCTTGTGTGGGGCTACAAAGAATAACCGCAAATGGTTGAGAGTCTCTTGCAATAATATTTTGATTACTGATCATTTATTAGTGATTTAACTTTTTTTTCAGGAAAAATCTAAGCACTTCATTTTTTGCTCTTCATGTTTTCATATTATGGTTATATTATAAAATATCTCAATGGACAAAGAATTGCAGGCTTACAGATATTTTTCTTACAATTCTAAATAAGGTTATGTCTTGTCTGGTACATCAAAGGGAACCTGCTATAGAAGCCTGGCTTTTATATAATTTTCCCTAGTCTGTTTTACTTCCTCAGTTCCAGTGGGTAAACTGTGAAACATATGGAAACAGAGATACAAGCATAAGTTCCTTTAGCACACTGGTCTGGCTTTTAGGATTCCTTGGGGCCCAACTCCTCCCTACCCCTGCTGTGAGTCCTGATTGGGCAAAGCTCTGTACCCTGAGGTTTCCCATGCAACAGCTCTGTCTTCTGTCCTTTCTTGCTACCCTGGACTGCTCTAAGGTGCATTTCTTATTTCAGCAGAGACTGCTGTGTTGCCAGCAAACTAGTTCACTTAGCGTTCTGCTATGCTCCTTTGTGGCTCCTTATAACAAAATTATCAAGGCAGCAATGTGTCTCGCTGTATCTCAGTCCACCTCATTTCTGTTACTCCCCCTCACCTGCCCCAAGGCTGCATCTTCCAAATAAGTTGTTGATACCTCACAGTTGCTTCTAGCAAAGCCAGCTAATGAATACCTATACAGAAATGCTTGACCTCATTGTAACTTAGGGAAAAGGCTACACGTTATTAAAATAATCATACCCAATGAAGTAGGAAAGCATTGTTTCCTTAAATGACAGAAGCAAAATGAGGAGTGACAAAGGGGCATTCATGCACATGTCAAGCAGTAGTCACAATTTTTTAAAATTTTGTTAGAAAGTAATTAGTGTATGTTTTCAAATCCTAGGATGGATTTTAAGGAACTACACGAAATAAAGAAGGAAAGACTGTCCTTTTAATATGGTTAGTAGGCATATGTTAGACTTGGGCCAACATTAAATGCTCACTACAATAGAATTTAGTAAATTCAGGTCAGCAAGATGATTGCATTTAAAGTATTTCTAGGCAGAAGCAGGTGGGAGGTAATGAAATGGGGTGAAGATAATTTGAATATACATAATTTGGCAAGACACAACTAGTATTTTTAAGGAAAATCTAATTTCATATTCTGCTTTTCCTGACTTTATGAATTTTCATTTGATCAAGCATATTTTTCCTCATGTGAAGTTCTTTTCAGAAGTTAGTATTTGGCAATGTGGAGTGAAAATGTCTGATAAATCCCCACATTTTGTTTCTTCCTCTATATTCTTTTAACCTACAGTACTAATCCAGAAAACAAAACCTGACCTGGCATGTCTCTGTGAAGTCAAGAATAAAACTATTAATATGCAAGAATAAAAGGTTCTTGAAACTCCAGATGCCAGAGGGTGCAATACACAGAGACTAATAATGTGGTGAAGGTGGTATAGTACAGTTTAATCTGGCAATTTCTTTTTCAGCCCATGGAGAATATAAGACATTGCTTGATAATGAAAAACTGTATAAAGAATTAAGGGGCAAAAAGCAGTAGGAATGTGACCCAGAGGTAAAAGCATGCTCTTAAGATGAATTGACACCAGTATGTGCATACTGCTGTCTTTCACTGTCATTCTGTTTGAGTAATTGAGGCTAACATGCTTAAAGCTGTTTACCACACTCAATTTTCAGCCATCTTATATATATGATGCAATGGCTTGAGTGTCTTTTTCTAAAATAGGATACGTTAAAATCTGAATTCATCATATATCATAAACATGGCATCCTAGTGAAAGGGCTGATGTCATTTTCCCATTGAGTGAGTCTTTTCTCAACTACCAGAACCACAAGTTGAAATACACCTCTTTGTTTATTTTTTTCTTCTCAATATATGTTCTATTTAAATTAGAAACATGCTTGCTTCACACGTCAGTCCCAGATCCCTCTCCCACTCCTCCTCCCTTGCCCCTGTATCAGCTCCCTCAACCCCCACCCAGTCCCCATATCGGTGAACTCCAGAGTCTGTCACTTCATCTGGGGCAGGGCCTAGGCCCTTCTCCCTGTGCCCAGCCTGAGAGAGGAATGGGCTCCCAAAGTTCATTCATATGCCATGGTAAACACTAATCTACTACCAAGGCCCCAAAGATTGCTGAGGCCTCCTCACTGACACCACATTGGGGGGGGGAGGTGTCTGGATCAGTCCCATGCTGGCCTCTCAGCCATCAGTCTTGGGTCCAAGAGCTCCCCTTTGTCAGATCCACTGTCTCTTTGGTTTTCACCAGCACTGTCTTAACCCCTCTGCTCATCACTCCTCCCTCTCTGTCACTGGGTTCCAGGAGTTCAGTTCAGTGTTTTGCTGTGGGTATCTGCCTCTGTTTCCATCAGTCACTGGATGAAGGTTCTAGGACAGCATATAAGGTAGTCATCAATCTCATTATCCGGGAGGGGAAATAAAGGTAGTCTCTCCACTATTGCTTAGATAGTTAGTGTCATCCTTGTAGCTCTCTGGAAATCCCACTAGTGTTAGCTCTCTCCTCAAACCTATAATGACTTCCTCTATTATAGTATCTCTCATCCTGGTCACCTCCATCTTTCCCCCGACTCGACCTTACTGCTACCCCGTATCTTCCTCTCCTCTCCTCTTCTCCTCTATTTTCCCGGTTCCCTCTCCCCTCCCCCCATGCTCCCAATCTGCTCATGAGATTTTCCTTCATCCCCCTTCTCTGGGGTATCATGCATATCTCTCTTGGAAACCTCCCTGTTTCCCATACTCACTCACAATTGGATTGTAAGGCAGCACTCCCCTGATTCATGTCTAAAATCCATATATGTGTGAGTACATATCATGGTTGTCTTTTTGTGACTGGGTTAGCTTACTCAGCATGGTTTCTTTTTTTTTTTTTGCGAGACAGGGTTTCTCTGTATTGTTTTGGAGGCTGTCGTCCAGCCTGGCCTCGAACTCAAAAGAAATCCACCTGCCTCTGACTCCCGAGTGCTGGGATTAAAGGTGTGTGCCACCACCGCCTGGCTAGGATGGTTTCTTCTAGTGCCATCCATTTACCTGTAAATTTCAAGATTCCATTTTTTTCCACTGAATATTACTCCATTATGTAAATGTACCACATTTTCTCTATCCACTCTTCAGTTGTGGGGCATATAGGTTGCTTCCAGGCTATTACAAATAATGCTGCTATGAACATAGTGGAACAGACATCCTTGTAGTATTAATGTGCATATTTTGGGTATATTCCTAAGAGTGGAATCGATGGGTCTTGTGGGATACTGAGTCCCATTTTCTGAGGAATCTCCATACTGATTTCCAAAGTGGCTGTATATGTTTGCACTTCCACCAGCAATAGAGGAGTGTTCCCCTTTCTCCACATCCTCTCTGCACCTCTTTGTTTATTAATAATCAAGCCTCAGACATTCTGCCAACTAAAATAGACAAAGATATATTGTTACAAAAATTAACTATAATCATAGACACATATACAACTTAAGTTCCTCCATTCACCTGGTGCTAGGGATAAACCCAAAAAGTCATTTTGACAGATTGAACTAATTTCTTTGGCTGTGTCCATCTGATACAATGTGATGTCTACTCTGTCCTCTCACCATCCTCCTTCGTCTATGTATTTCTACAGAAATATGAATGCTCTCCAATAATAAGGTCCAGAATGGTGCTTGATTGCACCATCAAGCAGAAGTACAGTTTTCCATTCTCCTTCTTGGTCACACTTGGATCTAGTAGCAGATATTGCACTAAGAATTCAGGTGTCAGTGCCAGGAAATGCTTCTCTGTAACTAGCACTGGCGCTTACTCCTTGTTATTCTTTCCTACTTCCATTGCTGCTGGTTAGTTCCACTGAGCTTCTCCACCATCATACACCCCTGCTGTAGCTCTGCTGTGACTGTCTGCAGCCTCTGTCTTTGCTTTGTAAAGACTACCATCTGTCAAATGTTTCTGTAATTCTCAAATTGTCATGTATTTGAAGCAATGCTGTGCCCTGCGCAGAACTGAGAACTTCTTCTCTGTGCTTAATTTGAGGGTTACCAAGGCATATTGGTGTGAGCCCCCACACTCTTCCATAATTTACAGTGAAATTGCTTTTCTCATTTTATTTATTTGTTTATTATTTATTTATTATTTCCCTTCTCATGGGAATTCAGCTAGGAGTCCCAGAAAGGTGGGGCAAGTTGAGTGACAGTTTCTTTATAAATCCAAAATTGCCTGCCTTCACCATGTGCTATGGCCATGTTTATAGACACTTTCTAACCATCTCTCTCTCTCTCTCTCTCTCTCTCTCTCTCTCTCTCTGTTTCTGTCTTAGAATGACATTAGATTTTAGATTCAACTTTTTCAATCAGTACAAATGATTTAAATTGGTACTTAAAAAATAAGAAACAAAAAGTTCAAATTCAAGATAGAGTTGATTGTCGAGTTCTGCAACACCCCATTCTTACCTCCACTTCAGGTGAGTGTGGGCTCTGCTCAGGGCTCTAACTCCCACCCATCACCCCCTCACTTGATCTTCTGTGCCTGTTCCTCGATTTGAGTAGACCCACCCAGACAGGAAGGACATGAATCCTGCCACACCCCACTCTTCGATCCCCCTGCCCCCACCAAGATCTATGTGGAAAATACCAGGAGTTGCACACACTGCAGTCTTGGCCCACATACACTCCTGGAAGGCCAGTGAAGAAGGAGAGACCCCACCTGTACCCACTCAAAGTTGAGATGGGAAGAAGACAGTATAAGAACATACTCGGCAATAGAAAGACCATTATGATACTGCCAGTGTCTAGAGACTCCACACCAGCAAGACCTGAAAAGCCAAATACAGATGAAGCAGACGAGACAAACCTTAAAGATTATTTTATGAAGATGATAGAGACACTCAAAGAGGAAAGGAGAAAATCCCTTAAAGAAATAGAAGAAAGAACAAACAAAATTTATACATGAAATAGAGAAAAATACAAACCAAAAAATTCAAGAAATAAACAAATCTCTTAAAGAATCTAAAGAGAGTCAAGAAAGAACAACCAGAAAAGTGAAGGAAACAACTCAAACAGTTAAAGGATTGAAAGTTGAAATAGAAACAATAAAGAAAACACAGAATGAGGTGAAGCTAGAAATAGAGAATCTGGGTAAATGATCAAGAACTACAAATGTAAATATAACCAATAGAATACAAGAGATGAAAGAGAGAATCTCAGGTACTGAAGACTCTCTAGAGGATATAGAGTCATTGGCCAAAGAAAATCTCAAGTCCAACAAATCCCTAACACAAAATATCTAGGAATTATGGGACAACGTGAAAAGGCCAAACCTAAGAATAATAGGTATAGAAGACAGTGATTATATACAGCTCAAAGGTACAGAAAAATCATAGAAGAAAAAATTTCCAACCTAAAGAGGAATATGTCACTCCCACAGAGTCTCCCATTCTGGTGGGAGCCAAGCACCTCAGATCCCAGGTCTTCTCTTCCACCAATGAGACCAGGGGACCAGCAGGTCCAGCGGGACCAGGTAAAACAGGCCCTGCATTCAGACCTGCATTCCAGTGCCTGGGGATTGCCTAGGGTCTGCCACAGAGCTTCCCATCCCAGCAGGAGCCAAGCACTCCAGATCCCAGGTCTTCTCTTCCACCAATGAGACCAGGGGACCAGCAGGTCCAGTGGGACCAGGTAAAACAGGCCCTGCATCCACACCTGCATTCCAGTGACTGGGGATTGCCTAGGGTCTGCCACAGAGCTTCCCATCCCAGCAGGAGCCAAGCACCATAGATCCCAGGTCTTTTCTTCCATCAAAAAGACCAGAAAACCAGCATATCCAGGTAAACAAGGCCCCTCATCCCATCTTGCATTCCAGTGCCTGGGGACTGCCACAGAGCTTCCCATCCTGGAAGGAGCCACACACCCCAGATTCCAGGTCTTCTCTTCCACCAAAGGGACCAGGGGACCAGGTGGGAGACTATGCATCCCTGATGCCTGGGCTTCTTCTCCACCCATAGGACCAGAACTAGGATGAGGAACAGAAGAACTACCAGAGTATGGGACTTGCTTGCACACCAGCAAGACTCCAGCATTCCAATGCAAATGAAACAGAAGAGAATGACTTTAAAAACAACTTCATGAAAATGATAGAGGCCTTAAAAGAGGATATAGGAAAATCCCTCAAAGAAATGGAAGAAAAAACAAACCAAAAATGCAAGAAATGGAAGAAAAAACAAACCAAAAAATTCATAAAATGCAACAAATGGGTGAAAAGATAAACCAAAAATTGGAAGAAACAATTCAAACAGTGAAAGGGTTGAAAACTGAAATAGAGACAATAAAAACACAATCTGAAGAAAGGCTGGAAATAGAAAAGCTGAGCAAACCATCAGGTACTAAAGATACAAGCACTACCAACAGAATACAAGAGATGGAAGAGAGAATCTCAGTTGTTGAAGATACACTAGGAGAAATGGATTTGACATCCAAAGAAAATCTTAAGTCCAACAAATCCCTAACACAAAATATCCAGGAAATGTGGGACACCATGATAAGTCCAAACCTAAGAATAATAGGTATAGAAGAAGGTGAAAAAAACCACCTCAAAGGGGCAGAAAACATATTCAACAAAATCATAGAAGAAAACTTTCCCAACCTTAAGAAAGACATGCCAATGAAGGTACAAGAAGCTTACAGAACACCAAATAGAGTGGATCACAAAAGAGTCCCCTTGCCACATAATAATCAAGACCCCAAATAAAGAAAGAATATTAAGAGCAGCTAAGGAAAAAGGCCAAGTAACATATAAAGGCAAACCTATCAGAATTACAACTGACTTCTCCATGGAAACTCTGAAAGCCAGAAGGTCCTGGATAGCTATTCTACCAACACTAAGAGATCATGGATGCCAGTGCAAAGTTCTCAATCACTATAGTTGGAGAAAACAAGATATTCCATGACAAAGCTAGATTCAAGCAATACATATCCACTAACCCCACCCTACAGAAAGTTGTGGAGCAAAAACTCCAACCCAAGGAGGCTAACTACTACCAGAAAAACATAGGCATTAGATAATCTCACTTTACCAACAGCCAAAAGAACAAAGGGATGGAATTCCACACATAATTCCATCAACAACCACCATTCCAAATCAAAGAAGAATAAACAATCAATGGCCACTAATATCCCTCATTATTAATAGCCTTAACCCACCCATAAAAAGACACAGGCTAACAGAATGGATTTGAAGACAGAACCAATCTCTCTGCTTCATGCAAGAAACACACCTCACCCTCAAAGACAGACATTACATGGGTGTTAAAGGTTGGGAAAAGATTTTCCAATCAAATGGATCTAAGAAACAATCGGGGTACCAACCCTGATATCTAACAAATTAGACTTTAAAATAAAATCAGTCAAAAGAGATGAAGGAGGTCATTACATATTCATCACAGGTGATGGACCACCAGACAGAAACTTAACAAGGAAACAAAAGAAATAACAGAAATTATGACCCAATTGGAATTAACAGACATCTATAGAACTACCATCCAAACACAAAAGAATATGCCTTCTTCTCAACTCCACATGGAACCTTTCTAAAAATCATCCACATACTTGGCAACACATCAAACCTGCACAGATGCAAAAAAAAGGAATAACCCCCTGTATCTTATCAGACCACCATGCTTTAAAGTTAGAATTCAACAACAACACAAATCACAGAACCCCTACAAACTCATGGAAATTGAACAATGCACAATTGCACCATTCCTGGGTCAAGGAAGAAATAAAGAAAGAAATTAAAGAGTTCCTGGAATTTAATGAGAATGAAGATACAGCACACCCAAACCTATGGGATACTTTGAAATCAGTGGTCCGAGGGAAGTTAATAGCACTAAGTGCCCACATGAAGAAACTGGAGAATAGTCACACTAGAGAGTTAGCAGCACAACTGCAAGCCTTAGAACAAAAAGACAAACTCACCCAGAAAATAATCAAATTGAGGGCTGAAATCAATAAAGTAAAAACCACGAAAATATTCTAAAGAATCAATGAGACAAAGAGTTGATTATTTGAGAAAATCAACAAGATAACAAACCTCTATGCAAACTAACCAAAATACAGAGAGAGAGCATGCTAGTTAACAAAATCAGAAATGAAATGGGGGAAATAACAACTGACCTAGAGGAAATCCATAAAATCATCACATTGTACTGTGAAGACTTGTACTCCACAACATTTGAAAATTTAAAGGTAATGAACAATTTTCTGGATAGATATTACTTACCAAAATTAAATCAAGAACAGATAAGCAACTTAAATAGACCTATAACCACTAATGAAATAGAAGCAGTCATCAAAGGTCTCCTAATCAAAAGAACCCAAGGGTCACATAACCTCAGTGTAGAATTCTAGCAGAAATTCAAAGAACAACTACTACCAATTCTCCTCAAAGTATTCCATGCAAAGAAGCAAAAGTGTCATTGCCAAACTCTTTTTTTTTTTTGGTTTTTATGAGATAGGGTTTCTCTGTATTGTTTCGGAGGTTATTGGTCCAGCCCAGCCTCGAACTCACAGAGATCTGCCTGCCTCTGCCTCCCGAGTGCTGGGATTAAAGGTGTGCACCACCACCGCCCGGCGCCAAACTCTTTTTATGGAGGTTCAATAACCTTGATAGTCAAGCCACACAAAGGCATAACTTAGAAAGAGAACTTCAGACCAATATCCCTTATGAACATTTATGTAAAAATACTCAATAAATACTAGAAAATCTATACCAAGAACACATCAGAAAAATCATCCAACATAATCAAGTAGGCTTCATCCCAGGGATGGTTCAACATGTGAAAATTCATCAATGTAATCCAACATATAAACAAATTGAGAAACAAAAATCACACGATCACCTCACTAGATGCTGAAAAAGCCTTTGACAAAATCTAACACCACTTCATGATAAAGGTCTTGGAGAGATCAGGGATAAGAGGAACATGCCTAAACATAATAAAAGCTATATACATCAAACCAACATCCAACATCAATCTAAGTGTAGAGAAACTCAACGCTATTCCTCTAAAGTCAGGAACCAGAAAAGACTGTCCCCTGTCTCTATACCTTTTCAATATTGTACTTGAAGTTCTAGCTAGATCAATATGACAACAAACAGAGATCACAGGGATACAAATTAGAAAAGAAAAAGTCAAATTTCACTATTTGCAGATGATATGATAGTTTACAAAAGTGACCCAAAAAACTCTACCAGGGAACTCTTACAAGTGATAAACACCTTCAGTAAGGTGGCAGGATACAAGACCAACTCAAAAAAATTAGTAGCCCTACTATATACAGATGATAAATGGGCTGAGAAACAAATGAGAGACACGTCACTCTTTATAATTGCCACAAACACCATAAAATAACTTGAGGTAATGCTAACCAAAGAAGTGAAAGACCTGTATCTCAAGAACTTTGAGTCTGTAAAGAAAGAAATTAAAGAAGATAACAGAAGATGGAAAGATCTCCCATGCTCTTGAATAGGTAGGATTAACGAAGTAAAAATGACAATCTTGCCAAAGGCAATCTACAGATTCAGTGCAATCCCATCAAAATCCCAGTACAATTTTCACAGACCTTGAAAAAACAATACTCAATTTTATATGGGAAAAAAAAGCAGAATAGCCAAAAAAACCTTGTATAATAAAGGAACTTCTGGAGGCATCACAGTCCCTAACTTCAAGCTCTATTATAGAGCTATAGTCCTGAAAACAGCTTGCTATTGTCATGAAAATAGACACACCTAAGCACAAGTGATTATTGGCAAAGAAGCTAAAACTATACAATGGAAAAAAGAAAGCATGTTCAACAAATGGTGCTGGCATTACTGAATGTGAACTTGTAGAAGATTGCAGATGAATCAATATCTATTGCCATGCACAAAACTTAAATCCAAATTGATCAAAGACCTCAACATAAGTCCTGCCACATTTAACCTCTTAGAAGAGAAAGTGGGAGCTACTCCTGAATGAATTGGTACAGGAAAATGCTTCCTGAACATAACAGCAGTAGCACAGATATTGAGATCGGCAATTAATATATGGAACCTCCTGAAACTGAGAAACTTCTGTAAGGCAAAGGACACTATCAACAAGACAAAACAGCAGGTGACAGAATTGGAAAAGATGTTCACTAATCCCCACATCTGGCAGAGGGCTCATTTCCAAAGTATACAATGTACTCAAGAAGTTAGCCATCAAAACCCCTATCAATCCAATTTAAAAAGTGGGGTGTAGAACTAACTAGAGAATTCTCAATATAGGAATCTAAAATGGCTGAGAAACATTTAAGAAAGTGTTCCACATCCTTAGTCATCAGGGAAATTTCACTCAAAACAACTCTGAGATGCCATCTTACACTGATCAGAAAGGCTAAAATCAAAAGCACCAATGACAGCCTATACTGGAGAGGATGTCGCGAAAGGTGAACACTACTCCATTGCTGATGGGAGTGAAAATTTGTATGACCACTTTAGAAACCAGTGTGGTGCTTTCTCAGGAAAATGGGAATGAGTCTACCTCAAGATCCAGCATTTCCTCTCCTGGGCATATACCCAAAAATGCACATTCATATAACAATGACATATGTTCAACTATGTTCATAGCAGCATGCTTGTTAGAAGCAACCTAGATGCCCCTCAACTGAAGAGTAGATAGAAAAATGTGGTACATTTACATAATGGAGTACTACTTAGTGGGAAAATGCCACTCCCGCTGTGCCGCCTGTATCCAAGAATGTGCAAAGGGTGTTGGGATTGATGACACAGAGACCAGTTGGCGGTGCAAAGAAAACTTTAAGCAGGCCCCAAAAAGGCTCAAGAAAACTTCCCAAGAAAGGCTTCCCTCAAGAAAAGCTTCCACTTCCTTTCTTACCCCTGGCTGGTTATATGCCCTGACACCAGAGGCAGCAGTGGGGGGGGGTCAAGAAGAGGGAGTTAGTCTTTGGAAAATGTCGAGGTCAGGGTGTTCCCATGGGGGAGCCCTTATCAGGAACTTATTGCTCCAGATTGGAAAAGGTGAAGGTCCCGCATTTCCCGTATTGTTTTTAGTAAACATGCTTTTAGTAACCATTGTCTTATAGCTGCCTGCTCCCAGGCTGATGGGGAAGTGGGCCTCCAGCCAAGGTCTGTTGTTCCCACAGGAAACAACAATGGAATCTTGAAATTTGCAGGGAAATGGATGGAACTAGAAGAAACCATTCTGAAAGAGGTAACCCAGTCACAAAAAGACAACATGTTAAGTACTCTTACATAGATCAAAGGATTTTTCTATATAGATCAAAGGATTATCAGCCTACAGTCCACATTGCCATAGGAGCTAGGAAACAAGGAGGACACCAGAAGAAAAATGCATGTTTCCCTGAAGAAGGGGAGGGGGACCAGAACCCCTGAGCAAATTGGGAGCATAGGGGGCAGAGAGAGGAGGGAGATAAGGGGGGAGGAGAACAGGAGGATTGTGACAGGGGAAGAATAGAGGAGGGCAAGAAAGGAGATGCCTTGATAAAGGGAGTCAGTACAGGTTTGAAGAGAGGTCTAGCACAGAGGAAATGGTAGGGGATCCACAGGGATGACCCCAACTAAGAATCTAGGCAGTGGTGGAGAGTCTGTCTTTGATGCCCTTCTCTTGTAATGAGATTGATGACTACCTTGTTTACCGTTTGTAGAGCCTTGACCAAGTAGCTGATCGAAGCAGAGACAGGCACCAACAGCTGAGCACTGAAGAGCCATTCCCAGGAATTCAGTTGTGGAGAGATGGGAGAGATGAGCAAATGAGCCAAGACAGAACTGAAGATACCCACAGAAACAGTTGACCTGACCTAATGAGAGCATGCAGACCCTAGTTGTAAAGCAGGGAACCAGCATTGAACCAAACCAGGCCCTCTGAATGTGGATACCAGGTAGGAGGCCAAGGCAGTCTATAGTACCTCTAACAGTGGAGCCAGTGTATATTCCTAGGTCACAAATGGACTTTGGGAGCCCATTCTCTAAGGAGGGATATTATTGCAGCCAAGATATGGAAAGGGGGGCCTGGGACCTCCCCCAAATGGTGGGGTGGACTTTGATGATCCCTCCGTGGGGAGTCTCACTGTCCCTGGGGAATGGGGAGTGGGATGGAGGGTTGTTGGGAAGCAAGGAGGAGGGGAGTGTGAGAAAATGGGGGGGAATAAATATGTAAACAGGAGTGTCTTTTGTTAAAAGGTATATACATAAATCAAAATATCAGTTTGTACTTCACAGATATAAATAATTATTGTCATTTATCAGTTAAATATAAATTTATGTTATTCCAGTAGGTTTGTACTTGCATTTTGTTACCAGAAAAATAGATGTCATATATACACATTTGTATCAAAGAAAAAATAGAAGGGTTTATATATCACATGTATTGGGTGGCTACCCTAGCTCCATGGAGCAAAAATAAGATTAGGAGTTGTTATGGTGCCCCATTTCTATTTTTCCTTTAACATGTTTCATTCTGATTACTTTTGTAGGAATCACACATTAAAAATACTTCATTGTGTACTTAATGCATGATGGAGAGCAGCAAGAGGGGGCACCTGAATTTGCAGATGCTTTGGGTATAGAAAGTCTTTGCTAACTGTAGTTGACCAACAAATACTGGATCAAGATTTTTAAAAATAAATAAAAATATATATATCAACATATAAGTGGGCTTTGCATCAGTGTCTCAATATAGCTAGTTTACATTGCTACAAATTTAGCTTCTTAATTTAAATGTATTATGATACAAATCTGCTTTTGGTAGTCCTCCAGAAAAGAGCAGCTGTTAAGACAGAGGATTTCAGGCCAATAACTTTAGCTTATATAAAGCTAAAGTCTAGTCTAGTCTATGTAAAGTCTCTATAAAGATGAATCTGCATCTCAAACTCTAGCCTTTTTCTCAGCAGTGGGGGAACACGGGCCCATGGCCCTTAGTCGCCAAATGCAGTCCAGCCTGCTTTGCCCTCTGTGGAGGTATCAGAACTGCTGGAACCCTTATGCATTCTTTTCAGACACCCTTTCTCTTCACACATATCCCAGAAGGTCTGGATGGATGGGAAGACTCACACAATGAGGATGCAATTTCTTACTAAATAGCTGTTTCCTATAAAAATCACAGAGCTTTGTAGTAGACATGTTAGAGAAGAATTCACAGTTCTTACAGAAACACAGGGTATCTAGATTAGCAATATTCTGAAATAGGATAAGGAATCAGTTTTGTCTACCTAACTCTGTGTATGCTAATGTAATAACTAAAACCAGATGCTGTGGTAGGGAGACTTGGTAGGTACAGAACAGAGAAGCCCAGAATACCTCCCACCCCACCAATATGCCCAGTGGTTTTGGTAAGATACTAAAAGTAATTAAATGGGAAAAGGACAGCGGTTTCAGCAAATGGTAACGGGGCATTTAGAAGCAGTAGACCAGTCCATTTCTAAAACCCGTAAAATTAAGTCAACATAGATAATAAACTTTAATGTAAAATAGAGAATTTAAAGTTATGTAGAAAAAGTAAATATAGCTTAAATATTCCATATATAGCTTTAGATTTACCATAAAAATTGTTAAATTGATTTTCATCAAAATTGAAAACTTGTTTCTTTCAAAGACTCTGCAAATAATTTATTTTGATATTTTCCTTTTATGTTGAAAGAGAGACAGAGAAAACACATAAAATTAGGTGGCAGGGAGATGGGCATGATCTGAGAGGAACTGAAGTATGGGACATAATATAATCAAATCATGAAAAATGAATAAAATAAGTATATTTAATAATAAAGTTCTATTTACAAAAGCAATTTGAGAGATAAACAACCAATGTTGCTCTAAAGATCATGAACAGAAACATGATTTTTGCTTCTTAGTTATTCTACTCAATATATTCCTTAATATTTTCTTTTTAAAAGAGTATAAAAAAGAAAAGAGCAGAATGGAAAATATTTGCAGCCCACATATCAAAAATGATTATAGTCTAGAGTGTTAAACACTCTTATAACTCCACAGCAATAAAGAAAGCACTTACTCATGTGGAAAATAGGCAAAAGGCAAGAGACACTTTAATGAAAGTGTTATGAAGTCAGAGAGAGAAGCTCATGGGAAGCTCTCTATGCTCATGGGGGATGCAAATCAAAGCCACAATCATATCTCTGCATTATTGTCTCCCACCTGAATTTGAACATGCAAGTCATAACAATGTTGATTACTATTAAAATTTTAGCTAATCTTCTGGCCACTGTTTCTTTTGTGCAGAACTGAAATCTCAGGCAAGCAACCCATTACCTGTTTTCTTGCCCTCAATTATTTAATTGTATGGTTTTATTTTGAATATTCTTAGTGAGACAGCGTATTTTTACATCTTTATTTGCAATACAGAAAGAATTATGTACCTATATTCAATGCATCATGATTACATTAATGAATCCTTCCACATCTTCTCAAATCATAATGATTTTTATGTGTATTAGTGGGTTTGGATTTTGGATTTTTCTTATTGTTTTGAAACTTGCCATATATTGTTGTAACCAACTGTTTTCCTACTGTAATACAGAAAATAAGAACCAGTTCATCCTCTGCTCAGGTGTCACTTATCTGGCCTGCCTCTTCCTTTCTAGTCTTCATTGGCCATGAAACATCAAGGACTATTGCACTTATGTTTCTGTGCCTGGCTTCTCCCAGTTACTATAATGACATATAATCCATTGCCACTGTGGTCAATGACAGAATTTCACTCTGTTATGGATCGAGAGTGTCAATGTCTATTACATATGGAGTGAGCCTTCATCAACAGTAGCACACAAGTCGTGCTTTGCACAAGATACCTTTCTAGCAGGAATCTCACTGAGATGCCACTGGGAAGTGGACTGGAACCACTGCAGGCAGTGCTCCCAGCTTCCAACACTTTCTCCTAACCTGAGGTTCAGGACTATCTGTCAATCAAAGCTTCTCAGATTTCCACTTTGCTATTGGTCACGTTTCAGTCTGGAGATGACACTGTTAACAGTTGTGTCCTACTTTACTGTGTCATTTTGAGAGAGAGAGAGAGAGAGAGAGAGAGAGAGAGAGAGAGAGAGAGAGAGAGAGAGAGAGAATTTGTTGAACTCTGTGCTCTATTAAACCACAAACAGAAATTGTGTATAAGCTGTATTTAAAACATCTGAAAGTAAGCAGAAATGGGAATGAGTCAGGAAATGAAAGACATATCTTGCAGTTATTATACAGCTCAAGGAAATACCTATCTCTGCCAATAGAGACATAGCATTTAGATCCAAGTGGGAAAATTCATAAAAGTAGAATTCTATTTCTTTTTAAATCATTTTTTATTGATTATTTTGGAATCTCATATCATGTACCCTGATATCACTCACCTCCCAGTCTTTCCTTGTCTATCTCTTCTCTCTCATGACCTCCTCCTCCAAAGCAGACAAAAAGTATATTTTGTGTTGTTCATATACTCACTGGAACATGGGGAGGAGAAGTCTTTCTAAGCCAGCATCCATGCGAGAAGTCACCAACTGAGGAAAGCTGGGAGGTGGACAGAGAGGACAAAGCCTACTCCATCGCCTGTGTAATGAGACTGTATTATCCATATTTATATCGCTATTGGGATTGCTGTGTGACTGCCAGTCAAGGTGTGCATGTGTGTGTGTGTGTGTGGGGTTGCTCTCCTATACCCATGCCAAAGCTGATGCCTGCATACTTTGGCTCGAGAGAGGCAGGAGCCCAGACCACAGATATCCATATGTGCTTAGATGATAACCTGGGCTGAACACATCAACATGACCCTTGACTGTATCAGGACCACCAATCTATGCATGGCCTTCATCAGCTACACTGGCCACTGGATCTCAACATGGACGGAGATGGCTATGAATGCCACTCACATCATCAAAGACTCAGGCAGCAGCCCTGATTGTATTCATCTGTTTGGATCTCCCACTTTATCACGCCAGGAGGCAGAAGCGTGGAACACAGACACAACATTGTTTCTAGTGGCATCGAGGACCTCAGTGGTTCTTCAACTAGGTCCAATAAGATAGTGCCTCAGTAGTTGCTCAGAACCAGGGGGATTTCACAGATAGGAGTCAGGTTCAGAGGTAAGTCTGCATCTTCACAAGCCTCAGGATGTTGTTCTGTAGTCCTTACTGGGCAATGACAGCATGGTGACCTCAGTCCTCTCTCTCAACCTGTGTCACCATTTTTCTAATTTTTCCATCTCTCCACCACATATTTGTTCATTGTAGTGTCACCTGCCAGGCCACCCTAGTGTCCTCAGGAGTCTTCCATGCATTTCTTTTTTGCTGGTTTGGAAGTAGGATGGAAGGGTCAGATGGTATCCAGTGCAGACTTCAGACCTCAGGGTTATTGGTTGTCATAGTCAATATTCTATTGCTTTGAAGAGGCACCATGACCATGGCAACTCTTACAAAGGTAAACATTTAGTTGGGGCTTGTTTGCAGTTTCAGAAGTTTAGTCCATTATCATAATGGTAAGAAGTTTGATAGTACATAGGCAGACACTGTGTCTGGAGAAGTTTATGAGGGTTTTACATCCAGATTCCCAGGCAGCAGGAAGGGAAAGACTCTTGGCTTGGAATGAGTATTTTGAAACTTCAAAGACCACGCCCAGCAACACACTTCCTCCAACAAGGCCACACCTACTCT
The DNA here is from genome assembly GCF_017639785.1 of Mesocricetus auratus. Lineage (NCBI taxonomy): Eukaryota > Metazoa > Chordata > Mammalia > Rodentia > Cricetidae > Mesocricetus > Mesocricetus auratus. The sequence continues at coordinate 268,009 of NW_024429190.1, forward strand.
AATAAGGCCACATCTCCTAATCTTTTGAAATTGTGCTACTACATGGTGACTAAGCATTTAAATAGATGAATATATGGTAGCCATTTTTATTTACATTAGCATACAGTCATTGGGAGACTTTATTGGTGATTGGCACACCTGACTATCTAGAGCTTCCAATGAGCAGTTTTGATTTAGATGTTTTCCTTCTGCTTTCTGACCCCACAGTCATCATTTGCCAGTTCTGAAGCTGTCTCCTCCCATTCAATCTAGCACATGATGTTCTTTTTCATCGGGTTCTAAAAATGACAAAATTATTTGCATAGTTTGCAGCTTGTGCAAAGGGACTTAATTTTATAAAGATACTTTAATTTCACTCTGCAGAAACAGCATTCCATGAAGCAAGATAAAAGTCATTTTTATCTCTAATTAATTCAAATACTTTTTCTAGTCTGTTAAGAGTTCATATTAAATTACCAGAGCCACATTTTTTTTTTTTTTTTTTATTTTTTTTTATTTATTTTTTTTTTTTTTATTAATATTTTTTTATTTTCCATTTTAAATTTAGATAAGAAACAAGGTTGCTTCACAAGTCGGTACGAGGTCCCTCTCCCTTTCCCTCCCCTCCTCCCGTGCCCTCCCCCATCCCCCCCGTTATCCCCTCATTCCCCCAGGGAGGGTGAGGCCCTCCATGGGGGTGTCCATAGTCTGTCATTTCATATAGGGCAGGGCCTAGACCCTTCCCCAAGAGTTCAGGGTGAGAGTGCACCTCACATTGTTCTATGGGAGTCCAGAGACCGTGTGTATACTTGGGATGGGTACTGATCTGCTGTCCAAGGCTCAATAGATTACCTAGGCCTCCTCACTGACACCCAGATTCAGGGGGTCTTGATCAGTCCCATGCTGGATTCCCAGGCTGATGCCTGGGATTCAAGAGTTAACCTTTGTCTGGTCAGCTGTTTCTGGGGGTTCAACCAGCCCAGTCTTAATCCCTTTGATCATCAGTCCTCCCTCTCTGATACTGGCTTTCTTGAGTTCAGCTCAGTACTTAACCAGCCAGTAAATGAAGTTTCTGTTTCCCAGACTCTCTGGCAATAGGATTGTAGGCTGGCACTCCCCAGATCTATGTCTAAAATCCATATATGAGAGAGTACATGCCATGTTTCTCTTTTTGTGACTGGGTTACCTCACTCAGGATGGTTTCTTCTAGTGACCAGAGCCACATTTTAACAGTGCTGAAGTCTAGAACTTACATCATGATTTCTGCTAAAGTCACTAAATGGAAAAAGAGTACTTGCAAGGAAATACATGAAACATTTATTATTTAAAACCCTCCATCTGTCTGGTAGTCCCTCTTCAACTATCCTTTTCCTCAGAATCTTCCTGAAAGAGCTGGAAGATGAAAATTAATGACACTGAAAAGTAAAAGCAGCAGAGTACTTCAAGGATTTGGGATGAATTTATGCCATTTCAAAGCATATGTAGTTGAGTTTGAGCCACAGGTAACAGTTGATCCTATTAAATCCTTCCTGCCTGAGTGACTTTAAGTGTTTTGTTTTCTCATCTGGTTCAGAGACTTTAAGAATTCAATGTGTATTAGAATGTTGGACAGTTGCACAGGCACAATGTATATATGCATTTCTAGGAATAGTTTTATTGCAGCCTGTCTTTAAAGTAGCTCCTTTCACCAAAGGAAAGAATGAAAATATTGATGCAAACGAGACAGGAATAAGGAGAAATCTGGGCAGCAATTGTTTTAAAATGGATCGATCCAGAGGCTGAAAAGCACAAGAAAGAAATCTGAAGGGAGTAGAAGATCTAGAAAAAAAAGATGTGCACGAATTTCAAGATTAAAGAGGATTCACATGTGAAGTAGCTTCCATGCCAATTTTTAAGTTTGCCAATTTTTTTGGATAGATGCAAGATACAGCAAAAGTTTGAACTTATAGATGACTTTTATCAGAGAGGAAGGACCCACACTAAACCAGCTAAAGAACAAGATGCATGGATACCTTTTGCTAGACATGCTTAATTGTGGCTCTCATCAAAAAGTGATTTATACCTAACAAGCTCATTGGAGTGTCACAACCCAAATTCATTTTATTATTTTTTTTCCGAGACAGGGTTTCTCTGTATTGTTTTGGAGGCTATCAGTCCAGCCCAGCCTCGAACTCACAGAGATCCGCCTACCTCTGCCTCCCGAGTGCTGGGATTAAAGGCGTGCGCCACCACCTCCCGGCTTTATTTTTAAGACTTATTTTTATTTTTAATTATGTTTCTGTGTGGTTATGTTCACATGTGTTCCCAATACTGACATGGTGGCTCATAACCATTTGTAACTCTGGTCTAAGGGTACCAGATACCCTTTTCTGGGCTCTGCAAGTAGGAGACATGTGATGCACAGACATACATGTAGACAAAATATCCATATGTATAAAATAAGCAAACCATTTAAAATCCCACTATGTAAATTTTATTGTAGTGAATGTGGGTTTGTTTGAGGGTATAAATCCTTCTTTATTTCATATATATTACATTTAGGAAAATTCCCTAGTGCTCATTTCTGATGTAGTCAGAAGAACTTAACTTTAGCTTATAGAACATTTAACTACTAAGAGGCAGTCTAACCATCAGGCAACACGACTACCAAGACACTCCTGCAATTTTACTTGGCTACGTCTTTGCCTACAAGTCTTAGTTAGTGGGATATCCCACTAAGATGAACAATTTAGGTTTTGTATTACTCTACAATGATTCCCACTCACAGAAGAAACACTTCTGTAATGGTTTTTGTCAAGAGAATTAACAGGAAAAGAAATTAAATTGCAGAAAGATCCTGTGATTACAAATATTATCTAAAGATACATGGTTGAGTAGGTTACAATGCAAACCTGTTTCCCTTTCAATCAGGACTCATCACAGGTGGAGATAAGATGACTTGTAGTTATAATAATGTCTCCATAGGTGTGATAAATGTATCTGTGGTTGGACCAATTGGAATTACACAGTCTGAAGTATTATGGATTTGTCAGTCTTGTTCAATTATTCCCAGGAAAATGACTCAATAATGTTTTTCATGTATCTAGTTGGTGGGGGTATAAAATTAGGTTGTGTGTGACTCTGGGAAATTGGTCTTTGTCCAGATGTGTTTTTCTATCTGCTGATAGACTCTTCTTATAAAACTCAGAACTCATTGTAAAAAGGCACAGCTCATTAGCCAATTGTTTCTCTACCACATGCCTTTTTTATGATGTAGGAATGTTATTTTTACTGCATTTATCTATTAGAAATGCTAAGACATAATAGCGAGTGTAGTTATATAAGTACCACATGCTTAACCAGCTGCACCATTGGATTTCTGCTAGCAAATATAATTATCATTTCATGCTACTTTAGTGTGTATGTTTAAGGATATAATAGTTCAAAGAAGAAATGTTGATATGCTATTAAAAAGCAAACAGAAATCTATAAAATGGCTTCCAGATAACTAATGATTTATTCTTGCATTCAGCATGTATGACAGTCAGCAGAGATTCATGGTGATTCTCTAAAAATATTCTGACAGTGAATGACACAAGCTGCCTTTATTCTCGGATTGCAGTAGTGATCACAAGATTTGTTGTCTCCTGCCACGCCCTCTGTGCAGGCTGTATCCGAGAATGTGCGGAGGGTGTCAGGATTGATGACACAGAGACCAGTCAACGATGTAAAGAAAACTTTAAGCAGGCCCCAAAAAGGCTCAAGAAACCTTCCCAAGAAAGGCTTCCCTCCAGAAAGGCTTTCTGCTTCCTGCCTTACCCCTGGCTGGTTCTGCTCTGACACCAGAGACTGACTTGGGTGTGGCAGAAGAGGCGGTTAGTCTTTGGAAAAGGTCGAGGTCAGGAGGGTTCCCGTGGGCAAGCCCTTTTCAGGAACTTATTACCCCAGGCATTGTATTGTTTTTAGTAAACATTGTCTTACAGCTGCCTGGTCCCAGGCTGATGGGGAAGTGGGTCTCTGGCCAAGGTCTGTTGTCCCCACAATTCCCTCTTTTTTATTTTCTAATGAGGTACTCCTGTCTTAGGTCAAGTAGGATCACCCTCCCTGTCCCGTCTTTGGGGGACCTTGTGACCCCTGTCTTAGGTGGGAGGTCTTTTCCCCACAGGTTGCCCGTCATCGAAGAACCTCATCCTTAAATCATCTGTAACCAGACTTCATGGCTACTGGGATTGCCATGGGCTAAGCTGAGTAATACTTGGTTACAGATCTCTTGCCTCTGGAACAAGGCATGTTTGAGCTCGGCATAAAGCCAGAATGCCTACCGCCCTGCACTATTTCCAGGACCCCCATTGACATAGCATGTCTCCATCACTGTACCCATCCCCAGATCTGGGCCATAGCATTCTACCAGCTTTCCTCTGTTACAAGGGTAACCCGCATGTGATTTACAGTTACAATTTGATGGTCAAACAGTGATAAAGTTTACAATCATTCCAAGATCAACTCAGGAAAGTATTTAGAAAGTGCACTTGCACAGATACATTAGGTACAATCATTGATGTTACACATGTAGCATGATAAAAAATATGAACAAGAGGCTTGTTGTAATATCCACAGAGCACCAATTTGTTCCTGTGGTGATGCAGTTTGTTGATTTAATGTCAGCAGCCTCAGCTGAATATGCAACCTGAGGCAAAGTCTCCTTTTTGTCTCATTAGGAGATGTTGCATTTCTCCAGAAAAATACACGGACATAGATGGTTCCAGAAACAGGAACCACCAAGCCTGATATTTCAAGTGACCATGTCCTGTTCAAATACTGAAAAGAGGCTTTTGCCACTCATCACAGTACATACCAATGTCCAAATGTTTTAAATGGGCCCTTTTTTCCCCAAAGGGGAAAACTGGCAAAATGAATTCTGTTGTTTCAAGGTGTGTCAAGGGCAGACTGTTAGTCTCCAGTTCTCTGTTGGCTTCGGGATGAAAACTCACAGGTTTGGGAGGTTAATGCATCAGGCCTGTTGAGAAACTTGAAATCTCGAACCAACTATTTTTTTTCTTTCTCAGGCTGTAGATTCGATGACATCAAGAGTCAGGAACACTGATTTAGGAGATCTCACTCAAACTGGCTTAGGTAGGCTCCCATGGTCTCAGGTACAGTTTTTCTCTGCTCCATGCATCTCACCAAATGTTCTGACAGCTGCTGAAGCGTTATTCTTTTCTTGCAAGAAAACACCAACATGCCCTTGACCCCAAATTAGGGTATTCTCCACTGTCTAGTGCATGGATGTCTCCATTTGACCTGAGCAATAGTTGCTCAAGTTCCATCATGCCAGAATCTGTCTGAAGCAGATTGCTCACTGGCATTCACATTTTAAAAATTTTTAAATGAGGAGTATATTATTTAATGAGTCATGTGGGGACTGGGGACATTACTCCCCCTTTATTATTTTCTAAATTTTGTTTGAACTGTTGAAGCTGGACCATAACAGTAGAAGGATTTGTCTACCCTCCTTGGTTAACTATCTAGGTGAATTGGGATCACTACCTAGATTATTAGTAGATGCCCTTTGAAAAGGACATATCCATTAGGTATTTCCCAAAAACTTCTGAAAATCACTCAAAGATTGTAAACTATACTGTGCTCCAAATAACTTTTGAAAATTATTTGAAGTCTGTGAGCAGTCTTTCCCAATCTAACCTGTAGAGCTCTCACTAGCTGACAAGGCCTCATTTGCATCTGTTCAGACTTTAACTGACTGGCTGGATGTTCCTTTTGGCTATATCTAAAGCAATTTCGGTAGCTTTTTAACTATTTTTGAAGGGATTTAAGTATCCTTTTAATCATGTAAGCAGTTCACACTCACGCATTCACAATCACATTTCATATATACCGGTGTGGCCACACCATACATTCAGAACATACATGCATCTTTCGGTCATCCTTTTTCCCTAAGTCATGATTAGTCTGTCCAAATGAAACTTCCTTAATTGAAATCTCTGTAACAGAACAACCCCAGCCAATCCTTGAACTAAGAAGGTTAAAAAGTCCTGTATGCCTGTCATCATTCTTCCATTTGAGCTACAGTCATGGGCTATAGCCATACCTACTCCTTGTAACGCTGTAGATGCAAGGTGGAGAGGCCAGGCTTTTGGCCAAAAGTTTTCAGAGATGACTCACAAAATAGAACTTAAATGCAAACAAACTTTTCCATTCCATATACCTTTGTCTTTTTCTTTACTTAATGCCAGTACCTCTTTACTGTTACCAATTTTTTTGATTCACCCATTTTTTTTTGAGACAGGGTTTCTCTGTATTGTTTGGAGGTTGTCCTGGAACTCACTTTGTAGACCAGTCTGGCCTTGAACTCAAGAGATCTGCCTGCCTGTGCCTCTCGAGTGCTGGGATTAAAGGCGTGTGCCACCAACACCCGGCTATTCACCCATTTTCAATCCATCCTCCAACTGAGGATGTTCCCTCAGGCAAAAAGCCTTAAGATTTACACAATTCACTCTCCAACTGAGGGCAATCTCTCGGGTTCTCCTCTTTCCCGACCTTGGTGTCAGGCTAAGGCCTAGAGATTTAATGTTTCCACCCTCCAACTGAGGGCAATCTCTCAATTTTTCTTTCTTACTGGAGATTTAATCCAATCCACCCTCCAACTGAGGGTGATCTCTCAGGTTCCCCTTTCTTTCCTGACCTTTGTTGGGCTAAGGCCTGGAGATTTAATCTAGGAGACATTAAATATTGTTAATAAAACAGAGTTTCCCCTTTAGGAGGGGGAAACTCAGAATGTTTAGTATCTGACTTTTTAATCTCTCATTGGCAGTAGCTGCTCCCAATGTATTATTGGTGCTATAAAAATTGATAAACAGGGAGCTGGAATGACTAACTGGCATCAAAATGGGGGGATCCTCACCAGGGCCCATACTTCCCTTACCTGAGTGTTCAGTGATAGTTGGATCATCTTATCATGGTGAGCATTCCTAGTATCCGGAGTAGTATTGGGGTCAACATGCCTGATGCAACGTTCGGGGACCCAAATGGGCTTCTCACTTCCTGGAGGGAAAACACAAACAGCCCCTCGGATCCTAGCTAGTAGGGGAGTGGGTGGCTGCCATTTTCCTGTAATCAAGTCCTTCCATCTGACCCATCCCAAAGACTGGGAGAGTTTGTTCCAATGTCTCTACATAGCAGACAAATTATTACTGTCTATGGTCAAAAAATTTAAAATGTAAACTATGGTAGATAACTGAATATTGGGGGAGGTAACATACTCCCCCTTTTTTATTTTCTTAAAATATTGTTTGAGCGTGGCATGGGTGCGCTCCACAATAGCCTGTCCCATGGGGTGGTGAGGAATACCAAAAGAATGGACAATGTGATGTTCCCTGCAAAAGGCAGCAAAGCGATTGCTGGCATAGGCAGGGCCATTGTCCATTTTTGGGGCATCGGGAACACCCATGTAGGCAAAGGCCTGCAGGCAATGAGAAATAACATCTTTAATCTTCTCTCCTGAATGGAAAGAGGCAAAAATCAGTTTAGAATACGTATCCACCGAGACATGCATGTATTTTAATTTCCCTGCCTGTGGCAGGTGAGTGACATCCATTTGCCAGAGATGGTTGGCCCTGAGGCCCTGGGGATTTACCCCCCTCATTGGAAGAATTATGATAAGGGGAACAATCAGGGCACTGAGAGGTAATCTGTGCAGCTATGGATAAGTGGCACCCAGTGTGAAATTTAATGGAGCGGGCATTTAGATGATACTGCTCATGGAGCTGATGGGCAAGCTGCTCCTGAGTGAGTAAGACCCTAGGGCGGGTCAAGGAGTCAGCAAATTGATTGCCCTGGGCAAGGGGTCCCACATAAGCAGGGTAGATGCTCTGCCAAATAAGAATGATCCTGAGAGGTTGGAAGAACATATGGAGAAGTTTCTAAAGGTCTAACAATGTTGGCAACACAAACACTATCAGTATATAAATTAAAGGGCTCCCCCTTAAAAATTTGGAAAGCCATCAAGTAAGCAAACAACTCGGTGGCTTGTGTTGACATCTTCCCTATGGGTACCCTCTTCTGCACCTGAGAAGAAACCACCACGGCGAAACCCTTGGACTGAGTGACCTCCAACTAGAAGGTTCTCCTTTAAAATCTTGGGAAAAATTACAGGGTGTTGTTTAAAAAAAGACATCAAGGGGCTATTGGGATAATGATTATCAAACTTGGAGCCTGTAGATGAAATAATCAGGGTCCACCTATCATGGAAGATCTGTAGATGTTCCACCTCCTCCTTACCATAAGGAAGGATAATTTTATCAGGACTCTTTCCAAAGGGTTGGATGCTAAACTTGTGTGCCTTCCACAACAATTGCAAAATCAGGTCATAGTAAGGGGCCACTACCTTCTTAGGGGAGGCTGACAAATGTATCCAATAAATAGGACCAGTCTGCCAAAACACGGCAGTGGGCGAAAAGCTAGATGAAATACAACCAGAACAAGGGGCTGCCCATAATTTGTGCACCGAAGGTGGGCTTGCTCTATACTTTTTAACAACAATTGTAGGGCATCCCTGGCCTCTGGGGTAATCTGTCGAGGGGAAGTTGGAGCAGGATCTCCAGGAAGAATATCATAAAGGGCTTTAAGAGCCCCTGTTTTAATAGAAAGAGAAGGGTGAAACCACTGCACCTCTCCCAAAAACCTCTGCCAATCATGAAGCGTTTTTAGGTTTAAACAATCGATTTGGAGTCTTTGTGGCCAGAGGCCAGTTTGTTGAATTTGATGATCCAAATAAGTATAGGGGGGTTTCTTTTGGATCTTTTCAGGAGCCAAAATAAATCCGCAGGCCTCCAGAAGCTTCTGTAGCTCTGCAAAGGCTATGTAACATTGTCTTTCTTTGGCCGTGGCCAAAAGAATATCATCCATGTAGTGGATAATGTAAAGATCAGGGAACTTACATCTGAGGGGATCTAAACAGGCAGCTACATAAATCTCGCATATAGTTGGACTGTTAGCCATCCCTTGGGGGAGCACCACCCATTGGAAGCGAACGGCAGGGTCCCTAAAGTTAATCACATGAAGGCTAAATGCAAACCGAGGACTATCTTGGGAATGCAAGGGAATAGAAAAGAAGCAATCCTTCATATCAATGACAATCAAATGCCAGTCTCTAGGAATGGCCACAGGCATGGGCAAGCCAGGATGGAGCGCCCCCATAGGCTGCACGGTCGCATTCATGGGCCTCAGGTCTTGTAGTAATCTCCATTTCCCTGAAGATTTTTTAATTACAAATATTGGGGTATTCCAAGGGGACGTAGAAAGAACCAAATGACCTGCCTCCAGTTGTTCTTGAACTAGCTGGTGAGCTGCCTGAAGTTTCTCCCCTGGTAAGGGTCACTGTTCCACCCATACTGGATCATCTGATAGCCATGTGATGGATGTGGGGGCTGGAGGCACAACAGTGACCCTTGTCAAAAATGACCAAAGCACTTCCTATCCCCGGGAGCCCTGGTCTCCAAAGGGAGGGATGCCACAGGGCAAACCTCTCCCTGTTCTAGTTTACCTAGTCCTCTCCCCGGACTCCAGCCCATCCCTTACATTATCTGGGAGCCCCTGCTTTTGGACTTGGGTGCCTAGGTGGTGAGGAACACTCCCATTTCTTGCATGAGGTCCCATTCCCAGAGGTTAATAGGGAGGCCAGACAAAATATACAGCTGAAAAAGCCCTGTGTAGCCCTCAGAGTCTTGCCACTTTAGAATTCTGAGGCTTTTTTTGTGGCACAGCCTGTCCTATTCTGGGGAGGGTCGCTGTCCCTTCCTGTTTCAGCCAGGCAGGGGGCCAAATTTTATCTGAGAGGACACAAATGTCTGTTCCAGAATCTAAGACACCCTTGAAGGACTTGCCTTCTATCCTCAATGTAAGCTGGGGGTGGTTCTCCATAGTGGCTACCCAAAATACTGCTGTGTCGGTACTTCCAAAACCTTGGTTGCCCCTTTTCTCTTTAATTTTTAGAGCCTCACAAGGAGCTGCAGGGAGGAGGAGTAACTGAGCAATCCATTCTCCTGCTGGGATGGCAACAACCCCACTGGTCACTGATGTCATCATTTTAATCTCTCCCTCACTATTCTGGTCTATAACACTGGGGTATACCTGGATGCCTTGAAGAATAGTACTGGACCATCCCAAGAGTAGTCCGACCGTGCCTGGGGCCAATGGTCCATGCACCCCAGTAGGGAGGGCCTGGGTCCCCAGTTTGGGTGTTAGGATTGCCCGGGCAGAGGGACCGAGGTCCAATCCTGCACTCCCTGAGGTGGCTCTAAGGAGGTCTGAGATATGAAGGGGTTGCTCTGGGGGGAGAAAATGAATCCTGCCACTGCCCAGAGCAGTGGTCATTGCCCTGTACACATTGGTTTTGGGGCCCTGGGGCGGGGCCCTCCCCGAGTTTCCCTGATTATTATTAGCAGGAAGGAAATTTCCCTCCCAGTCAGTTTTAGAGTAGCAGTTATTGGCCCAATGATATCCCCATCGGCAATGGGGGCATAAACCAGGTCTCTTGAGACCGGTAGCACTATTTTGAGGGCACTCTCTATGGAAGTGTCCTTCCCTACTGCAGCTGAAACATGTTTTTCCCCTCCCAGAGTAGGTCTTTCTTTCCCCACTTGGGGCCAAATAGCAGCAGCTAACACTTGGCCCTGGATGAAGTTCCCATCAATGTCCCTACAGATCCAGATATAGTCATTTAGACTTTTATTGCGATAGGGGCGAAGGGCTTCCTTACAATACTTATTTGCATTTTCGAAAGCCATCTGCTTGATGGCTGGCATCACAGGCCCAATGCCCCCAAATATTCTTTCTGCTACCTGACTGAGATGGTCTACGAAGTCTTGAAAAGGTTCGGAGTGTCCTTGAAGGACTTTGGACAGGTGATCCCCTCCTTCCTTGGAAGGCAATAGTTTCCAAGCCCCTTGGGCCGCTGCTGCCACTTGGGCATAGACTGTGATGTCATATTGCATTTGTTGTTGAATGGTGGTGTATTGACCACTCCCAGTAAGCATCTCCACATTTCTCTGGGGCTGTCCAGCCTGTGCATTTCTTTAGGCTGTCTGGCTGCATTTTTCCTGAAATTTACCCCTCCAAATCAAATAATCTCCCCCAGATAGAGTTGCTCAGCAAAGCTGCTGCCAATCACTAGGTGTCAAGTTAAGAGACACAAAAGATTCCACTAAGGAAAGTGTAAATGGAGCCTCTGATCCATAATTTAAAGTTGCCTTCTTAAGTTGTTTTATGTCTTTAAAACTTAAAGGGTCCTGACTCTGAATGACCTGCCTGGAATTTTTCGGGTCTGGAGCTTCTTTTAGCAGGGTCACCCCTGGGCAGTATTGGATCCCTCCTTTGGGTCTTCCATCAAGGTCCAAGAAGGATGGGGTTATATCATAGGAGTTCCTTTTTTCAGAGTATGGAGAAGGGTTTCTCTCCCTTTCCTGTCTTTTCTTAATTCGAGTCTTTTTTAGTTCTTTTTTAAGGGCCACGCTTCTCAGATTCTGATGAGTCTGAGTCTGAACTACTTCCATTTTCTAGGTCTGACAGAGAAGGATATAACCGATTCTGACCGGAGTCCTTCTTTTTGGGTCATGCCCGGAGATCTCTACCCATTTTTTTTGTTGTTGCTAAGGGACTCTTCCTCATCCTCACTAACAATGGAGCCTCTAGTTTTGGGCAGGGTCTCTTCAGATGATTCATCCTCACTCTCTGCCCCTGAACTCAAGAAGGCTTGAGACTCAGTCTCTTGTAACTCTAAAAAAGCCTCTTTTGTGTCCTGAACTAAATGGCGGTGACAAACCTTATCTGTCAAAAGTGCACCCCTCATAATCTCCATAAGGAGAATGTGGTAGGGGGCAAGGACTCAGATCCCTCTTTTTGTAAAAAGCAATGAAGATCACGGCGATCCTCCTCCCAATCTGGGATATTTAAGCTTCCCCCAGTAATGAACCATGGACTCACTCGTTTGATCGATTTTAGAAAGCCTTCTAGGGTTTTAGACTTACTTAACTGTAGTCCCATGTCCTTTAAGTAACTTTTGATACTGTAATGATTCAAGCTTCCTGGAACTATTCCCCATTGTTTCTTAACCCTGTCCACTTACCTCGCTTTCATGATCTCAGCGGGACCTCCAATTGCTGTGTCCACTGCACAGACTGTATCCGAGAATGTGCTGAGGGTGTCGGGATTGATGACACAGAGACCAGTCAACGATGTAAAGAAAACTTTAAGCAGTCCCCAAAAAGGCTCAAGAAAACTTCCCAAAAAAGGCTTCCCTCCAGAAAGGCTTCTGCTCCCTGCCTTACCCATGGCTGGTTCTGCTCTGACACCAGAGACTGACTTGGGTGTGGCAGAAGAGGCGGTTAGTCTTTGGAAAAGGTCGAGGTCAGGGGGGTTCCCGTGGGCAAGCCCTTTTCAGGAACTTATTGCCCCGGGCATTGCATTGTTTTTAATAAACATGTTTTTAGTAAACATTGTCTTACAGCTGTCTGGTCCCAGGCTGATGGGGAAGTCCCCACAGTCTCCTCCTTCACAATCTTGGGACAACAAAATACAAAGACAAGACAGTGAATTAATTGAAGACTTGGTTAGGGATCATCTGTATTAAGGCTTATTCTAAAAGTCTACCTTCATTCTGGAATCTGTTCTTGTTTTTGGTTGTGTGTAGCTGCCTCATCTTCCTTTCCACCATATTTAATACAATGCTTGTATTCCTTTATATGTCTAAAGTTTTAAACTTAATAAACACATCTTCAGCAGCACAGATAGTTCAAAAATGCAAATAGGAATAAAATGTATTTCCTGATAGTACCATGCCTCTGTAATAGAACTATGTGCCCTTAATAATTTATATGATAGAGCTTTTTAAAGCAATGTTATATTTTTTTCTTACTATAGGCACTGCTACAACAAATATACACTTAGAATGGGGTACAGGGTGACCTTTCCTCACAGGTATTCCCTGTGTACCAATCAGATCAGAGTAATGGCCTATCTTCATCAGAAGATTAGTTCTGTGTCTGCTGAGAACACTCAACAATCTGCTTCTCTAGTTTGCAAAGATGAGAGACCGGAAACATTATGGGGAAGACCATGACTTGGGGTGGGAGAAAATTAAGATGAAAAACCTGCTGTCTTAGTTTGCTTTTCATTGCTGTGATAAACACCCTGACTCAAAGCAATATGGGCAAAGAAGGGATTTATTTGGTTTAAAGGTTATGGTTGGTCTATTATCATGGGAGGCCAATACAGGAACTCAAGTAGGACCCAGAAGGCAGGAACTGAAGCAGAGCCTATGGAGGACTGCTGCTTACTGGCTTACTTGTTGTTTTAAACATAATACAGGAACCATCTTCTCAAGAATGGTACCACTCACAGTAATCTAGGCCATTCCACATTAATCACTAATCAATAGAATACCACACAGTCATGCCCATAAAGCAATCTGATGGCAGTAATTCCTCCAATGAAGTTTGCCCATTACAAATGATTCTAGATAGTGTCTAGTTGACAAAAATTTACTAGTACAGCCACAAGCAGAGAACTCAAAGATAACACTAGAAAAGGCAGAAATAAAACTAGGTAAGATGTCTTCTATGAAGAAAGTATCAAGCACACCGCCATGCCAAGCAGTGTTCTCAGAGCTCAGCCTGATGAAGGAAGGGCTAGAAGTCCTTTCAAAAAGGAAGACTCCATAATTGTACCCACAGTCTCTCTTCCTTGACATTGGGTGGAGAAGCAAGTGGTCAGATCATTAGACTGTGGAATGTGGGAGGAAACTGGGAAAGGCTGAACCCAGCTTGTTGAAATGCAAAATCAGACAAAACTGCTGCAACTCAGACACTTCAGCAGAGAAGAGGGAAACAACTTCAAGTTTCTGGCCTATTATGGAGCATCTTGATGGGAGCAATAGTCACCTTGGCTACACAGACTCCAGGTGGCAGTACATGTGTGGTAACAGAGTCTGATGAGGAACAGGTTAGTATGGCAATTAAGCATGTAGTACTTCTAACACAAAGTGTGTTCTCTGTTCCTTATCATTCCTACACTTTCTTTCTTCTCTCTTTCATCCTTCCTTCCTTCCTCTGTTGGCAGTCCTCTCTGCCCCTCCATCAACTCCTCCTCCATTTTCTGTTCAGAAAAGGCCAGGCCTCCCATGATATCAACAAAACATGACATATCAAATTGCAGTAATATTAAGCAACTCCCCATGTATCAAAGTAAGGCAAGGTGATCCAGTATGAAGAATAACTCCACAAACCATGTAAAGAGTCAGAGACAGCCCCTTTCCTACTCTTAGGGTCCCACAATAGGACTAAGCTGCACAACTGTAACACATATGCAGAGTGCCTAGTTCAATCCCAGCCAGGCTCCCTGGCTGTTGTTTCAGACCCTGTGAGTCCCCATGAGCCTAGATTAGTAGATTCATGGGTTTTCTTGTGGTGTCCTTGACCCTTCTGCTCCCACAATCATTTATCCTATTATTCTGCAGGATTCCCTGAACTCCACCTAATTTTTGGCTACAAGTCTGCATCTGTTACCATCAGTTGTTGGATGACACCTCTCTGATGACAACTGGGCTAGGCATCAATCTATGAATATAGCAGAATTTAGACATCATTAAAGTGACATTTATTTTTCCTCCAGTCACATTTGATTCTATCCTAGGTCTCTGGGTCATAAAGCCTCTGGGTCCTGGTGCTACAAATAGTGTCTTGGTAGATTTATTCTCCTGGAATGGGTTTTATGCTAGACCTGTCATTGGTTGGCTACTCCCTCAATCCCTAAGTCACCCTTACTCCAGCTTATCCCATAGGCAAGAAAGACTGTAGGTAGAAAGTTATATAGCTGGTTTGGTTTCCCACTCCCTCCACTTGAAGTCTTGTTTGGTCACAGGAGATGACCAGTGCAGGCTACATATCCACTATTGCTAGGAATCTTAGCTGGGCTAATGGTCTGAGTCTGAAAGCAACGTAGGTATCCCTCAAGTGAGGAATGGACAAAGAAATGTGGTAATTTATGAAATGGAGTATTATTGATCTGTTAAAAAACAATCACATGGATGGAACTAGAAAAAAAGTTATTCTAGGTGAGGTAATTCAGACCCAGAAAGACAAACATGGTGTGTAATCACTCATAGGTGAGTATTAGCTTAAAATAAGGCATAACTATACTATACTACAATCCACAGGCACAAACACTAGTTAACAAGGGCACAATGGGGGACACACAGATTTCCCTGAGAAGGGGAAATAGAATAGATTTCATGAGTGAACTGTGGAGATGGCACTATGAATGATCAGGTAGGAGCAGATACAGAGGGTGAGAGTACTCAAAGAGATTACTAGCAAGGGGGCAGTTTGGAATCAGATACTTCTCATTCTTACTCTACCCTTCTCATATTCTTTCCTATTTTCCCTCATTTCATTATTTAATATATCTAGACTTGTTCCATAGACATTTTCCATAATCTTAGTGTTCCTGTCTTCAAACAATAGAGGGGCATTAATGAAAATGCTTCTGTAGCTAACAATGGGAATCCTATCAAGCCACTATGAAGAGCTCCTACTGCAGTGGGATTCTGTTATGTGAGCTCTCTGGCATGGATAGGGGTCCCGCCGACCTTCTCTGCCCCAATGAAGCACACAGACACTATTTTAATTATAAAGCTGTTGGCCGTTGGCAATGTTTTCTTATCGGCTAGTTCTGATTTAATTATTAACCCTACTAATCCATATATTTCCACATGGTCTTGGCTTACCAGACCTGCAACTCCTTTGCCTGCTTGTATTCTGATTCTGTACAACTACGATATTTCCTCCCTGTCTGTACAGACCTCCAGACCTCTAAGATAGCTAGTGTCAGTTTCTGCCCAGCTACATCACTTCCTGGGATCATATGACGACTCCTCTCTGCCTATACTTCTCAGAATCCTCCTTGTCTCCTAGTCCTACCTATCATCCTGTCTGGCCAATCAGTGTTTTATTCATCAACCAATAAGACAAACATAGACAGGAAAACATTCTCCATCGGGCTTCTCCACTGAACATGAATCCAAGTGAATATAATCAGCCAGGAAAATCACAGAAAATAAAATCAATAGAAAAGGAATGTGTCTTGGATGCATCCAAGGCACCAAACCTAAGACTCCACAGAATAGAAGAAACTTAACTTTTTTTGCTGTTTGTTTTTTTATTTAAATTGTTTCTTTTCATTTTACATAGTAATCCCAGTTCACCCTCTCTCTCTTTCTCTAGCCTCGCACCCCCATCCCAACCCTCATCTACTTCTCAGAGGTCTCCCTCCGGGGAGTTAGCAAGACCAAGAGCTTCTCCCTGTATAGGATTGAGCCCATAAGGAATGGGCTCCAAAAAGCCAGTTCATGCACCCAGGGTAAACTCTGACTCCACTGACGTCCCCCTCAACAGATCAAGCCACAGAACTGTCAGCTGCATTCAGAGTGCCTAGTTCAGTCCCATGCATGCTCCCTACCAGTCATTCCAGTTTGTGAACACCCACTATCTAGGGTCAGCTGTCTTTGTGGTTTTCCCAATCATGATCTTGACTAACCTTGCACCTATGTTCCCTCCTCTTTCTTTCTTCAACTGAATTCTAGGAATTCAGACCAGTACTTGGCTGTGGATTGCTGCATCTGCTTCCATCAGTATATTCTATGGTGACAATTAGGGTAGTCACTAATCTGGTTATAAGGGAAGGTCAGTTCAGGTACCCTCTCCACTATTTCTAGGAGTCTTAGTTGGACTCATCCTTGTGGATTACTGGGAATTTCCCTAGCACCAGGATATATCCCCATAGTGACTCCCTTTATCAAGTTATCTCTTTCACTGCTCTCCCTCCCCACCCTCCTCCAACTAGGCCACCTTGAACCCTCATGTTCCCACCCTCATCCCCTCCCTTGTACTCTCCTATCTCTACTCAGTTTACCTTGGTGATCTTAGCTATTTCTCTTCCCTGAGGCCCTCTATGTGTGATGTGTGTCCTTCTTGGGGTCCTCCTTTTTATGTACCTTCTCTGGGGTAGTGGACTGTAGCTTGGTTATTCTTTCTAACTATATTCCCTTTGTTACTGGCAGTTGTGCATTACTGTTCCAGGTACTAAGTCTTCACTCTATTGACCATTCCCTCTGTATACAGAAGCTTCTTTTTTATTTTTTTTTACGAACAGAAGCTTCTTTTTGTTGTGAGATCCTAGTTTTTGTTTGTCAAACTTATTTCCTAAGGCAAAGGAGCCCACGTAGAAAATTTGCACCTGTGACTATATGCTGAAAAGGATTTCCTGACTTTTTCTTCAGTGATCTCAGGCTCTTGAGTCTTATTTTGAAGCTGAGAAGTAAGGATTGACTTTTGTTTTCCTTCATGTTGAAATTCAATTTTCCCATTGGCATTTGTCTCTTTCTCAGGTAATATTTTTGGTATCTTCATCAAAAATTTTGTAACTGTATGAAAATACCTTAAGGAAACATGGTAATTTGTTCATTATCTAGAAAATATTGGGTTGGTAAAATGGTCCATCAAGTGAAGGAGACTACTAATCAACCTGGGGACCTGAGATTGATCACAGGAACCCACAGGAAGATGGAAGGAGAGAACAATGTTGCACTCTGACCTCTCCACATGTGCACCCATGTCCCCTCCCACACATCATGGACACACACAGAGAAGTGGCAGCAATAATGCAAATAAAGAGAAAATATATCTCCTCTAGATACTTAAACTTTTAAATTAATTGTTATAAACTGCTGGAATTCATATAAAATTGGAAGGGGAAAACAATGTTGCCCTTTGACCTCTACACATGTCCCTTCCCACACTCATCATGAGTGTGAGTGCATGCATACACACACACAAACACACATACACACACAGAGGGGGGGTGGGAGGGAGACAAAGACATAGAGAGACAGAGAGAGGCACCCAGAAACAAGTGATTATAAATGATCTGCTCTAGATACTTATACTAGTTAATCATCATAAATCATGGATATGTACTCTGTTGCAGAATATTAGAAGACATTTTTTCCAGTGAAACCATGCATCCCTAATTTGTGAACTATTCTCTCCCAGATTTTATAAGCACTGTTCTATTTTCTGTTTCTTCAAGATATCCAAGAGGAGTCGCTGTGAGAGTCCATTATCTACAGTGTAGCAGAAACCAGAAGTATTGAAGAAGACCAATGACTCTGTGTACTTGCAAGTACGGATATATGAATGAAGGGGTTGATGGCATGACTCACTCTGTCACACCACAGCTTACATGAAAAGATTGAATTTTCCTTTTTTGTTTTTACTTTTTTTCCTCTTAAATTTTATTTTATTTTATCTTGAGGGGGATGATTACAAAGACAGAGATTGGATGTGAAAAAACAGGAAAATGAATGGGATTCAGATGCATGATATAAAAGATGCAAAGAGTAAATAAAAAGAATGTTAAAAAGATCTGATAACATTCTAAAGCCATGCATATGGTTTAATACATGTGTATACTTGTGGTACGTGCAATGGATACATATGTCTTTTTAAATTTTAATTTTTGTCATTGTATATTTGTAAATATTTTATAATGTCAACTTGAGTTGCAAATCTTTTATCAGGAATATTCTCTCTCCTAATGTATACTTTTCTTCTTCTGTTTCCTCAACCTAAGTGGTAGCAACAGTTGACACTCATCCTATTTTCTGGCATTTAACTGTGTTCCCACTGAGCACACTTGTACTGCACTTGTTTAGCTACAGAGATTACAGTTTCATCAGCCAACTTCCTGCTACAGGGGAATATTTAATTCCCTTACATTCTTCACTATCTCTGAGAATAATTATTTGTGGCTTTCACAGCCATGAATATAACATATTCATTTTCTAATATTAAAACCCTGTGTTCTTTCAATAGCTGTCACATAATTTTATCCAATTCATTTTACTTTTGTGACTTCACTTTTAAAATTATTTCCTTTTTGTGATTATAATGTAATTGCCTTATCACCCACTTCTCTTCCCTTCTTCCAAACCCTTACATATATACATATATCCCTTCTTGCTTCTGTAAGTTCATAGCTGCTTCTTTCATTAATTACTCTCTCTCTCTCTCTCTATATATATATGTATGTATATATATATAAATATATATATATGTGTGTGTGTGTTTTCATATTGCTTAGTTGTCTGTAGTTCCTTGTATAGGGATGAGAATGTGAGAATGTCATGGGCATCCCTCAGTTCACATTAACATGTTGATCATTGGTGTCCTTGTTTGTCTCATGTTTAAAGAGATATGCTGGTGATACTTCATTGTTGTAGCTTCCAAAATTCCTGAGAGAAACAGTCTCACAGCAAACTCACTGATTCTGCAGCTCTTACAAGCTTTCTGCCCCCTCTTCTGCAATGTTTCTTGAGATTTAATTGTGGGGCTGTTTTGAGATGCATCTGTTGGGACTGGGCTCTTTTTTCATAACATGTATATTTGTTTTATTTTCTCCGCTCAGACATCCTAATTTGAGTCATGTTTTAGCTCTTCATCATTTTTTGATTGTTTATTAGCACATATAATTTTTAACTTTGTCATAAATGTGCTGCTGTACCATGAAATTCTGTAATGATGAGAGACAACTCTGCCTCAGACTTGATCCTATGGTAGGAATCCAAGTGATGCTACTAACTTTCTCTAAATAAAACCAGTTCTTAGACCCTTATACTGATATTGAAGAGATTTAATCTGCAGAAAATCACACAATGTTTTTTATTAAAATTCTAGTATATTTGAATTCAATGTAATAGTAAAAGAAACTCATTATAGCATTCTATTCTGGCAGTATTTTTCTCAGTTGTTGAAATTTCATAATATATGCAAGAAACACACAGAACTAAATGTGAACTGCTCTTATTCCAGAAAGTCTGACAAAACAGTTTTGTACTTTTAAATGTTTGCCTTGAGAATTCAGATCCTTCTAGCAAATGTTTATTTTTGCTCAATTTAATTTTCTGTGTTGTGTTTTTCTCAACAAAAGAGACCTGGGTTTTTAAAAAAGATTTCTGTTTTCTGTTTTAAGTTAACATCTTATGAAATCAACTTGTTTTTCTTTTGGTTGCTGTCAGTTTTTAAATTGTGTGTCATTCCCATCTGTGATCTCTTCCCTGGCAGATCATGGTTGACATGTTGATAACAATGCTGATTATACAATGGGCTTTGCAAGTTTGTATCAGGAAAACAGGAGAATGTGTAATACAAAACCATGTGGAACACTAGGAAAATGTGTGACATTAAGTGTTTCCCAATCAGAAAAAAATGAAAGAAATGGAAATTTTGGAAGAAAAATATAACTTACAAAAAGAAACCAGAAGTTAGAAATTATGGGGAAAATTCCAGCTCATGAAGTCACCATCAGCAAAAATAGAAAGGATGAATCACCAAAAGAATCTTCCTATGAAAAATCTTGAAATAGATGAGCAACATCCATGAGACACCAAAAAATAGGAAAAAAGGCAGTACTGAAGATGGATGAAAGATTGGAAGGGCACAGTGATAAGAAGGAAGAATTTAAAATCCTCAAACAAGAGAGGAGTAGCTGCAATACATCTTTTTATTTTTGGTCCTGCCAGCTATCTCCCAAATAATGACCCTGAGACTTATTGTTAATTATGAAAACTTGGCCTTAGCATAGGCTTTTTTTCTAACTAGTTCTTACAACTTAATTAACCTGTTTCTATTAGTCTACTTTCTATTATGGAGCTCTGTTATCTTTCCTCTGTCCCATTTGATTTATTCTGTGTCCTGTTGATATCTCCCAAGTGCGTGGATTCATCCCCCTGACTCCCTCTCTCTCTGCCCAGAAGTCCTGCCTATTCTTTTTCTTTCTAGCTATTGACCATTTGTACTTTATTAAACCAATCAGAAAGCACCTTGGCAGAGACACTTCTTCACAGTGTAAACAAATATTCTGCAAAAAAGTAACAACTGAGGAAACCAAGATTGATAATTTCATTTTTCTGGAAAAATACAAACTATCAAAGTGTCTGGAAGAGAATATTTTTACCCACCATGCTCTCCTGTATTTTAGTTTTTAAAGCTTTTGAGAATTTTATGCATGAGTATTGTATTTACATCATATTCACCCCACTCTCCCTCCACTCTTTCAAACTTATGACTTTTTAAATTTTTGTTATTACACATACACACATATGACAGAACATTTAAAGTGACAAAAATTTCAATATACAAGAGAAGAAATTCAGGAAGTAATTTTTAAAAAAGCATTCCACTGAGAAGAGCACATGGACTCTCAGCACAAAGATTTTAAATTTGTTAATTTTTTGACAATGTTACTGAAAATATTCTAGGTCACAAAGAAGCTATAAATCTTGCTGTTACATTTACAGTCCTAGTAAAATTGTAATAATAAAACTCATGATAGCTTTGAAGGTAAAATTATAGAAAATTAGAGTGAGGAAAGACAAGATCATTTAAAATAGAAATCTAGCAAGAATCCAAAAATTCAATTGTATAACACCTTAAGAAAGTAAACTTCACTATAAAAAAAGGTTTCAGGGCTGGACAGATGGCTCTGTGGGTAAAGCCTTTCCTGGGGAAATATGAGGAAGTGCCTGGTTTCAGATCCCCGGAACCCACATATAAGCAGCTTGTGGTAGTGCATTCTGTAATCCCATTCCTGGTACAGTGAGATGTGAGGTGAAAACAAAGAATCCCCAGAAGACTGATGACTGGATAGCCAGGTGTGTACAGAGGCTAACAGGGGGCCTTGCCTTAAACAAGGTCAGATAACATCTGAGATTTTTATCTGACTTTAACATGTAGGCCATGATATACGTATTGTTTTCACTTTCACACACCTTCAACACACACACACACACACACCCCACACACAGGCAGCAAAAGTTTAAAATATTAAGATGCACATTAGCTAACTCACTGTATCAATCAAATACAGAATAAGAATACAAACATATCCAGGTTATGTTGAAAATGTATCTCACAAACAATAAAAGCTATTCCTTTTATCTCTCAAATCAAAACAATAGCATGGATAGTAAATTCAGACCTCTTCAAAGATGGTTTCCAATGAAGACTTCCATTTACTATTTCATAAACAAGATTGAAGAATCATAAAAAAATAATTTTAAAAGGATTAGAAAGATCTCCTACAAAGAGTCCCACTTTCAACAAATAACTTAAAAACACTGGTAAGCAGAATAATTTGTACAATATTTTTTCCTGGGGAGATATGAGTAGATGTCTAGTTACTACAGCCCAAACAAGTAATATCAACAGACCCCACAGCTGGGCTATGTTCTTCCTCCAGGAATTGTCCAACTGAGGTCTCTAAGCTTGTCTAATCTCCTTCAGGGAGTCTTTGCATCTCCACCAGTTCTTTGCCTAAGTCTTTGAACTCTGTGCCCTCTTTAATCCTTCTGCAGCCATCTGTAACCTACATTCACACACACACACACACACACACACACACACACACACACGTGAAGTAATGTACAATGTGAGACTTAATATTAATAATTAAGAATGGCAGTCCAACCCAGTTTCAAAGAAAAAGAATCAAAATTACTTGGTAAATTCCACATAAGACTGCCAAATTAGCTTGTGAGTTTATTGTTATTCATTAAGTTCTGGCTTATGGGAAGACACAAATGTGTCTGTCTCTAGGTAGTAATGTATAAACACATGCCAATGTTTTTGGCATAGTGTAATCACGATGAGGAAAATATTAGTTAACTTTGGGTTAATCACTGAAAAATATTAAAAGTAGATTGATAAATAATGTAATGTAAAGGGAAAATAAAATCAGCAGACTAAATCAACCATATTACCAAAATTCTCAGTTAAGGTGAAAAGGAATAAAAAAGATAAAATAGAAACAAAACACAAATAACAAAAACTAACAATAAAACATTAAAAATAGCCGAGCAGTGGTGGTGCACACCTTTAATCCCAGCACTCGGGAGGCAGAGGCAGGCGGATCTCTGTGAGTTCTAGGCCGGGCTGGACCAACAGCCTCCAAAACAATACAGAGAAACCCTGTCTCATAAAAACCAAAAAAAAAAAAACATTAAAAATATTAAATTAAAAATGGGTGAGGGATGAGAATTTCAACAATGAAGTTACAATAAATATAATAGAAATTAAATAGCTGTTTTTTGTAGTAATCAGAAAATTTAATTTTTACTGAGACAGGCTCTCATTTATCCCATGTTGACACTAAAACTCACTGGATAGCAAAGGCTGACTTCAACTCCTGATTCTCCTTCATCCAATTCCCCAAAACTGGGAGTACAAGCATGTACTACCATACCAAGATCAATGCAATTATACAAATTTGACACTAATTAAGCTGTCTCTCAATCACATAGTTCAAATGTTCAACTTTCAACTGTGCCTGCAAACTGCTGAAAAAAAACACTAATGTAGAATGTTTGTGATATGGGAACATTGGGGTTCTTAGAGAGCAATTGAACTTTTATCAACACTAGGTGAGCATAGCTTAGGGGCTAGGGTTCTGGAAACCGGCTAGTCTATGAAGCTATCCTGAGCCAGTGGCTTTTGTGTTCTGTCTCACAGACTACAGAGGTTGAATTGAATTGCAGAAGAAAAACAGAGCATGGATCTGGTAAGAATTACCAATGCCAAAGTAATGGCCTCTGTGGGAGCAGCTTAGAATTTCCAGCCATAGACTCTAAAAAAATTAAATAATTAAAAAAAACCCACCTGTGATGATGTTCAAACAATTCAAAGGATACAGAAAAGTGCTCAAGAGCAGAAAAACAAAAGCTTAACAAAACAAGGAAGTAAATCCAGAATATAGAAATGAATTAAATAAAGAGAATTACTGAAGAAAAAACAAAATTAAATGGTGACTAAAAAGCTCAATGAGCCAAATAAAATGAACATTGGGATGTCTCTAGAGCATAATGGATCATACAGAGAATGCTAAGAGCCTGGGTAGAACATGAAAAATCTTTGGGGTATCACAAAAGATCAGGTCTGTAAATTGGGTGGCTAAAAGAAAGGCATAGAAAGTATTTCAATAGAATTATAGAAGAAAATCTGCCAATGACAGAGGATACTGGAAGGAATACTAAAGAGTAAAGGAAAAAATAAGTACACCCTAGAGTTCATAGAGGAAAAAAATAAGTCTAAAATACTTAGTAAAAGAAGTATGCAACAAGACACAAAAGAAACAAAATGACAGGAATTATACATGTCTTTCAATAAAACTCTAAAGATTAGTAGTTTTAATCCTCATCCCCCCAATAAATACACAGACTAGCACACTGGATATAAATAAGACCCAACTTTTTTGCTTCTACCAAGAAACACACATTACTATCAAAGATATATAGCCCATTAGGGTAGAAAAAAAGGAAAAAGATACTCCAAATAAAGGAAACTGTGGACAGGCAGAGATAGAACTTCTAATAGCTGAGGAAACTGACTTCAAACCAAAGATAACCAGAGTGCAGAGACGAGATAATTTCAGACTTATTAAGAAGAAAACCCTTCATGAGTAAATTATAATTCTAAACATATGTACACCAAACATGGGTGCACACAGTTTCATAAAGCAAGTACTACTAGATGTAGAGACACAAGTTAACCTTAACTCACTCATAGTGGGTGAATTCAACACCCCACTATCACCAGTGTACAGGTAAATGGACAGACAATGAACAGAGAAACAGAAGTTAGTGTCATCATAAATAAATGAACCCTACTGAAATCTGTGTAACATTCCCCAAAAATGCTAAAGAATGCACACACTTTTCAGCAGTCCATGGAATTTCATTCAAAATATACTACAAAATGTGACAAAAATCAACAAATACAGGAAAATGGAAATAATGTCTGAATTCTTTTTTTTAAGTTTTATTTATTTATTTATATTTCAATTTTAAATAGCTTGTTTTACATGTCAATCCCAGTTCCCTCTCCCTCCCCTCCTCCATCACCCCCAACATCCCCCCATCCTCCTACCCTATTGCCAATTCCTTCAGCATAGGGGATATCTAAAGTCTATCATTTCACACAGGGTAGGGTCCAGGCACTTCCCTAAGAGTCCAGGCAGAGAGAGCAACCCTCTTTGTGTTATGGACACACGATGTCTGTTAGTATTCGAGGGATAAACACTGATCCACTGCTCAGGACCCCATAGGTAGCCCAGGTCTCCTCATCGACTCTCACATTCAGGGGGTCTGGATCGGTCCCATGCTGGCCTCCCAGCTGTTGGTCTGGGGTCCAAGAGCTCCCTCCTGTTTGGATCAGCTGTCTCTGCTGGTTTTGCCAGCCCATTCTTTGCAAATTTGCTCTTCGCTCCTCTCTCTCTGTCGCTTGGTTCCTTGGGTTCTATTCAGTATAACTGTGGGTGTTTGCCTCTGCTTCTATCAGTCACTAGATGAAGGCTCCAGGATGGTTATAGACATCAGGAATGGGCATTCGAGGTGGTCTCTACACTATTGCTTAGCTTGCCAATTGATGTCATCTGTTTAGATCACTAGAGGTCACAAAGGTGCCTGATCTATCTTCTAACCTATGATTCCCTCTTCCCCCTACCTTACCCCCGCCAGTCAACTTTCCTGTTCCTCCATGTCCTACTCTCTCTTCCACTTCTCCCCTTCTCTATTTCCCAGGTCTCCCTCACCCCCATCCCTCGCCGTATTCCCCATCTCTTCA
The DNA here is from genome assembly GCF_017639785.1 of Mesocricetus auratus. NCBI lineage: Eukaryota > Metazoa > Chordata > Mammalia > Rodentia > Cricetidae > Mesocricetus > Mesocricetus auratus. Next base: position 293,709 of record NW_024429190.1, read on the forward strand.
GAGGATCTTGCCTCATTTTTCTTCTCCTGAGTTCCATGCATATCTTTTAGGTTCTTTCCTGTTTCCCAGACTCTCTGTCAGTGGAAGTGCAGACTGGCACTCTCCTGATCCATGTTTTAAATCCATATATGAGTGAGTGCATACCATATTTGTCTTTTTGTGACTGGGTTACCTCACTCAGGATGGTTTCCTCCAGTGCTATCCATTTACCTGCGAATTTCAAGATTCCATTGTTTTTTTCTGCTGACTAATACTCCATTGTGTAAATGTACCATATTTTCTCTATCCACTCTTCAGTTGAGGGGCATCTAGGTTGCTTCCAGGTTCTGGCTATTACAAATAATGCTGCTATGAACATAGTGGAGCAGATGCCCTTGTTGTATGAATTTGCCTCCTTTGGATATATGCCTAAGAGTGGAATTGCTGGGTCTTGTGGTAGATTGATTCCCATTTTCCTGAGGACTCTCCATACTGCTTTTCAAAGTGGCTGTACGAGTTGGCACTCCCACCAGCAGTGGAGGAGTGTTCCCCTCTCTCCACATCCTCTCCAGCATAAATTGTCTTCAGTGTTTTTTATTTTAGCCATGTGACAGGAGTAAGATGGTATCTCAGAGTTGTTTTGATTTGCATTTCCCTGATGGCTAAGGATGTTGAGCACTTTCTTAAGTGTCTCTTGGCCATTTTAGCCTCCTCTATTGAGAATTCTCTGTTTAGTTCTGTACCCCACCTTTTGATTGGATCCTTTGGTGTTTTGCAGACTTGCTTCTTGAGTTCTTTGTAAATTTTGGAGATTAGCCCTCTGTCAGATGTGGGGTCAGTGCATATCTTTTCCCATTCTGTGGACTGCCTTTCTGTCTTGTTGACTGTGTCCTTTGCCTTACAGAAGCTTTTTAGTTTCATGAGGTCCCATTTGTTAATTGTCGATCTCAGTGTCTGTGCCACTGGTGTTGTGTTCATGATAAATGTCCTAGAGAGATCAGGCATAACAGGAACATATCTGAATATAATAAAAGCAATATACAGTAAACCAACAGCTAACATCAAACTAAATGGAGAGAAACTCAATGCAATTCCTCTAAAATCAGGAACAGACAAGGCTGTCCACTCTCTCCACATCTCTTCAATATTGTACTTGAATTCCTAGCTACAGCAATAAGACAACAAAAGGAGATAAAGGGGATACAAACTTTCACTGTTTGCAGATGATATGATAGTTTACATAAGTTACCCAAAAAACTCCACAAGCGAACTCCTAGAGCTGATAAACACCTTCAGCAAAGTGGCAGGATACAAGGTAAACTCAAAAAATCAGTGGCCCTATTATATACAGACGATGAAATGACTGAGAAAGAAATAAGAGAAACCTCACCCTTTAAATAGCCATAAACAGCATCAAATATCTGGGGCCAATGTTAACCAAGGAAGTGAAAGACCTGTATGTCAAGAACTTTGTGTCTTTAAAGAAAGAAATCAAAGAGGATTCCAGAAAATGGAAAGATCTCCCATGCTCTTGGATTGGTAGGATCAACATAATAAAAATGGCAATCTTGCCAAAAGCAGTCTACAGATTCAATGCAATCCCTATCAAAATTCTGGTACAATTCTTCACAGACCTGGAAAGAACATTAATCAACTTTATATGGAAAAACAAAAGGCCCAGGATAGCCAAAACAACCCTATACAATAAAGGAATTTCAGAAGGCATCACCATACCTGACTTCAAGCTCTATTATAGAGCTGTAGTCCTGAAAACAGCTTGGTATTGGCACAAAAATAGGCAGGTAGACCAATGGAACCGAATCAAAAACCCTGATTTTAACCCACACACCTATGAACACTTGATTTTTGACAAAGTAGCTAAAACTATACAATGGAAAAAAGAAAGCATCTTCAACAAATGGTCCTGACATACCTGGGTACTGGTATGCAGAAGACTGCAGATAGATCCATGTTTATCACCTTGTATAAAACTTAAGTCCAAATGGATCAAAGATCTGAACATAAATCCATCCACACTGAAACTTTTAGAAGAGAAAGTGGGAGATACTCTTCAAAGAGTTGGTACAGGAGACCACTTCCTGAAAATAATGTCTGAATTCTATCTTACCACCATTGAATTAAACTATACATCAGCAGTAATAGAAACTAAAGAAAGTACACAACATTGGGAAACTAAACAACCCACTATTTAATGATGAATAAATCACTAAAAACAAGAATGAAACAGACACAAATGGACACTCTAGTCTACTCTTTTTAAAGATAGGACTTGAAGTTTTAGCTATAACAATAACAGAGCAGGCAACAAAAGAGCAATAGAGGAGAAGAAGGCACAGCATCCCTTTTTGTAGGTGACACTCTTCTGTACACATGGGACCCTAAATACTCAGCCAGGAAACTTTTATAGCTTGTAAACATGTTGGCGGGATACAAAATTAATATACAAAAATCAGTGGCATTCCTATATTCCAATGATAAAATGAAACCAGGAAAACAACCCATTCACTATAGCCACACACTAAAATATTAAAATACCTGGGAATAAATCTAGTCTAAGTAGTCATGTTCTTCTCTAGAACATGAGTGCTGACATTGAGACCCTCTAGACAGCCTGCAGTGGCATTTGACCCAGTATTGAAAACTCCTTCAGTACTTCCAAAGTTGACCTACCTGTCTCATTTTGGCCCCTGGAAGTATATTAATCAATTTCTCCTACAACTGGCACTAAATTTGTTCTAAAATTTTATACAAAACAAATTGAAATAATTGACAGATGATTGAAAAATAGCCAAAATTATTAACATAAAGAAATATGCTTAGTGATTAAGTGCAATTTAGATATAAAGTCACAGGAACATACTTGAAGTGTATTCCTGCCTGGAAAGACAATAGAAATAATTTTAGTTCTGTTCTTATAAAATATTACATCATTTGGAGTGTTTATTTTATAACACCCATCTTGAGAAGCATTTCTGCCTATATTTGGAATTTGAATATTTCTGAAAAGGGATGAAATGTGTTAATATCTCCACATAGCTTGTTATAGATGCTTCAGAAATCCTGAATCAGTATTCTAAGAACAACATGCTGAATGAGCATCCTCAGCTGGGCACATGGAGAACTAGAGTTCTGATTGAAGGAACCATAATAATGTAGTGAATGAGAACAAGTGAATGCCTTAAATATTGTTTGCAGTTCGCAAATTAGATCTACACAGGCAAGAAAAAATGTTTCTGTACTTTCCTTCTACAATTAAGCTCAGTTTGTTAAAATATTTCCCATAAATAAGGGAATTGAGACTCTCAAACCTCGTACTGATTTTGGCAAAATTAATTTTCAAATAACCTTGATTCTGAGGCATACAATTCCAAATCAAAGCCATTTACAGTGCAACTTGGCAGACCGCAATCCAAAATCAGTACTCTTTAGAATTTCATCATCCTCAAATGTGAAAAACAAAATCCAAGTGATTTTTCTTTTTCTTTTTGAAAACTTTTATAATTAAAAATTCATGTATCATTTTAGATGGCAAATGCATAGAAAAAATTCATTAAAAGAGAAACTCTACCAGTCAGGGTCATGGCCTAAACAGGTGGTACACTCAAATTGGTAATTTGAAGTAAGTTTAATAAAGAGATTTGTTATGGACATATAGACATAAGATGGGCTGCTGCAGAGTCTTAGAGTATAGTCTGGTGAGTGAAATGGAGGAGACCATTAGCATGTGGAAAAGGAATCTCTATGAGAGAGCACCATCTTTGGAAGCCCACACAACCACAGAAGGATGAAGTCTGAAGAATACATATCCCACCACACTTACTGTTCAGACTCCTTCCTTTCCTCTGATTTCTTCTTTATGTCTAAAGTCTGCACTTTGCCCGAAGGTACAGGTTTGTTCCATAACATGTTGAAGTACAGAGCATCATTGACTCTGGAGAGCAAGTATTAAGAATTCATTTGTAACACCAACATGATACCTAGGAGATAAACCTCTGGACATATCAGTCAGGGCATTTCTAGAAAAGTTTAACTATGGTCAGAAAACCTAGCATGTGTGTAACCAGTGCCATTCCTTGGAGCACACCATGGGCTGAATATAAGACAGAAAGAAAGTCTTACCCCGGTATTCATCTTTCTCTGCTTCCTACGTGTGAATGCAGTGTGGTTGGCTCTCTCAAGCTCTTGGCTTCATCCCTTCCCTGTTATGATAAACAGTATCCACAAACTATGATCCAAAATAAACCCTTCCTTCCTTTGATTATATTTCTTATGCATTTTGGTATAACATTGAGGAAAGTAACCAATACAGTTGGTCAAATCCTTTGGCCCCTCAAGCCTGAACTTTGCATATTATCCAGATAAACAAACCATATTCTCAGAAAAGGAACTGGAAAATCCCAACAGGTATGATTTCATCACAGGGAACTGTCTGAAGAAATATCAGTATCAAATATTTGATATGTTATACATTAGTCACAATCAGCAGTCTTCAAATAATGGAGTAAAAAATTTAAAGGAAAAATATTGTAAATAATCACTGTAGGTACCATTGAACAAATTGGTACAGGAGGCTGCTTCCTGAACATAACAACAGTAGTACAGACACTGAGGTTGAGAATTAATAAATGGGAACTCCTGAAACTGAGAAAGACATAGTCAACAAGACAAAACAGCAGCCCACATAATGGGAAAATATCTTCACCAACCCTACATATGACAGAGCTGATTTCCATAATATATAAAGAATTCAAGAAGCTAGTCACAAAAACACCCAATAATTCAATTAAAATGTGAGGTACGGAACTAAATAGAAAATTCTCCATAGAGGAATCTAAAATGGCTGAAAGACACATAAGAAAGTGTTTAACATCCTTAGCCATCAGGGAAATACAAATCAGAACAACTCTGAGATATCATCTTACTCCTGTCAGAATGGCTAAAATAAAAAAAAAACCAATGACAGTTTATGCTGGAGAGGATGTGGAGAAAGGGGAACACTCTTCCACTGCTGGTGGGAGTGCCAACTCATACATCCACTTTGTAAATCAGTATGGTGATTCCTCAGGAAAATGGGAATCAGCCTACCACAATATCCAGCAATTCCACTCTTAGGCATATACCCAAAAGGTGTATATTCATACAACAAAGACATCTGTTCAACTATTTTCATAGCAGCCTTGTTTGTAATAGCCAGAACCTGGAAGCAACCTAGATGCCCCTCAACTGAAGAACAAATAGAGAAAATGTGGTGCATTTTCACAATGGAGTACTACTCAGCAGGGAAAAAAATGGGATCTTGAAATTCATGGGAAAATGGATATCACTAGAAAAACTATCCTGAGTGAAGTAACCCAGTCACAAAAAATACAAATATGTTATGTATCGAGGCTATATAAGGAAAACAATATGTTTATCAGAGAGAGAGAGTCGCGCATACCAGGAGTTAGAAGCGTGGCTGGCTTCCAGGAGAAAAAGGGAAAGCCCCTTTTCGTTTCACTTCCTTTTATCTCTACCTTGGCCCCGCCCTGTTGGGCGGATAGCTTTGTGGGGTTCACTCCTACAATTCCCCTTTTAGTCTAAATAGAAGATTTAAATTTGATACAAACTCAAACATATACAACATATATACGTAGAGGGTGATAATTAAGTTATAATCTACTTATCCTAAACTAAACATATCCATTCCACCTAAATTCTAAACTTATCTGAAAGGGATACCTAGGTCTGAACACCTCCTTCCAATACTAACCCTAAAATAATTGCAAAGTAACACTAACAGGTGTAAACTATCCTCTAATATCCATAGTAGGGAGAGGGGATGTGGAATTCTCAAATTTACTTCCTGCTGAAGTGGGACGATGACAATCATGGGGACCTGTGGGAAGAAAATTGTTAGTGTAACAAGAGTCTTAAGTAGGTCAGTTAGTCTCTGTTTTGCAGGAGAGGCTTGACTGAAGTTCCGGATTAGATTTCTGATTTTGATTGAAGCTCTTGTCTGAATCTCTGATCAGATTGTAGAAGATGCACTGTATCAGTTCCTTGGCCTGATGATGCGTCGAGTGATGTAGTTCCAAGCTGGTTTCAGGATGGTGCCTGTCAGGTGGGGTCGATGATGTGGGGCAGTTTAGATGTATCCAGTCGAATCAGGCGGAGTCAGGAAAGTGAATCCACATTCTCTTTCTGAAGCAGTTGAAGATCGCTGTCAAGAAATCCCTTTGTTTCTGGAAAACTGAAATATTAATGTTAGCACAGAAATTCTTAACTTCTATGTGTATGAATACTTGGAAAGGCAACCCTAAGGAAGATAATACACACGAAGGAGATTAGAGTTTTAGAAAAGAATCAAATATGCACAGATGACAGTCCCCATATATGCATATCTTTTTTGTTGTCGTTGTTTCTGTCTTATATCAATGGCTCTTTGATATAATACAGAAAGTCTGAATTGCATTTTAACAATATGCTTGGGTTTAAAGCAGGAGAGCCAATCCAAATCCAAAGTCAGCAATAATTAGATGAACTGGGACTTAGGCATATTAAGAAGTGGAAGAAATAGAAATTATAATAATAAAATACAGAGATTTAGACATTGATAACGCATCATATTATTACATGTTTGGTGGTCCTCTGAGTAGCTATCCTTTCTTCTTTAGGTATCCATATACCTAGGATTTTTTCACTGTTCAGAACTAATTGTCCTGTAAAGACACAAACAGAATACTTTTCTTTCCTTTTATGAGGTCTCCTTATACTTAGCAGACCTTGTAGATGAGCTGTCATCCTTCTTTCTCCTGAGATGGAAAGGAAAAGACTAAACAAATCCAAACTCTTCATCTTATAATGCTAATTTTAAGAATTTTAAAGATTTATTACACAAAGCACTGATATTTCTATAGTTATACTGCAGTTTCACACTTATTCAACATTAGTTTTTGGTAGCCTCTGTAGTCACTATTTTACATGTATTATACTACTCAAGCATGATAACAATACTGAGACATAATGACCACATTTTATATATGAGGCCACCGAAACTGCGAGAGGCAAATTATTGTAGAGATGGCATTAGGAAATGACACTTCCAGGGTCATACCCATGTTTCTCTGATTTGGAGGTCCATGCCTGAATCCCTGAAAAAGAACAACCATGAAATTCAGTTCAGCAAAAATAATTCTTGAAAATGTTAGTAAAAACACGAACAGAACCACATTAAAATGTTTTCATGTTGACTTATTTATTGTGGGGATGGGGGCAGATGGGCATGCCATGGTAGACTGTGAATGTCAGAGGACTGCTTTCAAGAATATTTTTTCAAAATTTTTAATTTAAATTAGAAACAAGCTTGTTTTACATGTCAATCCCAGTTCCCTCTCCCTTCCCTCCACCCCTATCCCCCACTAGCCCCCTATCCCATCCCTATTCTGCTCCCCAGGGATGGTGAGGCCATCCATGGAGGATCTTCAAAGTATGTCATATCATTTGGAGCAGGGCATAGGCCCTCCACTGTGTGTCTAGGCTGAGAGAGTATCTCTCTATGTGGAATAGGCTCCCAAAGTCCATTCGTATACTCAACTAACAATCTAAGCAATAGTGGAGGGGCTACCTTGCCCTGACCTGCGGGACATTCATCATGGGAACTGGGGGACATCTAGGAGAAAGATGGGTGACAAGAGATACAAGGAAGAATAACAAGTCAGGATTCTTATCAAATCGACAACCTTTATTTCATCCCAAAGTAATTTATATAGGAGAAGGGAGGAGAGGAAGGAATGGGGGGTGTACTGCAGCTGCAAGGAAGCTGGCAGAGCAAGAGGTCAGTGGGAGGGGCAGGTCATCCTGTGTCCTCTGGTAGCCTCTCTTTCACAATCTCCCTTCTATTGTCTAAGCCTAAACACTAGTGGCTTGATAATTTACACTAGTTCTTGGAACTTGCATCCTATTTTAAGAGGCGGTATTTCTGCAATGTAACCTGGAGTCACATCTTCTGTATGAGGATGTGATGGTGCTATGGCTGAATTATGGTGAAGGCCTCTGACACTACCTTAAAAACCCTTCCCTGTTTGAGGACTACCTTATATGCTATCCTAGAGCCTTCTTCATCCAGTAGCTGAAGGAAGGAGAATCTAGTTGCAGAGAGGGAGGAGTGATGAGCAAAGGGGTCAAGACCAGGCTAGAGAAACCCACAGAAACAGCTAACCTGAACAAGGGGGAGCTCAGGGACCCCAGGCTGATAGCTGAGAAGCCAGCATAGGACTGACCCAGACCCCCTAAATGTGGATGTCAGTGAGGAAACCTCAGCAATCTATGGGGTCTCTCGTAGTAGATCAGTATTAATTTAAGCTTTCAAGAACTTTTTCTCTCTCTCTACAATGACTTGGATCTTACATATCAAGCTCAGGTCATCAGGCTTGCTGGTATGTGCCTTCCCCCCCCCACTGAGCAATCTTACAGCCCTAGAAGAACATTTTAATGACTCATCCCACTACTCTATTATGAAAGACTCAGTCAGTAAAGTTGTTTGTAATAACATGACAAATACTCACTACACAAATTTCGAATGTAAAGAAAATGATATTAATCCATGATATCATAAAAAGAATGAAGAATGTGTGCGGGAGGTGACATAAGGCTGAAACAGGAATATGGTGCAGCATGGTCACACTCATCTATTGAGTGTAAACATACTGCTTCATAGAAGAAGGTTAAACAAGGCTCTCACTCTTTCAAGTAGGGATGTCAGGAGAAGAAAGGAGCAGGGCATGCTCAACAGGGATGACATAGTTTCCAAGAGTAAGGTCTTGGGTTCTGTTGTCACTATAGTCTTGTGACTATAGTTAATAATATTGAAGTAGGTACTTCAAAACAGCTAGAAAAAAGGTACTAAATATTTTACCATAATAAGTTGGTAAATGAGCCAGGCATTGGTGGCACATGCCTTTAATCCCAGCACTCAGGAGGCATAGGCAGGAGGATCTCTGTGAGTTCAGGCCAGCCTCGTCTACAGAACAAATTCCAGGACAGCCACCAAAACAATACAGAGAAACCCTGTCTCAAAAAAGCAAAATAAATGGTAAATGTAGGAATGGATTATGCAAAGTACTGTGGTTTGAGTATTAAACATATATACACACACTAAAAAATCACACAAATACTGACAAACATGTACAATTATTTGTCAACTAAGAAAAAAATTTAGTTCTTTGGATTGAGACTTGATGCATATTAGGCAAGCAGTCTACCATTAAACTGCTTCCCTAACTTGAAAAATAGATTTACAAATACACTTACTACTTCACATAGATATCCATGAAACAATCTATTCTAAATGTGCATATTCTAGATCATAAAGTCATAGGTGATTTTTCTTTCTTATTTGTTCTTTTCAATATGTTCAATATGTTATTTTCAAAGTAAAAAGGAAACTCATGAAAGAGTGAAGATCCAACTCTGAAACATAGCCACATTTAGCGGAACAGAATATGAAAAGAGCTTAGCGCTGGGAACCCAGGACTGGTGGTCTTTACACTTGGTGCGTCAGAAAAAATAGGGAACATATTCAATTGGCTTGTTGGACCTCCAAAGAGGTTTGACTCAGTATGTCTAAGAACAATAGGAACTTAGACTTTTTTTTTTTACTGTAGTCATAAGTGAATCTTTCAGAACATTACTTTTGGTATAAATCTCACCAGGCTTCTAGTAGGCATAGTACTGCCAGCTTGCCTCTCTCATGGCTCATGTTCCTTTGTTTTGTCACAAACCTAATTTCTGATTTTCTGTTCCACTTACAATCTCCAGTGAAATGGTTCTCTACTACCTTCATGGGAAGAAGAACGGGAAGCTTTCTTCTATTCTTATTTTGGAAATGCTGCACTTTGAACTCTGCCACATTTCTTTCTGACCTCACAAATGATGCTAGGAATTCAAATGCCCCATTGATTTCCCATTCAGATTTTTCTATATCCTCATCTGAAACTCCACAATAATGAACATTCAGATGGATACACCTTCATTCTTTTGACAATTTGGCCAAATTCATGATAACTTTAGCAATTTTCAGGATAGTTGTGCTGAATTTATGGATTATTAAGGAAGTGTTGTCTTTTTTGTTGTTTTTTACTTTTTTTTCGAAACAGGGTTTCTCTGTATTGCTTTGGAGGTTGTCCTGGAACTCACTGTGTAAACCAGACTGGCGTTGAACTCACAGAGATCCACCACTTTTGCCTCCTGAGTGCTAGGATTAAAGGCGTGTGCCACCACCTCCTGGTTAATGATGTCTTCTTTGCAGCATTTAGTCTTTCCAACACTGGCACTATCTATTTCCTCTCCATTTTCCTATCTAATTTTTATGTTTGATACTAGCATTTTCTGTGGTTTTCGATTTTCCATCTCTTATTTTAGTTATTTTACATCTCCATCACAATTTCCCCTCCCTTCTCTCCTCCAAGTCTCTGTACCCTCCCATTCATTTCTCCTTCATTTTCATTGGGAAAATAGCAGGTCACCATGGATTCAACAAAACATGGTATATCAGGTTGCAGTAAGACTAAGAACCTCCCTTTTATTAAAGCTGGGCAAGGCAACCCAATATGAGGAATATGCTCCCTAAAAACAGCAACCAAGTCAGAGACAGCCACTGTTCTGACTATTAGGAGTTTCACAAGAAGGCCAAGCTACACAACTGTCACATGCATGCAAAGGACCTAGGTGAGTCTCATGCAGATTCCCTGGTTGTCAGTTCAGTTCTGTGAGTTCCGGTGAGCCCAGATTAATTGATTCTGTGGGTTTTCTTGTGATGTCTTTGACCCTTATGGCTCTTACAATATTTCTTCCTTCTCTTTAGCAGGATTCCCTGAGCTAGGCTTAATATGTGACTGTGGGTCTCTGCATCTGCTTCCTCCAGTTGCTGGATGAAGGCCCTGTGATGATTACTGGGCTAGTGCTAGGCACCCATCTATCAATATAGCATACTATCATGAGACATCACCACTTACTATTATTCCAGTTTCAGGGAATTTGATACCCTTTTGTGACATCCATTTGATACTATCCATGTACATGGTACATATATGTACATGCAGGCAAAATACTCATATACAAAATAATGAATGTTTAAAAACTTATGGTGGCTAATGAGATGCAGAGGGAAGTTTCTGATTATACTACTTAGTAGGTACATCTGAAAGTGTGGTTAGTGGCCATCTTCCCAGCCCTCACTTACTCTGCATGTCACACCTTTTCTCATAAAGTATTTTTGTGGTTTGCAAAGAAAACAAAAATCCAAAATGTAGTATGTGTTTAAAAGTATAGTTGCTGAAAAGGATATCTAGAAGATAAAGCAAAAGGAGAAGCCATGGCAATCCATGTCCAGGAGCTAAAAGTTGGTTAAACATTCAGGCAGGGTACAATCAAGTTTGATTTCTGTTGTTGCCATTCACAAGATAATTCTGTGTAGCTAGAGTTGGCCTGCAATTTTTTACAGAGATCAGGGTGGTCTCAAATTCATGGAGATCTGACTGCCTTTGACTCCTAAGTGCTGTGATTAAAGGTGTGTGCCACCAGATCATATTACAACTAATTTTTAATAAGCACCAGAATGAGATTTATTTAAGCAGAAATCACTGCTTGCATCACATAAAATTATTCTATATCATCACAGAAAATAATCTATGTTGGGGAAGTCCTGTACATTTGTCAAAAAAGCACTGTCTGGCCAATAGGGAATCTAGATAGGAGGGACTAGGAGTCCAGGAGAACTCTGGAAAGGAGAAACACAGGAGAGCAAGATGTAACCATCATGGGGTAGGAAGCCCAGAACTATTCTCTGGTAAGAGAAATACTTAGATTAACAATTATGGGGTAATTACTTAAGTCAGAGCTAGCCAGTAAGAAACAAGCAAGGCCAACAGCTTCATAATGAATATAGGCTCCTGCGTGTTTATTTGGGACTGATGAGGCTCTAGAACCAGGCTGGCAGGAAGGCTCTCTCAAGAAAAAAGCTTCTCTTTCAGAATGGTATCAGAGTGGGATTGAATTTCCACATAGAATGACAAAAGCTTTAAAGGAATTTTAGAAACAGAAGAACGGAGAGAAGCACAGATTTTTGATAGCAGCATTTTTCTCAGGTGTTTTGCTAGCGACAAGCTGAGATTCATGCAGCTCGCTTACCGGTGTCTTCCTGACTTGGCATAAAAAAAACAAAAACAAAAAAAAACAAAAACAACAACAACAAAAAAAACCAGCCAGCAAGGTTGTTTTAAGAGACTCTGCTAACAATTGAAAGGTGTGTACATACAGCTGAAGTGGCAGCTTTTGCTGGATGTCAGCATGGACTGAGGCGGTAAGCTGGAATCACACTTATGCCCGCCATCTTGAAAAAAAGGCAGTTTAAACTGCCATGGTTTTAACAGATAAGACTTGTGGCCAGAAAAACATAAAGATTTACAGTAAAGTCAGACTGGGATGAACAAAACCTCTAAAGGTTTACAGTGTGTTTAAAAATATAGGATTGAGAGAGAAAAAGAATCGGGCATAGTGGTAAATAAATAGAAAAGCCGGGCATTGGTGGCGCACGCCTTTAATCCCAGCACTCGGTAGGCAGAGTAAGATTTGCTGCAAAGGCAGAAGCAGGCAGATTTCCAAAGAGAAACCCTGTCTCAGAGAAAAAGAAATAAAGGTAAAAGAAATAGAGTAATAATAGATAAATAAATAAGCCACGTAAAGATGGAAAATACACAGAAAGTCTGGATACTGTACGCTATTGTGTTTTTCAGTTTTTTCATTGCTAAGGAAGGAACGACTGATAAAGTACACTTGCTTATAAATGCTGCTAAATTAATTCAACTTATATCTTTTAAAAATGCCTTGACTTCAAAATTTAAGTATAAGGATATGTTACTTGGAAAAGGAGTTTTTATTTATGTGTCTACAGAAAATGAAAAGCTGGGGATTCCTTCCGGGCTTCTGTGGTTTGACGAACCAAGACCCCCGGAAGCAGTGGATCAGATGTTCCAAAAATTGAAACAGCTAAGATGATGCAGTCTTACAGACCCCGAAAATATGGACTTATACAAGTTTCTGAGTTTTGTCATAATCCCCATGGTATAAACAGCACCCCCTTCCAGCATGAAGCAGTTTGGAATGAGCGACATCCTAATTCCCATCTTGTTTATAAATCTTTGTTTTCATTTAAATGGGATTGTTTATAATTGGTTAATGATCACAACTAATCTCCTTTTAATGGTAAAAAGGGGAATTATGGTATGGGTATGGTTTTTCATTTATTGATACAAATTCAAGGTCAATTTTGTGATGTGTATATTTCTCCTCTTGATTAAGTATTGTGCTTATACTGATCTTTTAAAACATAATACATAATTGAATACAGACTATAGGTAGTTAATGATAATAGAATTTATAGTTAGGTAAGTTAGGTTTTCTAGATATACAGAAATATATTTGAGATAGATAGTCTTCAAACCTTTCAAAGACCTTCAGAAAATGGCATTTAAAATGGTTTAGGGTTTTTCCTTGACAATGAGAAATGTCTGCTCCTGGCAGCACCAATTACGTCTGAGAGGAAGATGGGCATTGAAGCAACTTGTTATGGAGTTTGCTTTCAACATGGCAAGATTAGCCATTTGGGCAAGAAACTGCTCTTGCTTAGACTGTTTGACTGTTGCTGTATAAACTCGACATGCAGGACCCACAGGAAAGTGACTGCTGAACTCAGACTTACAGGGTTCCTGCTTCATGGAACAGTCTAAGAGACTTTCTGCAGGACAAAGAAAAATGACTGACAGACTGCTGATACAGATGGACAGTTTTAAATTTCCTGCTTTGCTGAGAAGTCTTCTGGACACATTGTGGCCTATGGGCTGAAGATGGATGCCCCAACATTACAGAGGAATTTCGGGTGATTGTCCAGGCAGTAAGATATCTCTGTCAATCCTAGTGTTTATATATTATCCTTCTGTGGTCTTTGATAGAGTTGAAGACAGATAGCTATAATTATAGTTTTCCTTAGTTATGATAAGAGATAAGCTACATATAGGACTTTGGACTCACAAGAAAGTGATAGATGATATTTTCTTTAAATCTTGCTAAATGTTAATAGACAAAATGTTGTAACTGTGTTCTTACTTGATAACTGTTCTGTTATATATAATTTCACTATGCTAAAGTTAAGACCTTTCTTTTTATTTAAACAGAAAAGAGGAGATGTTGGGGAAGTCCTGTGCATTTGTCAATAAAGCACTGTCTTGCCAATAGGGAATCTAGATAGGAGGGACTAGGAGTCCAGGAGAACTCTGGGAAGGAGAAACATAGGAGAGCAAGATGTAACTATCATGGGGTAGGAAGCCCGGAACTATTCTCTGGTAAGAGAAATACTTAGATTAACAATTATGGGGTAATTACTTAAGTCAGAGCTAGCCAGTAAGAAACAAGCAAGGCCAACAGCTTCATAATGAATATAGCCTCCTGCGTGTTTATTTGGGACTGATGCAGCTCTAGAACCAGGCTGGCGGGAAGGCTCTCTCAAGAAAAAAGCTTCTCTTTACAAATCTACATTATGTCTTTTTAGTTTTTTTTCACACAACATTCATTGAATATATGTGCTGTCACCTCACAGTGACATTGTGTACAGTTCCCACCCCACAGGTCCTCATGCTGGGCAGATCCTTCAGTCTGATTTCCTTTTACTTGTTGATTAAGAGTTATCTCCTGGGTAAAATGACAACCATTTCCCTAATATGTGGTTGGTTTATCTCTGCAAAATTTTTGATGAGTATCATTAGTAACAGATAGTAATGAGCTCCTCCCTCCCTGTGTCCCTGACATACAGTTTTACTGGGCCTAGATATGTGATGTCACCAGGTGTCAAGTTCATAGGCTGTTTCACACACTGCCTTACAAGTAGAGTTGATTTTCTTTGTTGAAGCTTGAGAATATGAAAGCTCTGCCTAGATGCAAATGTGCATTCATATTTCAATCATTTCAGAAGTGATCATGGAAAGTGGAGTGATACCACAGAAACTGACTGGTGAATGAAGGGTAGAAAAACCACAGCTTTGCTAAGATACAATATTTAATCCAAGGACTCTATCACCTACTATTGTCCATATAGAGCAGTTACCCAAGAAAGTTTAGCATTTAGTAGCCAAGATTCTAGTGTAAAAACTTAAGTTGTTTTAGGGTGTGAAAGACAGGTTCATGTTTAAATTGTATTCCTTTTCTGTTTGTGAACATTCTACAATCTCACATACCAATTCCATCTTCAGAAGCATGTAAGGCAGTTGTTGCTAGTGTGTATTTGGAATAAGGGAGTCTTCTAGTTCTTGTTCAATTACACAAATCACCAATGCATAGCCTCCAATCACATAAAATCACTCCTACCTTGTTAAAATCTCATTTCTTATAGGAACTATCAAAATATAAGATGTCTCAGAGGAAAAACTATTACTACTCATATTGCAAAAGGAAATATGTTCCCTATAAATCAATACTAGCAAATGTTCTTATTAAAAATAGATTCACAGGTCAATGGCTAATTTTCAGCTCACAGAGTAATTCAGTAAAGCAAATACTTTTACTGTTACTGTGGCTAGGAATTATTTTTGTCAGGGTCTAATAGGAGCATTTTTTAATAGAAGTAACACATAGCCAAATTTAACATAAGAATACATGTTGAGATTTTTTTTTGAGGTCTAGAATTAAAATTACCATGTGCATGAATTAGTAAGATGTGACTGTCTTGGGCAGTTTAGGTTTAGTAGAAAGTTCATTTCACCAAAGGAAAGCTAGAGTTTCTGCTTTTAAAGACCCAGAAAAAATGCAAGGGGGGCAAAAGACTGTGGCCCTAGTGTGTGACCTTGGGACTTTAGCATAAATCACCTAGTAACCCATGATTTTTGTGTTTAGAACTATGGCTTCCTAGACTAATGCACATTTGTTCTCTTGGGAAGTCTTCTAGATTCTGGATTTTTATTCTGGGCTACAGAGATTTCTAGTATGAATCTGCATCTGGTAACAAGGAAAATAGAAATGATGAAAGGAAGATAGTTTATTGAATCTATTTTAATAAAAAACACAACTGTTAATCTCATAATACTTTACATTGGTATGGATTTTGGTTTATTGGTACTAATTTTTTTTTCTGATTTCAATTTTTATTATGTTCCAGTAATTAAAACAGTAGCATTGGCATGAAGACAGACAGAAGCCAAAAACAAGACTGGGGCTTAGAAACAGCTATACTCTGCATGGTGGAATGTTTTCCCACCAAAGGGCAATGTGGAAAACTAGATATCTACATGAGAAGAATGGGAAGTCAGACCCTTAACTTACATTACACACAAGATTAACTCAAAATGGATCAAAGAGCAAAGCTAAGAGCTAAAACTAATTCCCCAAGGCAAGCTATAATTAGCTCCACTGGGTGGGACAATACTTTTGTGGATATGACTACCAAAAACTCAACCAGAGTCAACTACCCACTATTAATGGGCAAGGACCTAAAAAGATTTCCTTAAGCAATATGTAAAAGGCAACAAGCATATAAAACATGTGACATCACTAATCAGGGAAATGCCAAACAGAATCACTGGTATACATTCACATCCATATTCTAATGGCCATTCTAGGCCACTAAAAAAGAATAGGAAATAAATTGACAAGGTTATAGGACATTTGTAACAATCCTTGTGTACTGCTTACAAGGATATAAAATAGTGTGGCTGCTACAAAAAGTATGACAGTGCCTCAAAATAGAATTGCCCTATAACACAGACTGCTACAACTGAAGGGGGGGGTCAGGGATACTTGTATATACATGTTCACAGCAATAGTCAGGAGCTCAAAAGTGGAAACAACCGAGTATCCACTGCTGATTTAGTAGGTAACAAGATAAGGAACATATTACAAAGGAAGGAACTACACTATACACAATGACTGAACCTTGAGGGTATTTTGCTAAAATTAAATTAGCCAGTCCTCATCCCATCCCTGAAAAAACCCACATGCTAAGATTGCATTCATACCAGGCACTTAGGGTACTCAAATTCAGATACAGGAAATAGAATGGTCATACTATAGAGAGCATGCCAAGGGTAAGGTAGGGAAGGCACACTTTACATTTTGTGAGGAGAGTGAAGAATTCTACTGCAGACTGTGCACTCAAGTGTGAATGCACTAAACACTATTAACCTATATATACACTTTAAGATGCTAAATTCTGTTATTTATATTTAACTAATAACTTGAAATATAGCTACAAATAAGGTATATAAAATTATTTTGAAAGCAAGCCCAGGCCTATGGATGGGAGATAAAATTATAAAACCCTTCAATGAAGACATAGGAGTAAGTTTCTGTAAGTTTGGGCTGGTAAGTTTAAGATGGTTTCTTACAGCACACTGAAAGAAAAAAGAAACATTGTAATTTACCCAAATTAAAACTGTTCTTTAACTCTGTGAGTTCGAGGCTGGGCAGGACCGACAGCCTCAAAAACAATACAGAGAAACCCTGTCTCATAAAAACCAAAAAAAAATTGTTCTTTAAGCCAAGCATGGTGGTTTGTACCCATAAACTCCAATTCAAGGCTTCATTGTGAGTTCCAGGCCAGCCTGGCCTAAGACCCAGTCCCTAAAACACATAAGGGCAACACATAAAAATAGTGTGCTTAGTTGCCAGGTGTTGGTGGCACGAGCCTTTAATCCCAGCACTGGGGAGGCAGAGGCAGGTGAATCTCTGTGAATTCCAGACCAGCCTAGTCTACAGACCAAGTTCCAGGACAGCCTCCAAAGCCACAGAGAAACCCTGGCTTGAAAAACAAAACAAAAATCCAAAACCCAAAACAAACAAACAGCATAAAAACAGTGTGCTTCAAAGATAGCATGAGATTGAAAAGGAAAACCAGTGTTTAGGGATGAGGCCCATAACTCATCCAATAAGATTGTGAGTGGAGTAGGCACAGTACACATCACGATCTAGCCAAGATCACAAAGGTTGGAGTAGGAGCATGACCCAGAAAAGACCAGAGTGCTTCAGTAGGATGTGATTTGTGGGCCCACACTCCTTTTTGGGCTACAAAGATCTTAAGATATGGACTTAGGTTGATATTACCCATTATGAGGAGATAGCTGGATTAAATTGAAACCAAGAAACAAATAAGAGTTAGAAGAACCCTGACAACAGGTTCTACGGTACTAATTGTGTCAGTCACATTATGACCTCCTGAAATAATTCCCAAAACACATTAAACTCTTAGCCCATACTTGTTCAATCAAATGTATCTTCTATAAATGACTTCATATGACAGAATCATTCAGAAACAGCACTTATCCATTTTCTTTAGTGTTCTCTGAAGGGAAATCCTGGTCCAGATGTCAAGCAGATGCAGCAGCTACTTTTCCTACGTTGGCTCTTTTCTGCTAAGGACCAGAGAAAATCTGGGGTAATTTTCATCTTGCTTCAATATAATGTTATCAATATCCTTTTCTTCCTCTGAATCTTGATCTGGTATCCAACATTCATCTTTTACACTCAAAAAATGAATACTGTAAAGCTCTGCAGTATCCTTCCTTCAAACACTGCCGTGGGGATTTTCCTTCCTGGAGCACACAGGCCGACTGCAGTAGACAAGCGCCCAGGTCCTCCTTCACGCCCGCGCACACGCCGCCCTCCACCTTGTCCTCGTAATAACGGGGCATGGCTGCGCCCGCCACCCTCACAACACGGATCCCGGGCTTCCACCCCCGGAGACCGCCCGGACGGGCCTATTGGTACTAATTTTTAAGGTTAATTTTGATACAATATATGTATATTTCTATTCTTCTTTAAGGTATGATGTTTATGCAGCTTATTTAAAATGTAATATATAATTAAAAATACAAATTAATAGTCATCTATAATAGTCAAATTTATAGTCACTTTAGGTTTTCTAGATCACAGACATATATTTCAAGTATATAGGTAATCTTCAAACACTTAAAAGACCTACAGGTTATGGAATTTAAAAGTGTTTTAATAACCTAGAATTTTCTCAACAGTAAGACACATGTGCTCCTTGCATTACCAATTACTTCAAGAGAATGATAGGCATAAGCTCCGTAGTTTTTTTTTTTTTTGATTTTGAGGCAGGGTTTCTCCGAAGATTTTGGAGGCTGTCCTGGAACTAGCTCTTGTAGACCAGGCTGGCCTCGAACTCACAGAGATCTGTCTGCCTCTGCCTCCCGAGTGCTGGGATTAAAGGTGTGAGCCACCAACGCCCGGCTACGGGCATAAGCTCCTTATAGAGTTTGCTTTCAATGTGGCAAGGCTAGCCATTTGGGCAAGAAACTGCTCTTTCCTGGACTGTTTGACAAAATGCTATATAAACTGGACACACAGGAGACAGAGGAAAATGACTGTTGATCTTGCCAAAACAAGGTGGGACAGTCCTTCAGAGTTCATATTTCATGGAAGAGTCTGCTAGTTACTTTACAGTACACAAAAGAAAGTGACTGATGAATTTGGCCAAAATAAGTAGGAAAGTCCTTCAGATTTCCTGTTTCACTGAAAAATCTGCTATATACTCTAGGCCTAAAGGCTAAAGATAAATGCCTAAATATTACAGAAGATAGCACCACCTAGAAAGGTTGTATTTTAATTATAACATTTCTCATTTCCTTTTCCTTTCTTCAAACTCTCTCATATACCCTTATGAGCTCCCTTGCAAATGTATAACCTCTTTTTAAAAATTATTATTGTATGCAGATATATTAAATATGACCAGTCTAGTCCATTTCCTGATACTTGTAGGTATTATTCTACTAAAGGGATATATCATTAGAATATTCATATATATATATATATATATATATATATATATATATATATCTTTATACCCATAGGTATTGCATCTCTTAACTCTCATTAGGAATGATTATTTTTTCATTAGATAGTGATTAATTCTGAGACTGACAACTGGTCAACCTAAGTAAATAGAGTGGTGCTCAGCTGTAAATGAGACATATATATCATTGCTCCCTGTTCGAATGATCAAGGGGAAAAAAAGATTGTAAGAGCCAGGATATTGAACATCTGCAGCAAAACAGTGTTTGACTGACACTACAAGTCATTGAAAGCATGAACTCAGCAGCTGTTGCTCCATGCTAAAACCTGTGCTGGAAGAATACAGCCACAGGGCAAGCATGGATTGGATAGGAGCTTATAAAGTCTTGGTCTTAGATGAGGTGCTATTGGTAATTTATGACTGCTGAGAGATGGAAATCAATTTTCTTTGAGGAATCAATCTCTTTACAAGAAAAGGATAGGGAAAAATTTGCCTTCACAGTGCCTACCTATAATAGTTCTACACCAGTTAGAAGATTTCATTGGAAGGTTTGGCCACAGGGACTGTCAGATAGCCCTACTTTATGCCAGTATTTTGTGCAAAAACCTTTGGAAATAATTCACAAACAATTTCCACAATCCATAATTTACCATTAAATGGATGACATACTGCTGGATGATTCAACAGAAGGAACGCTAGAAAAGATGTTTGAGGCAGTAAAGGAAATTTTACCTTTACGGGGATTACAGATTGTCCCAAAAAATACAAAGAGGAGATTCTATTAACTATTTAGGTTATAAAATAGTTCTACAGAAAATTAGAGGACAAAAAGTACAGATCAGGAGAGATCATTACTAGACTCTTAATGATCTTTAAAAACTACTAGGAGATATTGCTCAACTACAGACAATTATTGGAGTAGAAGAGCATGATTTAAAACTCCTAAAAATGGCCCTAAAAGGAGACAAGGAATTAAATAGTCCAAGAATATTATCAGCTGAGACTGAAAAAGAATTAGAATGGGTAGAAAAGAGAATATTAGAAGAATATGTGGACTGTGTAGATCCAAAACTAGACTGAATTCTGGTTATTTTACCATCTAGAGAATACTCCTCAGGGATTTTGATAAAGAGGGAAGATATCATACTAGAATAGATATTTCTGCCACATAAACAGAATTAAAACTGAACACATATATAGAAAACATCTCTGATTTGATTTTAAAAGGTAAATTAAGGCTTCACCAACTAACTGGAAGGGACCCAACAGAAATTATTGTACCTTTAACTAATGAAGAAATTTCCTCCTTCTGGAAGGATAATGAATATTGGCAAAGGGCTTGCAGTAACTTTTTGAGAACAATTAGTAACAATAATCCCAAAACAGAGAGAATCAAATTCATAAAGAAAACCATTTGGATCCTTCCATGCATTGTAAGAAAAATGCCAATCTCTGGAGGTTTTGCATTCTATACTGATTCAAACAAGTCAGGAAAGGAAGGTTATAAACCAGGAAATGTAAGTAAAGTAGTTGAAAGCCCTTCCAACTCTGTACAAAAGGCAGAGTTGTATGCCATTCTGTACAGAGCCTCTCAACATAGTTACTGGCTCTCAATATGCAAAGAGAGTCGACTTACACATTGAGACCTGCAGGGAGTGATTTATGTATCCATAAGATGCTGATACGGAATTAACTTCAACATATATTGTATATGTTGAATATATGGTAATAGCAAAGGCTTAAAGATGGAATTTTCTATCACTTGGCAACAAGCCAAGGAAATAATAAGAAACTGCTCCACCTGTCATTCTATGATCAAACTCCATTACCAGCAGACATTAATCCCAAAGGTATTTACAGAAATGAAATTTGACAAATGGATGTGCTTCACTTTCCAGAATTTGGAAGTTTAAAATATATGCACCATACCATAGACACATTTTCAGGGTTCCAATGGGACACTGCTCTTAGCTCTGAAAAGGCTGTTTCTGTTGTCACATGTCGCGTCTGCTGCACGGCCTGTGTCCGAGAACGTGCAGAGGGTGTCGGGGATTGGCAACACAGAGACTTGTTCAACGATGTAAAGATGTAAAGCCCCAAAAAGGTTCAAGAAAACTTCCTAAGAAAGGCTCCCACCAGAGAAGCTTCTGCTCTCTCCTCTACCCTGGTTGGTTCTGCCCTGACACCAAAAACTGATCTGGGCGTGTCAGAAGAGGCAGTTAGTCTTTGGACAAGGTCGAGGTCAAGGCGGTTTCCGTGGGCAGGCCTTTTCCGGGAACTTGTTGCCCCTGGCATTGTATTGTTTTTAGTAAACATGTTTTTAGTAAACATTGTCTTACAGCTGCCTACTCCCAGGCAGAAGGGGAAGTGGGTCTCTGCTCAAGGTCTGGTGTTCCCACAGTCACACACCTCTTAGAGGTGATGGCTATTATGGGTATACCTGCACAAGTAAAAACTGACAATACTCCAGCATATGTCTCCATCAAATTGATACTGTTTTTCAAATATTATAACACAAAACACATAATTGGTATACCATACAATCCCACACGACAAGTAGTGGTTAAGAGATCTAACTGCACTTTAAAAGACATAGATAGCACTGGAAGAAACCATCCTGAGTGAGGTAACCCAGTCACAAAAAGACAAATATGGTATGCACTCACTCATATATGGATTTAAAACATGGATCAGGAGAGTGCCAGTCTGCACTTCCACTGACAGAGAGTCTGGGAAACAGGAAAGAACCTAAAAGATATGCATGGTACCCAAGAGAAGAGAAATGAGGCAAGATCCTCTGAACAGATGGAGAACACGGCAAGGGGTGAGGGGAGGGGGGAGCTGGGAAATAGAAAGGGGGGAGAAGAGGAAGAGAGAGTAGGACATGGAGGAACAGGAAGGTTGACTGGGAGGGGGTAGGATAGGGGGAAGAGGGAATCATAGGTTAGAAGACAGATCAGGCACCATTGTGACCTCTAGTGATCTAAACGGATGACACCAATTGGCAAGCTAAGCAATAGTGTAGAGACCACCTCGAATGCCCATTCCTGATAGTGAACTTGATGTCTATAACCATCCTGGAGCCTTCATCCAGTGACTGATGGAAGCAGAGGCAAACACCCACAGTTAAATACTGAACAGAACCCAAGGAATCCAGTGACAGAGAGAGAGGAGCGAAGAGCAAATTTGCAAAGAATGGGCTGGCAAAACCAGCAGAGACAGCTGATCCAAACAGGGGAGAGCTCTTGGACCCCAGACCGACAGCTGGGAGGCCAGCATGGGACCGATCCAGACCCCCTGAATGTGAGAGTCAATGAGGAGGCCTGGGCTACCTATGGGGTCCTGAGCAGTGGATCAGTGTTTATCCCTCTAATACTAACAGACATCGTGTGTCCATAACACAAAGAGGGTTGCTCTCTCTGCCTGGACTCTTAGGGAAGTGTCTGGACCCTACCCTGAATGAAATGATAGAATCTAGATATCCCCTATGCTGAAGAAATTGGCAATAGGGTGAGAGGATGGGGGGATGTTGGGGGGTGTGGGAGGAGGGGAGGGAGAGGGAACTGGGATTGACATGTAAATCAAGCTATTTAAAATTAAAATAAAAAATAAAATAAAATGAAAAAGAAATGCTCCATAAATGGCCAAAAACAGTGTTCCCCAAACACCAATTACATAATGCTTTGCTAACATTAAACTTAATGCTAATGAGAAAGGAGCAACAGCTTCAGAAAGACAGTGGAATACAGAAAAAAAACTTCTAAACTAAATCAGGTGGTGTACCTCAAGGATGTTATGACCTCAGTTTGGAAACCAGGATATGTGTTACTTTGGGGAAGGAGTTTTGCCTGTGTTTACACAGGAGAAGCAAAGCTTTGGATTCCATCAAAATTGATTGAGATTTGATCCAAACAAGAGAAACCTCTGGAGGAGGAAAGACGACAATTCATCCACAAAGTCATATTCTCGCTGTGTAAGGAGGCGTCTGAAAAGGAAAGGGAAATGTTTTGTTCTTGTTTTTACAGGAAAACCCATCTCCAAACAGTAAGAAGATACTGAACACGTAGATACCCGAAGAAGGGAGGATGGCTACCCAAAGAACCATCAAACAAAGAAGAATCTAATCTTTGGTATCAATGTCTAATTCTCTTAACTTTGTCCTTATAGTATCTGTTTCTCTTTACTTCCTGATACTATTTTGGTATAATTCACTTTAACCAATGCTGGGTTTGGAGTTGGATTTGGCTCTCCTTCTCTAAATCAAAGTATGTTGTTAAAATAATATTCAGAATTTCTGTTTTATATCAAGGATCCAATTGATGTAAGACAGAAGAAAACAAAATCTAGGGACTGTCATCTGTTTATGCTTGGTTCTTCTCTGAAAGTCTAATTTCCCTTATATTTACTGTCCTCCTTATTGTTGCCTTTCCCGGTATGCATACATATAAAATTGAAATTTATTTGTTAACACTAACATTTGAATTTTAAACAGAGAACAAAGAATTTCCTAAGAGCAATCTTCAAAAGCTTCAGAAAGAAAATGGGGCCTCACATCATCAACTCCACCTGGTTGGACTTGATGAGTCTTATCTGACAATTACCACCTGGAAACTAGTTTGGGACTATATTGCTCTACACAACTCCAGACTAATTACCTGATATGGTGCAACTTGTATAATCTGGCTGGGACCTCAGAAAAGAGCTTCAATCAACATGTAGAACTTCAGCCAAGAACTTCAATCAAGCATCTCCTGTCAAACAGAGACTGAGGACAAATGTTATAGCTAGTCCACTTGAGACTTTCACTGTTCTAACATTTTCTTACAACAAAATCCCAGGAAGTTATTGTCCTCCCATTTCAGCAGGAAGTAATTTTGAGAATACTATGTCCCCTTTCCCTACTATTGATAATTTACACCTGCTAGGGTTAGCTTTCAATTATTTAGGGATGAGATTGGAAGGAGGTGTTCAGATTTGGGCATCTCTTTCAGACATGCTTAGGATAGGATATAGGTAGATTATAACTTATTTGTCACCTTCTATGTATTTATGCTTTATATATGTTTGAGACAATTTAGTTTTGTTTCAAGTCTATGTCTTTTCTTTAGACAAAAAGGGGAATTGTAGGGAGAGATCTCATGTACCTGCAACACTTACCATGCCCATTTCGGTGTGGTCATAGGAGGAAGGGGTACTCATTCGCTCCAAGTCTGTGATTGAGGTCAGAAATGAGCAGAGTGCTGACCTCAGTTCTCGAATTTTCATGTGACTTCTCTCTCTCTCTCTCTAATAAGGTATCGTATGACTCCCCTGCCTGGTATCTTAGGCGTGGCTCATTTCCCATCATCATACACACAAATATATTCCTCTGTGTTTATTGTGATTTGAAATAGAAACACTCCTCATAGAATCAGGTATTTGAACTGACCCAGCTTGGCATTGTTTGAAGAAGTAATGGAACTTTTAGGAGATGCAGTCTTGTGAAGGGGTAGGTTCTAAGAGTAAAATCTGGGTTAAAAGAACATAACAAAATTGATCTGTTTGTTCTCTGGGTGTGTGGATTGAACTTTGCCCTTCTGATACCTTCTTTTTTTTCAGACCTGGTCTCAGCATATACCATTGTCTGGCATAGAATGCATTATATAGTCCATGCTGTTCTTGAACTTTCAGGATCCCTGCTTTCTCTGCTTCCTGTGTGCTGCAATTATAAGTATGCTACCATGCCTGTCTGTCACTCTGGTCCATTGTGAACTTCCATTCTAATCTGCAGCTGCAAGACTATCCTTGCCTCTAGGTAAATATCCAGGAATTGATCTTATGTGGTTCCTTTGGGCTGAGGTGAGATTGTTCTTCAGTGGCACGTGGCTTATTTAGTAACACTGGGGATGTGGTGGTGTGGATGAAAAACCACAATTCCCTGGCTGCTTTTCACTTTTCCTTTATCTGGACTGCTGGTTGGATTATATATTTCTCTGCTGCATCTTAATTACATTTAAGTAGAATTATGGCTCCTCTTTCCTCTGGGATATAACCATTGCAATCTGTGGATCTAGGTGGGGAGTCTTGCTCGGTTTTGAGAGCCAGAGCCTGAGAATGCCAAGAGCACTTTAAAATCCAGATTCATCAGGGGTGTAATTAGCATAATATTCTTGCAAACTCTGGCAAAACTGTAACTCTGTCTTAGCTTTTGCAGACAGAATGAGTTGCCATCATTCTGCTTAGGCATGATTTCAGAATTTTTAAGTGAGGCTTCAGTTTAATCTAGGCACCATGTTTTTGTTTTTCTCAAAACCAGAAGAAACTGTAATTCCAGGGAGATTTGTTTCCTAAGAATCCTTAACTACTTAAACTTTTGAAAATTTGCTGCTTCTTTAATGTCTAAAGACAAGCTGGATTTTGGGAAGTTGTGGCTCAGATGAAATTTAATGTGACTCTTGACTGGTTCCCTAGCAGGGACTTCATTATCATTGTGTTCAATGCTTTTGTTTCATTCTTTGGTAAACATTGTGCTTATAGAACTTGCATTATTTTCCATAGCAACACAGTCAGTAAGGGGTTAAATCTGCTGTGTCAAATCCCAGGACTCTTGTGTGAAGAAAATAAAATGACACTTCATCTTTTATTAGCATTTCAGAAATTTCTTCACATACATTGTTTTATTTGCTTCTTGTTGCTGCCATGTGAAAGACTAAGGGCAATGCTCATTACTTCCTCTGACAGGGGAAGAGATTGAGAGCCAGGGGGTTAAGTGACTCATTACTACCACACTCCTTCTTTGGCAGTCAGTGGTATTGTGGAGTAGGGTGGTACCTGCTTAGGAGGCAGTGTCTCCAGTCTTGTCATTTCAGTAGTCTATAGTGTCTTGTGCATGCTATTTAAAATCCCTGATCTGAGTCACTAAGTGAGACACCTAAAGCAAAGCACACTGAGTGTCAGGGACATGGTAAATACAAACTCATCAGATGCCTTGAAAACACAAAGAGTAGGTAAGGCAGAAAGGGCTCATGAGTCCAAAACAGAGATGATGCAAGTGGAGTGGAAAGGAAATTGCCTTTATTATTTGCATTTGTTTCCTTTGTTGAAGCATTTATCCGTATGTATAATCAACCAAAGACCCAAGACACATTTAGGGATGAGTCTTGTAGAATTTATTGTGTAGGACATTATAGCCTTTTCTTTTTTTAAAGAATTGAACAAGCAGCAGGAAAAATACACTTTAAAAATAGCTTGATCTGTGCAGCCTGGGGCTTGAGTGATGTTTTGCTCGACTGTATATTGCTAATGACAACCCGCTAGGCATTGGGATATAATGAATAGGATCCTGTTGGACCTATGGGTGTTTTGTAAAACCAGTGTTGGAAGGATCTGAGATGATAAGGTGAGTCCAGGACTTAAAGAAGTTCATCACTTGCTTAGATAATTGTTTTGTTTTTATTTGGGTTTTTTTTTTGGAGACAGGGTTTCTATGGGTAGCAATTTATGATCTAGGCAAATATGTAATATTAGTAGATTCATTTGTTCTACATTTGTTAGATATAGGCACACTCTCATAATGTGCAAAAATGGAAGCATTTTACAATCTAACTTATTTACATAATGTCAATCATACATTATTATAATTATGATTTTTTAATTTACTGGGGGTTTATTGTATGTTGATTAAAATAAACATATTGTGGCTGTGGAGAACACTATGCCTAACACTAACTGGAATGTGCCAGGAATCACTTCTGAGTTTCATTTCTCTGTGAGTTGAAGGATGAACACAGAACCATAGTCTCTTCTAGTTACTCTACAATATAATTAGCATTTTATTTTTAGATACTTTTCACTAAATTCTTTTCTAGCATGCTTTAAGACTAGTTTCCCATGCATGGCTTCTGAAGATGCTTAGAACAAATGGTAGTGGAGTAATCAGTCCTAAACAGGACATTTATACCAAGCTCTCTAAGGCTAAGGTAGCATGCTCAAGCTGGAAGGCAGAGAGAAGTGGTGCCAAATTCTATCTTCATGGGATGACAGCAGTTGGAACACAATCTTCAAGTGCTTCCGCGAATGGGCCCTGCATAAGATGAAGCCTGTCAACAACTAATTGTGGACCAGAGAGGTCCCTACCATTCCTTGCTTAACCACTGGCAAGTGATGAATCTGAGGTCAGGGAGATGGCAGTCAGTACCTTCACTTGTATACCATGGTGAGCCCAGCAGCTTCAAAATGGGGACCACGTAGAAGATCCTGGTTAAAATCATCTCTCTCTCTCTCTCTCTCTCTCTCTCTCTCTCTCTCTCTCTGAAACTAAGAAACTACTATGCTTTTTGAATTTTATTCTCTAACACCTTCAGGTGCTGTGGAGGCTTATTAACACGGAGAGAGCTTTCAGGTTTGTATGAGTTTGCTTCCCCCATGAGTGGCAATAAAAGTATGTGGTATCTTATCAGTGAATTCTGGTGTATAAACAAGAACGATTACAATAGACCATGCAACCACCTCCCTTAAAATCTTTCTTCTGTCTTCCTATGACCACTTTCTAGGCTCTTCATGTCAAACACATTTAAAGATCTGACATTCGGATCCATGTCTGAGAGAGAACATTTGGCAAATTTGCCTCTGGGTTATTTCACTTAGTATATTTTCTTCCAGTTCTACCCATTTCCATCCTTTTACTCTAAGGCAGTATTTCTTGGAAGAAGTGAAAAAGAGGAATTTTATTTTCTAATCCAATCTGCTTCTCTGTGGTTTTTGATGGGGAATCCAGACTGTTAATACTCATTTATTACTGAAAGGTGTATAATCAGGAAGATGACAGATCCGCTTCCTGATTTTATAGCTTTTGGAAATTTCTTATTCACCTCTTGATTGTGTTTATCTTTCTCTTCATGCTTACGCATTCCTTCCAATACCTTCTGTAGAGTTCTCTTGGTGGTCATGAACTCCCTCGCTGCTTTTACCATGTGAAGTTTTACTTTCACTTTTAATTATTATGGTTTTATCTAGTGTATTAGACTGGACTGGCAGCATCTTCTGTCAGAATTTGAAATGCATGGTTATAGCCCCTCTCTTGCCATCTTGGTTTGGTATGAAAAACCAGGCTTGCTTTTGATTTTTGTTGTTACTGTTGCAGCTTTCAAGGTACTTTCTTTGTTCTGTTCATCCAGTGTAAAGCACATTACAGCATGGGCAGTTTCTTTTCTACCCTGTATATTTATTTATTTGGTTTCCATTTATCCTCTGTTTCCTTTTCCCATATAGCTAGAAAGTTTTGTCTATGATTTATTAAAAATGTTTATATTCCTTCTGCATGAAATTGTTCCCTATAATTTGTAAGTTTTTATTTTAATTGTGTCTGAAGACTTGCCTGAATGATCTAATTCCTCTTTTTTATTTTCACATCTTGATATTTTTCTTCCACGTTCTACCAGTAAGGTTTTCCTTTGAACTTTTATTTGACCTAATTGTGGTTTTCATTTCCATCATCATTTAGGTTTTGTTTTCTTGAACAATTTTATCTCTTTTTTAAAATCTTAATTATGACTCTTAAGTTGACATCTCATTTTTATTATTTATTATTATTTCATTATTTTATTATTTGGAAATGTTCTTATCTTTAGTGTTTGATTGTATTTATAATCAGTTTCTTTGAATCCCGTGTCTGGAATTTTGTCTTCCTTGTTTTCATAGCTTCATTGATCTAGGGTTGGTAAATTCTTGAGGAAACAAGTTATATTGGTTTTTATGTTACTTTTGTCTTTTAGCTGGGATCCACCCATCTGGATTTTAGATTGTTATGTTTCTTTCATTGTTTTTATATTTATTTTACATACAAAACACAATTTCCCCTTCCTTCTCTCCTCCCATTTGTTTCCCCCTCCATTCTACCCCCAATCTACTTCTCCTCCATCTATATTCAGATGGAATAAGGTCACCCATGGGAATCAACAAAAGCATGTGATATCAAGTTGAGGAATGACCAAGCGTTTCCCCCCTGCATCAAGGCTGAACATGGGTAGTATGTTCCCATATATACTCCTACCAAAGAGAGTGGATTTCAAAGAGCCAGCTCATTCATCTGGGACAGGTCCTGGTCCCATTGCTAGGAGCCCCACAAAAGAAACTACACAAAAGCCACCCAGATTCAGAGGACCTAGGTGTCCATCCGGAGACACCTCGGTGGGGCCAAATGAGAGATAGCTTCATGGTTAGGGGTAGGAGTCCATGTGTATTTCTTCATTTCAGTGCTGGGACTCCATATGGCTTGACAGTGTGTACACCGTGTGCATGAAACCACAGTCTCTGGGAGTTCATGTGTGAACCAGCTCTGTTGTATCTGGAAGACAGTTTCTTTGGAGTTATCCATCCTGTCTGGCATTTACGATCTTTCTTTCTTCTCTTTCTTATGAATCCATAACCCTTTTGGGGAGGAGTTTGGTGAAGACATCCCTTTTAGTACTGAGTACGTCAAAGTTTTTCAGTCTTTGCATGTTTCCAGTTGGGGGTCTCTGTATTATTTCTCATCTACTGCAGGGAAGAAGCTTCTGTGATAATTGCTGAGTGAGGCATCAATCTATATGTATAGAAGTATCATTAGAAATCATTTTATTGTTTTATAACTTTAGCAGATAATAGTGTTATGTTTTTCCATGTACCTGTCACCTATTTAGTCTCAGGTTCTTGGCCCCTTCAGCATTATTAGGTATGGCTTCCATCATGGAGTGGGATGTCTTAAAAAATAAAAGCAGGAGCTTCAGGTGAGATTGGGTCTCCGGCGGGGATCCCCCACCCAACACCCATCCCCTTGATCTTCTGGGGCCACTCCTGGCATCCAGAAGACCCGCCCATACAGGAAAGACATCAGCCCTTCCAAGACCCCAACCCCAGTGAGTCCAGCTTCAGGTGAGATTGGGACTCCAGTGGGACACCCCTGGCCAACACCCATTCCCTTGATCTTCCTGGGCCGCTCCTGGCATCCAGAAGACCTGCCCACACAGGAAAGACATCAGCCCTTCCAAGCCCCAAACCTCAGCAAGTCCGGTTTCAGGAAAGATATCAGCCCCTCCAAGCCCCAAACTCCAGCGAGTCCAGCTTCAGGAAAGACATCAGCCCTTCCAGGCCCCAACCTCCAACAAGCCCAGCTTCAGGAAAGTCATCAGCCCGTCCAGGCCCCAAACTCCATGTCAGCATCCCCAGCTTCAGCTTCAGGAAGGAAGGAGACCAGTGGAGATGGAAAGACCCCACCAGCACCCACTGGAAGAAGAGATGGGAAGACAGAATAAGAGCTCACTCAGCAATAGAAAGACCAACATGACCCCACCAGAATCTAGGGATCCAACACCAGCAAGACCCGAAAAGCACTACATAGACAAAGAAGAGGAGACAGACCTTAAAAATTATTTCTTGAATATGATGGAGACCCTCAAAGAAGAAACAAGGAAATCCCTTAAAGAAATAGAAGAAAAAACAAACAAAAAATCCATGAAATGGGGGAAAAATTCAAGAAATAAACAAATCTCTCAAAGAATCTAAAGAGCACCAAGAAAAAACAACCAAAAAAATGAAGGAAACATGTTGGGGAAGTCCTGTGCATTTGTCAATAAAGAATAAAGCACTGTCTGGCCAATAGGGAATCTAGATAGGAGGGACTAGGAGTCCAGAAGGACTCTGAGAAGGAGAAACACAGGAGAGTCGAGATGTAATGCCATTGGCGTAGGAAGCCCGGAAACCTCTCCAGTAAGAGACATACTTAGATTAACAATTATGGGATAATTACTTAAGTCAGAGCTAGCCAGTAAGAAACAAGCAAGGCCAACAGCTTCATAATTAATACAGCGTCTTGTGTGTTTATTTGGGGACTACAAAGTGGCAGAGCCCAGGCAACTTGCGGGAGATAAACCAAAGTGCCTAGCAAAGAAAAAGCTTCTTTTAACAGAAACAAATCAAACAGTTGAAGGATTGAAAGCTGAAATAGAAACAATAAAGAAAACACAGAATGAAGGGATGCTGGAAATAGAAAAGCTGGATAAACGATCAGGAACTACAGATGCAAGAATCACCAATAGAATACAAGAGATAGAAAAGAGAATCTCAGGTGTTGAAGACTCATTAGAGGATATAGAGTCGTCAACCAAAGAAAATCTCAAAACCACCAAATCCTTAACACAAAATATCCAGGAAATATGGGACACCGTGAAGAAACCAAACCTGAGAATAATAGGTATAGAAGAAGGCAAAGAAATACAACTCAAAGGTACAGAAAACATACTCAGCAAAATCATAGAAGAAAACTTCCCTAACCTAAAGAAAGATATGCCTATGAAAATACAAGAATCTTACAGAACACCAAATAGGCTCGACCAGAAAAAGAAGTCACTTTGCCATATAATAATCAAAACATCAAACCGACAGAGTAAAGAGAAAATATTAAGAGCAGCTAAAGAAAAAGGCCAAGTAACAAACAAAGGCAGACCTATCCGAATTACACCTGACTTCTCAATGGAAACGATGAAAGCCAGAAGATCCTGGACAGATGTCCTACAAACGCTAAGGGAACAAGGATGCCAGCCCAGACTACTATATCCAGCAAAGCTCTCAATTACCATAGATGGAGAAAACAAAATATTCCATGACAAAGCCAGATTTAAACAATACGTATCCATGAATCCAGCTCTACAGAAAGTGCTAGAAGGAAAACCTAGATCCAGGGAAGATAACTATATTCACAAAGAGACAGGCAATATATAATCCCACTTTACAAAACAC
Source organism: Mesocricetus auratus (assembly GCF_017639785.1). NCBI lineage: Eukaryota > Metazoa > Chordata > Mammalia > Rodentia > Cricetidae > Mesocricetus > Mesocricetus auratus. The sequence continues at coordinate 326,293 of NW_024429190.1, forward strand.
CAAAAGAAAAAGGGAGGAGAAACTACACAAAATAACTTCATTAACAATAAATCAAGCACAAACAAGAATCATCAATCAATGGTGATTAATATCCCTCAATGTCAACAGCCTCAATGTGCCTATAAAAAGACACAGACTAGCAGAATGGATACGAAGACAGAACCCTTCCTTCTGCTGCATACAAGAAACACATCTCAACATCAAAGACGGATGTTATCTCAGAGTAAAGGGTTGGGAAAAGATCTTCCAATCAAACGGTCCCAAGAAACAAGCGGGTGTAGCAATCCTAATATCTAACAAATTAGACTTCAAATTAAAATCAATCAAAAGAGATGAAGAAGGACACTTCATATTCATCAAAGGAAAAGTACATCAAGACGACGTCTCAATTTTAAACATCTATGCCCCAAATACAAAGGCACCTACATTTGTGAAAGAAACATTACCAAAGCTCAAAATGCACATAAAATCTCACACACTAATAGTAGGAGACTTCAACACTCCACTCTCATCACTAGACAGGACCTCCAGACAGAAAATTAACAAAGAAACAAAAGAACTAATAGAAGTTATGACCCAACTGGGTTTAACAGGCATCTATAGAACATTCCACCCAAACACAAAGGGATATACCTTCTTCTTGGCACCACATGGAATATTCTCTAAAATTGACCACATAATAGGAAACATAGTAAATCTCCACAGATACAAAATAATTGGAATAACCCCCTGTATCTTATCAGACCACCATACATTAACATTAGAATTCAACAATAACACAAATCACAGAAACCCTACAAACTCATGGAGATGGAACAATGCACAATTGCACCATCCCTGGGTAAAGGAAGAACTAAAAAAAGAAATTAAAGACGTCCTCGATTTCAATGAGAATGAAGACACAACATACACAAACTTATGGGACACTTTGAAAGCAGTGCTGAGAGGAAAGTTTATAGCACTAAGTGCCCACATGAAAAAACTGGAGAACAGTCATAGTAGAGAATTTACAACACAGCTGAAAGTTCCAGAACAAAAAGAAGCAAACTCACTCAGGAGGAGCAGACGCCAGGAATTAATCAAATTGAGGGCAGAAATCAATCAAGTAGAAACCAGGAAAACACTGAGAAGAATCAATGAAACAAAGAGTTTGTTCTTTGAGAAAATCAACAAAATAGACAAACCTCTGTCCAAACTAACCAAAAGACAGAGAGAGAACATGCTAGTTAACAAATTCAGGTATGAAAAAGGGGACATAACAACAGACTCTGAGGAAATCTAGAGAATCATCAGGGCATACTTTGAAAACCTGTACTCCACAAAATTCGAAAATTTCAGGGAAATGGACACTTACCTGGATAGATTTCACTTGCCAAAACTAAATTAAGAGCAGATAAACAATCTAAACAGACCTATAACCCCTAATGAAATAGAAGCAGTCATCAAAGTCTCCCAAACAAAAAAGCCCAGGCCCAGATGGCTTCAGTGCAGAATTCTACCAGAAATTCAAAGACGAGATAATTCCAATACTCCTCAAAGTATTCCACACAATAGAAGCAGGAGGCTCACTGCCAAGCTCTTTTTATGAGGCTACAATTACCTTGATACCCAAGCCACACAAAGACACAACTAAGAGAGAGAACTATAAACCAATTTCCCTCATAAACATCGATGCAAAAATACTCAATAAAATACTCGCAAACTGGATTCAAGAACACATCAGAAAAATCATCCACCATGATCAAGTAGGCGTCATCCCAGGAATGTAGGGATGGTTCAACATTAGAAAATTTATCAATGTAATCCACCATATTAACAAACTGCGAAAGAAAAACCACATGACCATCTCACTAGATGCTGCAAAAGCCTTTGACAAAATCCAGCACCCGTTCATGATAAAGGTCCTAGAGAGATCAGGGATAACAGGAACGTACCTGAATATAATAAAAGCAATATACAGTAAACCAACAGCTAACATCAAACTAAATGGAGAGAAACTCAAAGCAATTCCTCCAAAATCAGGAACAAGACAAGGCTGTCCACTCTCTCCATATCTCTTCAATATTGTACTTGAAATTCTAGCTACAGCTTTAAGACAACAAAAGGAGATAAAGGGGACACAAATAGGAAAAGAAGAAGTCAAACTTTCACTATTGCAGATGATATGATAGTTTACATAAGTGACCCAAAAAACTCCACAAGGTTACTCCTAGAGATGATAAACACCTTCAGCAATGTGGCAGGATACAAGGTAAACTCAAAAAATCAGTGACCCTATTATATACAGAGGATGAAGTGACTGAGAAAGAATTCAGAGAAATGTCACCCTTTACAATAGCCTTAAACAGCATCAAATATCTGGGGATAATGTTAACCAAGGAAATGAAAGACATGTATATCAAGAACTTTGTGTCTTTAAAGAAAGAAATCAAAGAGGATTCCAGAAAATGGAAAGATCTCCCATGCTCTTGCATTGGTAGGGTGAACATAATTAAAATGTCAATCTTGCCAAAAGCAGTCTATACATTCAATGCAATCCCTATCAAAATTCTGGCACAATTCTTCACAGACCTGGAAAGAACATTAATCAACTTTATATGGAAAAACAAAAGGCCCAGGATAGCCAAAACTACCCTATACAATAAAGGAACTTCAGGAGGCATCACCATACCTGACTTCAAGCTCTATTATAGAGGTATAGTCCTGAAAACAGCTTGGTATTGGCACATGAATAGGCAGGTAGACCAATGGAACCGAATTGAAAGCCCTAATTTTAACCCACACACCTATGAACAATTGATTTTTGACAAAGAAGCTAAAACTGTATAATGGAAAAAAGACAGCATCTTCAACAAATGGTGCTGGCATAACTGGGTATTGGTATGCAGAAGACTGCAGATAGATCCATGTTTATCATCATGTACAAAACTTAAGTCCAAATGGATCAAAGATCTCAACATAAATCCATCCACACTGAAACTTTTAGAAGAGAAAGTGGGAGATACTCTTCAACGAGTTGGTACAGGAGACCACTTCCTAAACATAACACCAGTGGCACAGACACTGAAATCGATAATTAACAAATGGGACCTTCTGAAACTAAAAAGTTTCTGTAAGTCAAAGGACACAGTCAAAAAGACAAAAAGGCAGGCCACAGAATGGGAAAAGATATTCACTAACTCTACATCTGACAGAGGGCTAATCTCCAAAATTTACAAAGAACTCAAGAAACATGTCTCCAAAACACCAAAGGATCCAATTAAAAGGTGGGGTACAGAACTAAATATGGAATTCTCAATAGAGGATGCTAAAATGGCCAAGAAAGTGCTCAACATCCTTAGCCATCGGGGAAATGCAAATCAAAACAACTCTGAGATACCATCTTACTCCTGTCAGAATGGCTAAAATCAAAAACACTAAAGACAATTTATGCTGGAGAGGATGTGGAGAGAGGGGAACACTACTCCACTGCTGGTGGGAGTGCCAACTCATACAGCCTCTTTGGAAATCAGTATAGAGATTCCTCACGAAAATGGGAATTAATCTACCACAAGACCCAGCAATTCCACTCTTAGGCATATATCTAAATGAGGCAAATTCATACAACAAGGGCATCTGCTCCACTATGTTCATAGCAGCATTATTTGTAATGGCCAGAACCTGGAAGCAACCTAGAGGCCCCTCAACTGAAGAGTGGATAGAGAAAATGTGGTACATTTACACAATGGAGTATTACTCAGCAGAAAAAAACAATGGAATCTTGAAATTCGCAGGGAAATGGATAGCACTGGAAGAAACCATCCTGAGTGAGGTAACCCAGGCGCAAAAAGACAAACATGGTAAGTACTCACTCATATATGGTTTTTTGACATGGATCAGGATAGTGCCAGTCTGCACTTCCACTGATAGAGAGTCTGGGAAACAGGAAAGAAGCTAAAAATATGCATATATGCATAGTACCTAAGAGAAGAGGATTGAGACAAGAACCTCTCAATGGATGGGGAACACGGTGAGGGGTGGGGGGGGAGTGGGAGCTGGGAAGAAGAGAGGGGGAGAAGAGGAAGAGAGAGTAGGTCTTGGGGGAACAGGAAGTTGAGTGGGTGGGGGTAGAATAGGAGGAAAAGGGAATCATAGGTTAGAAGACAGATCAGGCACCAGAGTGACCTCTAGTGATCTAAAGGGATAACACCAATTGGCAAGCTAAGCAATATGGAGAGACCACCTGGAATGCTCATTCCTGACAATGAACTTGATGTCTATAACCATCTGGTAGCCGTCATCCAGTGATTGATGGAAGCAGAGGCAAACACACAATTAAGCACTGAACTGAACCCAAGGAACCCAGTGTCAGAGAGAGGAGTGATGAGCAAATTGGCAAAGAATGGGCTGGCAAAACCAGCAGAGACAGCTGATCCAAACAGGGGAGAGCTCTTGGACCTCAGAATGACAGCGGGGAGGTGAGCATGGGACCGATCCAGACCCCCTGAATGTGAGAGTCAATGAGGAGTTCTTGGCTACCTATGGGGTCCTGAGCAGTGGGTCAGTGTTTGTCCCTCGAATACTAACAGACATCGTGTGCCCATAGCACAAAGAGGGATGCTCTCTCAGCCTGGACTCTTAGGGAAGTGCCTGGACCCTACCCAGAGTGAAATGACAGACTCTAGATATCCCCTATATGGAAGGAATTGGCAATAGGGTGGGAGGCTGGGGGGGAAGGGAGCGCAGCATAAGGGAAGGGAGAGGGAACTGGGATTGACATGTAAAACAAGCTATTTAAAATTAAAATAAAAAATGATAAAAGAAAAACAAAAATAAAAGCAGTTTGTTACTCCTCTAGTTATTTAAGACTTGTTATGTAATTCAGGTTCTCTTTGTTCAGTGGATGTATTTTCCATGTTGAGAAAACAAATGCTGTGTTTTTATATATTAGTTTAGTGTCCCACACACCAGGATCTATCACACATTAATCCTTAATGATTGAATATTTTCTGCAGCAATAATCACTACTCAGCAGTTAACCCCCTTAGATAAGTGAGTACAAGTACCGACATTGTTAAGTACCAAATTGGTTTAGGTAGCAAAGGGGCCCAGAGAGTAGTGAATGTTCTGTTAGAATGAGTCAGAAGGAAAATGTAAGAACATGTAAGCAATCATGGTGAGACTAGATGTTAGGTTGTTAGTGGGTGAAGGGCGAAAACTGAAGTAGAGATGTGGAGTTCTATTAATGGTCAAACTACAAAAGGGGTAAATATATGTATAAGATATGGTAATCAACATCAGCTTCAGGACTTTGGGAGATGGAATAGCAAGAAGAATGGGTGTGCGGAAAGAGAAAGGAAAAAAAGGAGGTGAGGGAAGGAGAAAAAGGAGAGAGAGTGCAAAAATGGGAACAAGATATGGGCAGCCAGGGATAGTGTTGACCTGCTATCTTGAACTAGTATTATATAAAAAGGCAATAGCTCCTAAGGGAAAAGGGTGCTAGGGTAATGGAAATCAGCTAGATAGTGGAAATCACTGGCAGATAAGAAGAGGTATAGGTATTGTGCTGGGTGGGGATGTTCGAAAATGAGATCATTTGTCTGTTTGGTGGATCCTCTGTTTCATTTCCCTGGTTCTGGTCAAGGTTGTGCTTGCTTTGATTTTTGCCTGTCCTGCTCTTCTGGGCATCCAGGTTCCTGTATGTGGATACTGGACCACTGTCACATTGTTTTCATGATTATTCTTTCAACAATCTTTATACCTTTCTATCTTGTACTTCATTTCTTCTCCAAGATCAAATTTAAGTTGACAAAATTTCCACATCTGTTCCCCCTCCCCTAACAAGCTAGAATGCATTTCACAGTATGTGGCTATGAGAAGGAATGCTGTCTGAATAAGGACTCATTCTGAACAATTTTCCAGTGACTAATACTATTTTGTGGTGTGAATTTTCTCCTTCACATCTGGCATATTTCTTGCTATTTTTATTCTTTTCTATTATTTGAGAATTTCATGCTTTTATGAAATTTACATTGATAAAATCTGCTCCTTATTCCTTCCAATTCCATATCTTCCTCTATCCATTCAGCACTCCTACCCACCAATTCATGGCTTTATTTTTAAATCCAGTGAATCCACCTAGTATATGAGCATGAGAGTCGGACCACTTACCAGAAGATGTATAGACTCTCAGAGGCTGCAGTCCTGGAAATATTCTGATTCTCCCTCTGAGAGCTGAGGAAGCAACTCATGACATTCTCTGAGGAGCTTTGGGTAACTTTTACTGTTGGAATTATTATTGTTGCTTATTTTTGTACACATTTTCATTTTCATTATGTTTCTTTAACAGAGAAAAGTCATGCTTGACATATTAATATTTTATTTTTCCCCATATAGACATCTACTGGTCTTAGAAGTTGTCAATTTATCTTATGTTTCTTGTCTGTCACCTATACTCACTTGACCTTGTGATAATTATATTCTTTCTAGTTGTTTTTGTTTTTCTTATTTTTGTCATTTGTACTGGTTCAATGATCAGGTTAACTATTATATTTTAAATAGTATTGGTGATCTTGGATTGGTTTCTAAGCTGAATGAAAGTGTTCATAATGTTTAAATGTCAGCATAAGGCATATTTCTTTTGCCTTTATGACAGTTTGAAATTCAAATTAAGATGTGTGTGTGTGTGTGTGTGTGTGTGTGTGTTTGGTGAATTTTTAACTATATGAGTTCCATGTCTTATCTGTAAAAAGGATCACTATATGTTAACCTTATTAAAATATTTCCTAGTCTTAAATAATACAAATGTGTAGGCTGAAAGACTGAGTCTTATCTCTCAATACAGGCATGTCTCCCTATCAGGTGAAAAAAAGTTCACTGGATCTCTAGTATTGATCTCCTCACACCATAGAATCTATTGTAGGTCATCATGGTATATAATTGCATAATTTTATGATATGTGTGTTTCATCTCATCGATTTAAAAACATTTTTATTTTCATCCACTTTCTTCTTGATTATATTATATTGCTAGAAATTGCCACGCCCTCTACACATGCCCGCTGTGTGGAGGGTGTTGGGATTGATAACACAGAGACCAGTGCAAAGAAAACTTTAAGCAGGCCCCAAGAAGGCTCAAGAAAACTTCCCAAGAAAGGCTTCCCTCAAGAAAAGCTTCCCTCCCTCTCTTACCCCTGGCTGGTTCCATGCTCTTGACCCCAGAGGCAGGGGGGAAGGGGGGCACTCAGGAAGAGGCAGCTAGCCATTGGAAAGATCAAAGCCAGGGTGTTCCAGTGAGCAGCCCTTATCGGGAACTTATTGCTCCAGTAAACATTTCTTAGGGCACTGGATTGCTTTCAGTAAACATGCTTTTAGTAAACATGTTTTTAGTAAACTTTGTCTTATAGCTGCCTGCTCCCAGGCTGATGGGGAAGTGGGCCTCTGGCCAAGGTCTTTTGTTCCCACAAGAAATTGTGCCTGTTTTATTAATTGCTTGATAAAATTTGTCTTGTATTTGCTCCTTGAGATTTTCTATAACACATTTCATTATTTTGGCCTCTTTTTATTACTATTTTTTCTATTATACTTAACAGGTTCCCTTTAACATTCCTGGATAGCAATATCATGTAATTTCCTCAATTTTTACCAAAATACTTGAGAATTTCTATTTTTCTGAAATTTGAATTTCTATATGCAAAGCAAACATAGTCTTTTCTCACTCCATATGGGCTGCTAAGAATGCCAGACTGGATGATTCTAACCATAAGTGTTTACCTCTCATAGTTCTGAAGGGAATGGCACTGAAGATGTTTTGGAGGGTTGCTTACTGGGTCAGACAAGGCTATCTTCTTACTACACCCTCACAGTGTGTGGGGGAATCTGGCATGGAGGTCTATGGAGGAAAGAGAAGAATATACTCTTTCAGGTCTCCTATATATTGGTCACTAACCCCACTCATAGGCCTCTGACTTCATGATCTCATACTGGAATTAGAACATGGAAGAAAACAAACACTTATCCATCATAATCTAGTTGTAGTTGGTTTATTTTTTAATGATATTGAACATTTTCATATTCATGGCTATTTATGTTTCCTAAAATTATAATCATTTGCCCATTGTTTAAATAAATGGGGTGATTTTATTTGTATCCTAAATTACATTTTAAAATATGCTGATGTTGATTTTTGTATTGATGGGGAGTTTTATCTTTAATTCACCTTTGAATTTGAACTGTTACCTAAAATTTAAGATCTGCACTGTGGTTGAGAAATAATTCCAACAGAGAACTCTCAATGGACAAACTTAAAGTGGAGTAGATATCTTTTCTCTGACCAGTGACTACACAGGAAACTTTACCAATTCATGAAGCCCTGAGCCTTCATTCTTTGTATTTTGTGCACAAAACTCATATCCTGGTTGACACACTTCAGTTAGAAAGAAAAGGTAGCAAGAAGTAAAACTACAGAAGCTAAAATGCATGGTTAGTATATGCATTTAGTACATGGACCAAACTCCTCAGTCTAATTCACTTTTATTAAAAAAAATGAAAGCAGGAATCTGGTGTGCATATGTATATATACCCACAAACTCATATATATATATATATATATATATATATATATATATATAGAGAGAGAGAGAGAGAGAGAGAGAGAGAGACAGACAGACAGACAGACAGACAGAGAGGAGAAAGAGAGAGAGGAGAGGGAGAGAGAAGGGAGAGTGAGAGCGAGGATAGAGGGAGAGGGGAGATCGAGATAAAATATCCAGAAATCTGTAAATTATACCAGAATATGTATATTTCTTTTATTATCTTTAAGTTTAAATTTAGATTAGAAAAAAGGTTGCTTCACAAGTCAGTTCCAGGTCCCTCGCCTTTTCCCTCCCCTCCTCCGGTGCCCTCCCCCCAACCCCCCATTATTCCCTCATTTCCTCAGGGAGGGTGAGGCCCTCCATGGGGGTGTCCACAGTCTGTCATTTCATACAGGGCAGGGCTTAGACCCTACCCCAAGAGTTCAGGGTGAGAGTGCACCTCACATTGTTGGATGGGAGTCCAAAGTCCGTGTGTATACTTGGGATAATAGTGATCTGCTGCCCAAGGCTCAATAGATTACCTAGGCCTCCTCACTGACACCCACATTCAGGGGGTCTTGATCAGTCCCAGATTACCTAGGCCTCATCACTGACACCCACATTTAGGGAGTCTTGATCAGTCCCATGCTGGATTCCCAGGAAGATGCCTGGGATTCAAAAGTTAACCTTTGTCAGGTCAGCTGTTTCTGGGGGTTAAACCAGCCCAGTCTTAATCCCTTTGGTCATCAGTCCTCCCTCTCTGTTACTGGCTTTCTTGAGTTCAGCTCAGTACTTAACCTAGGGAGTCTGCCTCTTATTCCATCAGCCACTGAATGAAGTTTCTGTTTCCCAGACTCTCTGGCCATGGGATTGTAGGCTGGCACTCCCAAGATCTATGTCTAAAATCCATGTATGAGAGAGTACATGCCATGTTTCTCTTTTTTGACTGGGTTACCTCACTCAGGATGGTTTCTTCTATTGTCATCCATTTGCCTGAAAAATCTCAGGTTTCCATTGTTTTTATTCTGCTGAATAGTACTCCATTGTGTAAATGTACCACATTTTCTCTATCCACTCTTCGGTGGAGGGACATCTAGGTTGCTTCCAAGTTCTGGCTATTACAAATAATGCTGCTATGAACATAGTGGAACAGACATCTTTGTTGTATGAATGGGCATCTTTTGGATATATGTCTAAGAGTGGAGTTGCTGGGTCTTGTGGTAGGTTTATTCCCATTTTTCTGAGGAATCTCCATACTGATTTCCAAAGTGGCTGAACCAGTTAGCACTCCCACCAGCAATGGAGGAGTGTTCCCCTTTCACCACATCCTTTCCAGCATAAATTGTAGTTGGTGTTTTTGATTTTAGCAATTCTGACAGGAGTGAGATAGTATCTCAGAGTTGTTTTGATTTGCATTTCCCGGATGGCTAAGGATGTTGAGCACTTTCTCAAGTGCCTCTCATTCATTTTAGACTCCTCTATTGAAAATTCTCTATTTAGTTCTGCAGCCCACTTTTTAATTGGATCCTTTGGTGTTTTGGAGACTTGCTTCTTGAGTTCTTTGTAAATTTTGGAGATCAACCCTCTGTCAGATGTGGGATTAGTGAATATATTTTCCCATTCTGTGGGCTGCCTTTTTGTCTTGGTGACTGTGTCCTTTGCCTTACAGAAGCTTCTCAGTTTCAGGAGGTCCCATTTATTAATTGTTGATCTCACTGTTTGTGCTAGTGGTGTTATGTTCAGGAAGCTGTCTCCTGTACCACCCACTTTCTCTTCTAAGAGGTTCAGTGTGGCTGGATTTATGAGGTCTTTGATCCTTTTGGACCTAAGTTTTGTGCATGGCGATAAACATGGATCGATCCGCATTCTTCTCCATGCCAGCCTCCAGTTATGCCAGCACCATTTGTTGAAGATGCTTTCTTTATTCCATTGTATATTTTTAGCTTCTTTCTCAAAGATCAGATGTTCATACATGTGTGGGTTAATATCCAGGTTTTCAATTCGATTCCATTAGTCTACGTGTCTATTTTTGTGTCAATACCAAGCTGTTTTCAGGACTATAGCTCTATAATAGAGCTTGAGGTCAGGGATGGTGATGCCTCCGGACGTTGCCTTGTTGAACAGAGTTGTTTTTGTTTATCCTGGGACTTTTGTTTTTCCATACAAAATTTATTCTTGTTCTTTCAAGGTCTGTGAAGAATTGTGCTGGAATTTTAATGGGGATTGCATTGAATCTGTAGATTGCTTTTGGCAGGATTGCCGTTTTTACTACATTGATCCTACCTATCCAAGAGCATGGGAGATCTTTCCATTTTCTGAGGGCTTCTTTAATTTCTTTCTTTAAAGATTCAAAGTTCTTGCGATACAGGTCTTTCACTTGTTTGGTTAGCATTACCCCAAGGTATTTTATGTTGTTTGTGGCAATTGTAAAGGGTGATGTTTCTCTGATTTCTTTTTCAGCCCTTTTATCATCTGTATATAGTAGGGCTACTGATTTTCTTGAGTTGATCTTGTAGCCTGCCACTTTGCTGAAGGTGTTAATCAGCTGTAAGAGTTCCCTGGTAGAGTTCTTTGGGTCACTGATGTAAACTATCATATCATCTGCAAACAGTGAAAGTTTGACCTCTTCCTTTCCAATTTGTATCTCCTTGATCCCACTTTGTTGTCCAATGGCAATGGCTAGAACTTCAAGTCCCATGTTGAAAAGGTATGGAGAGCGTGGACAGCCTTGTTTTGTTCCTGATTTTAGAGGAATTGCGTTGAGTTTCTGTCCATTTAGTTTGATGTTGGCTGTTGGTTTACTGTATATAGCTTTTATTATGTTTAAGTATGTTCCTGTTATCCCAGATCTCTCCAAGATCTTTATCATGAAGGGGTGCTGGATTTTGTCAAAGGCTTTTTCAGTATCTAGTGACATGATCATGTGATTTTTGCTTTTGAGCTTGTTTATATGGTAGATTACGCTGATGGATTTTCATATGTTGAACTATCCCTGCATCCCTAGGATGAAACCTACTTGATCGTGGTGAATGATTGTTTTGATGTGTTCTTGGATCCGATTTGCCAGTATTTTATTGAGTATTTTTGCATCAATGTTCATGAGGGATATTGGTCTGAATTTCTCTTTCTTAGTTGTGTCTTTGTGTGGCTTGGGGATCAAGGTTATTGAATCCTCATAGGAAGAGTTTGGCAAAGACCCTTCTGCTTCTATTGCGTGGAATACTTTGAGAAGAATTGGTATAAGCTGTTCTTTGAATTTCTGATAGAATTGTGCACTGATGCCATCTGGACCTGGGCTTTTTTTGTTTGGGAGACTTTTGATGACTGCTTCTATTTCCATAGGGGTGATAGGTCTATTTAAATTGCTTATCTGTTCTTGATTTAGTTTTGACAAGTGATAGCTGTCCAGGAAGTCATCCATTTCCTTTAAATTTTCAAATTTTGTGGAGTACAGGTTTTCAAAGTATGACCTGATGATTCTCCAGATTTCCTCAGAGTTCGTTGTTATGTCCCCATTTTCATTTCTGAATTTGTTAATTTGCATGTTCACTCTCTGCTGTTTGGTATGTTTGGACAAAGGTTTGTCTATCTTGTTGATTTTCTCAAAGAACCAACTCTTCGTTGCATTGATTCTTTGTATTGTTTTCCTAGTTTCTACTGTATTGATTTAGCCCTCAATTTGATTATTTCCTGGCATCTACTCCTCCTGGGGGAGTTTGTTTCTTTGTGTCCTAGAGCTTTCAGCTGTGCTGTTAATTCTATAGTATAACTATTCTCCAGTTTCTTTATGTGGGCACTTAGTGCTATGAACTTCCCTTGTAGCACTGCTTTCAAAGTGTCCCATAGGTTTGGGTATGTTGTATCTTCATTCTGATTGAATTCTAGGAAATCTTTAATTTCTTTTTTTTTTAATTTCTTCTTTGACCCAGGAATGGTGCGGTTATGCATTATTCAATTTCCACGAGTTTGTAGGTGTTTTTGCAATTTGTGTTGTTGTTGAATTCTAATTTTAAACCATGGTGGTCTGATAAGATGCATGGTGTTATTCCAATTTTTTTGTAGCTGCTGAGGTTTGATATGTTGCCAAGTGTGTGGTCGATTTTTGAGAAGTTTTCTTGTGGTGGTGAGAAGAAGGTATATTCTTTTTTATGTGGACGAAATGTTCTATAGATATCTGTTAATCCCAGTTGGGCCATTACTTCTATTAGACCCTTTGCTTCTTTGCTGAGTTTCTGTCTGGGTATTCCTGTCTAGTGGTGAGAGTGGTGTGTTGAAATCTCCCACTATAAGTGTGTGGGGCTTTATATGTGATTTAAGTTTTAGTAATGTTTCTTTTACGAATGTGGATGCCTTTGTAAAGGCATAGATGTTCAGGATAGACACTTTATATTGGTGGATTTCACCTGTGATGAGTATGTAATGACCTCCTTCATCTCTTTTGATTGATTTTATTTTAAAATCTAGTTTGTTAGATATTAGGATTGTTACCCCTGCTCATTTCTTGGGTCCATTTGATTGGAAATTTTTTCCCAACCTTTAACTCTCAGGTAATGTCTGTCTTTGAGCGTGAGGTATATTTCTTGTATGCAGCAGAAGGAAGGGTTGTGTCTTCGAATCCATTTTGCTAGCCTGTGTCTTTTTATGGGTGAGTTAAGGCCATTAATGTTGAGGGATATTAATGACCATTGATTGCTCATCCTTCTTCGATTTGCAATGGTTGTTGTTAGTAGAATTATGTGTGGAATTTCACCCCTTTATTCTTTTGGCTGTTGGTAGAGGGAGATTCTCTAATGCCTATCTTTTTCTGGTTGTAGGTAACTTCCTTGGGTTGGATTTTTCCTTCCAAAACTTTCTGTAGGGCTGGGTTAGTTTATACATATTGCTTGAATCTAGTTTTGTCATGGAATATCTTGTTTTCTCCATTTATAGTGATTGAGAGCTTTGCTGGGTATAGTAGTCTGGGCTGGCATCCATGGTTTCTTAGTGTTGGTAGAATATCTATCCAGGACCTTCTGGCTTTCAGGGTTTCCATGGAGAAGTCAGTTGTAATTCTGACTGGTCTACCTTTATATGTTACTTGGCCTTTTTCCTTAGCTGCTCTTAATATTATTTCTTTATTCTGTATATTTTGGGTCTTGATTATTATGTGGCGAGGGGACTTTTTTTGTGGTCCACTCTATTTGGTGTTCTGTAAGCTTCTTGTACCTTCATTGGTATGTCTTTCTTAAGGTTGGGAAAGTTTTCTTCTATCATTTTGTTGAATATGTTTTCTGCCCCTTTGAGTTGGTTTTCTTCTTCTTCTATACCTATTATTCTTAGGTTTGGTCTTTTCATGGTATCCCATATTTCCTGGATGTTTTGTGTTAAGGATTTATTGGACTTATGGTTTTCTTTTGTTGATGAATCTATTTCTCCTAGTGTATCTTCAACAGTTGAGATTCTCTCTTCCATCTCTTCTATTCTGTTGGTAATGCTTGTATTGGTAGTACCTGACCATTTGCCCAGCTTTTCTATTTCCTGCCTTTCTTCAGATTGTGTTGTTTTTCATTGTCTCCATTTCAGTTTTCAACTCTTGCATTGTTTCTTGCAATTTTTGGTTTATCTTTTTGTCCATTTGTTCCCTTTTATGAATTTTCTGTTTTGTTCTTTCTTCCATTTCTTGCATTTTTTTTGGTTTGCTTTTTCTTCCATTTCTTGCATTTTTTGCTTTGTTTCTTCTTCCATTTCCTGCCTTTTTTTGGTATGTTTCTTCTTACATTTCCTGCCTTTTTTGGTTTATTTTTCTTCCATTTCTTGCATTTTTTTGGTTAGTTTTTTATTCCATTTCTTGCATTTTTTGGATTGTTTTTTCTTCAATTTCTTTGAGAGATTTTCCTATATCCTCTTTTAGGGCCTCTATCATTTTCATGAAAGTGGTTTTAAGGTCATTCTCTTCTGCTTCATTTGCATTGGAATGTTGGAGTCTTGCTGGTGTGGAGTCTCTAGAATCTGTTGGTATCATATTGTTTTTCTGTTGCTGAGTGTGTTTTTGTATTTTCTCTTTCCCATCTCTTCTTCTATTGGTTGCAGATAGAGCCCCTTACTGGTCTGGTGGTTAGGGGACCAGAGTTCCCTTTTGATGCTAGCAAGTCCAATAATTTGGTAGTTCTTCTATTCCTTGTCCTCATTCTGGTCCCATGGGTGGAGAAGAAGAACATGAATCTGGGGCGCTTAGCCTCCCACCTGGTCCCCTGGACCCTTTGCTGGATCCTATTGTACCTGATCCAGCCACTGGAACAGCTTCTCCCCTGGTCTCCCTGGCTCCTCTGGTTTCCTGGTCTTGTTGGTGGGAGAGAAGTCCTGGAGTCTGGGGTGTCTGCCTCCCACCGGGATTGGAAGCTCTATGCAGTTCCCAGGCGATCCCCAGGCACTGGAACACAGGCCCAGAAGCAGGGGCTGTTGTACCTGATGCCACCAGAACACCTGCTCCCCTGGTCTCCCTGGCTCTTCTGGTTCCTGGACCCTTCGGCTGTATATTTCTTTATTGTTTTAAACAGTCAAGATGTCATTAAGATTCATCCATAATTTATGTTGTACGTAACCCTTGTTATCTATCTGTCTGTCTATTTATTTTTGCTTTCCAGTTTCTCTTTGGTAAACAAACTTATTGTTTGCATGCTCTCCTATATTGGTCCTCTGTGTTTATTTTGACTGCAGTTCATTTGCTGCGTCTCCTGCACAGCCTGTATCCGAGAATGTGGCAAGTGTTGGTATTGATGACCCAGAGATCTGTCAGTGGCTTCCAGAATGCTCCTCAAGAAGGCTCTCCTTTATTCCTACCCTGGCTGATTATTATATACCCTGACACCAGAGACAGTGGTGGGTGGGTCAGAAAGAGGCAGTTAGTCTTTGGAAAAGGTAAAGACTAGGGTGTTTCTGTGGGCCAGCCCTTATCAGGAATTTATTGCCTTGGGCACTGTATTGTTGCTAGTAAACTTGTTTTAGTAAACATTGTCTTTTAGCTGCCTGTTCCCAGGCTGATAAGTGGGCCTCTGGCCAAGGTCTGTTGTTCCCACATTCATTAAATAATTGCTTACCATAGATATGGGAACTGAACATCATTGTCATGTTCTTCATTTTTTTGTTTGTAAAGGACAAGTGTCTAATCAAGAACAAATACCTAATTTCATCTAATGTGTGTTTTCATTCCCTGCAATATATGTCTGTTTATCTCTTTGGTTGTGGGAATGATTGTTGTAGTAGGAACTTTCATGTCCCATATCTACCTTAGCAGTTCATTGTGTGCAAACTCTGCAGCTGTCCAAGTCTGCAATTCTTTTGCTGAATGTAGTCTAGGAAACTGCACAGGGCTTGCCATACTCTGTACAAGGTCGATGGAACTTACACTATCTGATGTTTACCATGGGGTAAAATACCTTCTTTTTCTTCTTCTTCTTCTTCTTCTTCTTCTTCTTCTTCTTCTTCTTCTTCTTCTTCTTCTTCTTCTTCTTCTTCTTCTTCTATACATGTTCCTGAACTTGCTAAGTAAATTCATCAGAAACAAGTCCTCTTATGTCTACTCTGGGGCAATATTCTCTAAGACTACTGAGAGTGACATGGTGACTTTTCCAATTTACTCTTCTAGTGTGCACCATGTTTACTTCATATGATGTATTATATTTTGCTGATTTTTGTTACTTTTCTATGGGATTTAGCACCTGTAGTCATGAGCTATAGTGGATTGTTGATTCCCATTTCTTTCACACTGTCATTGTCAAATTTTCTACCTAAGTAACATTAGTCTCACAAATGAACCTGTGGCTCTGCTTCTTCCTCAGGATTGCCAGCTACTGTTATTGAATGGGGAGGGGCCCGAATTGAGTGAGCAGGGCAGGGTGGTTTGTTAGTCAGAGACAGCTCTCAGGGGATTTAAGTGTTACAACTCTACTTTATTCCTGAAACAAAGGGGAATGGATATAAAAGCTTAGGGCAGTATCTGGGGCATCACCTAATTTGCATTGTGACATGCTCATATCATAGGGCTTCTATGTGGCAGTAGGATCCTATAGCAAAGCTTCTAGTATAAATCTTAGTTATCATGTGTATAGTTAGGGATGCTTCTAGCAGGGAACTGTGCCAAGTGTCATGCTAAAGATAAACCAGGAATCCAGGCTTAGAGAAAGCTTTCAGATAAGGTGCAGGGACTAGGGACATTCTCCAGATAAGGGCAGATAGAGAACAGGAAGTCTCCTTCCAGCATAACTGGATGAAGGCTCTAGGATGGCTTATAAGGTGGTCATCAAACTCATTGTCAGGGAAGGGCATTTTTCCATTTCTAAAGCTACACATTTCAATTGTGTGTTACAAGGTGGGGTAATGATTGTAGACACAGTGGCCTTATCAGTCCTGTAACAACTCTTACATATCTCCCAAGTTGCTAAATAGAGGGCCCCAGAGTCCATAGAATGTAATAGTAGCTCTGAGCCTTAGTCTGAGAACCCAGTAAGATACAGGCATTTCCCTTTTTTATGGCATTTTTCTTAAAAAAACAAACAAAAAAGCAAAAAAGAAGCAAATGAACAAAAAACAAAAACTTGAATTTGAAGTAAGGCTAACCAAAATATTCATGTTAGGAGGGTCATAAAATATCTTTAGGATTAGTACTTTGTTCCATATGATTTTCTAGGCCCATGAAATGATTTTGGTGATGGACTTGGGTGAGGTTATTACTTTAGGATGATTTTGGTGGTGGAATTGAGAAGGGCTATGACTTTATGATGACTTTGGTGGTGGACTATGACTTTATTATAGTGTTTAGACATCTACTTTCAAGGAATGGAGATTTTTTTCTGTCATGGAAATCAGGTGAGGATTCAAGAAAGGTATCCTTATGGTTCATTCAGGCTTCCACAAGCAATCCTCTATCTATTCCTTTGGGCAACAGATGCAGGATGGAAGCCGGATTCAGTGCTGTGGTACTGCTCACTCAAGTGCTCCTTAAATCTTAGAGGAAAAGTCTGCTGCCAACTATATTAACTTAGTAGCTGGGAACAGAACCCAGAATAAACACAAAGACTGTAGGCATGAAAAAAAGCTGACTGTGGTTACAATCATCAGCAGAGGACAGAGAGCATTTTCTTGTCTGTGGTTCATCTTGACTGTCCAATTTTTTTTATATAACATAATGTGACTTTAGATTATACTTGGGATTTAATTGTTCTTTGGGTTGAAATATACCTGTGATTGTTTTGTAAAGTATATTCTGTAAAGTCAAATTAATGTGTAGTAGTTGACACGAATAAAACAGAAGAAAACTGAATATACTAAAATGCATGAACAAAGAAGTAGTATTATTTTGTAAATCCATTCATATATACTGAAATATAATAAAATACCTTATTATTCTTTATATTCAACACAAATTCAAATTTCCTATGGCATACAGTTTATATTATTGACTTATAACTTCATGTTTCATTGTTACTGCAGTTGTGGCTCAAAGGGAAGCATTGCTTGTAAGTGTCCACCCATCTGAGGCTGGCATCGTGACTCAAGAGTTCAGGGTGTGTAGTGATAATACAGAAGACCTAGGTTTGGATCTCAGTACCCATGTTGGGCAGCTGATAACCACCTGTAACTCAAGCTCCAGAAGGTCCAAAGACCTCATCTGCCTTTCCCGGGCATCGTCACTTATATGTACACACACACACACACACACACACACACACAGAATTAAAATGAAAAATAAATCTTAAAAGAGTTTAAACATCTTATTTTCCAAAGAACCTTGTATACCTCAGAATGATTTTATTGTTTTGACAGTGAAAATATAATACAGTGTAAGATGGTTTCCAGACAAAATTCCTCTTGAAAACACTGTAATCATTTTTGTTTGTTTGGACAAGGTTTTCATTTTCAAGTTTCAGCATGCCATGAACTTGTGATCTTCTTTCCTCAGCTTCTAGGCATGCATACCTTGTTAGCGCTCAAAACTCCTTGCCATTTAGTCTGTTGTCTTCTGTGATTTTTATTGTGGAGAACTCTTAGATCTTAATTTCTGATATTTAAAAAAAAACTTGTGGGCATATGTATGCATGGACATGGGGTATAATAAATTTTCTTCTTTCTACCTTTTAAGAAACAGTCTTTCCAATAAATGTCTATGAGTGTTTGTTTTTCCAATCTGTCTGCCCATTCCATTAGAGACTAAGGTATTCCCTCCCCTCTTATTTGTTGCAGAGGGAGATATATTCTAAAACCCTGATACCACAGTTAGCACAGAATATTCTATCTACTTCTTTTTCCTACTTGTACTTATCTTTGATGCAGTTGAGACCTTTCATCTTTTTACTTAAAGCAAGCATTTCACAGCTTCTCTTTTTCATAACTGAATAGCTATCATCACTTCACTTGTGACAGTAGTTAGTTGAACATAAGTGCCAGAATATTGCCACCACAATGCATCTGCTAAATAGGATGGCTACTTAGTACCTAATGGGTATATAGTATGTAGTTCTTGAATAAAAGATTGATTCAGAGAGTGATGGATAGTTTATTATACTACTCAGAATAATATACACTTCAAAACTCATCAATTGTTTGGGAGTGTTCCATGTACTATTTTCAAAGTATGGTTGATAACAGGTAATTTAAGCTAGAGAGAGACAAATGTACCCATGCTTTTATTTTAAATCATGAATGCAGTTACAGTAACTACTTCATTACTACATTCCAAACAGTTCCAATTATTTTTTCAATCTCCTGTCTTGTCCCTGCAAAGTATCAATTATATATTAGCATCAAAACATGTTAATATCTCACAGCTCCTGAATTCTCACAATATCAGTATAAAAGTGTAACCAGTTTGGGACTGGAGAGATGATTCAGTGGGTAAAATCATGTGCTGCACAGTGGTGGGTGTGTCTAAGAATGCCTGTAAACAAAGGAGATGGGAGGATTCCTGGGACCTTCTGTCTTCCTTTCATGTTCCAGGTTCAGTGAGAAACCCTGTCTCAAGGGACTGAGGAAGACTGTGAGAGACCATGACACCAGCATTCACCTCTGTCCTCAACATGGATACTTGAACACAACCAAACACCCACACAAATACAAACAATTTGGAAACTGTAGTGTTGTCCCAAAGAGTATTGCTAATGCAATAAACTGTGAATAAGCTTCAGGATGGCAGAAAAACCCTGTCTTCTGAGAGCAGATAAGTGGGATCTTTGCAAGCTCTAGCTCTTCTCTGTTCCCTGGGCTCAGTACGTTCTGAAGATCCTTGTGTAATCCTGCTTCAGTCTCTCTCTCAGGTCCCTCCCCTGCCTCTCCTTCTCTGTGTGCCCATGCTCACTGACTAGCCCTTGAACAGCTCTACCTGAGGTTTGCTCTGAGATTGTCATGGGCTGTTCCCTCTCACTGAGGACACATCTCACAAATTCCTTTTTTTCATTTAAATTGTATGACCCCACCCCCAGAGCAACCTCCCGTGACTTCTCAGTCATTCTCCTTTATCTCCTCCTATTGGGTCTTCATGGAATTTATTGGCAGCTCACATATTTTATTGCTTCTGAATGCTTTTCTCTTGTCTCTCACTACATAGAGTGAAAGACCTTATCTACTTTATGGCTGACATTTCCTGAATGACAGAGAGCTCTCTTTACTAATGAGCAATTCTAAAAATAAAATTGCTTGGTATAAATACTTGAATCTTAGAGCACTCATGGCTTTTAGCTTCACAGTCTTAATTCTAAGACACATAAACAGTGTATGTATTATCTCAAGATAGATTGCTTTTTATCTTTTGTGATTATTTTTATACAAATTAACACTACTGTTAATATTTTATTTCCTATGTAGGATTAAAATAGGAATAATATCTCTGTGGGTTTTTTTTTGCAAAATTAAGCTAGCATGTTTTATTTTTTTAATGATTCAAGGTTTCACTATGCAGACAGGTTGAATTCGAACTCATGATTATCCTATTCCAATCTCCTGAGTCCTGTAGTTACAGCAAAGTGCCACCATTCCTTTCATTTTTATTATTATTATTATTATTAATAACATCTGTTGTAAAAAGTCAACAAATATTACTCTGTATCTATTATTCCATCCCATGCATAATAAATTTTAAAAATTTTCTAGACTTAAAAATATATGTTTTATTTGCCAAATATGTTTGTATATGTGTATACTAATATATTTATATGAATGCATTTTTGTTTCTAAGAACTTTAGGTAAACCACGTCAAACACATGGTAATGAGGACTTCTTAGATTCTCAAAATCATTTATATATTTCTTTCTCAGAGGAAACCACAATTAAGTTACTTTTCAGAAGTAATGCATGCTAAGGACTATCTCCATAAAATGCATATCAACAGAATCATACATGTACAACTCTCTCCCTAGCATCTGCAGATAGATGGCTGTACAAGGAAGTCATTGGCTATCATAACATGTGAGTACTCAGGTCTCTTGGATAAAATGACATGGTATCTGAACATGATACACATAGCCTCCTGCATGTTAAATCATCTCTAATTGTTATGTCTCATACAGCACAAACACCATGCAGATAGTTGCTACAATGCACTGCTTAAGGACATGGAGGGCTGACTGTAAACGGGGCTGGTTCTTAGACTCCATGAATCTTACTTACTAACTCAGATTACAGTTTCTGTTTTAGAGAATTCAGTTATCTTATTTTGTTCAGGAGCATTTTCATTTGCTTCCTTTGCTTTGTTAACTGTCTTTAAGTCTTTAAGAAATAAAGTATTTGACTTAAACTCGGGTAAGTAATTTCAGCTTTTTATAGCTCTATCTTATAAAAATACTATATATCCTTGGAAACAAGATTGGGAAAGCCAGATACTTTACTTTTGCATTTGTATTCACCTCCATAGCCATGGCTACATAAAAAACTTGTAATTCCAATAGAATACAATATAGTGAGCAAGTGTTTGGAAGGTCTCTTTGATATCTTTATTTTCTGCTCTAATGTTTAATGTTTAAAGTTCCATCCTCTTTGTGAGTTTGGAACGAACAGTAGTATGGCATATTCCATTTTCAAAGTGGGCTGAACTTTGGTCACACAGTGATAAGTAGGTCTTTATTACTTTGGACACTGATACAATGAATCTAGTGAGCATTCTTCCCAAACTAGCATGTGCTCTTTTATTACAAGCATGATGAACATTACTGATATGGGTACAAGTTTGGCCTACTGTAGAATTGGTTGATATCGTTAACTGGACATTGAGTAGAAATATAATGCATGATGATTTTTCCCATCTCTGTTGACTTTTTAAATCGATATATTAATATATGCCTTAACACAAACTTAACAGGCAATATTTACCTATCATCATTTTATACAACATATTTAACTTTGAAAGAAAATACATTTGTATGTTAATAAATTATCACAATTAAACCTTTATTTTTCTCATTAGAATGAAATAATCAAATGAAACAGGAAAAATAGCAAGGAGAAATTTAGCATGAAGCAATATTTCTTAAAAGAGAATGTTAAGAATGTTATGAAAATTTACGCATTGCTTATAAGTGAATGGCAATGTCCAGCCCTTTACCTTAAAAATCAAAGGTATTTATGGTCTTCAACCTTCAATTTAGGACCTTCAGCTGGGAACGGATTATTCCTAAATAGATGGTGTTCTGAATTTATAATGGAAGTAAATAAAATAATCTCTCTGGAAGACTAACTGGATGTCGTCTTTCTCAAATCATAACTATTTATTTTGTAAGAGGGAATGTATTAATTGTTTTATCTTTCTTTGCTGGAGACACTTATTTAGAACACGTCTAAGCAAAATACCATAAGGTCAAAAATAACAATGGAATATTTAAAATTATAATTAATGACTGAAGACTGAACACGTGTCTTTTTCAGTATGGGCTTTGCAATCACTTGCATATTGTATTCAGCCAAGAATCACATTTTAAATTTTAATTAGTAGACTTTAAAATATAATTAGCAGCAAATAACAGAATGGCAAAGCTACAAAAATTCTTGAAGAACAAAGGAAGCAGTGTTATTTAGTTTGAGTGTGACATGCTCTTCCAGGAACCTGAGAAGTCAAAATGTCTTCTTCAGTTTTCCCTCTTTTTCTGAGATAGAATATTGGTAACATGAGGAGATCTGTCAAAACCAGGATGTGCATTCTTCAGACTTGAAATTCCCAAACCTCAATAAACACACATATAAAAGAACACAGCAAACTCCCACATGGAATACACATAGCAAAATTAATTCATTTATCAGAGACATATACAATTTAAATATGCTTGTTCCAGGAGAAAGCAGAGAACAATAGAGACAAACTGTAGCTGTCAAACCAGTTGAACAAAGAAACACACTACAAGCTTCACATAATACATGAGATTCAAGTGGAAAATAGTGCTTTAGGAAAAGAAGTAGGTGGCCTAGTATTTGCTCATGTATATATTTGTATATATAATGAAGAAAGTCAGCTTGCATGAGTGTCATATCTATCTACCTTGAAGTCATATCACACATACTGTAAGCAATTTACAGAATTTGCCAGATTTGCATATACAGAAATTGCAAAATGAATTAAAATACATTGAAATATAGCACACTCAATATGTATGAATATAAATCTCCCAGGATTGACTAGGATTGGCCATAATTGGCACTTGCTACCCCAGAACAAGAACGGCAATCAAGGAAAAGAAGGGAAACTCCAAGAAAAATTCCATGGGAGGGTCAGGGGAAAGAAGTTAAAATGATTCTTTATTCTTCCTTATGTAAAATAAAGTTTCCTGTTGTTGATTTGCAGTGTCCAGCATTTTGTTTTATGTTTTTTGTTTCCCAGCTTGGGCTGGGGTGATGTTTGAAGATAGTTTGTATTTCTTAAGTTTTCCATCTTTGTCTGCTTCTTTCAGATTAGGTATCCCTTGATAGGAAATTAGTGGAATCCATGGAAATATTTATTACACTGATGACTTTCAGGTCAATTCCTGAGCAGTCAGTGAAATGCAGATTTTATTTGTTGAAAGAAAAGAAAAAAATATCTTGTTATTAGAAAATGTCCTATCGCTTCACATCTCTTCAAATAAAAGATCAGCAACTTCCCAAAGAAAATACTATCAATAAAGCGTGTGATAGCCTCTTCACTTATGCTTCCGGAAGCTGATGCTCCTTGGGTAGGTAACTAGAGTACAGGGGTGCAGAATGGTGCTTGGAGTTTAGGGTCAACTTTGCTGTCCGCTCCGTAGATTTTACAGGCGATTTGCTCTTTGCTTTAAGAAGAGAAAGTGATATTGGAAAAAAGTCAGCACTTTAGATTAAAGCAAAGCACCCTTCACAAAGCCACAAACAAGAAGCAGGACAGAAAGTCCATGGCTTGTAGCTATCCTCGCACCTGCGGAAGAAGTTATAAGATATTCGCTCATCTTGAAGATTTCCAATGCTCCTTATTAGGCTGTTTAAACACACACACACACACACACACACACACACACACACACACACACACACACATATATATATATATATATATATATTTAATTAGCTTGCAAGCTTGGCTCTGGTGCTCATGAATGTCTTGGCATGCACTGCAAACAACAACACATACAAAACATTTCAGTCCCAAGAAGCTGGTGATCTCATTTTTTAAACAATGCCATCCCATGGCTGGGAACTCTGACAGCAAACGAATCCAAGCACTTTTCCCTTAAGAAATGTCATGAGTGTCACTTCATGTGATCATTTTTTTTGTTCCCACCATTGTTCCTGAGAGCGCACTCCCTATTTCACTGATGTGTTAGTGTAAAAGTACAAGAGGAATCCAAAGCTTAAGAGCACTGAGCTGTTCAGTGCTGAGGACCATGTTGGAGGCGACCTCCTCTTGGTGATTACTTTCAGAATATGACTGACCTTTTTCATTGTCTGGGGAAGATCTATCAATGCCAGAAACTGAATGATCTCTAAAGCTAGTTGTATGTGGTGGTGGGGGGGGGATTAAATTGTACCATCTTAATTCTGCCTTTTTTGTTGTTGTTTTTTATCCAATCAACTTCTAACCTTAAGGACATATCAACGGCTGGTAGTAATGACGAAAAGGTGGTGAGGGACAAAAACATTCTTTCCTCTGTCTTTATTTAGGTGGAGAGTGGTTATGTGGAACTGAGAAGGAAAAGGGGTGAGAATTCAAATTGTACAATATTTCAGCTAACACAGGCTGGCTCCTTAATCGCAATGATAGAAACAGCTGCACTCAGAGAGCTGCTGCAGAACAGACATATGAGATTTTGGAATGGTCTGATAAAAGGCCATCATTTCTGCTTTTTTGTCAGCTTGCTTTGGTGCTGACTCTGAGTTGCTGCTGTGCTGGGTGGGTGGGTGAGTGTTGATCTGTGCATGTTACATGGTATCTCCTTCCACCAACCTAAGGACGGGAGAACCAGTAAGTGCCCTGTGTTCAACTTGTGTGAAAATGTTCAGAGACCCAAAAGTTACTCTCAGTCATCCGGTGGCTCTAAGTACAGAGAACACACAAATTAAACATGTATTCTAATTCACTAGATATCCATAACTAAGCATGTATTCATGTTAGATTTTGAAATAAGTTTCTTTGACAGAAAGAAAAAGACAAATTACTACCCAGTTCTCTAAATAGCTGATTGGACTTGACAAATATATATGTGACCAACAGAAGTTTTAAAATGATGACAATAGCAAAAATCTTGAATAAAGGGTTCACTCCAGCAGTTACTTTGTGAAGTAGCAGTTTCCTTCTCAGGGTGAGTGTTAGAAGTTGGGTTTTAACTGAAATTGCTGTTTCTCGGTGCTCCTTTCTTAGATCTACCCTTTCCATAACATGCCTGGCCCATCAACCCTCTCACACATTAATGAAGCAACAGCTGCTTCATTTGACTCAGTGTTTCCTGTCATAGGTCTAGCATGTGCAAGTTAAAGCATAATTTACATGAATATATTAATGGGAAATCAAGCCAGTCTGACATGGTTGAAATTCTTTGAAAGTTACTGGAAATTTGAATTGTGCAATCCACCATTGGAACACAGATCTATGTTTTTCCAGGTTGGAATCTTTCATTAGCTCTACTTGCATGCATTCACTAGCACATTTCTAATTAAATAGACTTATTTCTGCTAGGACAACCATAAAGACTTTGTTCTATGTGGTAAATTCTATGTTCTGTTTCATTAAATCACAGAATTGTTTTCACTCCTTTGGTTTTTATTTCTGTCCTGAGAGAGGAGAGATGGATTTTTTCCAGCCTCTAATACAGTGAAATTTGAGGCTCTAAAATGCTGTAGTCTGTCCTATGTAATTGTAACAAATTACCAATATCACTGTTTCATTAAGATTCATACTATTTTCAGAAAACAATATTGTCAGCCAACATAGTCTTGCTTATTACATATAAATATCAGAAGCATTGTTTTTCATCAAGATAAAACCAGCAACTCCCTAGGCACTCTTTTTCCCATATAGAAACATTGCACTTTTGTGAAACAGTAAGCCAAGATTGCAGTAGGAAGTCTTGAGTTACAACTTCTGTTGCCATCCACTTCTGAGATTTCAAGTGATACACATATTCATTCTGTTTTCTAACATGAGCCTAACTATGCATGTGTTATGATTTTTTAAGCTTTTTTATATTAGTAAGCCAGACCTGCCTCAGAATAGAGTCACCTACTTTTCCTCTTTTCGTGGATCAAACATGTAACCTATTACTTGCCCTAAAGAATTATGTGTTTCAGCAATCATTGCCCTCAGAAGACCTGCTGTCCATGGTATATTTTTTCTCCAGAACATGGGACTCTCTACTCTGAACTTTTAAGTATTTTTTGTTATGCTTTGTTGGGGAAGTCCTGTGTATATGTCAATAAGCACTGTTGGCCAATAGGGAAGGAAGATAGGTGGGACTAGGAGTCGAGGAGGACTCTGGGTAGGAAAAACACAGAGAGTCAAGATGTAACTGCCATAGGGATAAGAAGCCCAGAAACTTCTCCAGTAAGAGAAATACTTAGATTAACAATTATGGGATAAATACTTAAGTCAGAGCTAGCCAGTAAGAAACAAGCAAGGCCAACAGCTTCATAATTAATACAGCGTCTTGGGTGTTAGTTGGGGACTACAACGCGGCAGAGCCCAGGCAACTGGTGATGAATAACCAAAGCTGCTGGCAACGAAAAGGCAACTCTCTAAAATGCTTCTCTTATGCCTTTATATAGTTAACATAGTTTGCAATTAGTTATCTTTATATGTTATCTCACTGACCACACTTACTATTCATTAAAGACCTGAATTATTTTAAGCAACTGTTAAATATACTGTTTATATAAAAAACAAAGCCTTTAGAGGTTTTAAACTTTCACCTCTAACATAAAATATTCTGTGAAGAAGAGATATGTTATATCTAACTTATGGAATAAAATGTGTAGGTAGTAAGTCTAGGAAGTCAGATCTGATGAAGAGTTTTCTTCCAGATTCAAAATGCACCTAGTTGTGTTCCTTGGTTTGTAGCTAGGCATTAATGGCACCTTCCCCCACACTTCAGTCATTAAAGATGTTCACAGGGCACTCTTGTGTGTCATGCCCATGTCTGTGAAGCCGGTAGAGATATTTTCTCTAATGTAAGTAGAAAAGAAGTGTTTGAGAAGTTTTAAAAGCCTGTGTAATCAGAAGTCTAGATTCCATTTCTTATCTCCTTTGAGTCCTCGTGGTTTTAGCATTGTTTTCTGAGACAAAGACAAGCACACAATTTACACGAGTGTTGGAAATGAGTCTGACCAAGGGACAATGTATGAAAGCCCCAATAATTCCATTATCATCTTCATCGTCATCATTGCTACATAATGTAATAGACATCTCACTTGTTTATGTTTAAATAAAATTAAAAACAATATAAGCTCAGTAGTGAGGACTTGAAAGACTATATCAGTTGAGCTAGAAATGGTATGTGTTACCTTACCTGCTAATATCATCTGCCCCAAAAGCTATGCTCTGTCTCATGTCATCAATAGGAATCACATTCACAAAGAGGTTCAACCTCTATTTTTCTGTCATATTTTAGAAAAAGTTAAATTGCCCCTTGACACTCTCCTGGGCCAGATGGAGAAAATGTAGCTCCTTCATAATTTACATTTAGCATTTATTTGTACTGCAAGTCTAGCTAAGTATGTGATCCTCAAAGTAGCCAAGATGCATGGGAGAACTACTATCTATCAGTACAACAAACAATTACAGACATAGTCTCATTTCCTAGAACATTCCAGATGCTTAAGCACAGATTAAGAAAACAATACTCTGAGACAGAAAGTCACTTGCTCTGAATTACACAAAAAACAGTAACACAGAGACATAGGTGTGAAGTCCCAAGTTCAGTGGCAGGAAAGAGTACTGACTGAACCCTAGGGTGGTGGCACTGTTTCGAGATCCCCACCTATGTTAGGTCATCATTTGAAGAGGATGCTTGGGAGATAAACCAGTTTCATACAAATTTAACTTTTCTCTAGGTATGAACTGATAAATAACAGATATGGAAATATCACCAGGTCCTAAGTGAACTTTAGCTAGCTCAATATATGTCAGATAGCACATGATACAATGTTTTGAACTTTTCAATTCATGAGCTTTTAGAGTTTAAAGTTTCCTCAAAGTCTCTTGAGCATTTGGATGAGCTGTGGCTTCACCAATATTCTGACATCCCCTTAGCTGAGAACTTTCTTTTACAAGGTTTTGATTCAAGACCAAAGATTAGGCTGAATATTGAAGATGTCATCATTAGTAGCCTCACAACTTGGAGGAAATACCATATCAAATAACCAAGTGGGAAGTGGAGAGAAGCATCTTAACATTGAACTCCTGCAAACCTTATCCACTTTCTTTTGACTTTGAGTACTTTTTATGTATTACTTTCTTATGCACGTCTGACTTTTACTTGGTGTATGAACAAGAAGCACCCCTTCTGAAGGCATCTGTTGGCCACTCCACGTGTGATGTCTGAGAGATTCCTCTTTTTTAAAATCCCTGTTCACCTGATATCATCAAAAGGAGCAAGAAAAAAGAAGAAATAAATTCTCTCCTTGTGTGGCTCCACTAGTAAGAATGTAGAATATTTATTTTGTAAGAATGAATATTAGAAGTGCTAATCATAAGATCAGAACTCCCCCAAGATAAATGCAACAATAGCCTGATACTTTGTTGTCTGGAAATTCAGTGTCTCTATGTCCTTTAAGCTCTACAGCAGACAGACCTCTTTGACATACTTTTCTTTGTTACAGATGTCAGCTTTAAGAAGTAGAAATGACTGTGGAAGAAAATTTGAGCTAACTTTTGATGAAAATTTTATTCAGGTTGGCTTGTGATAAATCACTGCTAAGAGGAAGAACAAATAATTCTATGAGTAAATAGTATTATTTTATTATAGAAAAATTTTAGAAGAATGTGTTTTTATTAGGAATCTTAGGGTTCAGGGAAAATTTCTTTTAGCTTTTATAAAGAATTTGGCATCATTTTGATTTAATACATAAATTACTAACTTTGCTGCACCTTGGCATATTGACAGTAGCAGCTTTTCTTGCTTTCCTTTGGTCAGCAAATTACAGACCTCATCTAGCTAGAGGGATTTGTATTGAGGACCATGGAGACAGGGTAGCTGCCTCTCCATTCCAGGTATAACTAACAAGGCATTTGGATGATCCATCCAATTGCCATAGAATATTCCAGACTTTCCCCTTGCCTAAAAATCAGTCATTTCAGTGTTTTTAGGTATCTGCTTTCTAATGAAGGCTGGACCTGTAAGAGGAATGTTGCTTCCCTCCAACTAAGATCAAAGTATATCTTTTAAGATTTATTTATTGTGTATACATTATTCTGCCTGCATGTATGTGTGCAGGCCCGAAGAGGGCACCAGATCTCATTACAGATGGCTGGGAGCCACCATGTGGTTGCTGGGAATTGAACTCAGGACCTCTGAAAGAGCAGCCAATGCTCTTAATCTCTCCAGCCCTCAAAGAATATCTTTTAAAATTTTCATCTATGTATCCATTCTGTGTGTGTGTGTGTGTGCACGTGTGCACGTGCATGTGTGCACGTGCACATGTACACATGTGTACATGGACAGGAGATTGTGTGCATATGTATGTGGAGACCAGAAGTTAACAGTGGGCTTATTCCTTCATCATTTTCCACCTTGTATATTGAACCCAGAACTCTCTGATTCATCTAATCTAAAGAATCAGCTCATCCCAAATTGTCCCTGTTTCTAATTCCAATGTGTTGGGATTATTAGAGGCTGCCTCACCTTGCACGGCAATTATGTGGATACTAATAAATGTTTGCAAGGGAAGTACTTGAATCCACTGAGCCAATTCCCCAATACTGAACTCTGCACTTTACACCTGTAGTTTAATTACTGAAGCAACTTATAGCCTGCTGTCATAGGACATCTTAACTAAGGATGTCCCCACCCAAATAAAACTGATCTTGTCAGTCTTGTAACTATGACATGACAGATTATGACAGGACAAGCTAATATTTCGTGGGCACTTCTTTTATCTCTGGCTATGAGCCTGTGAACTTGCCATAGACCTTTATTGAAAGGGTTTCTCAGTTTGTTCAGCTGGTAATCAGTGCCACTGAGTTCCAATCCACATTACGTTAGCATTAGAACTCAGACGCTGCAGGTCAGTGTGTCCCATGATTTAATCCAGTAATTCCTGTACCTGAGAACACTAAACTTGCTCAGTTCTGACTGTTAAAAACAGAGGAACATATGAGTTGTCTTGACAAAATGGAAGCAAAAAGAATAAGAATTGGCAGATAACCAGAAGGTTCCAGTGACGGTAATTCGAATACCACACTTTAATAACAATTATAATGCATAAATAAGAATTGCATATAATTAACACTCTATTTCCTGGCACATTAGCAAACATTGCTAACATGCTTAAAACTATTTACTCATAGAATTTATGCTTTCTGTGTGCATGCTTTTATTATTAGTTAGCAAACTGTTTTATAATATTAAGGTAGATATTAATTCATATTCTTTGAATAATCAAATTCCACACATGTAGTTTTCCTACACTGATAAGTGCTTTCAAAGTGGGGAATGCAATAGAGATAGTGGCAGGACAATAATACAATACAGGAATGTAATGACAGGAACTCTATACATGGTTCACCTACCAAGAACAACATGAATATGGACCCTGGGTTAGGAATCCAATACAAGATGCACCACAGACAGAATGTTGAATTCTAAGTGAAGCAGTTAGAGAAATGTGTTGTAATGATGCCTGCATTGGCAAAGCAGAAGTTGATGTGAATATTTAGGGAATTATTCACTAACTGGCGAAATATAGAATATCTCATTCGTTTTCTGTATTCCTATTGATCTCAAACCTGAAGGCCATCAAGGTAAATTCCTTATGAGAGACGAAAAACACCTCATTATTACAAAAAGAAAGACAACCAAGGAATTCAAAATGAAGAAGTAAAAGAGAAACAGTTGTCAAGACACAACTTCAAATTTTCATGTGTCTTCTTAAATAAGTTGAAATGATGTCTCCATAATTTAGAAAATGATAATTTTGCATGGCAATTTTTGATTTTATGGTGGCAACTATTGGAGTACCCAATGCCAAAAAAAACAAAGAAACTGTCAGCCTAATGACCATAACAACACACTTCTTCAACATAACGCAAATGGGTAAGATTTGGCACATGCATTTTTCAGGGTGGTCCTAATGATTTACCATTTTATGAACCTAGCTGTTTCAAAATTTTCTGAATTAAGGTGTTTATAAAGTATTTGCAAAAGAGATTTGTATAATTTTAACTATTAGCACTAGAGATTCTAATGTGAATATTTTGTTAAACTGATCCTTGTCAAGACATGTAAATCAAAGAATCAATACATTCCTGATACCATAGAATGCTCATCTAGCTTTATAGACACAAACTGGCCATTAAGTACCACTTGAAATACTGGTGTGACTTTTATCATTAAGCATGTAATGACCAGTGGCCCAAGTGTTACTTTCTAATTTTCTCTGTCTATTACTATATAACAGTCTGAAGTTGTTTTCTTAAACATTAACCAATTTATATAAAATGTATGCATTTACTTAACAGTAATATGTCTTTGTGGTTTGCATTGAAGATAAACTAAAACATAAATATCCAAATCCTAAGCATTCATTTTAACCTAATTGTATTAGCTAAACAGTGATAAGGACTACAACAGCATTAAAAGCACCAAGACACAATTCACAGCTTTGAATCTTCTCTAATATTTTAGATCAGTGTTTCTCAACATTCCTAATAGTGCAACCCTTTAATACAGTTCCTCATGTTGTAGTGATTCCCCAGCCATAAAATTATTTTTGTTGCTACTTTGTAACCATAATTTTGCTATTGCTATGAATCAGAATGTACATATCTGTGTTTTATGATGGTCTTAGGTGACTCCTGTAAAAGAGTTCTTTGATTCCCCAGAGAGGTTGTAAGCCATAAGTTGAGAACTTCTGTTTTAGATGGTTTGAAATAGAATTCTCAAATTCTGTAAGTTTTTTTAAAAAAGTATATTTAGTGGTTGTAATTGTATTGACTGCTCCTTTAGTGCAGCAATTGTCCACATCAATTATTTAAAGGCTAGAAATGGGAAAGTTACCTTCAGCCCACATAAATTTGTTTGATCAGAAAATTTAAAAGTGAAATATTTTATATGCTACCAATAATGCATCCACATATTTGTCTGGAAGCTCTCTAAATGGCACAATGAATGACAGATGGAGAAGTAAACTCACTCTGTCATAGCTTTATACAGAGACATTTGAGAATACTTTACTACATTGTGTAATCTACACTAAAATGTTATTGACTTTGAAGATACAATTGCCTCCTTTCATTTAACTTTCTGTCTTTATTTTCCCAATAGTTCCATAGTTGTCTGCCTAAGAGAACAAGGAATTGAAAATCCTGGCTTCACAGTTTGCTTGGAGTCAAACACAGAGACAGTGAAGCAGTCAGGTTAAATACCAATGTCCCTTGCTTATAAATCTTTCTGTGCATGAGCTCTTTTGATATTCCCAATAATGACACATCACCCATCATCTTAATGTTTCCTTGAATTGTGAGGCTGAACCACACCATTGAGAGGGCATAAGACTGCATATGTTTATGGATATTATATGCACTTAACTTATGAATTCATCACACTCATGTCTTTTTTCTCAGAAACAATAGTTTGATAGTCAAATTATTTGTTTGGTGTCCAGAAAGGATGGTGTTACATAATATTCTTAATTTTATCCTACATGGAATTTTTCTGTATGACATTGCCATAACAATCTTCAATATAAACATGTACATCTATGCATCTATTTTAATTTCTCATCAACAGTATTACTTTTTTCACTTATTGTGCTGCCATGAGATACCTACTTTGGTTTTTGAACCAGGCACATTTTAAACATTAAACTTTTCTTTCTTTTTTTCAAGACAGGGTTTCTCTGTATTGTTTTGGAGGCTGTCCTGGAACTTGTTGTGTAGACCAGGCTGGCCTGGAACTTACAGACATCTGCCTGCCTCTGCCTCCCAAGTGCTGGGATTAAAGGCATGTGCCACCAATGCCTGGCTAAACTATTTTTTCTTATAGCAAAGTATCAAGTTATTGTACTAAGAGTATAAATACAAAGAAATGTTAACATCTTGTCATTTTGATGTACAATTTTATGTGTCATTTTTATTAGTTTTCTATGGACAAAAGATCAGATGGATTTAAAGTTTTACATGTGATGTGTTTTCATTTAAGGGTTTATTTCCTATAATTTATCACATTATATAAAATGTTAGATATTCCTGTTGTCACTAAATGTTCTTTAAACTATGGTTGTATAAGCTATAAAATATATTTAATATATGTTTTAATGCATTCGTAGTTGACTTCTTTGTATTTTAAGTAATATTCAAATCTGTCATAAATATGACTGGTCAGAAGTACACATATGATTCTCTACTGATCCAGAAATTTCTTTCCACAAGTACAATTTCAGAGAACATGGATTTAAAGACCCATGTTTGACCTTCCCTGTCAAATCAAATTGTCCTTGGGAAGGGATGTTCCATCTTAGTGAAGAGTGCTGGGATGTCCAATTAATTGTGACCTTGATAATCTCATTATCATAAGTAGCATGTGCCACCATTATGTATGTTAAATTTTAGAAAAATTACTGGGGATTTTAACTTATTTTAATCATGCAAATACCTGTGAAATGTGTAACAATTGCAGTATTGAGTCTAATCACCCAAATGTACAGCATGCTCATTTTTCAGCCCTAAGTTATCTCAGTAATTCCTCTATTCACATTTATGTGACATATTATTATTTATTATATTTTTCAAAAATAAATCTTTTACATGTTTTCCTTTTGTGTACTACTGAGAATTCTGCATTACATTCTGACTTTTTCTTCCCTGGGTATTGTATTTAGATAGATTTAATTAAATTTTACAGTAGTCTAGATTTAATCCACATCACATGATCCCCTGATGTGTGGGTCACCTAATCACAGCATATTTCACTACTGACATGCTTCATTTCTTCCCTAAGAGTTATATAAAAACATTACCTAGAACATTGATGCAAGTTTTCATTAAATTATTAAGTATTTAAGTTAATTATAATAAAAATGCCATTTTCATCTGTAGACTATTCCAATGCCTCAGATCTGATTTGACTTTCCTATTTTTGGTTTTATTCTAATTCTAAAATATATTCTAAATTGTGGCAAAATGTTTCCTTTTGCTTCTTTTAATTTCTCCTCACTTTTGTTTCTAATTTATATTGTTTCACACAATTTTAGAATTTTCCAATCTTCATTTTCTTTATTCATATTTGTCTTCCTTTGATTTCTTCTTAGAGGGTGGCTATTTTATAAAGTCTTTTAGGAAAGATGAAGAGGGTAGGGAGCACTGGTTTCACTCACAGTTCAGGGTTTTTTTTTGTTGTTGTTGTTGTTAGATACTTACAATTCATGATCTTACTCAAGGCTGAAAAATGACCTGGATATGAGCATTGCCATATCAATTTTTATAAACATTTCTAAAGTTCAGAGAGATTCTGTGGGCAGTTCATTCATGGTAAGAAGTTGGTAGACCATGAGTCTAGCAATAAGTCTCTATTCACTAGGGATAATGAACAAGACTTTCTTTATCTTTCATTATTAGCTTTTATGTTTTTTTTTATTCTTAAGGGTTTTGAAAATATTTTCATTTCTGTATATTTTTAGCTGTATTTCTAATCATTTGAATTCTTTCAAAGGCTGTTTTGAAGGCTTGAATTTAATTTAGACAATAGAAAGTCTATATATTTACGGTCTTGAAATCCTTGCTGCTTATTGAAGTTCATTTCTTAAAGTTCTTTATAAATTTATTTCACTTTAAAATAAGGATATAATTACAACTTTGGGGAAATAGCTGCTGGTCAATATCATGAGGTTCTATAGATGGAAACCAATCATTTCTTAATTTTTTAATGGCATTGCAACAGAAGTGGAAAGAAAGCTTGGAAATGACAAGTGACAAGATATGAGAACATTATTCCCTCTTTAACTTATCACATCTCCATGTCCCCAAAGAAAATATCTGCTTCATACAACAGGCAGACACAGACATTTACAGTATTTTTCCTAATCTATAGTTTCTCTTTCTCTGTCTCAGTTACCCACATTCAAACACTCTCAAAAACTGATATGTGTCTTATGTACCTGGAGATATTGCTCAGTGGTTAAGAGCACTGATTACTCTTCTAGGGTTTGATTTCCAATATCCACAGAACATTCAAAACCCTCTGGAATTCCAGTCTCCTGGAATCCAATGTTCTTTTCTGCCCTCTGTGGACACAGACATATACACAGTCAAAACACTGATATACATAAAATAAAGGAAACATGCTAAAAATATTTGTCTTGACTTT
This sequence comes from Mesocricetus auratus, assembly GCF_017639785.1. Classification (NCBI taxonomy): domain Eukaryota; kingdom Metazoa; phylum Chordata; class Mammalia; order Rodentia; family Cricetidae; genus Mesocricetus; species Mesocricetus auratus. Next base: position 361,820 of record NW_024429190.1, read on the forward strand.
CTAGAAACAGAGGTCACATTTCCATGACTTTTAAAACAGTTGTTCTAACTTTGTGGTTATTTTTGGTAATCTCTTCCTATGTACTATTGACAAATTAAACTGTGTTATCAGTAGGTACACAAAGGAAGAGAACAACATTTATAGGTTTGAGGTTATCTGAAGTTTCATGAGTCCTGGAATGTGACCATATAGATTAGGATGGACAAGCAATCATTTGCATGATATTACCAGCAACAAATGCAATGGAAGTCATGCCTTCACTGTAACTGGTTACTATTCATTAAGAACTTATTAAGTATCAATCCTTTAATGTATAATTCTCTGAAGACCTAGGATTGTATTACAGTTCCCTTTCAGAGAATGAAGAAACAGAATCATAGAGCTATACATGTTTGATCATGGCGTGACCTTCTTTAATGTTATACACTATTTCTCTGCTGAAATTCAGCTCCTTGGCCTTCTCATCTGAGACATACACTAGCTGCAGATTGTCTTAATCTTCATGGCAGCATTTCTTGGAGGAGTAATGCCAACTTTCATTTTCTTTCAGGACGCATACAATGAGTTATTTCCAGCAGCTTTCTAACACTTTGGTCATCTAAACAGGAAGATGTTCATATTATAACAGTAGCTTCTTGAAGTTCCAAGGCCTAGCAGTCACATCATTTGAGAAACAGCCTAGAGTCCTGACTTATTCGGTTTCACCTATTCTGTTATAGATGACCTAATAATGACAAGTGAACCTTCACCATGATTGAAAAGCTTATCCAGGCAGAAGATACTGAGTTTAAGTTAGGAAAATTTGCTAATGGTTTCTGGAGAAGTTAGCTAGTATAAACTCCTGATCAACATAATTCCTACTCTAATAGCTCTAGAAGATTCTTTGGCCTGTGGTATTCAAATCATCTATTTTTCTCCTAATTCATCAACAATTTATTTACATGGCAATCATTTAGTTGATGGAATAACAGTGGTCAAATTAACCTATCCTAAACATCAAGTAACATCTGGATTGTGTAATGGTTCTGTACCTGAGTGTGGAACAGCAATTACTCATATATTACAACAATCTTCATGAAAGGCCCCTACTTTTCATCCAATTCCTCTGAAATTCTGATTTACGGACATTTGAACCCAGCCACTCTTGGAGAGCTGCCATGGTTTTCATCCGCACAGGAGCTTCAGTGAGCCCTGGACTTCTGGCAGTCATTAGTAGCAGCTGGCTCTCAGCTCTAAGGATAATCTCATGGTGGAAACACACAAATCATGTTTCAGACTTCAGAGAACAGGCATTCCCACTGAGTGACATGTGTATCAAGGAAGCTAGCTGCATCCTTAACCACTGCTGACTTTCTTCCCATTCCCAGCTGTTCAACTCAGGAACAAAGAAAAGAGCTTTGCAAGTCTTTGTCAACACTAGAAAAATACGTATCCAAAATGAAGGCTCTATGAATATTTGGAGGTGCCAACCCTATCATCGATAGAGTTATAATTCTTTGATTGTTTCAAAGGGCATTTGAAAACTAGTGATTCTCGTTAACAAACACAAAGCTATTCCTTTCTGGTCCCATCCTCAGATGATTTAAGCGAGTAGGTGCTGGATGGGGTGTTAGCATTGGCAAGCATCACAAGTGCTCTTGTGGGCTCTTGCATAGGGAAGGTGCAGGATTCATTTCAAGAATCAAGGCTAATGGTTTGCATCATTTGGGAGACTGTAGCATAAATATTCACTTCTTTTTAGCATGTTGAGTCCTCTTAACTTCTTGAATATGTCTACTATCTGTTGCCAAGTTACAATTAGTGTGACACCTGTCCTAGTTGGCCTGAACATGAGATTTACAGAGCTGAAAGAGGCATGTTTTGCAATATAAGGTACAGCATTGGCTTCACAGTAAATATGACCAAGCTGATAGAGGAGATCTGGCTGGGGCAACAATGGATTTTACTTCTGGATCAGGAAGCAGAAGAGAGTAGTATAAAGGTATAACATGTTCAGGAATTCACAGTCAAGGAAAGGCCCACACAGAGACAATAAACAAAATACAACAACAAACATTTGTAAGCATGAAAGACCAGGATTCTGACTGAAGAAACAGAAAATGCGACTATAAAAGTTAATGATTGGCACTTCAGAAATAATTTTTTTGTAGAAATGATGGCTTTAAGATTGGGCTGGCAAAACCAGCAGAGACAGCTGATCTGAACAGGGGAGAGCTCTTGGACCCCAGACCAACAGTGGGGAGGCCAGCATGGGACTGATCTGGACCCCCCTAATGTGAGTGTCAGCGAGAAGGCTTGGGCAACCTATGGGGCCCTGAGCTGTGGATCAGTGTCTATCCCTGGAATACAAACAGTCATCATGTGCCTATAGCACAAAGAGGGATACTCTCTCAGCCTGGACTCTTAGGTGAGTGCCTGGACCCTACCCAGAGTGAAGTGACAGACTCTAGATATCCCCTATGTGGAAGGATTTGGCAATAGGGTGTGAGGGGGGGAAGGGAATGCGGGAGGAGGGGAGGGAGAGGGAACTGGGATTGACATGTAAAGCAAGCTATTTAAAATTAAAATAAAAATGATAAAAAAATAACACATGGACTGTTGTGATACATTCCTCATGTTGGGATTGAAACACGGAGGCTAGTAACAGCTTTAGGATAAAGAAAGCAAGAGGGCATTTTCAAAATGAAATCAATGTTTGTAGAATAGGAAAAAGATGCAAGCTTTCAAGGGTACATCCTAAGAAGAAAACTATTTGTTTCACTGCTAGTGAACCCAGTTAAGAATCTAAGCAATAGTGGAGAGGTTACCTTAATGGTCCTTTCTCAATAATCAGATTGATGACTACCTTAATTGCCAGTATAGAACCTTCATACAATAACTTATGGAGGCAGATGCAGAGATCCTCAGCTAAGCGCTAGGCTGAACTCCTGGGGTCCAGTTGTAGAGAGGGAAGAGCAATACTATGAACAAACAGGTTAAGAACATGATGGGGAAACCCACAGAGACAACCTATTTGAGCAAGTGGGAGCTCACTGACTCCAAAGTGGCAGCTGGGGAACCTGCATAAAATCCAACTAGGCTCTCTGATCTGGGTGACAGTTGGGGGCCTTGGGAAGTTAATGGGGCCACTAGTAGTGAAACCAGTATTTATCCCTATTGCATGAACTGGCTTCTTGGAGTACATTCCCTGTGGAGGGATACCTAGCTCAGCCTAGATACAGGGTGGTGGGCCCTGGTCCTGCCTCAAAAGATGTGACAGACTTTGATGTTTGCCCATGGGAAGTCTCACACTCTATGAGGAGTGGATGCTGGGTCGGGGGAGTGGGAGGACAAGAAGGAGAGAGAGGGAACTGGGATTGATATGCAAATTAAGATTGTTTTAAAAGTAAAAAAATAAATAAAAATAACATTGTGTTAATAAAGTAAAATATAAAATAAAAAATTACTGGGACAAAATGACTAATGGAACGGGCAACTGAAAGAGGAAGCCATAAGACATTTCCAAAGTTTTCACAGGAGCATCATTATGATGATACTGTTGAATGTTTGGAAACAGGAGGAAGAGCATTTCTCTTTTAGTGACTAAGCTCAGATAGTAACAGAGAGCTCCGAACATCTGAGTTCCTGTGACCGTGATGAGTATCTACTACTGTGAAAGAAACAACCCCATGCCCAGTCTTGAAGAAAATACCCAGTCTGTATGATGCCTGAGCTAAGCAGGACAGTGCTTTTCAGGAGACAGAATTGGTGATGAGGGTAGATGCTGCCTGGGGATGATGGGTGTTCAAGATGGCTTCGTCATGGTGACTGGCCTCCAAAAGATGGGGACAGAGGCCATGAGTCCTTGTAAGTCCCGGAATTGGAATAGCATAACTTCCTCAAACTTTGTTAGTCATATGGTTCCAGGCCAACTCAAACTGCTTCTCAGCAGTGCAGTATCAGCAAATGTGTCCCTAGCTTATATTTGCCACAAGGCTTTGAAGACACTTTCAGAGATGTGTAGGAGACAGCTATGAACACTAGTCTGGGTCTCCTGAAAGAAATCAGAAGGAGAAATGTGAATGGAAACACGTTCTAAAGAAAATTAGAAGTCAAAACTACAGGATAAAGTAAAAAAGGTATGAGTGAGAATAGCATTATACAAGGAACTGATGCAAAGAGGGAAATAAAGCAGAGAGGCAAGCAACAGAGAGATCAGAATGTAAGAAATGGGTGGAAACAGGGCTGCCCAGATGTTGGAAAGGATGAGTTACAAAGGAATGTTCAGTAGACATCAGTAACTTCTCAGAGCAGTAGCATTAACATGGGACTGAGGTCAGAGAAGAAGACGGAGCATAATACTGCCCTTCTGGGAGGAACTGGTATCAGCTGGGCAAACACTCACAGGATCTGGTTCTTCCCAGAAAGAACAGACAGGCAGGCCATGGCTTCCTGTTGGTTTTATTTGCCTGTTTGTCAGAAGGCTTGGAATGATCAGTGGAAGAGAAGGAAACAGAAGAAAGGAGGAAAGCTGACTTGGTCAGTGTAGAAGTTTAGCTTCTGAAGGATGGAGGACAGTGAGGAATGAAAGAGCCAGGGAGCAAAAGCAAAGAAAAGTTAGTTCATTTGATTATTCGGGGAAATGGTGGAGGGCCGAGGGAACTAGAGTAAGTCTTCAACTTTCTGGAACATGGAGCTTAGTTATTCTACCCTGACAGAGGTCCTGGATTTACCATATTCTCACAGAAGTGTTTTTTCGCTTCCTTGATATGAAGATATAAAGCCAACCTACCCCTGTTATTGAGCCCTTCTTCCAAGGAGTCTTTGTTGATTCAGATGGGAAGGAAGAGGGTTTCGTCCTCCTAGAGCATTTGTAGAACACTTCTTTAACTTTTAAGTCCATGCTTTTATTGTCTCATGTATTTGGTTGCATTTCTTTTTCTTCCCAAGCTTTGTGTATAATAAAAATAGAGAAGAACAGTACAAAAATCTGATGGGTTTGACATAAATTAATTCTGTCCTGGGTACTCAGAACTGAAGAGGTCTCTAAAGAATTTAAGATGAGAGTTTTGTAAGAAAGTTTTGTTTATTGATTTGCATTATATTTTCTTTATTATTTCAGTTCTAATTGCTAATTATAAAAAATAAAAATAAAATTTAAATAATGTTAGAATTAGGAACTTATAATTACTTGTTATTTGTAACATAACTTATAAAGAGAAAGAAAATAGTTACAAGCAAGAAAGGACAGCATCTAGTCACTAGTGTTGAGGAAAATATTGAAAAAATAAAACCAGGACTAGTCAACCTGAATTATTATCAAACCTGAATCTGGTTGCATATGGTTATCTTTTCCCTCTTTCTTTTCATGTTAATTTTGCTTTAGAGCTAACTTATTTTTAAGACAATTTGAGGATTTTATATAAAGTTATTTAGTGTTGAGTTTGTGAATCTAGTCAGTTAAGCCAAAGAGTGTAATAAAGATTAAGGGTTAAATAAATGAGTTTGTTATAACACTGGTTAACATTGTAGCACAGGTTAGCAATGCCATATATGCAAGGCCTCCTTGTATCAGCTGATAAATATGAAAGGTTCAAATACCCTTTGCTACTCAGAGCAAGATTTTAATTTTTATGTCTTCACCATAAAAATTGCACACTATATAGAATCTACGACTTTCCTTTTCAGTGGCACACTGAACAAGCCTTGTAGAGTGAGGAAGTGTGTTTTCATTCTTGTGCTGCTTTGTGTGTTATGCCTTTAAGAGATGACAGGTAAAAATGTGAATAAAAATGAAGAAATGAAATAAGTTCTATTATCAACTGGGATATGGTTATCTCATGTATGTAATATATAGTTATATGTATGTAATATCATCCCAGTTACTGTATTATATGGAATGATTTTAAAAGCATAAAACACACTAGAGTGACTGGGAAACCTTAACTCCTGAAGATGTTAGAGAATGTTAATAAAAGTACATGAAAGATTTTCCAATATCATATGGAAGAAAAAGAAATATTGATTGTTTTGATATATTTTATGTTCATCTTTGCTACAATCAGGAATCAGGCAGTGTTCAGATCTTTTAGTGGCCAATATCCTTCTCTTATTTAATTTTTTGAAAAAAATAATTTTGTGCCTAAGGAGAAGGTGCAAAATGAGCAGTGACTTTACTTGAAAATTTAGTTTCCATCAGAGCCCTAGGAGACATAGCAAAATAAAGTAGATATTTTTAAAGTACATTATTTTATATATAAGGTGAATAAGATATTTTAGAAACAGAATACTTCATTCTCTTTAGTCATTCACACAGACTAACTACTCCATTTGACTATCCTATAGATGGATTTATGGTGACTAGCTTGGAATAATCTGTGTACACTATTAAGTTCTCAGGGTTTGGAGTTCTCACTAATTATGTTGTAAATTGACTGCTGAGGACACTCTGCAATTCTATGGGTAGTTTTAGTCTCTTGGTGTTAAAATATAAAAGAAGATGAAAGGGTCCCAACCTTAAGAGGCATTAAATCTGTAAAACAATAGTTAAAACTTATAACTGATACATAGTCATTTGTGTACTCCCACATACAACAACAACAACAACAACGACAAAGAATTATTAGCTCTATGGGCTTTGTTGTTGAATTTGGAAAAGAAAGGAGATAGCACAGGGAAAAAATGAGACAAAGCCGCAAAAACTGGACTTCAGAAAGGCTGAGTCGTCACTTAGCAGATTGCTGTTACCATGACTAAAACAGGAAAAGTCTCATCAGCGTTTAAAGCAATGGAAATGCACAGGGCCCTAGTCAAGCATCCTCCAGAATCTACATCACATCTATTCAAATAAAAAGCCTAAAGAAGAAATTCATGTTGGCATATATTATTTTACTAGTTTTTATTGATTGATTGATTGTTTTTCTATGATGCTGAAGATTGAATCCAGGGCTCTATACACAGTAATCAGGTGCTATACAACTGTGCTTTAACCTCAGATATTCAGTTTTTAAAACACATTATTAACAAGCAGGGATTTACAGGTGTACATTGGCTATTGCCAATGACTTTCCAGTGGGCCTGGGTCTGTGTTGCTCTATCTCCTATAATTACTACCAGACACACTGCATTCTTACAGACCCTCTCCCTTCTACCTCACTTCAGAAATTGAAGCTTTTGCTGGGTAGTATTATCTTTGAATTCCCTCTCTGAAAAACTTCACATTAAAAAAAGAACAACAAATCACCACATTAAGTGATTTCATGTATGTCAGATATGTGCTAGAACAGGATGTTCCTCTAACCCCACGTTAGGTAAAGCATTTGAGAAAACAGGATCTTGTACACAACTGCTCAATCCAGGCAGTCTTGATCCCACCCATATCAAGGTTAGAAGTTCAGAGAGTTTCCATTGGTGGAATGATGGTGCAAATTAACACCAGTCATAATTACTTTAACTTGCACAGCTGACTCGAGATACATGTGACTAAGCTTCCCAATTGGCATCCATGGCACATTTGTAGGAGCCACCTTATCTCTGCACCACATACTTCCCCTCTTCCTCATTTCCTGACAATATAACCATCAATTTCATCACAGGCAGCTGAAGTTTCTCCTTCAAAACCAAAAGCCCTTGGGGAATAGTTCTGGGTAAACGCATAGGTCACTAAATATATGGGTGATTATGATGAGTCTTTTTCATTTCCATTTTGATTAAGTGGAAACCTCTTAATTTGGGTCATTATTGATACATAAATCTGTAGAGAAAATGAACATTCATTTATAATTTAACCAATATTACATGATTTATTGTACTTATAATGCATAAATACAGAAAGAAGGGGGAGAATAAAAGAGTCCAGCTCTTAAATCCCTGGATATGAAACAGTGCCAGGGACTAATGGAGCAAACTCATTCTGAATGTCCAGTCTCCTGCTCTCAATAACTCACGTCTCCTTCTTTCAATCGAACTCAGTCTCCTATTTGAAAAGCCATCTAACATTAATCTGTCTATGCTATTCAACTGACCTTTTAGTGGGAGGTTTGCGAATGGTAAAATGAAAGGCTCGAAATGGGTTTCCATACCTGATTGTGGACTTTGTTTTGGGATTTTGGCTACCACTTGAGGGCTGGAGGTGGAGTGCGTTTGTTGGTTGGCAGAGCTGTGAATACTGCTGGGAACCACTGATGACACATTCTTTCGAGGCTTCATGTCTTGTAGCCACATGGGTGAGGCTTCAAAGGCCTGCATCCTCCGAGCATGGCTGTTGGCATTGACTTTCAGATAGGCCTGGGCCTTGTGTTCCTGTAGCTCCCCGTAGTTGGCATCAGTTACCCTGCACTCATATAAGCCTTCATCCTTTTTCCTCACTTTGGAAATCTGAAGCTTGTGGGAGATGTCATTGCCTTGGACTTTCACTGTCTGAAAAATTGCAGGTGAAAAACAAAGTTTCTCATCAAAGGATTTCATTCACACTCTGAAATTTGCTAATGTTGGGATTAAAGGGTCTTAATGGCTTCGTGGCACAAATCATATTCATCATGAGCTACAGTCTCATCCATAGGCTTGAGGGGTCATAAACTCAATTTAAGCAGCACGAGAATGGCCCTGCTATCCACACTTTCCAGATCCTGATAGAGTCCTGTCAATTTTTCACCACGGGATTGGCCTCTCTAGCTAACTCAGCTGAATGAAACATTGAATAAGGAGTCCATTTCTGGATAGAATTTCCAACCTTATTTCAACTTTATTCTTGTAATTTTATCTTACATTAACAATAATCTCACATATATAATGTAACCCATGTGATATAGAAAAATACATATATACTTATCACCAGAACAGTTAAATTTGATATATATCGTATGTTAATCCATGATTGACAGACTGAAAGATCACATAAATCTGTCAAGTTTAAAGATTTGATTGATTTTATAAATACAGAAATGAAGGATGATGAAGGAAGCCATGGCCATTGTAATTATCACAAAGTAGCCTCATCTTTATATTGTCAGTAGGCCAGTCTTGCCTAAAACCAAGTGTAGACTTATGTCTACTTTGGTTTTATATTTTTGTGATTTATTTGAATACTAGATTATAAATACTTTATATGAACTATGAATGATATACAAATTGAGTCATATCGTTTCACACATTTAAAAGTCCCATCAGATTGTTTCATTCCTGTTTTCCTGAGATTTCTATTTTCTATTAACACTAGATACTCATGTTACTTTGAATTATTAAAATTATTAATACTGAAGTATTGCAGACCTTAATTGTTAAACTTAGGTGACTGTGAAAAAGATTAAGAAAAACAGTGCAGTAATCACATTAGCTAGCAAATTAATACTCTAACCAATTGAATTATTTCCAAGATTAAAACATACAATTTTATTTATGGAGTCTGAATTAGGCTCAAATTTTAGGTATTTAATGAGGTAAAAAAAAGACAACTGCCTCTCATCCAGAATTTACAAAATTCCTTTTTCAGGCTCAATGACTTAAATGTAAAATCTGTCTTGTACTAATGTTCGCCTTGGGCCTTCTTGGCCCTTTACTATAGCATGCGCCCCCTGTCGCTCGTCCCTGTGACACTCACACTTATCTTGGTCCCGTCGTTGTCCGGGTCTCTGTCGGGTAAGAGCTCCACCTGTAGGAGAAGAGTGCAAATGCTCAGCCTCTCCCGAGTCCTACAGTCCCAGGCCCGTGATACAGCTGCGTGCTCTCGGAGAGATCCCAGCTTTCTGGCAATTTAAGAGATAGAAGAACGACCGAGGTCCCTACCGTACTCAGTCCTGAGGCCAGGCTGGACTGCCTCCCTCCCTCCCCCTGGAGGATCCCTGAAGTCCCCCTCTCCCCTGGTCGGATTCCAAGCGGTCCCTGGAGTCTCCATGTCTTCTCCGAGCATGATTGCGATCTCGGTTCTCCTAGAGAATCCCTAAGGTCCCTCTTGTCCCCTCTTGTCAAAGCGACATCCTGGAGATTCTCTGTGGTCCCCAAGCACTCCTGTGGCTGCTCTGTCCCCTGTGTCCCCGAGTGTCCCTGAGGTCTCCGTGGGCTCTTATATGCTAGTGACACACTGGAGAGTTCCTGTGGTCCCTGAACCCCGCAGACTGAGCTCCCTCTGGCTAGCTACGGGCTAGAGCAGCGGCGAGGCTACCTCTTCTCCGTCTCAGTTCAGCCTGCCCTGCTTGTGGACTAGGGGAAGGATGGGGGCCCGGTCGCAAACCCAGGCGAGGACAGGAGTGTGGCTGGAAGTTTTCTGGACACATTTCTGCATCTTTGCCCTGGCTGCTGACCAGTCCCCAGGTTCTCTTCAACAGACTTTCTCGTCAGAGTCCTCTTTTGCTTTGTGAGTCTCCCTTTCCTACTCTTAAAGGCGCTATTCTTTTAGCTTCTTTACGTTTTCCTTCTGTTCTTGTTTTCTCCCGTTTCCTCATCTCCTGTCCAGGGCCTCTCCCTGCTTTTCTGATGCCTACCCCATCTCTTCCTCTCCTCATTTTTCTTCCCCTTTCTCCTTCCCTCGCTGCCTCTCCTGTCCCCAATCTCCTTTTCTGCCATCCCCCCTGTGTGTGTGTGTGTGTGTGTGTGTGAGAGAGAGAGAGAGAGAGAGAGAGAGAGAGAGAGAGAGAGAGAGAGAAAGAGAGAGAAAGAGAGAGAGGTGGGGTGAAAAGGAGAAAGGGGGAGAATAAGAAAAGGAAGAGAGAGAGACAGAGAGAACTAACCTAGAAGAAGGATGACTCCCCTTGATGTTGGGGAAACAGAAGGCTGGTGGAGTAAGGGACCCTGGTCTGTACCAGTGATACATAGCCAGTTTGGACAGCTCCATAAAACTGGGTATTAAGAGCTGGTTAATTCCAGCCTAAATCGTGAATGTCCCTGCTAGTATGACTTCCTAGGTGCTTTTAACTTACTGTAACCAGGACAAATTCCACCCCGTTCTTACTCTCATAGAGCAGGGAAGGTTCCCTTGGACACAGGGGCAGTACCCTGGGCTCTGGAGCTGGTTAGACATGCACAGAACTAAGAAAGTGACCTGCAAGGGTTCTGTGAGCTATAAGCCATGGCTACCTGAGAGCTGGCTGCCTCGGTCCCATGCTCCAGGTCCTCTGGTCCCCGAAGGAACCACCACTGAATCTCCAGGTACACTGAAGCAGAGCCACTTTGGAAAGCACAAGACATTTCCACATTTTGTCCCTCGGTTGCAGTCACGTTCCTCGGAAACTCGGTAAATTTTGCTGCAAGACAAAAATGCATTATTTTGGTGTGTCTATATACACCAGCTTTGTCAGTGTCTCTTTCTGGGAGAACTCGATGCAAGTTTTTTCTTTGCTTGGCCTTTAAAGGAGAAAATAAAAACAGCAATGGCAACCCTTATGACATCTCTGCAGGGCTCCCTCTCCCAACTGCTTTGCCTCTGAGTGCCTTGTTCTTGATATCATGCCTACATCACTTTGCTGTTGAGCAAGTCCAGATAGTGGGAAGGTTAACAAGCTTGCCAATATCTCCCTAGTCAAGCTGCCCAGAGTTATATCTAAGCATCTTTTGTCAGATTGCAGCATTTCCTTAAACTTACTGAGAGATCCACGAAGGTGCAATTTTAGATGGGTTGTCCAGTTGCTGTATGAGAAGGCTTCTGGATTTTTAAGTTTCTAAACCATCTACAACTAACCAAGATGTTTCATGCTAGAAGTAGGCAGTAAGTATATGTCAAAACCCACACTCTAATTTGTGAAAATAGTGGTCAGCAATTTTGTTCTGGAGCCCAAGCAGTGAAACAAGTTGGGCACTACCTAAGAGGCTTGTTTCTTCTCTGCAAGGCAACCTTCACATTTGTTCCCTTCAAGCCATTTTAAACCAACATACGTCAGGGCCTATAAAAATCACACATACATGTTTAGTTCAGATCAAAGATTATTTGAAAGACACTACAGAGATTCCGTCTAGCCCTTTTGCTAACCTTGACACTGCCAGCTTGTAAGATTAAGAGATCCATGTGAAAGTCATAAAAATAAGATGTCCTCTCCTCCTTAGAGGCCTTCCTTGAACATGGGGTGATGTTTTTCTTGCTAACTAGATGCTTGTTCTTAGCCTGTCTAAGGGACACTTTGCAAAGAGCTGATGGCTCTCTAGAAGGAGCCTTCTATTCATAGCTGATAGAGGGGCACAACAACAAGGCTCACATACGGAAAGAGGGTCGTAGAAAGGATGGCAAGAATGGTTACAGCTACTTTCTCCTCATTTCTTAAAGAGGGTGGATCTAGCTGTCTCTTTTCACTATTTTATGAAATCCCAAAGGGAACTGATTAGGTTTCAAGGAAAAGGACACTATCAGAAGGCAGCCTATCTGAACAGGGTTTTCTGCTCACATCAGCCAGCCGAGTGGGAGTCATTTTTGTTTGGAGAAGTGATGCAGTCTTCAGGAGGTAAAAGCTGAGGTCTGCTCATGGTGCTGAAGCAACCACCGCAGCCTGCAAAGTCCTGAACAACCCGGCCCAGCAGGCAGCTGCTGCTTCTGCTGCAATTAGTTCCTCCTTGTAGGTTCCCTATGGGGAAGAAGTCGCAGGGACCACAGAAGGGAACTAAAGCTTCCTGCCTACAGGGAATACTAGCAGAGAGAAGCCCCTTCCCACCCGCAGCTCTGTATTGGTAATAATTGCGTGTGCATGAGCGGTTGCCCTGTTCATGCACATGGAACACACACACACACACACATACACACACACACACACACACACACACACACCTGTGTATCTGTGTATGTGTTCATCCCACTGCTAGTCTGGCATCTACTAGATTTTGTTTGAAACCTGGTTTACTTGCGATTTAATAAACTTTGAAGGAAAAAAAAGCCAAGCCAAACACTACAGAAACCCACTGTTGGCGTGGTTTGAGCCGCTCTCCAGCTAGACAGCTCCATTCTTCTAGTTGGTACAACACACACACACCATCACATACATACTACACAGGCAACGGACTTACCTTGAGAAGAAAGCCCTTGTTGTATATATAACACGGAAAAGAACGCAAATCCAACAGATGCCAAAAAGAAACCCATCATGCCAAGGGAGGGAGACACATCCGTGTAACCAAGAGCCCCAAAACCTGAAAAGACAAGCAAGCAAGCGCGTCCGCGGGCTGCTTTCAGAGCCCTGGGCACGGCACTGCATGCATGCTGCCGCTCCCAGCGAAGATTGGCTTGGGCACAAGGGATTGCGACTGACTAGGGTTGGACCAAGCTGGCTGGGATCCGGAGGCTTCAGGCGCAGACCCGAGCTGCGACGCTGCAAAGTGTCTCCTCCAGCGGCTGGCTGCTTCCGCTACCTGGCAGCTTATCCCACGTCAGTCGCTCGGCTTGCGTGCTCGCCGCCCTCCCCACGCCCAGCGAGCCGGCCGCGAGTGGAGCCGGCGCCGGGCGACGCGGACTGGGCTCGCGCAGCGTCCAACTTTGCCTCTAATGGCTGCGATGATGCCTTTAACTCTGTGCGTGCCAGGACTGCGCACCTGGGGGCCAGAGGTCCCTGCCAGACCTCTGCGCTCTAGTCCTCCTTTATCCCCATCAGCCGGCTCGGGCTTCGCTAGATCAGCTGGCTTTGAGCAAAGGGGACTAGACAAATATAGGGTCTCCGCGTTTGCTAAGGGATAGGAAGGAGGGATTTGAGAAGGAAGTTGAGGCATTGTTAAAGCGGGAGGGGGGATGGGATGGGTTGGGAGTGACTGCTTTAGGCCGATGAAAACAGCCCTTGGAGGGAAATGCTGCTTAACCAGTTATTAACTGCTCCAACTAGAGCGATCACGTGCTATTATTTCACCAGAATGTATTGTGAGCAGCTTGCAGCTCAGGAGATCCGTGCAGGCACCGGTTCACTCCAGCTGGCAAATGGAAGGCACAAAAAGTACTCAAGTCGTATACTGAATGTTGCAGAATGAAAAGTCTATCATGTAATGTGAATCGTCATTTTTATTCTTATACTCATCGCTTGCTTTGCCTCCCTCTCACAGTATTTCGGGTGGGGGAGGTACTTTACAAATCATCAAGGTTCTCTTTACAAGATTTATTTTTGTTTTTCTCAGGTTCTTATGCATAATAGTAATTACATAATAGCCTGTAGGACTGCACGAGTAAAGAATATTATTTTAAGCACAAAATCAAAGCAAAAGAAAACACAAAAAATACCAGTAAATTTCAGAACTTGGAACAAGCCTAGTCATTTGCCTTGGTAAAGCGTGAGATATATACTGTATTTTTAACATTAAGAATCTTAACAAACAAACAAAAACCTAGAAACTCTTGTCAGTTCTTGTCAAATCTAACCATTAGTAAATGAGCTTACGTCTTAAAATTTATTTTTCATCAAAAACACAGAATAATGTAAAATATTTCCATTATTTTTCCTGTTCTTCAGTATTAATTGGAAATATGCATTAATGTTACAGTGCTGCCTAAAAGCCAATGAAGCTTATGTCTTTTCATCATAGAAGTTAAGAGTTTGTGCTTGGCTGATTCCTTTCCTGCCACAAAAACTTAACCCTATTGTGGCTGTAGTCGCCTACAGCTGAATGCAGCAAGAAATTAAAATATCAAGAAATTAAGGTACAAAAACTTCATAGCAACACAATTTATTTTGTGGAGATATAGTTATTCCCATTATGGGTAGAGGCAGAATAGAAATTTTATAGACAGACATGGGGGGTATTTTATGTCTATTCATGTTTAAGATAAGCATATTCTGCATGTACCTTGCAATCAGTAGGGAAAGAGGATTTTGAAGTTTGCCACACTTGAAAAAAAAGCACTTTTGTTCTGACATTCTGTGTTGGAGAAGGTGTTTGGTGTATGGAAAAGAAACACAGGTGAGGACACATTCTCCAATATGTCTTGGAAAACAATGCATTGCAGGTAAAGTGTTCATCTGGTAAGTTATCTCCTAATTTACATGTTACACCTAACTTGTCATGTGGGAAGGGATTATAGGGTTTTAGCTTTCTTTATATCATTTAACATAGACAGTTTAATGTGTCCTGGGAATGAACAGACTTCAAGGTTATCTGCTGTTCATATAGTTCATATAGTACCACGAAAGAGTACCCATTTTAAGCAGGAGGTCTGAATCAATCTAGCAAGGCACATAGCTTTAAATGGGGATAGTGATCACTGTAGCTGGAAAAGTTCAAGTCTGAAAATGCAAAGAAGTAAATGAGCTATTATTACATAGACAAACCATAAAAATTCATAAACAATAAGTCACAGCATTCATATTATGTAAAGAGGGAGGGGGAGGGAATGAAGTAGAACAGAAGGAAAGTAAAGCTGGAAAAACATGTGAGAAATTTGCCTCACATGAATTTTATTTTCAGTTTTTCTAGTGCAGGACAAAATTTTTCTTAAATATCCATTCCTGCTTTATGAAGAGTATAATTAGTGCTGGAAAACACCTTTGCATCATTCAATATGGACCACTGACCTTGTTAAAGACCAAATATATGTTAAAGATCCAAAATAAGGAGATTTTGTTGAAAAGCAAATATAGTGTAAATGGCCTTTCTGTAACAGTCATTGCAGTAGGTTGCAGTTGTGTTTTACAAGACTGTAAAAAAGGCTACAGGCAGTTATCTTAACTTGTACTTTCTTGGAACACAATTTAGTCCTGTTGAAACTTTCCATTGTTTTCCATTAACCTTTTATTTAGGTTACATTCATGTACTTTTTGCAAATTCAAAGTTGCTCAGCTTTGTCTTTCAAACAGGCTTCCTTTGCAGGCTTTTACATAAGCTTCCAGAACTATTGATCACTGAGAGTCAAAGAGAGAGGAAGGTCTAAGAACCCCCTGACTAGGGACCATGTAATCTTTTTATCTAAGAGGCATGTGGGGGTATTTTTCCATAATGAACTTGAAAGGATTCCTCACATTATTTATACTTTCAGTGATTTTTTTTCTTCTAAACTGAGTGCTGGGTACCAAAAGAAATTTTGAAGAAAGTTTTGAATAATTTAAGGACAGAAAAATAGACATTTTCTTCACAAACAGCCTTTTAAATGTTTAAAGTAGCCATGTGTAGAACTAAAAGTTAATTCCTGTGGATTCAAGAAGATAACGTTCCTTCCTTTGCCTCCCTTGCTGGCATCTCCCTGACTCAGTTGAACTGAGTGCACAGGCTTTCCTGACTGCACCTCGAGGGTGCTCACAATGGTGTTCTTGAACACTTTCTTTGCAGATAATGAAAACTGCTTAAGAAAGGATATTTCAGGGTATTCAGAAAAAATTTCTCTCACTATCTTCAGCCTGCATTAACTTATTTCCTACTTGGGAAAATAAAAGGAAGTATTACAAAGCTTAAATGTTGAATTGCCATAAAACTTTTTGCAGAGAAATTTTATTTCAACTGAAGAAAATAAGAGTAAGTAGGAAAGTCACTAACTTAGAGTTACAAAAATGCACTTCAAAAATTTGATTTCCACTGAACTGTACAAGCTAAGTCTTCCTGGCATGTCGAAGGGGAAAGATAAGTTAAGAATAGGTGGTAAGGGCAGAAGAAATATGGCTGTCTCTTTCTGCACATGTGCAGACCGTATCATTAAACCCGAGTCTGTTTCTGAACTTCCGTGAATTCCAGACATTTCCTGCTGGACCAATCCTAAGTCATGGCTGTGTCACAAGAGCAAGCCCATACTTTATTTCTCCAAGGTGCTAAGGTCTCACATGCCTGAAATGGGTTTGGCTCCATACATCCGCTGAGAAAAGGCCCGTAGAAACAGCATTGGTTAGGAAGTCATTTGTCATTCAAGACTGGGACAGTTTTCTTCAGCACAACTTCATGTTGCCTTGTGAATTGCGCTTTGTAAAATAAACTGTATATGAAGCAAGAATAACTGGTGAACTCTGGAAGAGACTAAGCATGGCACAGGTGGCTCAAGGATGTGAACTGCCTACTGAACATCTACTGTTCATTCAAATCCCCTGGATGGTGTACATCCCTTATCTTTTCCTGTTGTACACAACAAAGTGTAGACCTGGATTTTATGCCGGGAAGTTCTGTGTAACTTGGCAATTGAGGTTCATGACATTAGAATACAAATTATTCATGAAGTAATCTTATGTCATTTTAGAACTGTAACGTCTGGCCTACAGGAGACCTCTGGAAAAAGCAAAGAACCAAGTCATATTTTCTTTAAAAGTTACTACTACTCTCTGCTTAGCTGCCCTGTACAACTGTCATGCCTGGATTAACTTATTCCTTCACAGCCCCTCCCATCGCTTTCCTTCCCTTACAACGATTTTATATGAATATTGGTTATGTCTGTTAATTTCATTAGCAAAGAACTAACATCTTCTCTTTAAAGCATCTCTAGCTACCAAGGAAGAAAAGCTGAGGATTCTGTCTCTGAAGCTACTCTCTCAGGAGAGTCACTGACTCAGACTCATGCTTCAGTTAAAGCTCAGAACCTGTACTCGGTATTTACTAGCTCCAATCTCTTTTCCTGGCTTTCATTTCAAATTCAGTGGGTTTGGATAGATGTGAGCAACCAGAATGTACAGATAATTGTGAGAAACAGAAAATTATCTGGAAGAAGAAAGCAAAGAAAACAGGCATTGCTTTTTGATAGAATCTATAATTTCCAAGCTTTTCCGTGATTCTCTGTCAATGTTTACAATTTGAATGAAAATAAACAGTAAGTTTTAATTAAGCTTTTGGAAAGTCTTTTAAGAAACAAAGCAATTTGTAGACATTTAACTATTCTAATTTTTTAAGTATGTATGTTTCCTAATTAAACATACATCTTGAATATCAGAGATCTTGCATTAGGTTTTTCTTAATATGTGCTATTTTATAACCTTAACAAGTAACTTAAACTGCCTGGACCTTATCCAGTTTCCCTACAAATAAAAGTCCCAGTTTCCCACTTTGTGTTGATATGGTGGGACAATGCATGACTTGATTTATTACAATGCAAATGTTAGGATGTCAGATTTCCTGATGATGACCATTGTAACCCAGGTGAGATAGCATGTATAATACTTTTAATGTGTATTCATCCAATAACTAGAAATGCTGATCATTTTTAAAAAATCATTGGCCATTTATATTTCTTTTTTGAGAATTATCTGTTCATTTTATTAACCTTTTTGTTGAGTGACAATTTGTCTGTGTGTGTGTGTGAGAGAGAGAGAGTGCGAGTATGTGTGAGTGTGTGTGTGTCTGTATGTGTATGTTTATTCATTTCAAGGCTTTACAGATTCTGTATATAGTCCCTTGACAGCTGGTAAGTCTTTTCTATTATTCTGTGAGCTGTCTGTTTGCTCTGCTGATAGTATCTTTTCCTCATTTGTTCATCCCTGAAGCTATTTCCCATGCTACTGGAGTATTATTCAGAATGTTCTTGCTTAAACCTGTACCTTAAAGTTCATTTTCTATCTTCTCCTCTAGTAGTTTTAACACTTCAGATTTCAAATTGGAGTCTTTTAGTAGAAGGGGTGGGTCTACTAAAATACACTTGCCTCAAAGATATTATAAAGATATTTAATACATTATATTATTTTAGTTAAGAAAGCAAAGTGTAAGTTACCCAGGAAATACTCATGAATCTGAGGTCTTATAAAATCGTGTGAAATGAAAGAAATCTTATTACACTATAGAGGGGTCTATTTAGGAATGTGGTATAAGAATATTCTGGGATTCACTCAGAAACACAGAAGGAAGATTATATTCTTTAGGTACTGGAGTAATTAAGAATTTGCATAAAAGAAAAAGCAGAAATTAGCTCAAACAAATAAACTAAAATGTTTAGACTGTATTCATGAGATGTAGGGGAAAAGAGAACCTCAAAATGTATTTGTATGTTTAGCTTAGTTATGGTCAAGAATAGAATTTTATTGGGAAGAGTTTCAGTGTGACTTTTATCTCATTTTATAAATGGTAGCATAACACCTACCTCCAACCTCCAGGTAAGCCAAGATAGCGATATTAGTAAATAGCTATTAAGTATTTTTGTTTGGTAATGTGCTTTGTTAAAGTTAATGTAGTGACAAGTAAGGGGTCCATACTCCACAAAACTTTACCTGCTTGAACTTCTAAAAGCCCAAGACTTAAAGAACTATGATTGAAATATTAGATTGATTAAAACATTGTGAACTCAGATGCATTGAAGCAGCACCTTTGCTTCAGAGTACAATCTGTTTTGGATAAAAAAATAGTATAACTATACTATTTGAATAGGAATGGGAAGGCTTTAGATGAATTAAGTTAAGGATCATGACAGGGAAACTTGCAAAGTACAAGCTGAAAGATAATATAAGACTGCTTTAATAGGTCAGGATTTAGTAGTGAGTTATCTGAGGGTGGATGAAAGAAAAGTTTATCTCAGTAAAACTATTCTATATTCAGAGAGTAAGAGTCAGTTCACATTCTCTTTGGAGAGCCCACTAAACCATGTGGGAGTAGCTGTGGATGTCTGGGCTGAATCATCAATTCAGTCTTGATAATTGCTAAGAAGAAACAAAAGCACTTTGCATTTAGGGAAATGTGAATTTAGAAAACTAAATCTTGGGAAAATACATTGCAATTTAAAAAGTTGAAAACAAATTGCAATGGAGACTTTGAGAAATTCCAGGGGTCTGCTCTGTATCTGGAGGGCTAGATTGCTAACAGCAAAGGATAAACTGCTCTCTCTTCAAAAGTGAGAAAAGGAGTGGAGAAGAAATGGAGAGGGAGCACGATATACTGCAATCAATTTTACACATATAGTGGATAATAGGATATGGAGACATTACAACTGAGAGCCATTGCAATCTTCCCAACAGAAGACCTCACAGGATCATTGTTGCATGAAAGGCCCCACCCTCCCTGGAGAGTGGAGTGAAGATTGGGTGGTAGGTGGGGGGGTTGGTAGAGGGAGGGGAGGAGGGAAGAGAGAGGGGGAGTTGGGACTGACATATGAATCAAGCCTGTTTCTAATTTAAATAAAAATAAATAAAAAATGTAAAAAAAGGTAGGTTAACCTTTCTATGTTTCTGAGTAAGTATTAGGATGGGTATGCTTAGAAACTTAAGGAATCCAACTGAATTGAAGACAAATTGAAACACACACACTGACTCTGAGTTTGAGAAGAAAGGAAGAGAAAATGGGGCTAACACAATACATTTGCAAGTGTCAGAATTGAAAATTGGATGGAGTTTGTGAAGTAGCTGACTGACTAAGGTCTTGGGAGTAGTAGAGCAAAACACCTTGAAAACAAAATAGTGTGGCATAGTATCTAAGTAAGTTAGTTATGTACTCTTCAGATTCTTTAAATGAAACCCCTCACATTCTGAGTTCTGAGAATTTTTAAAGCACTGTTCTCATCTGAAGAATGAAGAAACTAAGTGATGAAGGTGAGGCATGGGGTATGGCATTTCATTCAGTGATAAAGTACCAAATAAGTACTTGTGTTTGAGACTGAACTATATGAATTTCAAATAACCACAGGCAGCTTAAGGTCCAAACACATTATTTGAAGTTCTAATATTTAGTATTATAAAGTTAGAATGCAGCCATGGAGTGTGAAGCTCCTAAAGACACCATGTCATTTTATTAAGGATGGAATATATATGTATATGTGTTTGTGGGTAAAGATGGGTGCCTACTTGTGAAAGAGAGAGAGCGTAAGGGAGTAGAGAATCATGTTTCCCTTAGTAGCTATAACTTGAAAGTATAGAGTAGGGGAGGGTAAAGAATGCTTATCCACCCTGGGGAAGGTCTCTCAGGAGCAGAAAATGTGAGGCCAAATCCTGTGTGGGAACTGAGGTGATCCAAATTTAGGTTATGAATCACTTTCTGTAAACCTCCATCATGAATTGTGGTGGCTCTTTTATTCCCTAAGCATCGATTGTTTGGAGAATTTCAAAGGAATATACAAAGCTTTCAATAAACATGCTTTCTGGTTAATTGCAATTGTGGGGGGGTACTATTGGAGGCAAAATATCTGACATTGGTACATAAACCAGAGTGAGTTTAAAACAAGACAAATTAAAAATTATCATAGATTCTTGATATTATATTCATGCTATATATATGAGGAAAGGACCAGAGCAATAGTTTGGAGGGTTTTTTTTCTTTTAAAAATGGATTTAATTGTCAGTGAGGAGTCCTAGGCAATTTATGCAGTCTTGGGTAGTATTTATCCCTGGCAAACAAATGGACTTTGGGTGCCCATCCTACAATGAGGGATGTTCTCTCAGCCTGGACTCTTGAGGGAGGGCCTAGGCCCAGCCCTGAACAAAATGAAAGACTCTGGAGACCCTCCATGGAGGGCCTCACACTTCTTGGGGAACTGAGTGGGGATTGGGTGGGGGGGTTGGGGGGAGAGGGGAGGGAGAGGGATCTGGGATTGACATGTGAAACAAGCTTATTTCTTTTTTTTATTTTTCAGTTTAAATTAAATAAGAAACAAGGTTGCTTCACAAGTCAGTTCCAGGTCCCTCTCCCTTACCCTCCCCTCCTCCCGTGCCCTTCCCCCAACCCTCCATTATTCCCTCATTTCCTCAGGGAGGGTGAGGCCCTCCATGGGGGTGTCCATAGTCTGTCATTTCATACAGGGCAGGGCCTAGACCCTCCCCCCAAGAGTTCAGGGTGAGAGTGCACCTCACATTGTTGGATGGGAGTCCAAAGTCCTTGTGTATACTCGGGATGAGTAGTGATCTGCTGCCCAAGACTCAATAGATTACCTAGGCCTCCTCACTGACAACCACATTCAGGGGGTCTTGATCAGTCCCATGCTGGATTCCCAGGTTGATGCCTGGGATTCAAGAGTTAACCTTTGTCAGGTCAGCTGTTTCTGGGTGTTAAACCAGCCCAGTCTTAATCCCTTTGGTCATCAGTCCTCCCTCTCTGTTACTGGCTTTCTTGAGTTCAGCTCAGTACTTAACCTAGGGAGTCTGCCTCTTATTCCATCAGCCACTGAATGAAGTTTCTGTTTCCCAGACTCTCTGGCCATGGGATTGTAGGCTGGCACTCCCCAGATCTATGTCTAAAATCCATATATGAGAGAGTACATGCCATGTTTCTCTTTTTGTGACTGGGTTACCTCACTCAGGATGGTTTCTTCTAGTGTCATCCATTTGCCTGAAAATCTCAGGATTCCATTGTTTTTTTCTGCTGAATAGTACTCCATTCTGTAAATGTACCACTATTTCTCTATCCGTTCTTTGGTTGAGGGATATCTAGGTTGCTTCCAAGTTCTGGCTATTACAAATAATGCTGCTATGAACATAGTGGAACAGACATCTTTGTTGTATGAATGGGCATCTTTTGGGTATATGCCTAAGAGTGGAGTTGCTGGGTCTTGTGGTAGGTTTATTCCCATTTTTCTGAGGAATCTCCATACTGATTTCCAAAGTGGCTGAACCAGTTGGCACTCCCACCAGCAATGGAGGAGTGTTCCCCTTTCACCACATCCTCTCCAGCATAAATTGTCATTGGTGTTTTTGATTTTAGCCATTCTGACAGGAGTGAGATGGTATCTCAGAATTGTTTTGATTTGCATTTCCCGGATGGCTAAGGATGTTGAGCACTTTCTCAAGTGCCTCTCATTCATTTTAGACTCCTCTATTGAAAATTCTCTATTTAGTTCTGCAGCCCACTTTTTAATTGGATCCTTTGGTGTTTTGGAGACTTGCTTCTTGAGTTCTTTGTAAATTTTGGAGATCAACCCTCTGTCATATGTGGGGTTTGTGGATATTTTCCCATTCTGTGGGCTGCCTTTTTGTCTTGCTGACTGTGGTCTTTGCCTTACAGAAGCTTCTCAGTTTCACGAGGTCCCATTTATTAATTGTTGATCTCACTGTCTGTGCTACTGGTGTTATGGTCAGGAAGCTGTCTTCTGTGCCAATTCGTTCAAGGGTACCACCCACTTTGTCTTCTAAGAGGTTCAGTGTGGCTGGATTTAAGGTCTTTGATCCATTTGGACCTAAGTTTTGTGCATGGTGATAAACATGGATCGATCTGCATTCTTCTACATGCCAGCCTCCAGTTATTCCAGCACCATTTGTTGAAGATGCTTTCTTTATTCCATTGTATATTTTTAGCTTCTTTGTCAAAGATCAGATGTTCATACATGTGTGGGTTAATATCCAGGTTTTCAATTCGATTCCATTGGTCTACGTGTCTATTTTTGTGCCAATACCAAGCTGTTCTATAATAGAGCTTGAGGTCAGGGATGGTGATGCCTCCGGACGTTGCCTTGTTGAACAGGGTTGTTTTGGCTATCCTGGGTCTTTTTTTTCCATACAAAATTTATTCTTGTTCTTTCAAGGTCTGTGAAGAATTGTGCAGGGATTTTAATGGGCATTGCATTGAATCTGTAGATTGCCTTTGGCAGGATTGCCATTTTTACTATAATGATCCTACCTATCCAAGAGCATGGGAGATCTTTCCATTTTCTGAGGGCTTCTTTAATTTCTTTCTTTAAAGATTCAAAGTTCTTGCGATACAGGTCTTTCACTTGTTTGGTTAGCATTACCCCAAGGTATTTTATGTTGTTTGTGGCAATTGTAAAGGGTGATATTTCTCTGATTTCTTTTTCAGCCCTTTTATCATCTGTATATAGTAGGGCTACTGATTTTCTTGAGTTGATCTTGTAGCCTGCCACTTTGCTGAAGGTGTTAATCAGCTGTAAGTGTTCCCTGGTAGAGTTCTTTGGGTCATTGATGTAAACTATCATATCATCTGCAAACAGTGAAAGTTTGGCCTCTTCCTTTCCAATTTGTATCTCCTTGATCCCCCTTTGTTGTCCAATGGCAATGGCTAGAACTTCAAGTCCCATGTTGAAAAGGTATGGAGAGAGTGGACAGGCTTGTTTTGTTCCTGATTTTAGAGGAATTGCATTGAGTTTCTGTCCATTTAGTTTGATGTTGGCTGTTGGTTTACTGTATATAGCTTTTATTATGTTTAAGTATGTCCCTGTTATCCCAGATCTCTCCAAGATCTTTATCATGAAGGGGTGTTGGATTTTGTCAAAGGCTTTTTCAGCATCTAGTGAGATGATCATTTGATTTTTGTTTTTAGCTTGTTTATATGGTGGATTATGTTGATGGATTTTCGTATGTTGAACCATCCCTGCATCCCTATGTTAAGGATTTGTTGGACTTAAGGTTTTCTTTAGTTGATGAATCCATTTCTCCTAGTATATCTTCAACAGTTGTGATTCTCTCTTCCATCTCTTCTATTCTGTTGGTAATGCTTTGTATCGGTAGTACCTGACTGTTTGCCCAGCTTTTCTATTTCCTGCCTTTCTTCAGATTGTGTTTTTTTGTCTTTATTTCAGTTTTCAACCCTTGCAGTGTTTGCATTGCCTCTTGCAATTTTCAGTTTATCTTTTGGTCCATTTGTTGCCTTTTATGAAGTTTTTGGTTTGTTATTTCTTCCATGTCTTCCATTTTTTGGTTTGCTTTTTCTTCCTCTTCTTGCATTTTTTAACTTTGTTTCTTCTTCTATTTCCTGCCTTTTTTGGTTTGTTTCTTCTTCCATTTCTTTCATTTTTTGTTTTGTTCTTCTTCTATTTCTTGCATTTTTTGCTTTGTTTCTTCTTCCATTTCTTGCCTTTTTTGGTATGTTTCTTCTTCCATTTCTTTCATTTTTTGCTTTGTTTTTTGTTCCCTTTCTTGCTTTTTTTGCTTCATTTCTTCTTCCATTTCCTGCCTTTTTTGGTTTGTTTTTTCTTCCAATTCTTGCATTTTTTGGTTTGTTTTTTCTTCCATTTCTTGCATGTTTTGGTTTGTTTTTTCTTCCATTTCTTTGAGGGATTTTCCTATATCCTCTTTTAGGGCCTCTATCATTTTCATGAAAGTGGTTTTAAGGTCATTCTCTTCTGCTTCATTTGCATTGGAATGTTGGAGTCTTGCTGGTATGGAGTCTCTAGAATCTGGTGGTGTCATATTTGTTTTTCTGTTGCTGAGTGTGTTTTTGTATTGTCTCTTTCACATCTCTTCTTCTAGTGGGTGCAGAAAGAGCCCCTTACTGGTCTGGTGGTTAGGGGACCAGAGTTCCCTTTTGGTGGGTGCTAGCAAGTCCAATAATCTGGTGGTTCTTCTATTCCTTGTCCTCATTTTGGTCCCATGCGTGGAGAAGAAGAACAGGAATCTGGGGTGCTTAGCCTCCCATCTGGTCCACTGGACCCTTTGCTGGATCCTGTTGTACCTGATCCAGTCACTGGAATAGCTGCTCTCCTGGTCTCCCTGGTTTCTCTGGTTTCCTGGTCTTGTTGGTGGGAGAGAAGTCCAGGCATCTGGGGTGCTTGGCTCCCACTGGGATTGTAAGCCCTGTGCAGTTCCTAGGCGATCCCCAGGCACTGGAACACATTCCCAGAAGCCGGCCTGTCGTACCTGATGCTGCTGCCGCCGCAACAGCTGCTTCCCTGGACTCCCTCGCAAGCTTATTTCTAATTTAAATAAAAAACTGTAAAAAATGGATTTAATGGTCAAAATGTAAGAAAAATGTATTAATAATTTTCCAACACAAACCAAATATCCTATCAAAATAGGAGCATTTCTGTCCAGAAAGGGAGAAAGAGATAACCCTTCATAGCTTCTCATTTCTGCCCCCCCCCATCCTGTTGGGATTCCATGTTGGCTCACAAGAACTAAACTTAGAATGCACAGAAACTCCACTGAGGCAGCCAGCGTGAGGCAACACACAATCAAGTTCAAATATGAGTCACCAAGAGACAGCAACACTGAAGCATGCAGCAGTGGCAGAGATACGCTCCCACAGCACACTGAACCAGACATTTTTTCCTCATGATTGAAGTTTGCTTTTATATTCAGATTTCTTCACATACCCCACAACTTAATAGAGTAGCCAGGAATCCATACTGAATGGACCAGATAACTTTTTAGGAGGTCAGGTCTTGCAAGAGTGGGGCCATTGTTCATGACAAGAGTCTAAGAAATAAGGGAAGTGGATGCATTGTCTACTTTTCTTTGGTTCATATTTGTTCTCAGCCTTGCCAGTTTTGTTCAGTACCTGGAAAGCAGATACCTTTTTTCCTCCTTCAGCTCCTTTGGGTTAGGCCAATGAGAAACACTGCTGGAGGTCAAATGGCTAGGTAAGGGGAGTTCTTCACCACTCTGCTGGTCTTTGGTGGAGAACTCATCATACTCTCCATACGGGCCATCAGATGGCTGTGGTTACAACATCACTGCCCTCTCCAGTATGTAGCTAGAGATGATTGCAATGTTCACTGTTCTCTCAACTCCATCCAAATCTCTGTGGGTAGTCTTTCCATTAGGGTGCTCCCACTGAATCATCCTCAGTCTTCATTCTACTGGACCAGAGAAAAGGGTCCAGGCTTCTTACCCCTATGGCAGTTACATCTTGACTCCTAGTTTGGAGTTTTATATTTGATTTAGCTATGTTCTAACAAGGTTACATTGATCAAAATGCTTTGGGATGACTCCAGTGTGGAAGAATGCCCCATTTTTGATTCTACTGTTTTCTGTGCATAGTGAGAGGATGTTTGTTTTGGTATGTTTAATGCCTTGAGTCTTGCAAGAGCTAATGGTTTGTTTGCTTTCTCTACTTGTATAGACTAGTAATACTTTCAAAAATAATCATCGATTCAGTTTCTAGTGTCTTAGTAATTGATGTGCTACAATGGTGAGATCCTTGTATGTTAAACTCTCTCCTAATTCTCCAGGTATTCTTTTGGCTTAGTATTGTCCTTTTGTTATTGAGTATTGTCACCAAACAATCATCTCCATACAAATAGAAACACCTTGCAAGGTTGAACTACAGCACTGTTATCACAGGACTGTTTTTATTCTGTGAGATACTTATTCATATCGTATGAACAGTGTGTCTGCAGGAGCCAGGAATGGCATAATCTTCCAATTTCCCACTCTAAAGGCATCGCAGCCTTCAAAGTTGGATATCAAGTGCTCAAAATGTAAGTATCTAGGAGATATTACAGATTCAAACCAAATCACATGAAATTCCATTAATAATATTTAGTAAAATAACTGTTAAGATGTGACATCAGAATGAAGACAGACAGCACCTATGACATTAAAATGGAAAATATAGAATTCTCATTGTATATTTGTGAACTTTTACAGAGGACAGTGGTGAGATTTGAAGTAAATGATCCCCTTTTGCATAGCTGGTAATCAATCAGCTGTACACAGAGGAAGTAGGACATACAAGAGCAGAGGCAAAAAGCCATGGGTGATATGGCATGTAGATTAATAGAAATGGGTCAATTTAAATAGTAAGAGTTAGCTTGAAGCAAACCTCAGGTAAGGCTGAGCTTTCATAATTAATAACAAATGTCTGTGTCATTTTTTGTGAGCTGGCAGCCTATGAACCTCATTTCTTAAATTTAAGTCACATCATTGACAATATGCAGGCACACATCCTTCGTACAAAACTACACTTGAGGTCTAGAGTTAACTCTCTGTTGAAAAGTCCCACTTTAATATCTGCCTAAACTAAACACAAATATTTATCTGGTAAACTTACAAAATTCGTCCTTATTTCTCCATTACCTAATTCACCTATCATAAAACATTTTTTTTCAGTAAGGAAAGCTTCAAATCATTTGTTTCATTCTCTTTGAATTTTTTTCTTTCCTGGTAGTGTTTATCCTACTCTTAATTTCAATATCAGCTCACCCTCACCAGTTTGCAGTCATCTTTTACCTGGATGTCTACATAGCCTTTGTATAGTTTTCTTTCTTTACTCTTGATGAAGTCACTCAGTAACTCAACAACTATGCAGTAATAATGTATTTTCAGAATTACAAATGACTTTTTTGTTATGCTTTTGACATGGTTATTAGAATTAGAATAATTGTTTTAACTGTGTGGTAAGGATACTTTGTGACTAGATTACCACATATTTTCTTTTTAAATTTATTTTACATCATGCCTGTTGTTTTCCCTCACTTCTTTCCTCCTATTACATCCCCTCTACCTCTCAATCTACCTTTCCTCTTTTTCTTTTCATAAAGAGCAGGCCTCCCTGTTGGGGAAGTCCTGTGTATATGTCAATAAATTACTGCTGGCCAATAGGAATCTAGATAGGTGGGGCTAGGAGTCCAGGAGGATTCTGGGAAGGAGAAACACAAGAGAGTCAACATGTAACCGCCATGGGGTAGGAGCCCGGAACTATTCTCCGGTAAGAGACATACTTAGATTAACAATTATGAGGTAATTACTTAAAGCAGAGCTAGCCAGTAAGAGACAAGCAAGGCCAAC
This sequence comes from Mesocricetus auratus, assembly GCF_017639785.1. NCBI lineage: Eukaryota > Metazoa > Chordata > Mammalia > Rodentia > Cricetidae > Mesocricetus > Mesocricetus auratus. Next base: position 390,025 of record NW_024429190.1, read on the forward strand.
AGCTTCATAATTAATATAGCCTCCTGTGTGTTTATTTGGGGACTACAATGCGGCAGAGCCCAGGCGGCTGGCGGGTGATAAACCAAAGTGGCTAGCAACTCTTAACACCTCCCATGTGTATCAACAAAGCATGGCATATCAAGTTGCAACAAAACTAAGCACCTCGCCTTTTATTTAAGCAGGTCAGGTGATCCACTACTAAGAATAGGTTCCTAAGAGCCAGCCAAAGTGTAAGGGGACAGCCCTGCTCCCATTTTTAGGACCCCCACAAGTAGACCAAACTACACACCTGTTGCATATATGTAGAGGGCTTAGGTAGGTGCCATGCAGGATACCCGGTTACTGGTTAAGACTTTATGAGCTCCTATGAGACTTATTAGTTGTTTCTTCTGGTTTTGTTGTTGTAATATCCTTGACCCCTCTGGCTCTTATAATCCTTCCTTCCACTCTTCTGCAGAGTTCCCCAAGTTCAGCCTAATATTTGGTTGTGGGTCTCTGCACCCATTTCTATCAGTTACTGGATGAAGGCTCTCTGACAACAATTGGGTTAGTCACTAATCTGATCACAGGAGATAGCCAGCTGGGGTAATCCTTGTAGATTCATAGGAGCTTATTTTGCATCAGGTTTCTACCTGACCCTGAAATGCCTCCCCTTTTCAGTCATCTCTTTCAGTACTCGCCCACTCCATCCACTCCCAAACCTTATCTCTCAAATTCCCATTCCCATCTTCCCCAGTCCACCTATGAATTCTTTTCTATTTCTGCTTCCCAGGGAGATCTGGGTGTTCCTCCATGAACTGCCCTTGTTACCTAGCATCTTTGAGTCTGTGGATTGCAGCAAGATTATCCTTTACTTTACAGTTAATGTCTACTTATGGCTAAGTACACACCATGTTTGTCTTTTTGAGTCTCAGTTACCTCTCTCAGGGTGATTTTTTCTAGTTCTATCCATTTGCCTGAAAATTTCATGATGATACAGTTTTTAACAGATGAGTAACATTCTATTGTGTAAAAGTACATTTTCTTTATCCATTATTCTGTTGAGGGGCATGGAGGTTGCTTACAGGTTCTGGCTATTATGAATAAAACTGCTATGGATACAGTTGAGCAAGTGTCAAAGTTGTAGTATGGAGCATGATTTGAGTATATGCCCAAGAGTGATATAGCTCAGTCTTGAGGTAAATTGATTCTCAATTTTTTGAGAAATCACCATTTTGGTTTCCAATGTGGCTGTACAAGTTTCTCCTCCAACAATCAGTACAGGAAAGTCCCCCTTACTCCACATCCTCTCTGACATAAGCTGTCAATTGTGTTTTTTAAATAGCTTGTTTTACATGCCAATCCCAGTTCCTTCTCCCCCTCCCCTCCTGCACCCCCTCACCATCCCCCCATCCTCCCACCCTATTGCCAATTCCTTCCACATAGGGGATATCTAGAGTCTGTCATTTCACTCAGGGTAGGGTCCAGGCACTCCCCTAAGAGTCCAGGCTGAGAAAGCTTCCCTCTTTGTGTTATGGACACATGATGTCTGTTAGTATTCGAGGGATAAACACTGATCTACTGCTCAGGACCCCATAGGTTGCCCAGGCCTCCTCACTGACTGTCACATTCAGGGGGTCTGGATGAGTCCCATGCTGGCCTCCCAGCTGTCGGTCTGGGGTCCAAGAGCTCTCCCCTGTTTGTATCAGCTGTCTCTGCTGTTTTTGCCAGCCCATTCATTGCCAATTTGCTCATCGCTCCTCTCTCTCTGTCATTGGGTTCCTTGGGTTCAGTTCAGTGTTGGCATCTGCTCCACCATGTTCATAGCAGCATTATTTGTAATAGCCAGAACCTGGAAGCAACCTAAATGCTCCTCAACTGAACAGTGGATAGAGAAAATGTGGTACATTTACATAATGGAGTATTACTCAGCAGAAAAAAAAACAACAATGGAAACTTGAAAGTCGCAGGTAAATGGATAGCACTGGAAGAAACCATCCTGAGTGAGGTAACCCAGTCACAAAAAGACAAACATGGTATATACTCACTCATATATGGATTTTAGACATGGATCAGGAGAGTGCCAGTCTGCACTTCCACTGACAGAGAGTCTAGGAAACAGGAAAGAACCTAAAAGATATGCATGGAACCCAGGAGAAGAAAATGAGGCAAGATCCTCTAAACAGATGGGGAATATGGCGAGGGATGGGCTGGAGCTGGGAAATAGAGAGGGGGAGAAGAGGAAGAGAGAGTAGGTCATGGGGGAAGAGGAAGGTTGACTGGGGGGGTAGGATAGGGGGAAAAGGGAATCATAGGTTAGAAGATAGATCAGGCACCATTGTGACCTCTAGTGATCTAAAGGGATGACACCAATTGGCAAGCTAAGCAATAGTGTAGAGACCACCCCGAATGCCCAGTCCTGATAATGTGTTGGGGAAGTCCTGTTATTTGCCTGTGCATTTGTCAATAAAGTACTGTCTGGCCAATAGAAAACCTAGATAGGAGGACTAGGAGTCGAGGAGGATTCTGGGAAGGGGAAACACAAGAGAGTCAACATGTGACGCCATGGGGGTAGGACCCCGGGAACTATTCTCTGGTAAGAAACATACTTAGATTAACAATTATGGGGTAATTACTTAAGGCAGAGCTAGCCAGTAAGGGACAAGCAAGGCCAACAGCTTCATAATTAATATAGCCTCCTGTGTGTTTATTTGGGACTCATGCGGATCTAGAACCAGGCTGGCGCGGCAGAGCCCAGGCGACTGGCGGGGGGATAAACCAAAGTGGCTAGCAAAACAAAAAGCTTCTTTTAACAGAATGGTGTCAGAAGTGGGATGATGAATTTCCACGCAAAATAATAAAAGATTTAAAGGAATTTTAGAAACAGAAGAACGGAGAGAAGCACAGAATTTTGGTAGCAGCATTTTCTCAGTTGTGCTCTGTTTTGCTATCAACAAGCCGAGATTCACGTGGCTTGCTTACCGGAGTCTTCCTGACTCGGCATAAAAAAAAAAAAACCAGCAAGGTTGTTTTAAGAGACTCTGCTAACAATTAAAAGGTGTGTACGTACAGCTGGAAGTGGCAGCTTTTGCTGGATGTCAGCATGGACTGAGGCGGTAAGCTGGAGTCACGCTTATGCCTGCTATCTTGACGGAAAAATCGGCAGTTTAAAACAGCCGCAGTTTTACAGATAAGACACGTGGTCAGAAAAACATAAAGATTTACAGTAAAGTCAGACTTGGATGAAGAAAATCTCTAAAGGTTTACAGTGTGTTTAAAAATATACGTGAGATTGAGAGAGAAAATGAAATGGCAAAGTGGTAAATAAATACAAAAGCCGGCGTTGTGGTGGCGCACACCGGTAGGATTTACTCCAGAGGCAGAGGCAGGCAGATTTCCAAAGAGAAACCCTGCCTAAGAGAAAAATAAATAAAAGCAAAAGGAATATAATAATAATAATAAATAAATAAACCACGTAAAGATGGAAAATACACAGAGAGTCTGAATACTGTATGCTATTATGTTTTTCAGTTTTTTGCTTGCTCAGGAAGGAACTGATACTAAAATACACTTGCTTATAAATGCTGCTAAATTAATACAACTTATATCTTTTGAAAATACCTTGACTTCAAAATTTAAGCATAAGGATATGTTACTCGGAAAAGGAGTTTTTATTTATGTTTCTACAGAAAATGAAAAGCTGAAGATTTCTTCCAGGCTTCTGTGGTTTCACAAACCAAGACCCCCGGAAGCAGTGGACCAGGTGTTCCAACAATTGAGACAGCTAAGATGATGCAGCTTTACAGACCATGAAAATAAGGACTTATACAGGTTTCTGAGTTTTGTCATGATCCCCATGGTATGAACAGCGCCCCCTTCCAGCAGGAAGCAGTTTGGAATGAGCGACGTCCCAATTCCCATCTTGTTTATAAATCTTTGTTTTCATTTAAATGGGATTGTTTATAATTGGCTAATGATCACAGCCAATCTTTTTTAATGGTAAAAAAGGGGAATTATGGTATGGGTATTGTTTTTCATTTATTGAGACAAAATCAAGGTCAACTTTGTGATGCTTATATTTCTCCTCTTGATTAAGTATTGTGCTTATACTGATCTTTTACAACGTAATGCATAATTGAATACAGACTATAGATAGTTACTTATAATAGAATTTCTAGTTACATAAGTTAGGTTTCTAGATATACAGAAATATATTTGAGATGGACAGTCTTCAAACCTCTCAAAGACCTTCAGAACATGGCATTTAACATGGTTTAGGGTTTGTCTTGACAATGAGAAATGTCTGCTCCTTGCAGCACCAATTACGTCTGAGAGGAAGATGGGCATCGAAGAAACTCGTTATAAAGTTTGCTTTCAACATGGCAAGATTAGCCATTTGGGCAAGAAACTGCTCTTGCCTAGATTGTTTGACTGTTGTTGTATCTTCTGGACATGCAGGACCCACAGGAAAGTGACTACTGAACTCAGTCTTACAGGGTTCCTGCTTGATGAAGAGTCTACGAGACTTTCTGCAGGACAAAGAAAAATGACTGACAGACTGCCAACGCAGATGGACAGTTTGAAATTTCCTGCTTTGCTGAGAAGTGTTCCAGACACATTGTGGCCTATGGACTGAAGATGGATGCCCCAACGTTACAGAGGAACTTTGGGTGACTGTCCAGGCAGTAAGATGTCTCTGTCAATCCTAGTGTTTATATATTATCCTTCTGTGGTCTTTGATGGAGTTGAAGACAGATAGTTATAATTATAGTTTTCCTTAGTTATGATAAAAGATAAGCTACATATAGGACTTTGGACTCACAAGGATGGGATGGATGATATTTTCTTTAGATCTTGCTAAATGTTAATAGACAAAATGTTGTAACTGTGTTCTTACTTTATAACTGTTCTGTCATATACAATTTGACTATGTTAAAGTTAAGACCTTTCTTTTTGTTTAAACAGAAAAGAGGAGATGTTGGGGAAGTCCTGTTATTTGCCTGTGCATTTGTCAATAAAGTACTGTCTGGCCAATAGAAAACCTAGATAGGAGGGACTAGGAGTCGAGGAGGATTCTGGGAAGGGGAAACACAAGAGAGTCAACATGTGACGCCATGGGGGTAGGACCCCGGGAACTATTCTCCGGTAAGAAACATACTTAGATTAACAATTATGGGGTAATTACTTAAGGCAGAGCTAGCCAGTAAGGGACAAGCAAGGCCAACAGCTTCATAATTAATATAGCCTCCTGTGTGTTTATTTGGGACTCATGCGGATCTAGAACCAGGCTGGCGCGGCAGAGCCCAGGCGACTGGCGGGGGATAAACCAAAGCGGCTAGCAAAAGAAAAAGCTTCTCTTAACAATAATGAACTTGAAGTATATAACCATCCTGGAGCCCTGATGGAAGCAGAGGCAAACACCCACAGTCAATTTTGTTTTTGATCTTAGTTGTTCTGATAGATGTAAGATGGAATCTCAGAGTCATTTGACTTGCATTTCTGTGATAGCTAAGGGTGTTGATCAATTTCTTAAATGTCTTTTGGCCATTTGAGATTCTTCTGTTGAGAATTCTCTGTTTAAATGTGTACCCCGTTTTTAAATTGGGTTATTTGGCTTTTGGATGTCTAGTTTTTTGAGTTCTTTATATATTTTGAAGATCAGCCCTGTGTCAGACATGGGCATGGTGAAGATCCTTTCACATTCTGCAGGCTCTCATTTTGTCCTATTGACAATGACCTTTTCCTTACAGAAGCTTTTAATTTTCATCAAGTTCATTTTATTATTTATATATTTTAGCTACTGATGTTCTATTCAAGAAGTTTCCTTCTGTGTTAATGTGTGAAAGCCTATTCCTCACTTTCTCTTCTGTCAGGTTCACTGTAACTAGATTTGTGTTGGAGTCTTGCATCCACTTTGATTTGAGTTTTGTGTGGAGTAGTAGTTATTGGTCTATTTGCATCCTTCTATATGCCAACATACAGTTATGGAAGCCCCATGTGTTGAAGATATTTTCTTTTCTTCATTGTATAATTTTGGCTTCATTGAAAATCATGTGTCCTTGGGTGTGTAGATTTGTGTCTGGGTCTTTGATTTGATTCCATTGATATACCCGTTTGTTTTTATGTCAATACCATGATGTTTTTATTAATATAGCTCTGACAAGCGAGGTCAATGCAATATGGAATATAATATATTTATTTACCAGAGAAAGAACTACACACAAGCTGGGGGATCAGAAGCGCAGCAGGCTTCCAAAAAAGAGAAGAGAGTTTTGTTTTCTCTTTCACTTCCTTTTATCTTCACCTGTGCTAAATTTCCCTATCTCCACCCCTTTTGGGCAGATAGCTTTGTGGGGCTTACCCCTACATAGCTCTGTAGCAGAAAAACTGTTGTGGTCTCCCTTTTCTCTCTAAACATCATCCCAATGGATCAAAAAGATCTCCTCCAACCTTTCTTCCAACCTCTAGTACCAGAAGGCACTAAGCAGGTGAGCAGGCCAGGAAAACAGGTAGCATTCCACCTACACATTGGTGGAAAAAAACACAGTCAACAACAGCAGGGGCAATATATCTCTACTATAGTCCAGCTATCATACAACAGCAGACCCCGAATAGTAGAACATAGCCAAAATATAAGAAAAGGATGTTAAAGCCAACTACGTGATGGCGACATAGGTCCTTAAAGAGGAAATGAATAAATTTCATAGTGAAATGCAGGAAAACATAAACAAAAAGGAGGAGAAATGAATAAATCCTTTAAATAAATCAAAGAAAAAGCAAACAATTGAAGAAAATGAACAAAACTGCTCAAGACCTGAAAATGAAAACAGAATTAATAAAGAAAACATAAACTGAAGGGATTCTGGCAATGAAATATTTAGGATTTGGAAGATTAATGACAGAGGCAACCTTCACAAACAGAATACAAGAAACAGAGAGAGAACCTCAACAACTGAGGAAAAGATAAAAGAAATGGATACAACAGTAAAAGAAAATGTTAAATCTAAAATAACCCCTGGCACAAAACATCTGGGAAATATGGGTTATTATGCAAAGACTAAACAGAAGAAAAATAGGAAAAGAGGAAGCAGAATGTTTTCAGTTCAAACACCCAGGAAATATTTTTAATAAAACCATAGAAGAAAATTTTCCTAACCTAAAGAAGGAGATGCTTATAAAAGTATAAGGAGCACATAGAACACCAAATAGATTGGATCAGAAAAGAAAATTCCCTCACCACATAATAATCAAAATATTAAAAATATATAACAAAAAATGAGTATTGAAAACTGTAAGGGAAAAACAGCAAGTAGCATATTAGAATTGCACCTGACTTTTCAGTAGAGACTCTAAAAGCCAGAAGGGTCTGGACAGATGTGCTGCAGACTTTAAGAGACAACAGACACCAGCTCAGATAGCCACACCCACAAAACTTTCAGTAACCATAGATGTAGAAAATAAGATATTCCATAATAAGGACAACTCTGAACAATATCTTTCTACAAACCTAGCTCTACATAAAAGTGCTAGAATGAAAACTCGAACCTAAGAAGATTAACTACACCCATGAAAATACATGGAATAAATAATCTCAAACTAGTAAAATCAAACAACGGGAACACACACACACACACTCACACACCACCACCACCACCACCACAAGTACCACTACCACCACCATTACCACCACCACTAAAATAATAGAAATCAAAAATCATTGACATTTCTCATTATCAGTGGTCTCCCCAATAAAAAGACACAGACAAACATAATGGATATGAAAAAAGAACCCATTCTTCTGCTGAATTAAAGAAACACACCTCACTATCAAGGAGAGATAATACCTCAGGTTTGAAAAAGATATTCCAAGCAAATAGACCTAAGAAGCAAGCCAGGGTTGATATTTTAATAGCTAACAAAATAAACTCCAAATCAAAACTAACTAAGAGAGATAGAGAAGGACACTACATACTCATCAAAGAAAAGAATTCACCCAGATGAGATTTCAGTTCTTAACATATCTATGCCCTAAACACAAGGACACATACATTTGTAAAAGAAACATGGTGATGGATTAAAATATGTATTAACCCTCACACACTGATAGGGTGAGACTTCAATATCTCACTTTCACCAATACACAGGTCATCCAGGCAAAAACTATACAGAGAAGTTCTGGAGCTAAGAGATACTATGAACAAAGTGAACCCAACAATTATTTAAAGAATATTTCACCTCAAACTTTGATGGTCCCTCATGGGTGGCCTCTCTCTCCCTGGGGAGTAGATGGGGTGAAATGTGGGTTTGTGGGGGGGCATGGGAGGACCAGAGGGAGAGGGAACTGGGATTGGTATGTAAAATAAGATTGTTTTTAGTTCAAATAAGATTTTATTTAAAAATAAATTTATTAGTATATAACAAAAAGAAAATTTTACCTAAACACAAAAGAATATACCTTCTTCTGTGCATCTCATGGAACATTCTCCAAAATTGACCACATACTTAGACAGAAAGCAAGCCTCAGCAGATTCAAGAAAATAGAAATAATTCCCTGTATCCCATCAGACATTCATGCATTAAAGCTGGATATCTATAACAACAGAAACAAAAGAAAGTTTACAAACTTATGGAAACTGAATAATTTTTATTGAATGAAAAATGGGTCAAGACAGAAATTTGAAAAACAAAGGACTCTCAAGCATTTAATGAAAATAATATGTCTGATATTATTAACTGCTCTTACCATATCCTAAGAGACAAGCTATTAGAGCTAAGTGTCTACATTAAAAGAGGAAAGATCTTATATTAGCAATTTAACAGCACACCTGAAAGCTCTAGAACAAAATGGAGTGATGACACTCAAGAGTAATAGATGGTAATAAATAATCAAACTGAGGGTGAAATCAATAAAATAGAAACAAAGAGAACAATATCAAGATTCAATTAAAGAAAGAGTTTGTTCTTTTAATTAAATAAAAAATGAAAAGAAAATATAAAAATAAACACTGAAAAAATCAGTAGAATCATAAGAACGTACTTTAAATACACATACCCCATTGGAAAATCTAAATAAGATACATAATCTTACCAATAGGTGTAATTTAGCCAAAGTAAGATTATAATCATATAAGCAATTGAAATAGACCTATAACATCTAAGGAAATAGAAGCAATCATTAAAATTGCCCCCATACCAAAAACAAAAACAAAGCAAAAAACAAACAAAAAAAGAAACAGGCCCACACAAGTTTATTTCAAAATTCTACTAGGCTTCCAAAGAAGAATTAATTCCAATACTTTTCTATTTAGTCCACCAAATAGGAACAAAGGGAACATTGTCCAACTCATTTTGTGAGATCATGGTTACCCTGATACCTGAATGATGTAATGACCCAACCAGGAAAGAGAATTACAGACCAATTTCTGTTATTAACACAAATACAAAAATACTCAATAACATACTTTCAACCCAAACTAAATCCAAGAACTTATCAAAAAGATCATCTACCATGATCAAGAATGCTTCATTCCATAAATACAGGGATGGTTCAATATATGGAAATCCATGTATAATGTATACTGAAAGAAAAAAATACATGCTCATCTCATTAGATGCAGAAATGATCTTTGACAAAATCCACCTCCCTTTTAGGATAAAATATCTTGGAGAAATTAGGGAGTCAAGAGACATACCTAAGCAAAATAAAGACAATTTACAGCAAGCCATAGTCAACATTAAATTAAATGGAGAGACACTCAAAGAAATTCCACTAAAATTAGGAACAAGACAAGGCTGTCCACTCTCTCATTATCTATTGAATGTCCTACTTGAAGTTTTAGCAATAAGACAACTAAAGGAGATCAAGGGATTACAAATCAGAATGAAGGAAGTCAAAATATCATTTGCTTCTGATGATATGATAGTGCACATAAATGACCCTAAAATTCCAGCAGAAAACTACAGCAGATAAATACTTTCAGCAAATTATTAGGATACAAAATTAACTCACAAAAATCAGTGGTCCTCCTATATACAAATGACAAATAAACCAAGAAAGAATTCATGGAAAGAATACCTTTTACAATAGCCTCAAATAATATAAAGTATCTTGGGGTAACCCCAAACAAGCAAGTGAAAGACTTGGATGGCAAGAACTTTACGTTTTTGAAATGAAGAAGATATCAGAAGTTGGGAGGATTTCCCACATGCTGATGGATCAGTAGAATTAGCATTGTAAACGTGTCCATCCTGCCTAAAGCAATGTAGAGATTCAGGACAATCCCAATTAAAATTCCAACACAATTTTTCACAGACCTTGAAAGGAAAATTAACTTCATATGGAAAAACAAAAAGCCAAATAACTAAAACATCCTGTGCAATAAAAGAACTCCTGGAGGTCTCAACATTTTTTATTTCAAGTTATACTAGAATTATAGCAACAGAAATAGCATGGTATTGCATATAAACAGATATGTTGATCAATGTAATCAAACTGAAGACCCAAATATAAATCCACATACTTATGGACACCTGATTTTTTTAAATAAAGAATTCAGAAATACACACTTAAAAAAGAAAGAAATCAGAGAAACATCACCCTTTACAATAGCCAAAAACAGCATTAAATATCTGGGGATAATATTAACCAAGGAAGTGAAAGACCTGTATAACAAGAACTTTGTATCTTTAAAGAAAGAAATCAAAGAAGATACCAGAAAATGGAAAGATCTCCCATGCTCTTGGATTGGTAGGATCAACATAATAAAAATGGCAATCTTGCCAAAAGCAGTCTACAGATTCAATGCAATCCCTATCAAAATTCCGGCACAATTCTTCACAGACCTGGAAAGAACATTAATCAACTTTATATGGAAAAACAAAAGGCCCAGGATAGCCAAAACAACCCTATACAATAAAGGAACTTCAGGAGGCATCACCATACCTGACTTCAAGCTCTATTATAGAGGTATAGTCCTGAAAACAGCTTGGTATTGGCACAAAAATAGGCAGGTAAACCAATGGAACCGAATCGAAAGCCCTAATTTTAAACCACACACCTATGATCACTTGATTTTTGACAAAGAAGCTAAAACTGTACAATGGAAAAAAGAAAGCATCTTCAACAAATGGTGCTGGCATAACTGGGTACTGGTGTGCAGAAGACTGCAGATAGATCCATGTTTATCACCTTGTACAAAACTTAAGTCCAAATGGATCAAAGATCTCAACATAACTCCAGCCACACTGAAACTTTTAGAAGAGAAAGTGGGAGATACTCTTCAATGAGTTGGTACAGGAGACCACTTCCTAAACATAACACCAGTGGCACAGGCACTGAGATCGACAATTAACAAATGGGACCTTCTGAAACTAAAAAGCTTCTGTAAGTCAAAGGACACAGTCAAAAAGACAAAAAGGCAGGCCACAGAATGGGAAAAGATATTCACTAACCAGAGGGCTAATCTCCAAAATTCACAAAGAACTCAAGAAACAAGTCTCCAAAACACCAAGTGATCTAATTAAAAGGTGAGGTACAGAACTAAATAGAGAATTCTCAATAGAGGAGGCTAAAATGGCCAAGAGACACTTAAGAAAGTGCTCAACATCCTTAGCCATCAGGGAAATGCAAATCAAAACAACTCTGAGATACCATCTTACTCCTATCAGAATGGCTAAAATAAAAAACACTGAAGACAATTTATGCTGGAGAGGATGTGGAGAGAGGGGAATACTCCTCCACTGCTGGTGGGAGTGCCGACTCATACAGCCTCTTTGGAAATCAGTATGGAGATTCCTGAGGAAAATGGGAATTAATCTACCACTAGACCCAGCAATTCCACTCTTAGGCACATAGCCAAATGAGGCAAGTTCATACAACAAGGGCATCTGCTCCACTATGTTTATAGCAGCATTATTTGTAATAGCCAGAACCTGGAAGCAACCTAGATGCCCCTCAACTGAAGAGTGGATAGAGAAAATGTGATACATTTACACAATGGAGTATTACTCAGCAGAAAAAAAACAATGGAATCTTGAAATTCGCAGGGAAATGGATAGCACGGGAAGAAACCATCCTGAGTGAGATAACCCAGTTGCAAAAAGACAAACATGGTATGTACTCACTCATATATGGATGTTAGACATGGATCAGGATAGTGCTAGTCTGCACTTCCACTGATAGAGAGTCTGGGAAACAGGAAAGAACCTAAAAGATATGCATATATGCATAGTACCCAAGAGAAGAGGATGGAGACAAGATCCTCTGAATGGATGGGGAACATGGTGAGGGGTGGGGGGGAGTGGGAGCTGGGAAGAAGAGAGGGGGTGAAGAGGAAGAGAGTTGGTCATGGGGGAACAGGAAGTTGAGTGGGTGGGGGCAGAATAGGGGGAAGAGGGAATCATAGGATAGAAGACAGATCAGGCACCAGAGTGACCTCGAGTGATCTAAAGGGATAACACCATTTGGCAAGCTAAGCAATAGTGGAGAGACCACGTCGAATGCCCATTCCTGATAATGAACTTGATGTCTATAACCATCTGGGAGCCTTCATCCTGTGACTGATGGAAGCAGCGGCAAACACACAATTAATCACTGAACTGAACCCAAGGAACCCAGTGACAGAGAGAGAGAGGAGTGATGAGCAAATTGGCAAAGAATGGGCTGGCAAAACCAGCAGAGACAACTGATCTGAACAGGGGAGAGCTCTTGGACCCCGGAGCGACAGTGGGGAGGCCAGCATGGGACTGATGTGGATCCCCCAAATGTGAGTGTCAGTGAGAAGGCTTGGGCAACCTATGGGGCCCTGGAATACATACAGTCATCGTGTGCCTATAGCACAAAGAGGGATGCTCTCTCAGCCTGGACTCTTAAGGGAGTGCCTGGACCCTACCCAGAGTGAAATGAAAGACTCTAGATATCCCCTATGTGGAAGGATTTGGCAATAAGGTGGCAGGGTGGGGGAGAAGGGGAGTGCGGGAGGAGGGGAGGGAGAGGGAACTGGGATTGACATGTAAAACAAGCTATTTAAAATTAAAATAAAAAATGATAAAAAAATTTTCAGCAAATGGTGAGGGTCAATCTGGATGTCTACATGTAGAAAAATGGAAATAGATGCATACTTATCAGCCTGAACAAAACTTAATTGCAAGTGAATCCATGACCTCAACATGAAACTATTTACAATGAACCTGATATAGGAGAAAGTGGGGAAAAACCTTAAATGGATTGGGACATGAGACAACTTCCCGAACAGAACACCAATAGTGCAGCTATTAAGATCAACAATTAATAAATGGGACCTCATGATACCGAAAATCTTTCTTAAAGTAAAGGACACCATCATTTGTTAAAAGGTAGCAGTGTACAGAATGGGCATTTTTTTTTTACCAACTCCACATATGATAATGGTCTAACACTAAAAATATACAAAGACCTCAAGAAACTAGATATCAAAACCTCAAATAGTCCAATTAATATGGTGTACAATTATAAAGACAGAATTCTCAACAGATGAAATTCAAACAGCTGAAAAATACGTAAGAAATATTCAACATCCTTAGCTGTCATTTTTTTCTTTTTAGGGGACAGTCCCAAAAAATATGCAGAGACTTATTCTTAATTATGAATACCTGGCTTAGCTTGGCTTCTTTATAGCCAGCTTTTCCAACTTAAATTATCTTGTTTCTCTTTAATTATTCTTTGCCTCTGGGATTTTTACCTTTCTTTATTATATATATCTTTTTTCCTTCTTACACCATGGCTGGGTCCTGACATCACTTCCCTTTCTCCTTTCTTACCCCTCACCATCTTTCATAGATTTCTTCTCATATTTATCCTCTCTACCCACCAGCCTCACCTATTTCTCTCTCCCACCTATCTACTGGCTGTTCAGCTCTTCATTATACCAATTATGTACTTTAGGCATGACAGCTTTACAGAGTTAAACCAAAGCAACATAAACGAATGGAATACATCTTTTCTTCATTAGACAAATATTCCACAGCATAAATGAATGTAACACATCTTAAAATAATATTCCACAACATTTAGCCATTAGAGACATGAAAATCAAAACAATTTTGAGATTCAGTCTTATACCTGTCAGAATAGCTAAGATGGAAAACACAAGTGACAGTTCATTCTGTTCAGGATGTGGAATAAGAGGAACACTTATCCATTGCTGATGGGAGTGCAAACTTGTGCAGTCACTATGGGAATCAGTGTGACATTTCCTCAAGATCCAATTTTACCACTATACCACTCTTTGGCATTTTCTGACAGGATGGTCTCCATTCTACCACAAGGACACCTGTTCAACCATGCTCATTGCTGCTTTGTTCATGATAGCCAGAAATTGGAAACAATTGAGATGTCCCTCAACAGAAGAATATATAAAGAAAGTGTGGTATATTTATACAATGGAGTATTACCCAGTTGTTTAAAAAAGTCATAAAATTTTCAGGGAAATGGATGGAACTAGAAAAGAATCATCCTGAGTGAGGTAATGCAGACACAGAAAGACAAATATAGTATGTATTCTCTTATATGTGGAGATTGGTTCTAAATTAAATGATAACCAACATAAAATCTGTAGATCCAGAGAGGTTAATTATAGAGGAGGAAATGTCTAGGATGGACACATGGCTCTCCCTGGGAGAAATGGAGTAGATTTTCCAGTTGTACTGGAGGTTGTGGAGAGGCGAACAGGAGGACTAAGTGGTGATGGATGAAGAAGAGAGAATCTTGGGAGATGCTTGTGGAATTGAGAAACATTTGAAGGATGATATGAAATCAAAGTGCAGTGGAAACTTCGTGAATATGTAAAGGTGATTTTTACTGGAAATGTGGGGTCTTCACTCACCATCTCTTGTTATCAAACCAGAGTCCCAGTAGTGGGACTGAACTGCATTCAACAGAATTGTTGACCAAGAAGATCTCATCAAAATACTTAAAACACCCAGGCTATTATAAAACAGTGGGCTGATCTGTACAAACTGACAGTGGGGGTTCCATTGCTCAGGACAACACACATACAACTAGTAAACATGGACAAGTATAGCTGGTGCATGCATGGAGCCTTCACTCCTATGCTCTAGTATCTTTGGTGTTGGAAGATAATTTGCAGGCTGTCAAAAATGAAGTGTAAACACAATCCAATCACAAAACATTTGACCTACAATCTGTTCTGTCTGCTTATATGCTAGAGAAATGGTCACACAAAACTTGGTGAAGGAGTCAACCAAGGTCTGATTTGACTCAAGACCCACTTGACTAGATGTAATCCATACCTGACACTGCTTTGGTAGCCAAGAACCAGAAACTAGATATCCCAAGACCTAGGGAAAAACCAAACACAACTGGTCTACAATAAATTATCAATAAAATGATTCCTAATGGTAGTCTGTTATACTCAAATATCAATGTAATATTGAGTTATCATCAGAGAAGCTTCTTCTGGCAGCAAATGGGAACAGGTACAGAAACTCACAACCAGATATTACTCAGAGTGATCCTCAATGGGATGTTTCCACCAAATTCCTCTCCTCAGAGCTCAAGGAAGCCTTTAGAAGAGACAGAAAGAGTGTAAGAACCAGAGGGATGAGGGACACCAGGAAAACAAGGCCCTCAATATCAACTAAGCAAGGTCATTTGAGCTTACTGAGACTAAAATATCAAGCACAGGGCCTACACAGATCTCTACCAAGTTTTCTCTGCATATATTGCTTTTAGCTTTATATTTTATGGGACTGAGTGTGTGAATGAATGTATTTAAGACTTTTCTGCCTGTTCTTTGGACTCTTTTCCTTTTGTTAGATTGCTTTGTACAACTTGGAGATGATCATTTTTGCTTTATCTAATTACATTCTATTGTGTAATATTTTATCTTTTCAAAGACTGTTCTTTTCTAATGAGAGACAGAAAAATCAATGGATCCAGAGGGGAGAAGTGGGGAGAAACTGGGAGGAATAAAGGGTGGTACCTCATCATTGAATATTAACCAAAATAAAAAATAAAAATATGATAAAATTTAAACCACATTTAAAATTTTTCACTTATTCTATTCATGTATTATTTATGTATTAGTGCTCTGTTTACTAGTCTGCATGCTAGAAGTGGACAAAAGATGGTCAACTATGTGGTTGCTGGGAATTAAGCTCAGGACCATGGGAAGAGAAGTCAGTGTTCTTAACTGTTGTGACATCTCACCAGCCCCTAAAATGCTAAAAAAAAGTAATTAAATGAGTGTTCAGGGCAATAGGTATTCTCAATCATTGTGGAGATAAAATATAACATTAGTGTCCCGACCTGCAGGACGTCAGCTTGGAGCAAGAGACCCAAGGACAAGGGATGGGGACAAGAGACACAAAAGAAAGACCACAAGACAGGCATCTGATCAAGTGGCAAGTTTTATTTTTCTCAGGCCAGCTAATATACTCAGTAGAGCAGGAAAATGGGAGGATGTAAGGGGGTGAGGGGACGAGAGGGCTGCTTTCCGTACCAGGTGTGCATGTAGCAGGGTATTGTTTAAGCACATAGAGCAGGATATTGGCAAGATAAAAAGTTCAGAAGGGAGAGAAATGGGTGGGTTAACGATTGTTGCCTAGGTGATGGTTAGGGTTGGCTGAGTTTGGATAAGCTTTCTGGGTCATGGTGTTCCCATGTTCTACTTTTGTGGTTTCTCTTCTGAGTACCCCCAGAAGGCTCCTTTGTTAGGGCTATAGGCCAATTATGTAAATCTTTAGACTATAGAAAGTACAGGTTTGTCTCTAAAAGATCAAGGTACCTGAGGCACTTCCAACACATTAGAAGATCATTTGGCAGGTTATTACAGACTCAATCATTATCCTTTATTTTTACATGCCTTATCCTTCTTTTTTGCTTGTGGTAATTATCAATTAATAATGTAAATTTATGGGTTTCACTATTATTTTTTACACATACATATGGCATTTTGAGTAGATATGCCCCCACATACTCATGTATATGAATGCTTGGTTCATAGTGAGTAGCACCATTAAGACATGTAGCCTTGTTGGAATAGATGTGGCCTCGTTGGAAGAAGTGTGTCACTGTGGAGGTTGGCCATGAGGTTTCATAAATGCTCAAGCCATGCCCAGTGTGTCAGTTTCTCCTTTTATTACCTGTGGATCAAGACGTAAAACTCTCAGCTCCTTCTCCATCACCATGTTTGTCTTCATGCTGCCATGTCCTGCCATGATGATAAAGGACTGAAATTAAAAGCCAGTTCCGATTAAATGTCATGCTCTATAAGAGTTGCAGTGGTCATGATGCCTCCTCACAGCAATAGAAACTCAAACTAAGACAATGGATGCATCCTGTTCTTGTTTTTTAATTCTTCTCTTACATATTATATCTTGACCACAGTTTCCCCTCCCTCTGCCCCTCGCAGTCTCACCCCGACAATCTACTCCTTCTCTGTTTCCTTTCAAATAAAAGATTAGGCATCCTAGGGATATCAAATAAACATGGCATAACAAGTTAAAATAAGACTAGGTACAACCCCTCATATCAAGGTTGAGTGATGAGGAGAAGGGTTCCAAGAGTAGGCAGAAGAGTCAGAGACACTTCTTCTGTTGGGAGTCCCATAAGAACACCAAGCTATATAACTATAATGTATATACAGAGGACCTAGCTCAGACCCATACTGGGTCTGTGATAGTTGCTTCAGTCTCTGTGAGCCTCTATAATCCCTGCTTAGTTGATTCTGTAGTCTGTGTTCTTGTTGGCTCCTCAACCCCTCTGCCTCCTACAACCCTCCCTCCCCCTCTTCTTCAGTTTTTCCCTGGCTCCACCTAGTGTTTGACTGCAAGTCTCTGCAAAACCTTCATCTACAATCTGTTTTGTCTGCAAAATGTACTGGGATAATGGTGGCATAGAACTTGTGAGAGTGACTAAAACCAAAGGTTGGTCCAGCTTGAGGCCCATGCCACAAGAGGGAGCCCACACCTGACACTGCCTGGATGACCAGGAACAGAGGATGGACAGCCCAGAGAGCCAGGATATAACTAAACATGACTGGCATCAAATGATTCTTAATGGTATTCTGTTATATTCATAGATCAGTGTCTAGCCCAATTGTGAAAACAGAGGTGTCATCCAGCAACTGATAGGAGCAGATGCAAAGACCCATAGTCAATCATTGTCTTAACTAGCATCTTCGAGAATATACACTTCTACACAGTGAATAGTACAAATGCTAGAAGTAATGTCATTGGTATGAGCCAGAACCACCTGAGATGTCTTTCAATAGTTGCATAAGTAATAAACCAAAGAGCAATCATAAATTGGTTGCTCTTCAGCAGGACAAAAAAGCAACTATTGATATACATAACACCATGGATGAATCTAAAATCAATGTTACTGACTGAAATCAAACTGTAAATATTGATATCAAGATTCCAATTATACCAGTGGATGACATGAATTGAAAGAAGAATGAGATTTCCACTGCCTCTCTGAAGAGCACTACCACACAGAGAAGCTAAAATATAAGTCAATTGGCACATCTAGGATTCAAAACTTAACAGTCAGTATTCAGTAATGAATACAATAAGATAATATACATGTATGAAAAAGTCTTATTGAGTAGGTGGAAGAAGAGAAGTTGACTTATGGTAACCCTGGAGATTACTTGAGTGTACAAGATCAAAAGGAAGGAAATAGACATAAACTGGTCCCTATTTAATATGATTGTTTCCATGGACTAGGAGATTGGAATCCTGAGAGTATTACATGCATGCTGAAATTAAACAATTTTAATTGTTTAATTGGAAGATAATGGGGAACCAGGCTTCTCACTGTTGGAGTGGAAGAATTACAACAATTAAGGAGAGAAAGCAGGAATGATTCTTGCAGTAACGGATTGTAATTACTTTATGTTTAATGTATAAATTGGTTTGTATGACCACATGAATTAGAATAATTATATGTACCTTTACTTTACAGCAAAGAAGTCACAGATGGGGAAAAAACATAGTAGCAACGAGACCCTCTACGTCACAAAATTCAGATTTTCCCACTCCAATAAGAGGAAGCAGGGTCCCTGGAGAAATGCTACAGCAGAGCCTAAAGTGAACAATTTGAGCTTGGAGTATCTTGCAGTATCAAAAAAAAAAAAACACGGACGCAGCAACAAACAATAATAGACATGTTACAGTCACAGGAAGTAATTGAAAGAATTCTCAATGACCAAAGTTGAATAAATACAGCAAAAAATAAATGTAATTGTTTTAGAAACCAAAGAGTAAAATGAATATTTTTAAACTAATTACATACTCACCTGGAACAACCTCCCTCTTGCTGCCTTTTCCTCTTTCCATTTGTTAAGACTCCTGCAGCTTTGTTTCCTTAAACCCACAACTTAAGTGTAGTCATGAGAAAGCTATTTATAAAATAGGAGTGAAATATTTCACACTTGTCAGGTAAGTACACTTCAGAATTCCCAAGGCCATTCAAAATATTAAAAATCTGAAACTGCTGTATCTAAGAAGAACCTGGGAAAAATGTATGAAGCTGAATGTACTAAGATATATGTAATAGAAAAAGATATTAAGGAAAACTAGGAAAAATGGATAAAGTATACTGGGCAATAATTTACACACACACACACACACACACACACACACACATGCACACACACATCAGCAAAATACTCTATAGACAGAGCTTCCAAGCTCCCAGGTAGTTTCATTTCTACAGACTCAGACTCAAGGTGTTTCCTTGCCATAGTCCATCTCTTGATGAACTAGGATGTAGGCTTTCTATTCACTGGGCTTCATAGTCATGTTAAAGGATTTACCCAGCACCAAGATGTCTCCTTCAGGCTTTCTTCACAAATACATGATATAGAACTTCTCATTCAGGAACAGGTACCACAAATACTAATGGTACACATTACTAGTAAAGCCCACATGAACCCAAGTTTCACATTGTTTACCCATAGGTCCAAATGCTAGGAGAGAAAGCTAAGAACTTCCAACCATAAGTGTATCCATATTTCCTTCTAGCCAGCTTAGTGAGGGTCTGTGGATGTGCTGTTGATATGCTTTCTCTTCACATGTCAATGTATAAGTGCAGTAAGTGCATTTAAAAAGTATATAAGTACAGGGACAGTAGCACAAGGCTTCAAGAACAGCAAATAATTTGGAAAACATCATTCTATTCAATGAACAATATGGAAATCTACAAACTGCCTGACAAAGAATTAAAAGAAAACTAGAGGAATTTCTATGGGTTAAAACATAGCAGTCAGTCAAGAAATGACAACAAGAAAATGACACATAAGTATAACTAGAAGCTACAAATAATCTAGAACTGAAGTATAATTAGAGAGGTATTGATTACTGCTAAGATAGAAGTGCCACTATTGCCTCCTTAGGGTTATGTCATGATGATCAGTGTGGTTCATAGATACTACTTTTGGTTGCTTCTTCCCTTTGTAAACTTGCACAACACCACCTCTGGTGTTGTGAGAGCTAGTACCCATGGAGGAAGCATTGAGGTCAGATCCAGCACAGCATCCTTTGGGTCTTGTACCAGTGCATGGTGTCCTCAGTCATAGAGGTTTATCATCAATTTCTGTGGGGCAATAAATGGCAACAACACTTTATAGTTGTAGGGATCACATGGGCTCCCCTGCCTGGCAACTCAAAAGGAAGCTTCTTATGTTTGGGATATTTGTTATTTATTTATTTAAATTTTAAATAGCTTGTTTTACATGTCAATCCCAGTTCCCACTTCCTCCCTTCCTCCAGCACTCTCTCACCATCCCCCCATCCTCCTACCTTATTGCCAATTCCTTCCGCATAGGGGATATCTAGAGTCTATCATTTCACTCAGGGTAGGGTTCAGGCACTTCCCTAAGAGTCCAGGCAGAGAGAGCAACCCTCTTTGTGTTATGGACACACGATGTCTGTTAGTATTTGAGGGATAAACACTGATCCACTGCTCAGGACCCCATAGGTAGCCCAGGCCTCCTCATTGACTCTCACATTCAGGGGGTCTGGATCGGTCCCATGCTGGCTGCCCATTTGTTAGTCTATGGCTCTTGGGGGTTAGGAATCTCATTGAACCACTATCATAGACAAAGAACCATAGGAAACTAAGGAATGCAGGAAACAAGGTAGTCTTCTCTAAGCATGAGGCCCTATGAACTGGTTATCTAATTATAAATGGTCATCTCTGAAATCAAGTACATGCAAGTGACATTAAATAGAGTAGGCTGTATTTGTATGTGCAGGAGAAAGGGATATGAGAGGGGAATGACCAAAGCATATTGTAAATAAATTTTATATGGATGAAATTATGTCAAAATTTACAAATTAAAAGTGACAGCAACACTCATTCCAAATACAGAAATTAGTTACAGTAGAGAAAACTCAGAAATAAACCCTTGTATTTACTGTAAATTTATCTACAATAGCAATAGGGATAGAGCCTTTTCAATAGCTGCTGTTTTACATGCATGTAAAACTGAATCACGATATTGCAGAATAGCCTATACAAATGACAAATGTATTTTATTTGAAATTCACTACCTTAATAGTTCTCTTTGAATATCCTCTCTAACCTTCAGTATTATTTTCTTTAGTTTGGGTGGTTAGTTACTTAAAATTCATTTTTGTATGAAACAAATTCAGTGAGGTTTTTCTTTTTGTTTTTATGTAGGGATGAATAACACTATAAAAATTGAATGTTGAGTCTGCTTGAACAGTTATAGGATCATTTAAATGTGAAAGCTACTGAGATACTTTGAAAGAATAACCTCCATACTTTTCACAGAGAATGACAAACTGGGGAGCACAGAATGATTTGTGTAACCTTTGTTTTTCTTGCAACAATTTCTTCTCATTGACACTCTGGAAATACTGAAATTGTTTGACAGTGCAACTGGGAAATGTGGAAAACTGAGGACAGTTTATTTGGGTAAGACATTTTTAGTGAACATTTTACTTTTTTTGTACAGAGATTTGGGGTTTTTATAAACATAATGTTGAGGATTCTTGAGAGTAAAAAATATACAAAAAAATTGAATAAAGTAAATGGAATTAGTCAATATTCAACAACTTTTGAAGGGTCAAAAAAGCATTCAAGTCATTTTTAAAGCTGTAGTAAATCCTGTATTAGTGTAATTATATGTATGTTTCCATTAATAAAAATTATGAAAGTTTAATAATTATAGAAATTGTTCTCTTTTATACTTCTATGATTTTATGAAATCCACTTTGTAACTTACTTCTGTAGTTAAAGTATAAGGGACATACTTAAACATTGGAAGCCGGTCTTGTAGATTCTGTGTCATATTAAGTTATACTTGATATTTGACTATTTGATGTTGGGAGATAGGAAAGGCAAGTGTGAGCATTACCTCTTACAGAAGGAGGGATATAAATGAGTATAGTTGATCTTTCTAAGACATGTCCTGCATTTAAATGACCATATATGGGCTGATGGAGGGAAAATGAGGGAGGAAAGGATGGCAAAGAAATTCAACTTTTAGAGAAGTTTATGCTATTCACACTATATGTGTTGCAGAATCTTCTTTCACAAAGTGGTTTGCACTTACTTTCACACTGCTTGAAAAGTTCTTCGTTTTATTTCCCTTTCTCTCTCTCTCTCTCTCTCTCTCTCTTTCTCTCTCTTTCTCTCTGTCTCCCTTTCTTTTTTCTTCCTTATTCCTTGTTGTTGGGGATAGAAGCCAGGTTTTTGGGTGCCAAACAAAAGTCACAACTGTGAGTTGTATGATATTTTTGACAATGGTCTTAAAAGATTATATCACTTAGGGAAATCTCCATTGTGTTAGTTTGTACTGTATAGTGTCCACAGAATCATAAAGTGTCCCACTGACATTTGGTACATCCCTGTGATATATGAATGCAATCACTTACGAGTTTTTGTAATAAAGAAGAAATAACAGAAGTCTCTCAGAGTGCCAACAAAACATTTAGTTTAAAATATAACATCAAACAGATAGTAATTATACAAAAGAAGGCAGGCAAAAAAAGTAGATAATCAGAACAGAATATTGGAAAATGAATTTAAAAAGAGTTTAATAAAAGAGTTACATGGGTAATTACACGAATTTCAAATGGACTAAATATGCCTACTGTAAGATGATACTTTTTGAACAGAAATGAAAAGAAAAATGAATTAACCATTTTTGTTTAAAAGGTCCAGACTTTGGATATAAGGAAATAGATGTGTGTTTCAAGTTATAAAGCTGGAGAAATATATAAAACTGATCCCCAGTTCATAAAGGAAGCACTACTGTCAGTCAGGAGTGTTCATTGCTCAGCTCTCACCAATATACAGGTCATACAGACAAAACCTAAACACTGAAATGTTACTGCTAAATAGTGCTATAAACTAGATGGATATTTCCAGAACATTTCACCTAAGCACAAAAGAATAAATCTTCTTCTCAGCACCTCATGGAACTTACTTTAAAGCTGATCATACTTGTAGAAACAAAACAATACAATGACATTGAAATAACATGCTGCATTCTATCTAACTACCATGGGTTAAAACTGGATATAAACAACAACAGAAACAACAGAAAGGTTACAAACTAATATCAAAGAGTTTCTAGAAATGAATGAAGATGAATACATAACATATCTAAATGCAAAGGATTATTTAATTCTTTCAGGGGAGTTTTATCGGGAAAAATAAACTGCACTTAAGGGTAGGTTTCATGGCCAGCAGTAGATGGCCAACAGAAAATTAACTCAATGTCATCTTTGGATGTTTCTTATCACATAATTTTGTCAGGACTTTTCCTTTTATCTTAGTTTTTATTTGATTTTATTTAATACATTGTTCTTCTCTCTTCTTATCCCACAGGTTCTTTGTGTGTGCTTTATGGGTTCCAGCTTAATGTTTTCATAGGTTTCCTGATTGTACAAAACAGTGAATCTCTGTTCTTTTGTGTCTTCTCTTGATTTTTTTCTTCTGTTTGTTTTGTTCAATTCTTATGTGTTAACTTTTGTTTTATTTTATATTTTATTTTTTATTCAATAGAACCTCTTTGCTTTTTAATGAGATATATGAAGGAAGTGGATCAAAATGGGATGGAAGGTGGGGAGGAACTGGGAGGAGTGAGGGAAAACTGTAATATAGTATTAAAATTCTATGTTCAATGAAAGGAAAAAATTAATTGGTCCTTACTATGCACAGATTCCTATTTCTCTAGTGGTCAAATGAATTTTTGATTGCCAAATAAATTACCCCAGCCTTTTTATAGCTTTTTTTGAACCCATGGTGGAATTTTGTGCATTGCAATTAACCAATTCCAAGCTGTGGTATAACAAACTACACTCTGCTTTAGAGTTTCTGTTCTGAAGAGGTAGAAAGGACCCTTTTATTTCTCTGTGGTGGCAAGGAGGTACATCATATGCTATTGCAGGGTAACTCCAGTTAAAATTTTAAATGTGTGTGTGTGTGTGTGTGTGTGTGTGTGTATTTTTTTAGGAAGTTTCTAAAATAGTAAGTTTTCATCTGACTTTTACAACAGATTTTTAGTGTCAGGTCTCATATATGTGCAAACATTACAAGCTTCTGTAATTTTCTAGATTGTCTTATAAAACATAACCATAAGTCACTATTGCTGAAGACACTGTAGTCTTGAGTGCCACAACATGGGGAAACAAAGCTGATACTGACCTTGAAGTTTCACCTGTACTGGAAAGATTTTTATACTGCTGGAAGGTGCTAATACATTCTTTTAGAGGAGAGAATTTAATTAGTAACTTTACTTAAATATGGCCTCTGAAAGCTGTAATAACAACTGACATGGCAAGACATACCTACTGGTCCAGTAGTGGCAAACTTATACGAGTGTAATCCACTGCTATCTTGTTAGATTTTAGCCTGGTTCACAAGATGAAACTAATGCCTGAAATTATTGTCTAGGCCAAGAACCTGTGGCTATACAAGTGTTGCACCCTACATGTAGGAGGACCTACTGCTATTATTCTGCTAAGTGTACAAGTTGTTAAACTGCCTCCTTGTGCATAGATTAGTGAACCTCTCAACACTCATCAGAGAAGCTTCTATTTGCTGGGCTGTTGATTAACACAGAGATCCTCAGCCAGTTATGGTACAGAGACTGAGTCTTGTATTACTTCACATTAAATGGATCATATATATTGTGGGAACAACAGACCTTGGCTGGAGGCCCACTTCCCCATCAGCCTGGGAACAGGCAGCTGTAAGACAATGTTTACTAAAAACAGGAAGGTGCCTGGGCAATAAGTTCCTGATAAGGGCTCATCCTCAGGAACACCCTGACCTTGACCTTTTCCAATCACTAACCACCTCTTCCTGACCCACCCACCTCTGTCTCTGGTGTCAGGGCATATAATAACCAGCCAGGATAACAACAATAAAGTGAAACCTTCTTGAGAAGCCTTCTGAAAGCCTTCTTGAAGCTTTCTTTGCATCACTGACTGGTCTCTGTGTCATCAATCCTGGAACCCTCCACATATTCTCAGACACAGGCTGCACAGCGGGCATGGCAATATATCACACCCCTTCCTAAGGTCCTAAGACTGAGTCTTAGGAACCTGTAGAAGGGTTGAAGGTTGTGAGGTAGAGGTGGTGTCTGACTACAATATAACAGTGTCTTTTGAACACAGGAGAATAGTTGTGCATATGAACCCACAGTAGTTGTGACAGTGCACAAGACCTATAAAAACTCAAGAAAGATAAAATACCCTCAGTAAGGCAGGGAAGTTGGCATAAAGTCTCATCCTCAGATGAGAAACCACTGACAGTTGAGAGACTGGAAGAAGGAGAGCCATTTTTCTTTAAGGGCGTGGCTCCTGGTAGGTCAATCACATTCCCCTAGATGGCCACACAATGAAGATTATGTGAGTAGCTCAAATTGTACTTGTAGGTTGAGAAAGAGAAAAGTGCACAGTTGATTTCATAGGGAATCAGGAGGGATACCTGTGAGAAGTTGGGGGACAGTGTGAATATGATCAAAATACAGTGTATGAAATTCTCAAAGAATAAAAATATTTCTTAAAGTGGCCTCTTAGGTATTGCTATTTAAGTGTAGTACTGAGCAGACTCAGAAAGAATGATGTGCCTAAGGAAGATGTGTTAGCTTCATTTAGGCAAAGTTTAGCGTAATGCATGAGAATTCATTGCTAATGTTTCAACAGAGTGCATTCAGAACACGTCTTCAAATAGATGCACAAGTAAGGCAAGGTCAACTGGTCCACAATTTGTGGAAATTTGATTGGAGATTTGTGGGAGTCTACTTCTGTGTTTCCCATAAGAACAGTGATTTTGCATTTGTACTTTTATTCCATAAGTTAAAGAGCAATTTTTCGAATAAAATTCTGTAAATGGCAAGAATCAATGGTACACAAAAAATACTACACAATAAAATCATGGGGTAGCAATGCCACTACCAAAACCAAACCAAACCACAACCACAACAAACCAACCAAAAATTCAAACCCACCCCAACCAAGTAAGCAAACAAAAACCAACAAAACCCCACTAGACTTGAAAGTAAGTAGTATTCTAGGGGATAAGCAAGAAGACTCCAGCATGAGAAAAGTGTTACATTAGAAAAAATAAAATACTAAAGTCATGTATATTTAATAGTATTCAAATAAAGAAAACAAAATAAAAATGAGGAAAAAAGAGATCTATAATCAGATTTAGAGATTTCAACATACCTTTCTTAGGAACAGAATGAGACATTTAATAAACTACAGAATATCTGAACAACTTCAATAAGCAATTTGATCTAGTACACCTTTCCAACAGATATGACTATTTGCCACTTGACAAAATTAATTGCATGAGGGGGCATAAAGAAATTTCAAGGAAATTTTGTTGCAGTTTCTGAAATTGCCAGCCTATGAATATGAAGTGTCAAATAGTCTGTCATATGACCCTGCTGTTGATGGAAGGCTTGAGCTTGATCTTCTTCTTCTTCTTCTTCTTCTTCTTCTTCTTCTTCTTCTTCTTCTTCTTCTTCTTCTTCTTCTTCTTCTTCTTCTTTTGAGACAGGGTTTCTCTGTCCCCGAGTGCTGGGATTAAAGGCGTGTGCCACCAATGCCCCAAAACACTGTTCTGGGATTTGAAGTCAGGTTCTTTTTATTTTTTTCAAGACAGAGTGTCTCTGTATTGTTTTGGAGCCTGTCCTGGAACTCACTTTGTAAAACAGGCTGGCTTTGAACTTGCAGAGATCCACTTGCCTCTGCCTCCTGAGTGCTGGGATTAAAGGCAGAGAGTCTGGGAAACAGAACTTTCATCCAGTGACTGAATGATAAATACTGAACTGAACTCCTGGAATCTGGTGTCAGAAAGGGAGAACTGATGGGAAAAGGAGTTAAGACTGGGCTGGTTTAACCCACAGAAACAGTTGACCTGAACAAGAACAAGCTCTTGGATCCCAGATTGATGGCTGTGTGCAAAGCATGGGACTGACCCAGGCACCCTGAATGTGGGTGTCAGTGAGGAGGCCTAGGTAATCTTTGGGACCTGGGGTAGTATTTATCCCTGGCATAAAAAAAGACTTTGAGTGCCCAGCCGACAATGAGGGATGTTCTCTCAGCCTGAACTCTTGAAGGTGGGCCTAGACCCTACCCTGGATGACACGATTGACAGACTCTGGAGATCCACCATGGAGGGCCTCACCCTCCCTGGGGATCCGAGTGGAGGTTGTTGGATGGAGTACTGGGAGGCTTGGTGGGGAGGGATGGGGAGGAGGGGAGGGAGAGTGAGCTGGGTTTGACATGTGAAACAAACTTGTTTCTAACTTTTAAAAAAGGGAAAAAAGAGAAATTTCAAGGAATTACAAAGAATTAGACAGAGAAAATCATGACTGCTTTTAGTGGAACTAAGATAGAAATCAACAGCCAAAAAGATCATTAGAAATATATCTTGTTGATTGAAAGTTTGGAAACAAACTTAAGTTACCTATAGCCTACAAACTAATCATAAAAACACTTAAAATTACTTATATGGAAAGGTTTTTAGAAACCAGATTTATGAAATATAAAGATGTCTAAGAAATTTAAGGCTCACCTTAGTGAATAAAGATGCAAAGAAAAGTGATTCAGATCAGTGATTTATTTTCATCTTAAACAGTTAAGAAAACATTGAATCTTCAAAAAATAAATTCAAATGAAAGAGAATGGAGATACATAAGGAAAATTTCCACCCTGAACATAAAATATATCATTTAAAAAAACTATTAAAAGCACCAGTAAGTCCATAGCAAGGCTATTGCCAGGAAAGAAAAGTAAATGCAAAATCTCAATTGTAGGAATGAAATGAGGCAATCACCATGGAGTCTACAGATAGTAAACCCATGGGATGAGGGCATTATGACACCAATTTGCAAATAAATTGTACACAATAGATGAAATGGAAAAACATTTCTCTGAAAACCCATTTTATTGTAACTAACACAGCAATAAACAGAAAGATAGAACAGTGCTATATTTATAGACAGGTTGATTTTGGAGATACTTTGATGCCCAAATATCTTCAGTGGTAAACTATTTTCTAATGTCTCAGGAGAAAGAAATATGAACTTTGTAAAACCCCTTTTCAAGAAATAGAAGTGGGTACATTTCCATCATATTTTATGAGGCTGGAATAATCTTCATGTCAACCTGCCAAGGAAAGAAAATCACAGGTAGTTACTTTCAGCAATGGAGGGATGAAACTTACATATGAATCACAAGAAAATACATGCAATAGAATAAGGGTTCCATATGAATTTCAGTACATGACAATGTTTTGTTATAGAATGAGTTCAAGTTTTGATATAAATTATATTTTAAAATGAGACTAACCATAAGTCACTTTAGTAGATGTATAAATATAGTAGAAATAAACATTTGCCACTCAGATCTCCAGGTAGTATTATATTAAGTGGTAAGTAATAATAGGTTATCCCTACATTTAAAACATAGCACATATTTACTAAAAAATTCCATTTTTTTCTGTACATATTTCATTACATGAAAAATATTTCATTGCAAGTAACATTCATCTTTATTATTAATGATTTTTTTGTCTTTTTTTCTTAAATTTGATATTCCAGATGCTATTCCACATTTGGTATCTTAGTTTTGATTATGGCATCAGGGAACTATAAATTAAAAGCATAATGAGCTATTGCCTCAAATTCACCATGTCATTAACTGGTATGGGAATTAAGTACTGGCTAAGACACTGAGCTATGGGAGTCCTCACACATTGTTTTCAAAGAGTATAAAATAGTGTGAGCAGTTTACTGTGCTCAGAATGATGAAAGCTTGTTATACACTTGCTGTGACCTACCTGCCCACTTAGAATATACCTTATAAGAACAAAATCCCCTTCAAACATTTTATTATGATGCTCAGAGTCCTATTGTTTCTTAACCCCCAACAAGAAATGTTACATCTTTCTGCTATAGAATCAAAAGTATAGACAATCATACAACAAAAGGCATAAAGTTATTTTGGGAGGTTGCAGCTGGAGGATTTGATTTCAAGGTCTGCCTGGGTAACATAGCAAAGCTTTGTTTGGAAAATGGAAATATAAACTGTGTATGCACAAAACAAAATTAAAAAAACTAGAGTGTTCTAGTATTAAGGGAAATGCTTAGATGTAATAACTTAGCAATGAATTATTTGGCTTCTGTGAATTTCACTGGTGTTGGAATGATGGTCTCTGGAATATAGGAGAGCAGATTGGAAAGGGAATGAGGCATCCTTTGGGAGGATGACAATGTGTTGTATCTTGATTAGAATGTTGGCTATATGTTTACATGTTCATACACTTGTATTGCAGATCTTACTTGTGTTAGCCAAGTTTCTGTCATCCTGACACATGATAATCAAATTATAAAGAGAAAAGATTTACTTTGGCATGTAATTTTGGATGTACCAACTGATGAATATTTGGTCCTGTTGCTCTGGACCTGTGATGAGGCAGTATATCATAGAGGGAACAAAATTGTTTACATCATGATCAAGAAACAAGATAAAAGAGGGAGGTATACCTCTGAAGTTCCCTTTAAATATATACCCCTAATGACATACAGACCTGCAGTGAATCTATCATTAAGCCATCCATCACTTCATGATAGTACTATCGTGGGTACTGATCCTTAACACATGTGCCTATTAGGGAAACATGATTCAATCCAAAGTAATATCCAAAGTAATATCTCAAGGTATATAAGGTATCAGCAGAGTTTTTAATAAAACTACAGATATTACATTCTTTAATTTTATTAAGTCTGAATTCTAGGAAGTACAACATTGGTTGTGAGGATGTCAATACCATTTCTTTTAAAAACATGCAAGATGTCTTCCAGCAGCATCAGGTAAACAGGCCGGCTTCCCGGCCTGTGCCCCAGTGCCTGCAGATCGCCTGGGACCTGCACAGAGCTCCCAATCCCAGCAGGAGCCAAGCACCCCAGATTCCGGATCTTTGCTCACACCAACGAGACCAGGAAAGGAGAGGAGGCTGGGAGTCCAGGGAAGCGGCGGTTCTTGCAGCAGCATCAGGTAAACAGGCCGGCTTCCCGGCCTGTGCTCCAGTGCCTGCAGATCGCCTGGGACCTGCACAGAGCTCCCAATCCCGGCAGGAGCCAAGCACCCAGACCCCAGGTCTTCTCTCCCACCAACGAGACCAGGAAACCAGAGGACCCAGGGAGACCAGGGGAGTCGCTGTTCTGGATCAAGTACAACAGGACCCAGCATAGGGTCCAGGGGACCAGGTAAGGGGATAAGCGCCCCAGATTCCTGTTCTTCTTCTCCACCCACGGGACCAGCATTCGGACAAGGAATAGAAGAATCACCAGATTATTGGACTTGCTAGCACCCACCAAAAGGGAACTCTGGTCCCCAGACCAGTAAGGGGCTCTTTCTGCACCCACTAGAAGAAGAGATGGGAAAGAGACAATACAAAAACACAGTCAGCAACAGAAAAACAAATATGACACCCGCCAGATTCTAGAGACTCCACACCAGCAAGACCCCAACATTCCAATGCGGACAAAGCAGAAGAGAACGACCTTAAAATCACTTTCATGAAAATGATAGAGGCCCTAAAAGAGGATATTGGAAAATCCCTCAAAGAAATGGAAGAAAAAACAAACCAAAAAATGCAAGAATTGGAAGAAAAAACAAACCAAAAAAGGCAGAAAATGGAAGAAGAAATGAAGCAAAAAATGCAAGAAATGGAAGAAAAAACAAAGCAAAAAATGCAAGAATTGGAAGAAGAATCATACCAAAAAAGGCAGGAAATGGAAGAAGAAACAAAGCAAAAAATGCAAGAAATGGTAGAAAAAACAAAGCAAAAAATGAAAAAAATGGAAGAAGAAACAAACCAAAAAAGGCAGGAAATGGAAGAAGAAACAAAGCACAAAATGCGAGAAATGGAACAAAAAACAAACCAAAAAATGCAAGAAATGGAAGAAAGAACAAACCAAAAAATTCATAAAAGGCAACAAACGGATGGACAGATAAACAGAAAATTGCAAGAAGCAATGCAAACACTGCAAGGGTTGAAAACTGAAATAGAGTCATTAAAAAAAACACAATCTGAAGAAAGGCAGAAAATAGAAAAGCTGGACAAACAGACAGGCACTACCAATACAAGCATTACCAACAGAATAGAAGAGATGGAAGAGAGAATCTCAAGTGTTGAAGATACGCTAGGAGAAATGGATTTATCAACCAAAGAAAACCTTAAATCCAACAAATCCTTAACACAAAACATCCAGGAAATATGGGACACCATGAAAAGACCAAACCTAAGAATAATAGGTGTAGAAGAAGGAGAAGAAATCCAGCTCAAAGGGGCAGAAGGCATATTCAACAAAATCATAGAAGAAAACTTTCCCAACCTTAAGAAAGACATGCCAATGAAGGTACAAGAAGCCTACAGAACACCAAATAGAGTGGACCACAAAAAAAAAATCCCCTCGCCACATAACAATCAAGACCCCAAACATACAGAATAAAGAAAGAATATTAAGAGCAGCTAAGGAAAAAGGTCAAGTAACCTATAAAGGCAGACCTATCAGAATTACACCTGATTTCTCCATGGAAACGCTGAAAGCCAGAAGGTCCTGGATAGATATTCTACCTACACTAAGAGACCACGGATGCCAGCCCAGACTACTGTACCCGGCAAAGCTCTCAATCACTATAGACGGAGAAAACAAGATATTCCATGACAAAACTAGATTCAAGCAATATGTGTCCACTAACCCAGCCCAACAGAAAATTTTGGAAGGAAAACTCCAACCCAAGGAAGCTAACTACAACCAGAAAAACAAAAGCATTAGAGAATCTCTCTCTACCAACAGCCAAAAGAACAAAGGGGTGAAATTCCACACATAATTCCACCAACAACAACCATCGCAAATCGAAGAAGGATGAGCAATCATTGGTTATTAATATCCCTCAATATTAATGGCCTTAACTCACCCATAAAAAGACACAGACTAGCAGATTGGATTCAAAGACAGAACCGTTCCTTCTGCTGCATACAGGAAACACACCTCACCCTTAAAGACAGACATTACCTGAGAACTAAAGGTTGGGAAAAAATTTTTCAATCGAATGGACCCAAGAAACAAGCCGGGGTAGCAATCCTAATATCTAACAAACTAGACTTTAAAATAAAATCAATCAAAAGAGATGAAGGAGGTCATTACATACTCATCACAGGTGAAACCCACCAAGAGGAAGTGTCTATCCTGAACATCTATGCCCCAAATACAAAGGCTTCCACATTTGTTAAAGAAACATTATTAGAACTTAAATCTCATCTAAAGCCCCACACAGTTATAGTGGGAGATTTCAACACACCACTCTCACCACTAGACAGGAATACCAAACAGAAACTCAACAAAGAAGCAAAAGGGCTAATAGAAGTAATGACCCAACTGGGATTAACAGATATCTATAGAACATTTCATCCACATAAAAAAGAATATACCTTCTTCTCACCACCACATGGAACCTTCTCAAAAATCGACCACATACTTGGCAACATATCAAACCTCAGCAGCTACAAAAAAATAGGAATAACTCCATGCATCTTATCAGACCACCATGCTTTAAAATTAGAATTCAACAACAACACAAATTGCAGAAAACCTACAAACTCATGGAAATTGAATAATGCTCAACTGCACCATCCCTGGGTCAAAGAGGAAAAAAAAAAGAAATTAAAGACTTCCTCGAATTCAATGAGAATGAAGACACAACATACCCAAACCTATGGGACACTTTGAAAACAGTGCTACGGGGGAAGTTCATAGCACTAAATGCTCACATGAAGAAACAGGAGAACAGTTGTACCAGAGAATTAACATCACAGCTGAAAGCTCTAGAACACAAAGAAGCACACTCCCCCAGGAGGAGTAGACGCCAGGAAATAATCAAATTGAGGGCTGAAATTAATAAAGTAGAAACCAGGAAAACAATACAAAGAATCAATGCAACGAAGAGTTGGTTCTTTGAGAAAATCAACAAGATAGACAAACCTTTGTCTAAACTTACCAAACAGCAGAGAGTGAACACGCAAATTAACAAAATTAGAAATGAAAAGGGGGACATAACAACAGACTCTGAGGAAATCCAGAGAATCATTAGGTCATACTTTGAAAACCTGTACTCCACAAAATTCGAAAATTTAAAGGAAATGGATGACTTCCTGGACAGCTATCAATTGCCAAAACTAAATCAAGAACAGATAAGCAATTTAAATAGACCTATAACCCCTATGGAAATAGAAGCTGTCATCAAAAGTCTCCCAACCAAAAAAAGCCCAGGTCCAGATGGCCTCAGTGCAGAATTCTACCAGAAATTCAAAGAACAGCTTATACCAATTCTTCTCAAAGTGTTCCACACAATAGAAGCAGAAGGGTCTTTGCCAAACTCTTTCTATGAGGCTTCAATAACCTTGATCCCCAAGCCACACAAAGATACAACTAAGAAAGAGAACTTCAGACCAATATCCCTCATGAACATTGATGCAAAAATACTCAATAAAATACTGGCAAATCGGATCCAAGAACACATCAAAACAATCATTCACCACGATCAAGTAGGTTTCATCCCAGGAATGCAGGGATGGTTCAACATATGAAAATCCATCAACGTAATCCACCATATAAACAAGCTGAAAAACAAAAATCACATGATCATCTCACTAGATGCTGAAAAAGCCTTTGACAAAATCCAACACCCCTTCATGATAAAGGTCTTGGAGAGATCTGGGATAACAGGGACATACTTAAACATAATAAAAGCTATATACAGTAAACCAACAGCCAACATCAAACTAAATGGACAGAAACTCAACGCAATTCCTCTAAAATCAGGAACAAAACAAGGCTGTCCACTCTCTCCATACCTTTTCAACATGGTACTTGAAGTTCTAGCTATTGCCATATGACAACAAAGGGGGATCAAGGGGATACAAATTGGGAAGGAAGAGGTCAAACTTTCACTGTTTGCAGATGATATGATAGTTTACGTCAATGACCCAAAGAACTCTACCAGGGAACTCTTACAGCTGATTAACACCTTCAGCAAAGTGGCAGGCTACAAGATCAACTCAAGAAAATCAGTAGCCCTACTATATACAGATGATAAAAGGGCTGAAAGAGAAATCAGAGAAACATCACCCTTTACAATTGCCACAAACAACATAAAATACCTTGGGGTAACGCTAACCAAACAAGTGAAAGACCTGTATCGTAAGAAATTTGAATCTTTAAAGAAAGAAATTAAAGAAGCCCTCAGAAAATGGAAAGATCTCCCATGCTCTTGGATAGGTAGGATCAATGTAGTAAAAATGGCAATCCTGCCAAAAGCAATCTACAGATTCAATGCAATCCCCATTAAAATCCCAGCACAGTTCTTCACAGACCTTGAAAGAACAATAATCAATTTTGTATGGAAAAACAAAAGACCCAGGATAGCCAAAACAACCCTGTTCAACAAGACAACGTCCGGAGGCATCACCATCCCTGACCTCAAGCTCTATTATAGAGCTATAGTCCTGAAAACAGCTTGGTATTGGCACAAAAATAGACAGGTAGACCAATGGAATCGAATCGAAAACCCGGGTATTAACCCACACACGTACGAACATCTGATCTTTGACAAAGAAGCTAAAAATATACAATGGAATAAAGAAAGCATCTTCAACAAATGGTGCTGGCATAATTGGAGACTGGCATGTAGAAGAATGTGGATCGATCCATGTTTATCGCCATGCACAAAACTTAAGTCCAAATGGATCAAAGACCTCAACATAAATCCAGCCACACTGAACCTCTTAGAAGAGAAAGTGGGTGGTACCCTTGAACGAATTGGTACAGGAGACAGCTTCCTGAACATAACACCAGTAGCACAGGCAGTAAGATCAACAATTAATAAATGGGACCTACTGAAACTGAGAAGCTTCTGTAAGGCAAAGGACACAGTCAGCAAGACAAAAAGGCAGCCCACAGAATGGGAAAAAATATTCACTAATCCCACATCTGACAGAGGGTTGATCTCCAAAATTTACAAAGAACTCAAGAAGCAAGTCTCCAAAACACCAAAGGACCCTATTAAAAAGTGGGCTGCAGAACTAAATAGAGAGTTTTCAATAGAGGAGTCTAAAATGGCTGAGAGGCACGTGAGAAAGTGCTCAACATCCTTAGCCATCCAGGAAATGCAAATCAAAACAACTCTCAGATACCATCTCACCCCTGTCAGAATGGCTAAAATCAAAAACACCAATGATAATTTATGCTGGAGAGGATGTGGTGAAAGGGGACACTCCTCCATTGCTGGTGGGAGTGCCAACTGGTTCAGCCACTTTGGAAATCAGTGTGGAGATTCCTCAGAAAAATGGGAATAAACCTACCACAAGACCCAGCAACTCCACTCTTAGGCATATATCCAAAAGATGCCCATTCATACAACAAAGATGTCTGTTCCACTATGTTCATAGCAGCTTTATTTGTAATTGCCAGAACGTGGAAGCAACCTAGATGTCCCTCACCTGAAGAGTGGATAGAGAAAATGTGGTACATCTACACAATGGAGTACTATTCAGCAGAAAAAAATAATGGAATCATGAGATTCGCAGGCAAATGGATGACACTAGAAGAAACCATCCCGAGTGAGGTAACCCAGTCACAAAAAGAGAAATATGGCATGTACTCTCTCATATATGGATTTTAGACATAGATCTGGGGAGTGCCAGCCTACAATCATATGGCCAGAGGGTCTGGGAAACAGAAACTTTATTTAGTGGCTGATCGAAGAAGAAGCAGACTCCCTTGGTTAAGTACTGAGCTGAACTCAAGAAAGCCAGTAACAGAGAGGGAGGACTGATGATCAAAGGGATTAAGACTGGGAAGCCAGCATGGGACTGATCAAGACCCTCTGAATCTGGGTGTCAGTGAAGAGGCCTAGGGATTCTATTGAGCCTTGGGCAGCAGATCAGTACCCATCCCAAGTATACACACGGACTTTGGACTCCAATAGAACAATGTGAGGTGCACTCTCACCCTGAACTCTTGGGAAAGGGTCTAGGCCCTGCCCTATATGAAATGACTCACTATGGACACCCCCATGGAGGGCCTCACCCTCCCTGGAGAAATGAGGGGATAACGGGGGGGGGAGGGCACGGGAGGAAGGGAGGGAATGGGAGAGGGACCTGGAACTGACTTGTGAAGCAACCTTGATTCTTATCTAAATTTAAACTGGAAAATAAAATAAAAAAAAACAAAAAAAAACATGCAAGATGATTCTGATAGTTCTTAACTCACGGGGACCATAATAATAATCTACAGGATTATAGTCATATTTCTAAATAACTTAGAGTATCTTATAATCTTTATACATATATATATATATATATAACTCTAAAAATAATTATTTGTAAAAGTAACATTTACAGTACTGGGCTATGACATTCCTAAAGCACATTGTTGACATTCCTTGAGAACCCACTGGCCATGCCGAACATGAGGGAGGTAGGCATTCTTCAGACCTCTAATCTCCCTCTTCCAAATTCAATCCTCCATTCTCATCCCCAGCTCTATAAAAGATCACCTGCCGTAGCCGCCCCTTCATCTCTACCTGCATCTCAAGCAAATCATGGGCATCTTTCTTACAGGATCCTTCACCCTCATCCCTTTGTTTCAGCAACCAACCCCCACAGGCATTCCATGGAAACCCAGCTGTAAATTCCAGCAAAGAAAGCAGATAGACCAGAAATATATGCAGGTGATCCTCAGATCTCTACTTTACCTAAAATCCACTCTAATCCAATCTTCTAGTGTCATCCCCAGTTCTGTAACTGACTACCTAGTGTGGTCTCTCCTCCCTCTCTGCCCCATTCACAAGCTACTAAGAAGATCCTGGTGGCACACCATGGTTTCCTCCCTTTTGCAGATCCCCACAGACACACTCCTTTTAGCTCATCTTCATCACTAAGTGTCAGCTCCAAAATCTAGAAATATTTTGTACTTGGAAATCCCAGTAGCCACACATAAGAAGGTTCCCAGAAACATTCTCTACCAGGCAACATTCAGCTACTTCATTCTATTAAGAAGCAGACTGGGCAACAGAAACCAAGGAATGGAACATATGCCCACCAAGTCAAGATTATGTATCAGCACCTAAAATTATGATCATTCCAAACCTATCTGCCTAGACATCAGCACAAAACACAATCAATAAGAGTCAGGATTTTTCTTTTCAGGATCCCCTAAAGATGCTGTTGCCCCAAGACAGCAGGAAGTAACTTTAAGAACTTTGTCAGGGACCTCTGGCCATCAACCAGGTACAGCTGCCTCACGTACTCATAAGAAAAGATCCTCATAGAAAGTACGTGACTTGGGACCACCATGCTACCTGCCAAATTCCAGATACAGACCTGCAGCTTATTTAGGGTGTAGGCTTAAACAATAGAAGGTGGAATGTGAAAGATAAAGTTAGAGTCTGCAGTTAGGTTACCAGAGGACACAGGATGACCTACCCATCCCACTGACCTTCGGCTCCTCCACGTTCATTGCAGGTACAGCACATCCTCCATTCCTTCTCCTCCTTCCTTTCCCTATATAAATCCCTTTGGGATGAATAAAGTTGTCACCTTGATCAGAATCCTGTATCCATTCGTGTATCCCCTGTCCTTCATCTTTCTCCTAGGTAATGTCCTGCAGGTCAGGACAGAACATGATGCCCACATTGTCAAGAGGTGGTGTGGGTGGGTTTTAGTCACTCATTGGCTTATGTATATTTGTAATTGTTTATTGGAACTGGTTACAACATGTTGCTGGTTATGATCAGGAAGAAAGTTGAAGACAGGGGATCGGATTTAACATTTTTATTTATTTATTTATTTTTAAAAGAGAATACAGGTACAGGATAAAAAGGTAGATTATTGAATCTACTCTGAAAAGAAAAAAAAGGGAGGATATATAATGAGTAATGTCCTTCTGTATATATGTTTCTCTTGTGGTTGATAAATAAAACACTGTTTGGCCAATAGTCAGAAGAGGCAGGAAGATAGGCTAGGTTAGAGGATGAGGAGAATTCTGGAAAAGGAAGGCAGAGAGGTGCCAGGAAAGGACCTCATGTAGAGACTAGGAAGACAGGATGCACCAGGCATTCTCTGGAAAGCCAAAACCATGTGGAAATACATAGATCAATAGAAATGGGCTAATAATTAAGACAGAGCTAACCAATAAGAAGCCCTAGGTATCTGCCAAAACTTTTATAATTAATGTGTCACTGTGTGCTTATTTTCAGCTCTTGTGGCAGTGGGACCTGGTGGCAAGTAACTCCATCAACAGATATAGATATGATAAGATGCAAAGGTGGAATATTGGATCTACTTTAAAAAAGTAACAACTAGATTTTAGTATTTTACATTGATTGGACTTCTGTAAATTATATGCAATCATTGTATATTGATACAAATTTGAGATTAATTTAAGACATATTGTACATATATTTCTAACCTTGTTCAAGGTACTGTAACTATACAGATCATTTACCAATGTAATGCAAATTTCTATTTCTTGACAGTTATTATTATCAACTATGTAAGATAATGAAGAAATGTAGGTGAATAGTTACTCGCCTATTATAATCAAACATGAAAATAAATCCAGATACAATGAACTTAATAGAAAAGAAAGCAGAATAACCTTGAGCTCTTTGGCATAGGAAAAGACTTTCTGAACAAAGTATCTTTATCATAAGTACCAAGAATAACAATTAATGGGACATCATTATACTGAAAAGCTCCTGTGTCACAAATGACATGATTATTAGAATAAACTGACAGGCTACAGAGGGAAAATATTTTTACCAACTATGCATCTGGCAGAGGGCCATTATCTAATATATATAAAGATCTAAATATATTGGCCATCAATAAAACAAATAACTCAATTAAGAATAGGATAAAGATCTAATAAAAGAATTCTCAAAGAAGAGACTCAAATGGCTGAGATATATTTAAAGAACTGCGTAACAATATTATTCATCAGGGAAATATTAAACAAAACTACTTTGAGATGTCATTTTACACAAACAAGAATGGCCAAGATCAATAAAACCAATAACAGAATTTGTGTTGATGAGGAGGATGTGGAATAAGGGAAAGTCATCCATTGCTAATGGGAGTGAAAAGTACACAATCCTTATGTTTTAAAACTATTGTGATGTTTCCTCAAAAAGATGGGAATTGATCTATAATTAGTAGCTACTTGCAAATGAAAAATTAGTTTTCTTCAAGGGAGTCTTACTAGATCAACAAGCCACTCATAAGAGTAGGCCCCAAGCCCAGCAGTAGAGGGTCAACATATAATGAGCTCAATGGCATCTTTGGAAGTTCTTTATTGTTGAGTCAGGGAATTTTTTAAAGACCCTCTCAGGTTCTTCATGCATATGACTTCTTCCTTTGTTTTTTTTTTATGGGATTCCTGTGTGTCTGTGTATGAGCATGTCTGTCTATGCATATCTTGTTCTCTTCTTTTTGTCTTTTTACTGTTTGGTTGTTTTGTCATGATCTGATTTGCTTTCTTTTCATTTATTTTATATTACTGTTATTCCTTAGAAGCCTGCTTATTATCTAACAGAGACATAAAGGCTTTGTATCTGAGTAAGAGGGGAGGCAGGAGTATGAGAAATAATGTTGTGGGATGTCCACCAGAGAAGACAATTTAGACATGGCTGTAAATCAGTAGAGAGTATTTGTTTGCAGGATGGTGGCTGCACTGGGGGTTTGGGATCTTAGTGTAGCCCTAAGTGTTTCTCAAGGTGAGTTTTTAAACACCCCCCCACACAAACACACACACACACACAACCCCAAAACAAAATCAAACAAAACAAAAAACCATATCCTGGATTTACATACTTCAGTTATCAATAACAGTTAGCCAGAAGCAGAACTATACAAACCCAACAGCAAGGTTAGTATATTTAGCCTTCCCAGAACTATGGATTTCAATGGATTAGGTCTTTGTTTTCATTTTGGTGGATAGTGTGCTCTGTGTGCTGAATTGTATGACCTGAATGGTACTCGAATCATGGAGTCAGTTGTGCTGAGGTCTGGGGAACCTGTTACAGTAGGAGGAGGGAGAACTGTAATCAGAATGTATTGTATGAAAAGAAAAACTATCTTTGATAAAAGAAAAATAAAATCAGTGTTTTTTTTTGTGGGACTTCCCTGGAAGCTTGCATAGTCTATGCTCCTTGATGACTATTTATCAGCCTAAATGTGATAATGTCATTTGAACTGCATGTATAAACCTACATACATAGAATTGTATGTATTGAATGTAATTTATGTAAATAAATAATATTTAAAAAATAAAACAAACAATATTACAAGCAGAATTGTAAAAAGCATACTATTTATTTAAGCTCAGTACAAAACTGGGAGGGACAGATTTGTGTGAAAAAGGTAAAATGCTTTTAAGATACTATGATGAAAAAAACAAAAAAGGGGAACCGGAATAATTTGAAGTTTAGTCTACTATAATTAAGCACTCTAAAACTCATTTAAATTGTGCATACGTTATCACTAATGTTCTGTAACTTAGTTATTGTGAAACAATAAACAACTTATGATGCCTTTAGCTGCTAATACTCAGTCCCAGCTGTCCTTAGCGATAATTATCTGTTCTTACTTTTAACCTACTTCATAGATTGGAAGAGCTCTGACTAATGAAGGTAAAACAAAGGCAGATAACCCGAGGTTACTACATCAAGTATACCATGTCCATTTCTGGTCATAGAATATGCCTGAGTTTTACTTGTGTAATAAGATACCCTGACAAGGAGAACCTCAGAGGAGAAAGAAAGGATTTATACAGCTCATAATTCCATGTTTATTATTGCTGGGAAGTTGAGGCAGGAATTTCAATGATCACATCCATAGTCAAGACCAGAGAGTTAGTAAACAGGATGATCCATGCCTGCTTCCTCATGCTCAGCTAGCTTTATACACATTTGTACAATTCCTGGCCCAGTCTGTAAGACTATGCTGTTTATTCAGGATTGAACTTCCCAAAGCACTAAGTTCACTTACGACAATTTCCCACATACAGACAATCTATCATTGAAAATTTCTCCCCAGGTGAGTCCAGGTTGTGTCAAGCTAAAAATTAATGCTATCACTGATATGAATCAGCTTGATTTATTAGATAATTTTAAATATTTGTGTTCTGAAATTATAAATATTTCTTTTATCTGGATTTAGAAAACCGTACAATTAATATATTTTAAATGTTTCAAATGATACCATTTTCAAACTAATTAAGCTTTTCCATTTTGTTTATCTTTATTCATCAACCATTAGACAATGACACTGACCTATTTCAGCAGGACAAATATATTCCTAGCATGCACAGAAAATTAAGGAAAATAAAATAGCTAAATATAGTCATCATATATGAGATTTCTGAAATTTACTGGCTGTGTTCTTGAATATACTTACTTTATGAATTTTTAAATGCTCTCATTATATATTCAATTAAACCATGAATCTCAAAAAAGGAAGGGACTTGATTCTATTGTATTCCAGTATTTTTCTGAAAGCTAGTCTAAGACTCACTCAGTGCCAAGAAACATTTTCTTACCTGCTCACATCACCTCCAGTTCCAATAGTAACTTCTGGTATTATAAACACACACACACACACACACACACACACACATACACACACACACACACACACACACACACACACACACTTTTTTTTCAGAGTTCTGCTGCTTGAATGTTCATCCTTACTTCTCTTTTTGTTATTGTATAACCCAAGCCTGCAATCCATTAACCCTATCACCTCAAGTGATCCATCATATCAATTATCTGGTAGATAGGTGAACTTATGCGGCCTGCACCATAATCACCATAATAAGCTTTCCTTTTGGCCTATTTCCCTTGTATGATGAAGTAACATGTTTTTGTGTACAAATGAACCCACCTCTTCTAGTAGACATTTGTCAAATTTCACATTTTAGTTGATTTCATCACTTAAATATATTGTCACTTGTGGAATCATAAAATGGGGATTTTCATAATTATCTTAAAATCTATTAAAATACTCATATCCTTTCTAGCTCTATATTCATGGGGCCAGATTTCTTCATAACTTCTGCTACAACATACAGCAATAACTTCAGCATAGAAACCATGGGAACAGAAATACTGTTATCTCCTATTCAGCAAACCATTGTACAGATTTGCAGAAAAAGTAAACAACAGCAATTCAATTAGTCTATTTGTACAGCTACAAAAGACATTGAGATGAGGGAATTTATAACGTATGGAAAATTTTTTGCTTACTTTTCTGGAGATTAGTTATTCTAAGAGTAAGGTTGAGTAAGTTTGACTGTTTAGCATTCTTCATTTCCCCAAATGTTGCCTTGAATCCCAAGTCAGTGTGAGGCCACAAAAATCTCTGATCTCTCAAGCACAAAGGTAAAGGCAATGGACTCCTTCCAATAACCTCTTGCAAAAGGCATCATACCCATTCCATGAGGGAAGGGATTCCGGGCTTTATTATTTTCAAAGACCCTATTTATTATGTTTAGCCCATTGGCAGCATCTTAATTTCGGGGAGGAGGCATCCAAGCTAATAAATATATCTCTGTTTATCTTACCTCATTTCGTAAGTAAGGCTCACATTCATAAATGTTTAAAAATACATTGACTGAAACTTACATTAATGATTTAAAGCAATATATTTTCAGTTTTAATTTCTAGTACATTGTACCAGCAGAGAAAAACCATATAAAAATAACTATTGGGGTTTTCAGTTATTTTAAGAATACAGTAAGTTCTGAGACCAAAATGTTGGGGAAGTACTTTGCTAGTCTATGTTTTTTTTATATCATTTTTAATTTTAATTTTAAATAGCTTGTTTTACATGACAATCCCAGTTCCCTCTCCCTCCCCTCCTCCCGCACCCCCCTTCCTCCCCACCCTCCCAACCTATTGCCAAATCCTTCCACATAGGGGATATCTAGAGTCTGTCATTTTACTCTGGTTAGGGTCCAGGCACTCCCCTAAGAGTCCAGGCTGAGAGAGCATCCCTCTTTGTGCTATAGGCACATGAAGACTGTATGTATACCAGGGATAGACACTGATCCACAGCTCAGGGCCCCATAGGTTGCCCAGGCCTTCTTGCTGACACTCACATTTGGGGGGTCCAGATCAGTCCCATGCTTGCCTCCCCGCTGTCGGTCTGGGGTCCAAGAGCTCTCCCCTGTTCAGATCAGCTGTCTCTGCTGGTTTTGCCAGCCCATTCTTTGCCAATTTGCTCATCACTCCTCTCTCTCTGTCACTGGGTTCCTTGGGTTCAGTTCAGTGATTAATTGTGTGTTTGCCTCTGCTTCCATCAGTCACGGGATGAAGGCTCCAGGATGGTTATAGACATCAAGTTCATTATCAGGAATGGGCATTTGAGGTGGTCTCTCCACTATTGCTTAGCTTGCCAATTGGTGTTATCCCTTTAGATCACTAGAGGTCACTCTGGTGCCTGATCTGTCTTCTAACC
Organism: Mesocricetus auratus; assembly: GCF_017639785.1. Taxonomy (NCBI): domain Eukaryota; kingdom Metazoa; phylum Chordata; class Mammalia; order Rodentia; family Cricetidae; genus Mesocricetus; species Mesocricetus auratus. Next base: position 434,090 of record NW_024429190.1, read on the forward strand.
TATGATTCCCTCTTCCCCCTAATCCTGTTCCCCCATGACCAACTCTCTTCTTCTTCACCCCTCTCTTCTTCCCAGGTCCCATTCCCCCCCACCCCTCGCAGAGGATCTTGTCTCAATCCTCTTCTCTTGGGTACTATGCATATATGCACATCTTTTAGGTTTTTTCCTGTTTCCCAGACTCTCTATAAACTTTCATCTCAGCACTGCTTTCAAAGTGTCCCATAAGTTTGTGTATGTTGTGTCTTCATTCTCATGGAAATCAAGGACGTCTTTAATTTCTTTTTTTATTTGTTCCTTTACCCAGGGATGGTGCAATTGTGCATTGTTCAATCTCCATGAGTTTGTAGGGTTTCTGCGATTTGTGTTATTGTTGAATTCTAATGTTAATGCATGGTGGTCTGATAAGATGCAGGGGGTTATTCCAATTTTTTTGTATCTGTGGAGATTTGCTATGTTTCCTATTATGTGGTCAATTTTAGAGAAGGTTCCATGTGGTGCCGAGAAGAAGGTATATCCCTTTGTATTTGGGTGGAATGTTCTATAGATGTCTGTTAAACCCAGTTGGGTCATAACTTCTATTAGTTCTTTTGTTTCTTTGTTAAGTTTCTGTTTGGAGGTCCTGTCTAGCGGTGAGAGCGGAGTGTTTAAGTCTCCTACTATTAGTGGGTGAGATTTTATGTGCATTTTGAGCTTTAGTAATGTTTCTTTCACGAATGTAGGTGCCTTTGTATTTGGGGCATAGATGTTTAAAATTGAGACTTCGTCTTGATGTATTTTTCCTTTGATGAATATGAAGTGTCCTTCTTCATCTCTTTTGATTGATTTTAATTTGAAGTCTAATTTGTTAGATATTAGGATTGCTATACCCGCTTGTTTCTTGGGACCGTTTGATTGGAAGATCTTTTCCCAACCCTTTACTCTGAGATAACGTCTGTCTTTGATGTTGAGACGTGTTTCTTGTATGCAGAAGAAGGAAGGGTTCTGTCTTCGTATCCATTCTGCTAGTCTGTGTCTTTTTGTAGGCAAGTTGAGGCAGTTGACATTGAGGGATATTAATGACCATTAATTGATGATACTTGTTTGTGCTTGATTTATTGTTAGTGAAGTTATTTTGTGTAGTTTCTCCTCCCTTTTTCTTTTGGTGTTTTGTACAGTGGGATTATATATTGCCTGTGTCTTTGTGAGTGTAGTTATCTTCCTTGGCTCTAGGTTTTCCTTCTAGCATTTTCTGTAGAGCTGGATTCATGGATACGTATTGTTTAAATCTGGCTTTGTCATGGAATATTTTGTTTTCTCCATCTATGGTAATTGAGAGCTTTGCTGGATATAGTAGTCTGGGCTGCCATCCTTGTTCCCTTAGCGTTTGTAGGACATCTGACCAGGATCTTCTGGCTTTCATAGTTTCCATTGAGAAGTCAGGTGTAATTCGGATAGGTCTGCCTTTGTATGTTACTTGGCCTTTTTCTTTAGCTGCTCTTAATATTTTCTCTTTACTCTGTAGGTTTGATGTTTTGATTATTATATGGAGAGGTGACTTCTTTTTCTGGTCGAGCCTATTTTGTGTTCTGTAAGATTCTTGTACTTTCATAGGCATATCTTTCTTTAGGTTAGGGAAGTTTTCTTCTATGATTTTGTTGAATATGTTTTCTGTACCTTTAAGTTGAATTTCTTCACCTTCTTCTATACCTATTATTCTCAGGTTTGGCCTCTTCACGGTGTTCCATATTTCCTGGATATTTTGTGTTAAGGATTAGTTGGTTTTGAGATTTTCTTTGGTTGACGACTCTATATCCTCTAATGAGTCTTCAACACCTGAGATTCTCTCTTCTATCTCTTGTATTCTATTCGTGATACTTGCATCTGTAGTTCCTGATCGTTTACCCAACTTTTCTATTTCTAGCATCCCTTCATTGTGTGTTTTCTTTATCGTTTCTATTTCAGCTTTCAGTCCTTCAACTGTTTGAGTTGTTTCCTTCATTTTTGGTTGTTTTTTCTTGGTGCTCTTTAGATTCTCTGAGAGATTTGTTTATTTCTTGAATTTTCCCCCCATTTCATGGATTTTTTTGTTTGTTTTTTCTTCTATTTCTTTAAGGGATTTCCTCATTTCTTCTTTGAGGGTGTCCATCATCTTCATGAAATAATTTTTAAGGTCTGTCTCCTCTTCTTCGTCTATGTAGTGCTTTTCGGTCTTGCTGGTGTTGGATCCCTGGATTCTGGTGGGGTCATGTTGGTGTTTCTATTGCTGAGTGATCTCTTATTTTGTCTTCTTCCCATCTCTTCTTCCAGTGGGTGCTGGTGGGGTCTTTCCATCTCCACTGGTCTCCTTCCTTCCTGCAGCTGAAGCTGGGGATGCTGACACGGAGTTTGGGTCCTGGTAGGGCTGATGTCTTTCCTGAAGCTGAACTCGCTGGGGTTGGGGTCTTGGAATTGTCGACTTCTTTGCTGTGTGGGCAGGTCTCCTGAAGCTGTACTTGCTGGGGTTCGGGTCTTGGAAGGGCTGATGTCTTTCCTGAAGCTGGACTCGCTGTGGTTGGGGTCTTGGAGGGGCTGATGTCTTTCCTGTGTGGGCGGGTCTTCTGGATACCAGGAGCGGCCCGGAAGATCAAGGGGATGGGTGATTGTCAGGGGGTCCTGAAGCTGGACTCGCTGTGGTTGGGGTCTTTGAGGGGCTGATGTCTTTCCTTTGTGGGCAGGTCTTCTGGATGCCAGGAGTGGCCCGGAAGATCAAGGTGGATGGGTGATGGGCGGGCGGTCCCAGCCGGAAACCAATCTCACCTGAAGCTGGACTATCTCTATTCTATGGTTTTAATTGACTTTGTTTTCAGACACAGGCCAGCCTTGTTGCTTTTTTTTAAACATTTCCATCCTAACTTTCCTGACACTTCATTTTAATAATTAAAAGGAAAAGACAAAAGTTAAAAACACGAAACTATTTAGTAAGAACCTCCAGCATGCAAATGAGGAAGCAATTTTCTCATGGCTCCTTAGGGAAATTCTCCAGGTGAAAGACCCCGAATTTATAGATATAAAATATAAGCTTAAACAGGGAGGGCACCCCACTAGAGAACTTGGGAAGTGAACAAAGGACCCCATCCCAGGAACCGGCCAAACCATAGAACGGAATGTATGGTTTAGCAACCTTAATTGCAGAAGGGCTGTAAACCCACAAAAGGCAAAATTCCGGGCTGCTGACCACCTGTGAAGAACTGACCAGGGCATCAGAGATGGGCAAACAAGGTTAGTGGGAAACAAGGAGATAACACTATTTACTTAGAGAGAGATAATTAACTCATGCCAAGGTTTGAGGAATTTACAACATGTAGGTCAGGAAGACATCTACTTCCCTGGGTCAGGAGTCACGTACCCCCCATCACAAGATAGGGACCCCTCCCAAAAGCTTGTGGTTTTTGTCTTTAAAAGCTGATTGTAACTGAACCTCGGGGCCAATCGGTCTAAAAGCTGACCAAGAGGCCCATCTGCAGATGCCTAATTAAAGCCTCTTGTGTGTTGCATCAATTGGCTTGTGGACTCTTGATTCTTGGGGTGATGAATCCAGCTTGGGGACCCCTCCTCAATTCGGGGTACCCCAACACAGGTAAACTCTGCACATTGAAACAAGGCAAACAGAATTGAGAAAGAACTTGTCCCTGTCTTAGAATTCAGAACCCTCTGTCTCCTCTCAGCATAACCTTGCCAGGAGCCATTAAGGAACAGGAAGAGAAATGTGGGTCACCTGTTCTATGCTGTGAGATACAGAGAGAAATTAAGATGCATATCAAGGAATCTATTCTCTCCAGACACTCTGCTGGTTCTAGGGCAGTGGATTTCCATGCCCTCTGGGTTGTGGGAAGTAACTTTGTTCTGTTAAAAACCACCTGTAGTGCAACTCAGTGGACTAAGGGATTCTTTCTTTGTATTCTGGAGACTTCTAGAATCACCTGGTAAAACATAAACATAATTGTAATAGCTCTTAAGTAGGAAACAAAAGGCCTCATGTTCTCTATAAACTTAACAAATTCAGATTAGGGACAATGATAGACCAGAGATAGTAAAGTTTATTTGTTTTTTCTTTAAATATGATGGTGATTATTTGCTGAGAATAATGACTACCTTAGTCTCCCCTCTTTATTTCCAGTTGCTATTAGTGTTGTAACAAATAATATTTATGGTGTTACATTAAATGATTTTGTAAACCTTAAAAATCTATTAGAAATGATTTGTTAGAATCTGTCTTCATTTAATTAAAGACTTATCTCATAACTATGTAGACATTTTTGAAAGTAAACCATGGAAAGAATAAGTGACTCAAATAAAAAATACAGTTTATGGAACCATAAACTAGACACTGGAAGAAATGTTAATGCTTTAAAAAATTGGAAGCAAGTTACTGTGATATCATAATGAATAACATAGTAAAATATCTCATAGATCTCACCTGGAGGCTATTTTATATTGCTCACGTTTTGAATCAAAAGTATTAGAGAAGAAAATTAAAATACAACCAAATAATAAAAACAACTTCATGTCCACTTTCTCTAACTATTCATGGAAATCATAAAATAATAGAAAAGACAGAAGAAACATTGCGAAGAAAAAAGTTCCCTGTTAAAAGCACATCAGAGTACAGCAGTGCTTGAATATGTAATTAGGGTAGCTTTCAATGAAAAATATCACCTTCATAACAATGTAGAGAATATTAATAAGTGGACTATGTTTCCCAGAAAGTCCAAAGGAAAGCCTGTGGAAAGACTAGTTACTTAAAAGAGAAACAACACAATAAAAACCTCATGAAATGAGAAAGTTGACTGAAATGTAATTAAGATATTATAAATAAATAAGTTTATTGACAAACATATGCATAAAAAAGAACATGAAAGTCAAGTGCATCAATATGTAATGGAGAAACTGAGTGGTAAGAGAATGGTTTACACCCTGATTCCCATGTAAGTGGGCAATGAATGAGAAGTCAGTGTGTGAAGAGTTGGCTATTCCAAAAACTTAAAAGAGAAGGGCTTCAGTTGATTTTTATACAGAGTGAAAAGGTGAGGGCACATTTCCAGTTTATCTGCTGTTGGCATCATTTTGATTGAACAGCTGTTTGAAAATGCTGTCCTTATCTCTGAAGTATATTTGTGGCATCTTTGTTAAAATTCAGGTAGCCATAGTTTTGTGATTTATACCTGAACCTACTAGAATAGATTCAATTCTGTTGTTCTTCAAGTCCCTGTCTGTGCCAGTACTATGTGGATTTTATTATTATGGTTCAGCAATATAACTTGAGACTGGATTTGGCGATGCCTGCAGTATTCTTTTTGTTTAGGATTGCTTTGGTTTGTCTTTGTCATTGGTGATTACACATAAAATTTCAGATTTTATTTTCTGTTTTTAAAGAATGGTTCTAGATTTTGGATCACTTTAAATGTGTATATTACTTCTGGTAGTGTGGGCATTTTCATGAGGTTAAAAATTATAATTTTGGGGGAGGGTCTAGGCCCTGCCCTGGACGAAATGACAGACTATGGACACTCTCCATGGAGGGCCTCACCCTCCCTGGGTAAATAAGGGAGTGTTGTGGGGGTTGGTGGGAGGACTTGGGAGGAGGGAAGGGAAAGGGAGAGGGACCTGGGATTGACATGTGAAGCAACCTTGTTTTTTATTTAAATTTAAAAATAAAAATTAGAAAAGTTATAACTCATGAGAATGGGAGGTTTTCCTTCTTGTGCTTTCTTCAATTCTTTGACTGGACATCTGAAAGTTTTTGTGTCTTAGTTTTGGTATAGCTCCAGGTCTTTTACTTATTTTTTGTGGCTACTATGAATGTGACTGCTTTATTGAGTTATTTTTCCCTATCTACCTATCACTGCTTGATAGGAAGTTGTTGATTTTTTTTGTATTATTTTTGTGCCCTATCATGTTTTTAAGACTTTTTACCAGCTGTAAGAGATTTTTTTTGGTAGAATCTTTATGATCTTTCATACATAAATCATACAACAAGTATTGTTTTTACTTCTTTTCCCATTTGTATCTCTGTTTTGTTTTGTTTTTTCTTTCTTGGGTCTGAAGCATTCCTTCTTGTATCATTCATAGGATGGACTGGTGGTCATGAATCCATTTAATCTTCCTTTTTATCCTGATAAACTTCTCTATCCTTCAGTTATAAAAGATTGCTTTGGAGGGTGACATGCTCTGGCTTACCAACTGTGCTTTTCTGTCTAAGCCTTGTGGCTTTTAAAGCCTCCACTGAAGACTCAGTTTCCTTTATATGTGATCCTTCTCTCCTGCAGCTTTCAGTATGTTTACCTTGTTCTGTGCATTTAATGTTTGATCTAGTATATTATGCAGGGAATTGCTTTTTCTGGTCCTGTCTGTTTGATATTCTGTATGATTCTTGCATGGTGGTAGGCATCTCTGTTCCATGATTCAGACTTTTCTTCTATGATTTTATTCAAATTATTTTCTATATTTTTAATCTAGGTTATTTCTACGTCTTATGGCTATTTTTAGGTTTTATCATTATATGGTGTCCAAAAGAATCTGTATGTTCCATTTTTGTCAAAATCTATCATTTGTTGATTGAATTATCCAATTCCTCTACTATTAAAACATGTCATAATATTCTGTCTTACATTTGATCCATTTTATTGGTTAAGTTTTCTACTGAGTCTTTGTTATACTTACTGAATTACTCATTTCAGCAAGGATATTTAGTATTTCTACTGAGTTCTAATGTTATCTCTTTACATTTTCCCTCATTCAATCAGTTGTTTAATTTTTTATGGTTCTTCATTCCAGTATTCATTTTTGCATCCTTTGAGTTCATTGAACAGATTCATTATTGTTATTTTTAGTTCAAGATCTTGAATAGTATCTGGTTTGCTCTCACCAGGGGATAAGAGCTGTGGAATTAGTAATTCTTGAGAAGATTTATTTTCTTGAGTTTTCATGTCGTATATATTTCTGGGGTGGAATTTGGTTGTCTAGAGTTAGATAACTAATTTTGTACTTTGGTATTAATATGTGTCCCTGCTTTGTTGAGTTGGTGTTTGGATCTCTATTTGCTGGTTGCTGTGATTGGCAGGTTTTGTTTCAGCATGGTATGATTGAAGTTAAGATTTGTGGCCTTTCAATTGTGATCAATAAGAGAGGTAACAGAGGTAGATGGTCCTGGTTCAGCTACGAAAAAACACAGATTCTGATTTCAAGGGCAGACAGTCTGTACTGCAAGAAAATTCTTGATTTAAGTTCTCAGAATTCAAAGAGAGCATGCTAGGGAAAAGTGGATACAAGTGCTCCAGGAGAGGCACACAGGTACTCAGGCAAATATGCATAAGATGGCATTAGGGTCTCAGAAGAAAGAAGGAGTGAAAGTTACCCATATAGTGAGAAAACACTCAGTCTAAGTTTTCAAAGGGAGTTGTGTGAGACTTGAAAGGAGGAGTGGGGTGGGGACACCAGCAGAGAGAATAATAGACTAAGCCCGTGTCTTCAGATAGCAAGATTAGACTCCCAGAGAAATGGGGACAGAGAGCTGCCTATTTGATAAGCAAGCACTTGTAGAAAGTCTTTTGATGGTAGAAATGTCATTGTAGAAAAAAAACAACTGGTGAGTAATGTATGTTAAATCCAGTATATACAAATTTGTATGTCCTATGAATGGAAATCAAGAATTACTATTTTTAAACTTTGATATTGTATACATATAAATATGCCTAGGATAAAGTTATAATCTAATCAGATATGCATTTCTATTCATTTTGGACTCTGAAATTATTTAATAACATATACAGTTCATGTAGGAACATGTAAGTAGATCAATACTAAACACAGAGAATATAAAGTATTGAGATCTCATTTTTCAATGATGATATTTATACATCCTGGTTCACAGTCTTAAATTCCCACAGTAACTGGGGACTCCTAGGCATTGGGACTACTGATTTGTCCCCAGACTGAGTTCTGGGAGATGACTAACATGGTAGAGGACAAAAACAACCTGGACCAAAGCAGTCCACTTTTTCCAGACGCGGCACCTCAGTTTGAACTTGCTAAGGCTTTTCTGCCACCTATACCCACTTGCAGAGATTCATGAAGAGAACACTGTTGATGCCTGATACCAGGGATGGAAAAGTCACAGACTATTAAATTCTGTAGGAGTGTTTCTGTGTCTCTGAAAATACTGGTGAATTAATTTTTCCTAATGAATGATTATATTCCATCTCTTGGTATTCCCAAATCCAGAAGGATTTGTGTCACCTAACTAGCATAAGAAACAAAATTCAGATCATTTACTGATTCTGAGGAATGATAAAAGAAAGCATTACATATTTTGAAGGTGGAAGAATGATTTTCTTGTTTTGGACGGATTTTTTTTCTGATTTTAATGACAACCCTTGGGAGAAATTACAAAAATTATCTAGGCCATTTTACCTAGGTATATTTTGATAGAAAAAATATCTAAATAGGCCATTTTCCTATAAGCTTTTATTTTGTTTCGAACACCTGAAAACCCCAAAACCAGAAGTGACTATACATGAAGGAAAATATTCACAGGCCACAGTTGCAAATGATAGTGTTATTCTGGGCACACACAGCCTTCATTGCCATATCTGGTTAAGATTCATCCTTGGTAAAGGCTTGATTTTTTTACTTGGCTCTTTGTTACCATGTATGACAGTAACAGGGTTTAATTTCTCTTCACAATTCTTATAGACATATTTCTGGGCCAACTGAGAATGTCTTGTGAGACTGGAGAAGTTAATTATGGTTGGCAAACTTTTCACTGAGGCATTGCAAATTAGTTACTTCAACTATTTCATATTTCAAATTAGGATCTAATTTTAATACAAAATTAAACTACAGGAACATTTTCAATGTCACTTGCAAGGCTGTGCACACTATGCTGCTACCTCTCCCAGTGAAGGTAACCTGTTAGAAGTCTGGAGGGAAACTATTCCATCAAAAATGGTGTGCAAAAGTACCTATATTTATCTTTACATATATGAAGCAGATACCACATGTGAGAGTGGTACTATAACACTCTTTGCATTATATGAAGATCTGGCTCCATGGCCTTTATTTGCTTGAGTGGGAATCACTCAGGGCCCCTCGTTTGTCACTGTCAGGTGACAGGGCCTCTTTAGCCAGAGCCTTGGAAAAACCTTGAGATGACAGCAGTGACAGAGAGTGGTTGCAACGGCAGGTGCTGAATGTGCAGTTTCTGAATGTCCCATGGCTGCTAACTTCTTCCCTGAAATTTTCACTAAGGGAGATTGACAGAATGAAAATTGGCATAAATTTCTAGTAGGAACACTTCTTTTAGGAAGAATCAGACTGACAGGGAAGTATGAGCATAAAGTTGGTGAAAATTTGGGGGAAAAGTCACTTGACTACTGAATTTAGGGTTTCCCATTGTTATACAGTAACTTTAAATGTTACATTGTATCTGATAATATCATACATAATAACCTGATATAATTACCTTGTTGCTTTCACTATTTTATTTTAATGCATGCTTATATAAATTTTGCTGTTAATTCCCCAATATTAATACATTTCCGAGGCATCATTTTCTTCACGATTTTTAAAATTTTATTTTGTTATTTTAATTTTAAATAGGTTGTTTTACATGTCAATCACAGTTCCCTCTCACTCCCCTCCTTCCGCACCACCCCCACCATCCCCCCCCAGCCTCCCAACTTATCCACACTTCCTTCCACATAGGGGATATCCAGAGTCTGTCATTTCTCTCAGGGCAGGGTCCAGGCACTCCCCTAAGAGTCCAGGCTGAGAGAGCATCCCTCTTTTTGTTATGGACACACGAAGTCCATTTGTATCCCAGGGATAAACACTGATCCACTGCCCAGGGCCCTATAGGTTGCCCAGGCCTCCTCACTGACTCTCACACTCAGGGGGGTCTGGATCAGTCCCATGCTGCCCTCCCAGGTATTGGTCTGATGCCCAAGAGCTCTCCCCTGTTCAGATCAGCTGTCTCTGTTGGTTTTGCCAGCCCATTCTTTGCCAATTTGCTCATCACTCCTCTCTCTCTGTCCCTGGGTTTCATGGTTTCAGTTCAGTGTTTAACTGTGGGTGTTTGCCTCTGCTTCCATCAGTCACTGGGTGATTTCTTCACAATTTTTAAATGATAATGCACAGGTTTCTGTATCTATGTAAGTCAGTGTTACATGGGATGTTCTGAGAACTATCTCTTCAGATTTAATTGAAAATCATCATAATAAAGCTAGAATATACATACAGGCCTCAAAACATGTTTGTGATATTTGCAGGTTTACTCAAGGTTTTATTTCTTACTTGGCCCAACATTGCTTTCTGTTTCTTTTGTCTGTTGCCTAAAATCAGAGACAATTTGAATATTTAGCCAGTAAAGCATCCAAGTGAGCATGTCTGACTGCAGGCTACTATGAGACTTCCCCAAATACTGTTCTGTGTTAATGCTGTTTTTATTAAGACCATGTAGTCTTATGTGTTCTGATCCCACAATACATTTCATCCCATAATATCATCCCCATGATTAGAGGATTAACTGGCTGATCTCAAGCAGTGGATGCTAGGGCAATATGTGCCACAAGGTTCTTTATGATCTAGCTTTACCAAGATGAAAGAATTCAGGGAACCCAGAGCTCTAGAGCAGCTGTACTATTAGGAACAAAGTGACTTTTTATGAACATATCCTTGGACTCTGCAAGTTGATAAGCATTAGGTTTAGGCAATAGAGTAGGTCATGGGGGAACAGGAAGTTGAGGGGGTGGGGGTAGAATAGGAGGAAGAGGGAATCATAGGTTAGAAGACAGATCAGGCACCAGAGTGACCTCTAGTGATCTAAAGGGATAACACCAACTGGCAAGCTAAGCAATAGTGGAGAGACCACCTCGAATGCCCATTCCTGATAATGAACTTGATGTCTAAAACCATCCTGGAGCCTTCATCCTGTGACTGATGGAAGCAGAGGCAAACACACAATTAATCACTGAACTGAACCCAAGGAACCCAGTGACAGAGAGAGAGGAGTGATGAGCAAATTGGCAAAGAATGGGCTGGCAAAACCAGCAGAGACAGCTGATCTGAACAGGGGAGAGCTCTTGGACCCCAGACCGACAGCGGGGAAGCCAGCATGGGACTGATCTGGAACCCCCAAATGTGAGTGTCAGTGAGAAGGCCTGGGCAACCTATGGGGCCCTGAGCAGTGGATCAGTGTCTATCCCTGGAATACAAACAGTCATCATGTGCCCATATCACAAAGAGGGAAGCTTTCTCAGCCTGGACTCTTAGGGGAGTGCCTGGACCCTACCCAGAGTGAAATGACAGACTCTAGATATCCCCTATGTGGAAGGAATTGGCAATAGGGTGGGAGGCTGGGGAGGAAGGGGAGTGCGGGAGGAGGGGAGTGAGAGGGAACTGGGATTGACATGTAGAACAAGCTATTTAAAATTAAAATAAAAAATGATAACAAAAAGAATTAGGTTTAGGCAATGCTGTCTCCTTCTCATTATACTATCCTTGTCTTACACACTGGCTCATTACCACTTCTCACATGAATCTTTTTAACAGTTTCTTAAATAGTTCTTCCTTTATATCTTTTCTATTCTGTCCAATCAATTATCAATACCACGAGGAAAGTCAACTTTCAAACTGAAATATATTGACACTATTTATTTACTTAAGGTCTAGAAAATGCTATTGTCTTTGGAATTAACTCTAACTTCAAAATTGCATTTCACAGAAAGATCCTTCACACCCCATCTTCCAGATTTCCTATTGCCTACAGTGCCCCCTGTTACACTCAATCATCCAAACACATCCCTGGCCTCAGTGGTGTTCCCGTCCATCAAACTTCTTTTCCTCCTCTATATATACCTCCAGACTTCAAGTCTTTTCTGGCCGTCTTAGCTGTTGGCTTAGATTTCTTAATATTTGCTCTTGAAACATCAGCTTATCTGCTTTCTAATTGGTGAAAATATTATGTTTGGCAAATAAGCCTCTGTGATTGATACAGTTGCAAAAATTAGAGTAGGTTTTGGAATTAAATAAATGGTATTTCAAAGTTCAACATGGTTAATACAGAGGATAGAACATTCTAAAAGCATTATGGGGTGTTACAATTAACCAGATAAACCATGTTTTAAAATATGAAATAGAACTAAATTAATTAGATAATATGAACAAACAAAATATTTCTTTAATAGAATATGACTTTGGAAAACAATTATAGACATAAATAAAATTAAATGAAGATGGGGTGAAATCTCTCTGATGTTGTTATAATAAAATCACCAATTGGTAAAAGATGGCATTAGTTTATAAAATGCTATACACAAAAGCTATCATTTTTATTACAAAAATGGCAATATTTATAATTGAAGACAAGTATCATTATTGGCTAATCTAGATTTTTATTTAAAGAAAATCACCAAGGGCAAAGATGTAAAATATGGTGTGCGTGTGTTTGTGTGTACGCAGAATTAATTTTGAAATGCATTTAAGGTACTAGGTTCCCTAGCTATAATAGCTAATTTTCTGTTTATTCAGTATACTATTGCAGCATAAACAAAAGGTCCATGGCAATCAATTATCAGAATGGGAAATGAGAGCATTTAGTTAGCATATACATGGGATCTGAGAAACATAATTTGAAATCCAATCAGATGACATTTGGTTCAAACTCACACTGGTTAAAATAAGCAACAAGGGCATAGCTGATGTATTAGGGAAGTATATGGGTCTCTAGTGACAGCATAGGTTGGATTTAATATTAAACTGTGCCATTGTTCTTATCTTTTCTTTTTTTTTAAAGATTTATTTATTACATATACAGTGTTCTGCCTACATGCCAGAAGAGGACACCGGATTGAATTGTGGATGGTTGTGAGCCACCATGTAGTTGCTGGGAATTGAACTCAGGACCCCTGGAAGAGCAGTCAGTGCTCTTAACCTCTGAGCCATCTCTCCAGACCTGTTCTTATCTTTTCTATGCATAAATTAACATAGCTTTCAGCCCTCACCACATAAACTTCTTTATGCCATAAATGGTGATTAATATGAAGACTCACATCTAGTCAATGGGCAGAGAAAGAGACTCCAGAGGGCTCAGTCCCACATAAGACATCTGTATCACAGATCCTCCCATAAAGGCTCTGTTATGCTCTTGGAAGATGGGTAGGAAGATTTTGAGAAATACTGTAGGACTGCTGTGAAGCAGTGTTTTCTGTATATGGCAGGGTTGTTGATCAAAGCCTATCCCACTTAGTTAGATATGAGCTCCCAACAGTTGTGACTACATGCATAAGCCCTTCAAGATCAAATTAGCTGAAATCCCAGCATGCACAGGGGAAGGGCTCATGGAGTCCTAATCTTAGCTGAGGAGTGATTGACACTTGATGGCTTCTGGGGGAGGGAAAATATCAGTTTTTGTTAAGAACGTAGTTCCCAAAAAGCTACTTACACTCCAGTAAATGGCCCGATGCTCATGTCTGTACTGACAGCACTAAGTAGACTCAGTGCCTTAAAATGAGCACATAAATGTGGGAAGAGATGTAGTGGGAGGGTATGGAAAACAAGGAGTGGGGGGAGGGTTAGATCAAAACACATTGTATAAAGATCTGGGTTTCTCATGCATAAATCCTAAAAATTACAGCAGAGACATGACCATAAAAGACCAAATATTAAATTTATAAATTGGGTTTCTACTCTAACACTCAAAACTAACAGATCGTGTTTCATCAAAGTTAGGTTAAGTCTTCGGCATGGTTGATAAACTCCTGGGTCCCACTGTGGCTGTCCCATTGCCAAACGGATCTTAGAATGCAAGTTTGAAAAAAGCAGGCCATACTTCTCTTAAGAAAGTTGTAATGCCAGCACTTGGCATGGTGGTTTACATAATAAACAAGACAAACTGTTTGTTGATGTAAAAGTAATGGGAGTCGAAGAGATGGTTCAATGGTCAAGGGCACTGGCTGCTCTTCCAGAGGATCACAGTTTGATTCACAGCACACACATGGTGGCACAAAACCATTTGTAACTCCAGTCCCAGGGGATTTGATGCCCTCTTTTGGCCTCCATGTGGTACACAGACATACATGCCTACCAAGCACACATACACATAAATAAAATTACAAAATATGTAACTGGCCATAATTTTCTACAATTAATAATTTACATATGTAATTGAAAATGGAAGTATATATTAATGAAAATAATAACATTATTTTCAACACCTATAGGATGTGACCAATACTGCCACAACTGCTTTTGTTAAGTACATAGCAACATAATGGATTTATCTGGGCTGATGCTTGATAATTACATTTGTTTTGTCATTTTATTAAATTTTGTAAGCATTTACTCTCATCTAGCCACTATTCAAGTCACTTAGAGGATGGCTTGTCAACAAGAATTAAGAAGGCCTACTTCTGTGAGGCTTTAATCCAGCCATTTGATTTTTTTAATTTGTAACCAAATGAAAAGAAGACAGTTCATGTGAAAAAATGCCCACCACATTTATAAATCAAGTGTAGAAATTTAGCTGAAAAATTATTAGTTGTGCAGGTCACAGCCAGAACGAAGTTGGATTTTCGTATGTTGAACCATCCCTGCATCCCTCAGATGAAACCTACTTGATCGTGGTGAATGATTATTTTGATGTGTTCTTGGGTCCGATTTGCCAGTATTTTATTGAGTATTTTTGCATCAATGTTCATGAGGGATATTGGTCTGAAGTTCTCTTCCTTAGTTGTGTGTTTGTGTGGCTTGGGGATCAAGGTTATTGAATTCTCATAGAAAGAGTTTGGCAAAGACCCTTCAGCTTCTATTGCGTGGAATACTTTGAGAAGAATTGGTATAAGCTGTTCTTTGAATTTCTGGTAGAATTCTGCACTGAGGCTATCTGGACCTGGGCTTTTGTTGGTTGGGAGACTTTTGATGACTGCTTCTATTTCCTTAGGGGTTATAGGTCTATTTAAATTACTTATCTGTTCTTGATTTAATTTTGGCAAGTGATCGCTATCCAGGAAGTTGTCCATTTCCTTTAAATAATTTTGTGGAGTACAGGTTTTCAAAGTATGACCTGATGATTCTCTGAATTTCCTCCGAGTCCGTTGTTATGTCTCCCTTTTCATTTCTGATTTTGTTAATTTGCATGTTCACTCTCTGCTGTTTGGTAAGTTTGGACAAAGGTTTTTCTATCTTGTTGATTTTCTCAAAGAAAATCTTCGTTGCATTGATTCTTTGTATTGTTTTCCTAGTTTCCACTTCATTGCTTTCAGCCCTCAATTTGATTATTGCCTGGTGTCTACTCCTCCTGGGGGAGTTTGCTTCTTTGGGTTCTAGGGCTTTCAGCTGTGCTGTAAATTTTCTAGTATAACTATTCTCCAGTTTCTTCATGTGGGCACTTAGTGCTATGAACTTCCCCCGTAGCACTGCTTTCAAAGTGTCCTATAGGTTTGGGTATGTTGTGTCTTTATTCTCATTGAATTCTAGGAAGTATTTCATTTCTTTTTGACCCAGGAATGGTGCAGTTGTGCATTATTCAATTTCCACGAGTTTGTAGGTTTTCTGCAATTTGTGCTGTTGTTGAATTCTAATTTTAAACCATGGTGGTCTGATAAGATGCGTGGAGTTATTCCACATTTTTTGATGCTGCTGAGGTTTGATATGTTGCCAAGCATGTGGTCGATTTTTAGAAGGTTCCATGTGGTGCTGAGAAGAAGGTATATTCTTTTTTATGTGGATGAAATGTTCTATAGATGTCTGTTAATCCCAGTTGGGTCATTACTTCTATTAGACCCTTTGCTTCTTTGTTGAGTTTCTGTCTGGTATTCCTGTCTAGTGGTGAGAGTGATGTGTTGAAATCTCCCACTATAAGTGTGTGGGGTTTTATATGTGATTTAAGTTTTAGTAATGTTTCTTTTACGAATGTGAATGCCTTTGTATTTGGGGCATAGATGTTCAGGATAGACAATTCATCTTGGTGGATTTCGCCTGTGATGAGTATGTAATGACCTCCTTCATCTCTTTGGATTAATTTTATTTTAAAGTCTAGTTTGTTAGATACTAGGATTTCTACCCCTGCTTGTTTCTTGGGTCCATTTGATTGGAAAAGTTTTTCCCAACCTTTAACTCTCATGTAATGTCTGTCTTTGAGGGTGAGGTGTGTTTCTTGTATGCAGCAGAAGGATGGGTTCTGTCTTCGAATCCATTCTGCTAGCCTGTGTCTTTTTATGGGTGAGTTAAGGCATTAATGTTGAAGGATATCAATTGCCATTGATTGCTCATTCTTCTTCGATTTGCAATGGTTGTTGTTGGTGGAATTATGTGTGGAATTTCACCCCTTTGTTCTTTTGGCTGTTGGTAGAGAGGGTTTCTCTAATGCCTATGTTTTTCTGGTTGTAGTTAACTTCCTTGGGTTGGAGTTTTCCTTCCAAAACTTTCTGTAGGGCTGGGTTAGTGGGTATGTATTGCTTGAATCTAGTTTTGTCATGGAATATCTTGTTTTCTCCATCTATAGTGATTGAGAGCTTTGCTGGGTATAGTAGTCTGGGCTGGCATCCATGGTCTCTTAGTGTTGGTAGAATATCTATCCAGGACCTTCTGGCTTTCAGCGTTTCCATGGAGAAGTCAGGTGTAATTCTGATAGGTCTGCCTTTATATGTTACTTGGCCTTTTTCCTTAGCTGCTCTTAATATTATTTCTTTATTCTGTATATTTGGGGTCTTGATTATTATGTGGTCAGGGGCCTTTTTTGTGATCCACTCTATTTGGTGATCTGTAAGCCTCTTGTTCCTTCATTTGCATGTCTTTCTTAAGGTTGGGAAAGTTTTCTTCTATGATTTTGTCGAATATGTTTTCTGCCCCTTTGAGGTGGTTTTCTTGTCCTTCTTCTATACCTATTATTTTTAGGTTTGGTCTTTTCATGGTGTTCCATATTTCCTGGATGTTAAGGATTTGTTGGACTTAAGATTTTCTTTGGTTGATGAATCCATTTCTCCTAGTGTATCTTCAACACCTGAGATTCTGTCTTCCATCTCTTGTATTTTGTTGGTAATACTTGTGTCGGTAGCACCTGACCGTTTGCCCAGGTTTTCTATTTCCAGCCTTTCTTCAGATTGTGTTTTTTTAATTGTCTCTATTTCAGTTTTCAACCCTTGCACTGTTTGCATTGTTTCTTGCAATTTTCTGTTTATCTTTTCTTCCATTTGTTGCATTTTATGAATTTTTTGGTTTGTTCTTTCTTCCATTTCTTCCATTATTTTGTTTGCTCTTTCTTCTAGTTCTTGTAGTTTTTGGTTTGTTTTTTTCTTCCATTTCCTGCCTTTTTTGGTTTGTTTCTTCTTCCATTTCTTTCAGTGTTTGTTTTTTCTTCCATTTCTTGCATTTTTTGCTTTGTTTCTTCTTCCATTTCTTTCATTTTTTGCTTTGTTTCTTCTTCCATTTCCTGCCTTGTTTGGTTCGTTTTTTCTTCCATTTCTTGCATTTTTTTGGTTTTTTTTTATCCATTGCTTTGAGGGATTTTCCTATATCATCTTTTAGGGCCTCTATCATTTCCATGAAAGTATTTTTAAGGTCATTCTCTTCTGCTTCATTTGCATTGGAATGTTGTAGTCTTGCTGGTGTGGAGTCTCTAGAATCTGGTGGTGTCATATTTGTTTTTCTGTTGCTGAGTGTGTTTTTGTATTGTCTCTTTCCCATTTCTTCTTCTAGTGGGTGCAGACAGAGCCCCTTACTGGTCTGGTGGTTACGGGACCAAAGTTGCTTTTGGCAGGTGCTAGCAAGTCCAATAATCTGGTTAATCTGGTAGTTCTTCTATTCCTTTTCCTTGTTCTGGTCCCTGGACGCGCCAGAATAGCTGGTCCCCTTTTCTCCCTGGCTCTTCTGGTTTCCTGGACCTGTTGGAATAGCTGGTCCCCTGATCTCCCTGGATCAAATAGTTTCCTGGTATCGTTGGTGCGAGAAAAGTCCCGGAGTCTGGGGTGTTTGGCTCCTGCCGTGATTGGAAGGCCTGTGTAGTTCTCAGGTGATCCCAGGCACTGGACCTGCCTGAATAGCTGGTCCCCTGGTCTCCCTGGTTCCTCCAGTTTCCTGGTCTCGTTGGTGGTAGAGGAAACCTGGAATCTGGGGTGCTTGGTTCCAGCCAGGTTTGGAAGCTCTGTGCTAGAAAATATTTTTGGTGAACAAATCTATGAAAAGAACAGGGTGTATTGACAGTCAATCTCAATATTGATACTGAAAAGAAACAGAGCAATTCATGCAGAATAGTCATCATTTTGTGCACATACATTTAACTTTATTTTCTTCTATGTGTTCTTCTTCAATTTCCCCCTGAAATGTGCCTGTGAAATAAATGGAAAAAGTAATAGGTGAATTATTTATAGGAAAATTATTCTTTTGGTGGCAGAAGAAGTTTTTGAGGGACATGTGCCCAAAAAATAGTGGAACTCAATTTTCTAAGAGAAAGTTCCAATCAATGGTGTTTGAACTAATCAGTGTAACTTGTGACAACGAAGCTCAATCAATCGATTAGCAAGTCACAGGGAGTATACACAATCTGATTTCATCACAGTCAATTAAACTGAAGTGGGTCAGATGGAAGTTTCTGGAGTTATGTTAAACATTAGAAAAAGGAAAGTAGTGATAAAGCCTGTTTTCTAATGTTTCTTCTAGAAGGCATTTAAATAGTACTTGGGATGGTGGAAAGATAGACAAGTTAGAAGGCAGTATTTGTTCAGTAGCCTTAAAAAAAGAATGATCTTGACTTATAAATTAAGTATAGTTTAGCAGGCATTGCCTAGCAGAGGTCAAATTTTATCACATAGTAGATAGAAACTGTTTAATACTGCTCATCAGGGGTTATGATTAGAAATTTGTTATTTGTTTATAAGTATTCATAACCATTTATCTTTTAATGTTCTTAAAGACTGTGACTCAGATGATATAAATGTATTAGGTTCCTCCCCACCATGACAATTATTCTTCTAATTGCTTTCTTTTAAATACATTTCTATGTCAAAAACCATTAGTGATGAAAATGATTTCTCCACCATCTCTCTTCTGCTTATTATTATCCTCCTCATGTATGTTAAAGATGACTAATTCAATGCTTCACCAAATTTGTTCAAATTTTGTATAATATCATTTGTAAAAATCAATTTACTTTGAGGGCCTCATGCTCCCTGCGGAGCAGAGTGGGGATTCAGTGGGGCTGGGGGAACTGGTGGGGAGATGGGGAGGAGGGAAGAAAGAGGGAGTTGGGATTGACATATGAAGCAAGCTTATTTCTAATTTAAATAAAAAGATAAAAATAACATTATCAAAATAATCAATTTACTTTTAATGATTAAACAATTGCTCCCTTTAGTAGAAAAAAAACAACAAAAGAAAATATAAAAGATAAAATCCTTGCTTTATGGGAGCATTCTCCAATCACCTTTTCACATTTCTAGCTGGTTGATGTTAGGAACACTGTCTCAGTGTCTGCTGAAACCACAAAACAGTATAAAGTATCACCATGCTTTCATATGGTCTCAATATTCCTTATGGAGTTTCCACAATTTGATTGGAACTTAGGCTTCATTTTCTGGGCATGATAATGAGTTTAATAACCAATAATTCAGAAGCCAAGATACAGATAATGATGGAAAAAGACAAATAAAATTGGAGCCCGAATTTTGTTAATCTGCCTCTAAAGAAGAAGAAATCAAGATTGAACATTTCAAATGAATTATTAATGTATTATTTTAGATATTCATTTGGCACTTATATTCTGTAGGGCACAGAGATAATATTTTGCTATGTATTTAATTTTCCAACTATTTTAACATATATATTATAGTATAGCTAGTCAATAAAGAAAAGTCTTATTCTTTTAATATGAAAGAAAATCTTTGACATTTATGCATCTTACAATGATGTAGAAAAAATCTGAGGTCATTATTTCACCTTACTATTACTTCTTTTGAGGGAATTTCCATCTCTCTCTTTCTATCTGCCCCTCTCTCTCTCTCTTTGACAAATATATGTATATGTATTTGTCTCTCAATATGTATGCATATGTATGTGTCTATAATCATATACAAGCATGTATGTGTATATATCACATATATTATCACAATATATTCTATAAACAATGTAAAATTTACACTTTTTAAAAAGTGAGAAATGCAGAGATAGAATAATAAAGATACTTAGAACTGCACATATTGTGTAACAAACATTCATATATGTTTAAATAACCCTTGTTTATATATTTACACATCTTAAAATGACATATATACTTTTCTAAATATTGTTTCTTTAGCTTGTACTTCTGTCATGGGCGGTTTGTCATAGTGATAAGGTATACTAAGCAAGGAATTAGTACACAAATGACGTTTCATTAAATATATTTCTCCTTGATAATTTTAAAATTCATTTCTTGCTATACAGTACAATTAAAACTTTAAAGCATGAAAATATGGATCTACAAATAAGTTGATTTCCAAGGGGAAAAATGAATCATTGGTTGGCAAAATCACACATAATATCTACCCTGAGTGGTTTAACTTCATTTTTAAAGGAAGCAATAGGCCAGTTTTCTTTTGGCTTCTGTACCTGTCAGGTGTGTGCATGTGCATGTGTGTGTGATATTATAAAAGGCAGATTTCTTTTTTCTTTTCATTTCTTTTCATTCTTGTTTTTTTTTGAGACAAGGTTTCTCTGTATTGTTTTGGAGGCTGTCCTGGAACTTGCTCTATAGACCAGGCTGGCCTTGAACACACAGAGATCTGCCTGCCTCTGCCTCCCGAGTGCTGGGATTAAAGGCATGTACCACCAATTCCCGGCCCTTCTATTTTTTTCATTTATTTTTTCCTTCAATATATGTTTTTATTTGAATTAGAAACATGAATGCTTCACATGTCAATCCCAGTTCCCTCTCCCACCACTACTCCCTTTTGCCTCCACCAGCCTCCCAACCCCCCACCCAGGCCCCCACCATTCCAGAGGGAGGGTGAGGCCCTCCTTGGGGAGATCTCCAGCGACTGTCATTTCATCTAGGGCAGGACCTAGCCCCTTCCCCATGTGTTCAGGCCGAGAGAGCATCCCTCCATGTGGAATGGGCTCCCAAAGTTCATTCATATACTGGTCTACTACCCAAGGCTCCAGAAATTTCTGAGGCCTCCTCACTGACACTACATTCATGGAGTCTGGATCAGTTCCCTGTTTTCCTCTCAGCCATTAGTCTGGGGTTCAAGAGCTCCCCTTTGTCTTGTCCAATCAGTTCTTTGTGGGTTTCACCAGCACGTATTGACCCCTTTGCTCATCACTCCTCCATCTTTGTCATTGGTTTCCAGTAGTTCAGTTCAGTGTTTAGCTGTGGGTATCTGTCTCTGCTTCCATCAGTCACTGGATGAAGGCTCTAGGATGACATATAAGGTAGTCATCAACCTTATCATCAGGGAGGGCCTATAAATATAGTCTCTCCATTACTGCATAGTTTGCCAGTTGGTGTTATCCTTGTAGATCTCTGGAGATCTCACTAGTGTCAGGACTTTCCTCAAACCTGTAATGACTCCATCTATTATGGTATCTCTCATCCTGCAGTCCTCTATTCTTACCCCGACCCAACCTTCCTGCTCCCCCTTGCCTTCTTTTACCCTCCTCTAATCCCCCTCTCTTTTTCCTGGTTACCTATCCCCTCCCACCATGTTCCCAATCTGCTCAGGAGATCTTGACACATTCCTCTTCTCTGGGCTATCACGAATGTTTCTTTGGAACTTCCCTGTTTCCAAGACTCATTGGCACTGGGATTGTAGGCTGACAATCCCCTGATCCATGTCTAAAATCTATATATGAGTAAGTACATACCATGTTTGTCTTTTTGTGACCTCACCCAGGATGGTTTCTTCTAGTGCCATCCATTTGCCTGCAAATTTCAAGCTTCCATTGTTTTTTTCCTCTGAGTAGTACTCCATTGTGTGCCACATTTTCTCTATCCACTCTTCAGATGAGGGGCATCTAGGTTGCTTCCACGATCTAGCTATTACATATAATGCTGCTATGAACATAGTAGAACAGACATCCTTATTGTATGAATGGGCATCTTTTGGGTATATGCCTAAGAGTAGAATTGCAGGGTCTTGTGGTAGACTGATTTTCATTTTCCTGAGAAGTCTCCATATTGATCACCAAAGTGGCTGTACCAGTTGGCACTTCCACAAGCAGTGGAGGAGTGTTCCCCTTTCTCCACATCCTCTCCAGCACAAACTGTCATTGGTGTTTTGATTTTAGCCATTCTGACAGGAGAAAGATGATATTTCAGAGTTGTACTGATTTGCATTTCCCTAATGGCTAGTGATGTTGAGCACTTTCTCAACCATTTTACACATCTCAGGAATTTTAGACTGCTCTATTGAGAATTCTCTATTTAGTTCTGTAGCCCACTTCTTAATTGGATAATTGGTGTTTTGGAGACTTGTTTCTTGAGTTCTTATTAAATTTTGGAGATCAGCCCTCTGTCAGATGTGGGGTTAGTGAATATCTTTTCCCATTCTGTGGGCTGCCTTTTTGTCTTGTTGACATGTGTGTTCCCTTTAAAATTAAAAGTATATATATATACACATACACACATTTACATGTATTAAAGTTTGCCTGTGAACAGTTTTTGTACTGTATGAATGTCTGCTGCTTCTAGAGACCATAAGATGGTATAGTCCCTAGAACTGAGGCTGTAGATATTTGGGAACTCCCCTGTAGGTGTTGAGAAATGAACCCTGTCTCTGCAAAAGCAGGCAAATACTTTAACACTTCTACAGTCTCTCCAGCCCAATTCTGCCATTTTGAAATACATATTTATGTAAAATAATACTCTCAGCATTGACAATTATAAAATCAATATATTGGCCAACTCCAAAAAGTGTTGCACATGCTCATGTCTTGAATTATCAAATATTTGGGACAGCTTTAATATTTGTGTAAAAATACATGAACATATGCATAGCATTCATTTGAAATGTGCTTTAGTTTTTACCAAATGATAAAATTATATGAGATGTTTTAGAGTAGGTTTTCATAGGTGATTCCATGGTACAATGGATTGCACATTCACAATCTAAAATAAGTTTCCTTACAATAGATTATTAATAAATCTTTGATGAATATATCTATGATTGGGGATGTATTAAAGTTTCATGGGGAAAATGAGGTTGTGAAAGAAAAGGCTTAAAAAGCACATGTATAATGTGGTAGTTCTCAGCCTTATATTTTTTAATATATTTAGTCAGAATTTATTTATTGTGAGAGTATGTGTGTATGTGCTCACATGTACATGGTCTGGCATGCTTGAGAAGATCAGAGAACTACCTGCAGAACAGGCTTTTCTCTTCTACAATGTAGATCCTGAATATCAGGTTCAAGATATTCACACTTGGAATATACCTGTGCTCACTGAGCCACTTCAATGGCACAGTTCCCATAGTCTAATTAATATGAGGGGTACCTAGAGAGAGTATGTTTCCATTTTCTGTCTATTATCTCTTGTAGTCTTTTTAATTTATTTTTTATTTTAATTTTAAATAGCTTGTTTTACATGTCAATCCCAGTTCCCACTCCATCCCATCCTCTCGCCCCCCACCGGATCCCCCCATCCTCCCACCCTATTGCCAATTCCTACCATATAGGGGATATCTAGAGTCTGTCATTTCACTCAGGGTAGGGTCCAGGCACTTCTCTAAGAGTCCAGGCAGAGAGAGCAACCCTCTTTGTGTTATGGACACACAATGTCTGTTAGTATTCGAGGGATAAATACTGATCCACTGCTCAGGACCCCATAGGTAGCCCAGGCCTCCTCACTGTCTCTCACATTCAGGGGGTCTGGATCAGTCCTATGCTGGGCTCCCAGCTGTTGGTCTGGGGTCCAAGAGCTCTCCCCTGTTTGGATCAGCTGTCTCTGCTGGTTTTGCCAGCCCATTCTTTGCCAATTTGCTCATCGCTCCTCTCTCTCTGTAGCTGGGTTCCTTGGGTTCTGTTCAGTATTTAACTGTGAGTGTTTGCCGCTGCTTCCATCAGTCACTGGATGAAGGCTCCAGGATGGTTATAGACATCAAGTTCACTATCAGGAATGGTCATTCGAGGTGGTCTCTACCCTATTGCTTAGCTTGCCAATTGGTGTCATCCATTTAGATCACTAGAGGTCACAATGGTGCCTGATCTGTCTTCTAACCTATGATTCCCTCTTCACCCTATCCTACTCCCCTAGTCAACCCTCCTCTTCCTCCATGACCTACTCTCTCTTCCACTTCTCTCCCTCTTTATTTCCCAGGTCCCTCTCCCCCAGCCAGCACTGAGTTCCTTATCTATTCAGAGGATCTTGCCTCATTTCTCTTCTCTTGGGTACCATGCATATCTTTTAGGTTCTTTCCTAATTCTGAGACTCTATGTCAGTGGAATTGCAGCCTGGCACTCTCCTGATCCATGTCTAAAATCTATATATGAGTCAGTACATACCATGTTTGTCTTTTTGTGACTGGGTTACCTCACTCAGGATGGTTTCTTCCAGTGCTATCTATTTACCTGGAAATTTCAAGATTCCATTTTTTTTTCTGCTGACTAATACTCCATTGTGGAAATGTACCACATTTTCTCTATCCACTCTTCAGTTGAGGGTCATCTAGGTTGCTTCCAGGTTCTGGCTATTACAAATAATGCTGCTATGAACATAGTGGAGCAGATGCTCTTGTAGTATGAATTTGCCTCATTTGGATATATGCCTAAGAGTGGAATTGCTGGGTCTTGTGGTAGATTGATTGCCATTTTCCTGAGGAATCTCCATACTGCTCCAAAGTGGTTGTAAGAGTTGGCACTCCCACCAGCAGTGGAGGAGTGTTCTCCCTTCACCACATCCTCTCCAGCATAAATTGTCTTCGGTGTTTTTGATTTTCGCCATTCTGACAGGAGTAAGATGGTATCTCAAAGTTGTTTTGATTTGCATTTCCCTGATGGCTAAGTATATTGAACACTTTATTAAGTGTCTCTTGGCCATTTTAGCCTCCTCTATTGAGAATTCTCTGTTTAGTTCTGTACCCCACCTTTTCATTGGATCCTTTGGTGTTTTGAAGACTTGCTTCTTGAGTTCTTTGTAAATTTTTGATACTAGCCCTCTGTCAGATGTGGGGTCAGTGAATATCTTTTCCCATTCTGCGGACTGCCTTTCTGTCTTGTTGACTGTGTCCTTTGCCTTACAGAAGGTTTTTAGTTTCATGAGGTCCCATTTGTTAATTGTCAATCTCAGTGTCTATGCCACTGGGGTTATGTTCAGTTAGGGGTCTCCTGTATCAACTCATTGAAGAGTATCTCCCACTTTCTCTTCTAAAAGTTTCAGTGTGGCTGGATTTATGTTAAGATCTTTGATCCATTTGGACTTTTTTGTACAAGGCGATAAACATGGATGTGTCGGCAGTCTTCTGCATACCAGTACCCAATTATGCCAGCACCATTTGTTGAAGATGCTTTCTTTTTTCTATTGTATAGTTTTAGCTTCTTTGTCAAAAATCAAGTGTTCATAGGTGTGTGGGTTAAAATCAGGGATTTCAATTCAGTTCCATTGGTCTACCTGCTTATTTTTGTGCCAATACCAAGCTGTTTTCAGGACTATAATAGAGCTTGAAGTCAGGTATGGTGATGCCTCCTGAAGTTCCTTTATTGTATAGGGTTGTTTTGGCTATCCTGGGCCTTTTGTTTTTCCATAATGTTGATTAATGTTCTTTCCAGGTCTGTGAAGAATTGTGCCGGAATTTTGAGAGGGATTGCATTGAATCTCTAGACTGCTTTTGGCAAGATTGACATTTTTATTATGTTGATCCTACCAATCCAAGAGCATGGGAGACCTTTCCATTTTCTGGTATCCTCATTGATTTCTTTCTTTAAAGACTTAAAGTTCTTGATATACAGGTCTTTCACTTCCTTGGTTAACATTATCCCCAGATATTTGATGTTGTTTTTGGCTATTGCAACGGGTGAGGTTTCTCTGATTTCTTTCTCAGTCTCTTCATCATCTGTATATAATAGGGCCACTGATTTTTTTTGAGTTAACCTTGTATCCTGCCACTTTGCTGAAGGTGTTTATCAGCTCTAGGAGTTTCCTTGCGGAGTTTTTTGGGTCACCTATGTAAACTATCATATCATCTGCAAATAGTGAAAGTTTGACTTCTTCTTTTCCTATTTGTATCCCCTTTATCTCCTTTTGTTGTCTTATTGCTGTGGCTAGGAATTCAAGTAAAATATTGAAGAGATATGGAGAGAGTGGACAGCCTTGTCTTGTTCCTAATTTTAGAGGAATTGCTTTGAGTTTCTTTCCATTTAGTTTGATGTTAGCTGTTGGTTTACTCTATACTGCTTTTATTATATTCAAGTATGTTTCTGTTATCCCTGGTCTCTCTAGGACCTTTATCATGAAGGGGTGCTGGATTTTGTCAAAGGCTTTTTCAGCATCTAGTGAGATGATCATGTGGTTTTTCTTTCGCAGTTTGTTTATATGGTGGATTACATTGATAGATTTTCTAATGTTGAACCATCCCTGCATTCCTGGGATGAAGCCTACTTGATCATGGTGGATGATTTTTCTGATGTGTTATTGAATCTGCTTTGCTAGTATTTTATTGAATATTTTTGCATCGATGCTCATGAGGGAATTTGGTCTATAGTTCTCTTTCTTAGTTGTATCTTTGTGTGGCTTGGCTATCAAGGTAATTGTAGCCTTGTAAAAGGAGTTTGGCAGTGAGCCTCCTGCTTCTATTTTGTGGAATACTTTGAGGAGTATTGACATTAACTCTTCTTTGAATTTCTGGTAGAATTCTGCACTGAAGCCATCTGGGCCTGGGCTTTTTTTGTTTGGGAGACTTTTGATGACTGCTTCTATTTCATTAAGGGTTATAGGACTGTTTAGATGGTTTATCTGCTCTTGATTTAGTTTTGGCAAGTGATATCTATCTAGGAAATTGTCCACTTCCTTTAAATTTTCAAATTTTGTGGAGTACAGGTTTTCAAAGTATGCCCTGAAGATTCTCTGGATTTCCTCATCGTCCGTTGTTATGTCCCCTTTTTCATTTCAGATTTTGGTAATTAGCATCCTCTCTCTCTGACTTTTGGTTAATTTGGACAGAGGTTTATCTATTTTGTTGATTCTCTCAAAGAACCAGCTCTTTGTTTCATTGATTCTTCTCAATGTTCTCCTGGTTTCTACTTGATTGATTTCAGCCCTCAATTTGATTATTTCCTGGCATCTGCTCCTCTTGGGTGAGTTTGTTTCTTTTTGTTCTGGAACTTTCAGCTGTGCTGTAAATTCTCTACTATGACTGTTCTCCAGTTTCTTCATGTGGGCACTTAGTGCTATGAACTTTCCTCTCAGCAGTGCTTTCAAAGTGTCCCATAGGTTTGTGTATGTTGTGTCTTCATTCTCATTGAATTCCAGGAAGTTTTTTATTTCTTTTTTTACTTCTTCCTTTACCCAGGAATGGTGCAATTGTGCATTGTTCAATCTCCATGAGTTTGTAGGGTTTCTGCGATTTGTGTTATTGTTGAATTCTAATTTTAATGCATGGTGGTCTGAGAAAATACAGGGGCTTATTCCATTTTTTTGTATCTGTGGAGATTTGTTATGTTTCCTATTATGTGGTCAATTTTAGAGAAGGTTCCATGTGGCGCCGAGAAGAAGGTATATCCCTTTGTTTTTGGGTGGAATATTCTATAGATGTCTGTTAAACTCAGTGGGTTATAACTTCTATTAGTTCTTTTGTTTCTTTGTTAAGTTTCTGTCTGGAGGTCCTGTCTAGCGGTGAGAGCAGAGTGTTGAAGTCTACTACTATTAGTGTGTGAGACTTTATGTGCATTTTGAGCTTTAGTAATGTTTCTTTCACAAATGTAGGTGCCTTTGTATTTGGGGCGTAGATGTTTATAACTGAGACTTCATCTTGATGGACTTTTCCTTTGATGACTATGAAGAAGGCTTCATCTCTTTTGATTGATTTTAATTTGAATTATAGTTTGTTAGACATTAGGATTGCTGCACCCGCTTATTTCTTGGGTCTGTTTGATTGGAAAATCTTTTCCCAACCCTTTACCCTGAGATACCATTTGTCTTTGATGTTGAGATGTGTTTCTTGTATGCAGCAGAAGGATGGGTTCGGTCTTTGTATCCATTCTCCTGGTCTGTGTCTTTTTATAGGCAAGTTGAGGCTGTTGACATTGAGGGATATCAATGACCATTGATTGATGATTCTTGTTTGTGCTTGATTTATTGGTAGTGAAGTTTTCTTGTGTAGTTTCTCCTCCCTTTTTTTTTTTGGTGTTATGTAAAGTGGGACTATATACTGCCTGTGTCTTTGTGGGTGTAGTTATCTTCCTTAGATCTAGGTTTTTCCTTCTAGCACTTTCTGTAGAGCTGAATTCATGTATATGTATTGTTTAAATCTGGCTTTGTCATGGAATATTTTGTTTTCTCCATCTATGGTAATTGAAAGCTGTGCTGGATATAGGAGTCTGGGCTGGCATCTTTGTTCCCTTAGTGTTTGTAGGACATCTGTCCAGGATCTTCTGGCTTTCATCGTTTTCATTTAGAAGTCAGGTGTAATTCGGATAGGTCTGCCTTTATATCTTACTTGGCCTTTTTCTTTACCTGCTCTCAATATTTTCTCTTTATTCTGTAAGTTTCATGTTTTGATTATTATATGGCGAGTTGATTTCTTTTTCTGGTCCAGCCTATTTGGTGTTCTGTAAGATTCTTGTATTTTCATAGGCCTATCCTTCTTTAGGTTAGGGAAGTTTTCTTCTATGATTTTGTTGACTGTGTTTTCTGTACCTTTGAGCTGTATTTCTTCACCTTCTTATATACCTATTATTCTCAGGTTTGGCTTCTTCACGGTGTCCCATATTTCCTGGATATTTTGTGTTAGGGATTTATTGGTTTTGAGATTTTCTTTGGTTGATGACTGCATATCCTCTAATGAGTCTGCAATACCTGAGATTCTCTCTTCTATTTCTTGTATTATATTGGTGGCACTTGCATCTGTAGTTCCTGATCGTTTACCCAGATTTTCCATTTCCAGCATCCCCTCGTTCTGTGTTTTCTTTATTATTTCTATTTCAGCTTTCAATCCTTCAACTGTTTGAGTTGTTTCCTTCATTTGTTTGGATGTTTTTTCATGGTACTCTTTAGATTCTTTGAGTGATTTGTTTATTTATTGAATTTTTCACCCCATTTCATGTTTTTTTTTGTTTGTTTTTTCATCTATTTCTTTAAGGGATTTCCTCGTTTCTTCTTTGAGGGTCTCTATCATTTTAATAAAATGATTATTAAGGTCTGTCTCTTCTGCTTCATCTATGTAGTGCTTTTCAGGGCTTGCTGGCGTTGGTTCCCTAGATTCTGGTGGAGTCATGTTGGTCTTTTGATTGCTGAGTGAGATCTTATTCTGTCTTCTTCCCATTTCTTCTTCCAGTGGGTGCTGGTGGGGTCTTTCTGTCTCCACTGGTCTCCTTCCTTCCTGAAGCTGACTGGGATCGTTGGAGTTTAGGGCCTGGAAGGGCTGATGTCTTTCCTGTGTGGGAGGGTCTTCTGGATTCCAGGAGCGGCCCCAGAAGATTGAGGGGATGGGGGTCCGGTGGAGTATGGGGAGTGTCCCCCCAGAGCCGCAAGCTCACCTAGCTGCCATCGCGGGAGATTGGGGCCTGGAAGGGTCTCTTGTAGTCTTGTTTCAATTGATTCTAAGAATGGTCTACATACATTTACATTTCTGGAAATCTTCTAGAACTTTGAGAATCTCAGCAACAAAATTGCATGCTTGTTAAATATAGATTCCTGGCCGGACAAACAGTTTCTGACTCACAGTTGTTGCTTTCAGTTGTGTCAGAGTATTTATCCAATGCTCAAGAGATTTTTAAAGGTGATGCATTTGGGCTCACATTATGAGAAAAATAACTTAGTATATGAATCTACGAATGGCATGTTACCACCATAGCTATGGGAGGAATAGTGTGTATTGCAACAATGACAATTAATCTGGGGTTCATTGAGAGGATCAAGAAGAGCAATCCCCATTCTTGTATTTTGAGTAAAACAGGGGTTTCTCTTGACAAAAGATTCTATTTAGCAGAAGTAATGGTGCCATCTTAGAGCTTGTCTATTCTTTATGTGGAAGGACTCACAGGTGAAGTTGCCATGTAGGGACACATGGGCTGGACATTGATCCATCTTCTCTCTGAGATGTTGCTCACCTTACATATCTTTTCATAGAGACGAGAATCTGCCTAATCTTGATTTCCCCAAAGGATGGATACGACCACATTCAAATTCAAGTCCTGGAAGGCAACTGCAATGGAGTCCCGTTTTATCCAGTGGAACAGAATTAGAAAAGAAATAACAGGAGAAAGAGAGTTGTTAACTGTAACTATGCAGATCACATAAGAGGTATTCAGTGTAAGAAATGGGGTACCAACAGTAGAGTATGGGAGTGCAGCCAGAATCAGGTTTTAGAATAATCCCAAAGCATGCATCAAGGAAAGGGGATGGATTTTGCTGGGGGACATGTGCTCACCTCTAAAGACTAAGTAGCAGAAATGGTCACCTCATATAGAGCCGCACCTCTCACTGTTTAGGGAAGCTTCCCAGACTGTCAAGTTCTATTAGATTAAGGGACTAAAACCCCTGGGATGCCATTGAGAACACAACTCGCCAGTTTCTTGAACAATAGATTAGTCTCTTCTCCATACTGTGTACATCATTTGTGTGCATTTCAACTATGACAGGAATCAGAAGGCAAGGGTAGCAAAGATATTGGCACCTCTCCTCAGCAGCTCCTCATCAGAACAGTCTCTATTCTTGCTTAACCAGTGGAAGCCCATCTGTGATCAGGAAACTGGCAGCTGCCAGGTATGGGTACCCTGGATTTTCACTCCATGAAAGTCAACTCTCAGTAAACACCACAGCAACTTGAATAAAGTTATTTCACCTGGCATGAAAACATCCTTGTTCCTCAGGTACTTTGACCACTTCTTTCTCTTTTAAAATCTGCATCATGAGAGAGAGCCAAGGTCTGACAGGTGATATACAATGCTCTACTATTCAGCCACATCCCAATCATATTTGTTATTTCTTACATGCTCTTGTCTCCACCCTAAGGTACACTTCTTTGTCATAGCACAGAAGATAACCAACTTGAGCTCACACTACTACTTGAAACAAAAAAATGAAAGGGTTGTTTTACTGAAGGAGGCTTTTTGCAATCTGTATGTATAACCTGTGTTTAAAATGACAAGATAAAACTTCCATAGAATTTTTATTAACTGAAATTATAAGGAAATTGAATAGATATTCTAAATGTGACACTTATTAATAGAAGGTAATTGGAACCAGGATATTCAAGGATGCTTATCAAATAGGTTAGAACCTCATTAATTCAGTTCCTCCACACAAGTAGAAAGCCTACAGGGTTCTTAGTTATAAATGTGTTCAAATATTATTTTGTCTAAATTAGTCCTGATTGAGAAGTAAAATTTGCATGAAAATACTCAAATTTAATGCTCTCAACATGCAAGAATAGAAAATAAGTTCATATATGAGTAATGGTTAATATTTGTAGACCGAATTCAAGTGGAATTCTGTTTTCAAGTTTCTTGATTCTACTTATTGTATATTTACAACATTATAGTTTAAAAAGCATTTCATATAATTATTAAAACTACATTTAAATTATACTTCAAAATGCACTTGAGATTTTAAATGATTTTTTGTGAACTAAAACTAAATTTCTCTCTTGTATCAGGGTGTTCTTGACAATTTTCCTGCCTCCAGGTGTGACTTCTTCACTGTTTAGTTACTGGGGGCAGACACAGATTTACCATGGGTTGTTGTCTTTCAATCTTTGTGACAATTCTGTTTCTGAGGTCAGGGCAAACACTGTAAATCCTGCTGGAATCCATGCATGTGGTATGTGTTATTGAGGAGGTTGTTGTCTTACTTTCATTTGTTTTACCTCCTATCCTTAGACATTTTCATTTTCTTCTCTAAGCACAACACCACACACACACACACACACACACACACACACACACCAGATGTGTCTTTTTCATTAGCCTGTATTTTGAACTAGTTTTTCAGTTCCACCTGTCTCACATTTCCATGCAATTTTCTTTATACTATGTCTTTCTGTAACTTGCCATTCCCTTGTAATTTTTCAATAAACAGTGGCATCATTACCTTTTCTCATAGATCTTTCTCATCTCTTCACTAGAATAAATTGCTAAAATGAGTTTCTGACTTTCATGGAACATCTTCATTCCCAGGACATAGATGGGACTCTGAATCAAAACCTTTTTTAGCAAGTTTATACACTGTGTTTTTGTGTCTCAGTTTATGTCATTCTCATTTAACTTTATGCCATCAGTGCACAGTGCATGACTAATAAATTGAAAGAGCTTATAGAATGAATGGAATATGAATGAAGGGTGACTGACAGAGAAATATCAGAGGTTATGCCACCTCTTTTTCACATGGTGAGCATGATTCTCATTCCTAGAATTTTCTCAAAGAAGGGCATACATCAGACAATTTACTATGATGATGTGAGGATTCAAACCTTGCAATGAAGAGGATAATTTAAGGTGTAAAATATAGTTCAGACTAGACCAAGACTTTCTGCACAACCATCTTTATACAATTGACTAACTGAAAAGGAGATATATGTTTTTGTGTGGCTACATATATGAGAATATGGACAGTTAAAACCTCTTAAAAGCAATTAAAAGTGACTTATATGTGCTGTTCATAGAAATAGTATTAGCTGCTGAAAAGTGTTCTCACAAAATCCATATCACACATGTAATGGCAGTTTGACTATGTCTTATGAATTAAGTGATGAAAAACATATTAAGAAAAGTGTTAGCCATTAAGTCATTGAAGCAAGGGGAATCACAATAGTAAACATTGCTTATACTCTTTGGAATTCTATATAAGGAAAAAACTTCCCTGTGTTGTTAATTAAACATCCAACCAGCTGCTAGAGGCCCTATAGACCATGGAACCAGTTTTTATCCCTAGAGCCCATTCTCTATGGAGGGATACTCTCTCAGCCTAGATAAATGGGTGAGTGCCTAGGTTCTGCTCAATATGATGTGACAGACTTCTATGATCCCCCATGGGAGGCCTCACCCTGCCTTGGGAGTGGATGTTGGGGGTTGCAATGAAGGTTTGGTGGAGGCCATGGGCGGACGGGATCTGAAGGGAACTGTTGGTATGTAAAATAAGATTGTTTTAATTTAAATAAATATATCACACACTATATATATATATATATATATATATATATATATATATATTCCAACCAGCATTGTGGGAAGATTTTTATTCTTAAAGAAGTATGTAAATCAATTAGAAACTAATGACATTAAATTTAAATGAAATTATATGAAGCAAAAATTTTGGCATCAGATGCATAGAGGATACAAATATTCCAAGGTAAGATTGAGGGAAGGATTTTATTGTAAGTTTGAGGGGATAATATAAGCAGAGGCATGTGGAAAAGTGCAGAGCAGGAAAAGAATGTAGTTGATTGAACATGGCCAGTAGATTGAACCGGCCATGAAAGGAGAAAGAGAGGGGAAGAGTAAGAGAAGAAGGAAGAGAGAGAGCAAGAGAACAAAGAGGAGAGAGAGACAAGTGAGAGTGGGCTAAAAGAATCAGGAGAGTCGTTACAAGAAGACCAAGAAAGAGGGGGCTAAGGGGACCAAGAGGAAATGCATGGAGGGCATGGTAGGATTCTATGGGAATGAGAAAATGGGGGAAGGGAATCCCATGAAGTGGACACATTTACTGTAGGGGACAGGGTGAGAAAAGCTGAGAGGAGTCACAGGTACCTA
Source organism: Mesocricetus auratus (assembly GCF_017639785.1). Lineage (NCBI taxonomy): Eukaryota > Metazoa > Chordata > Mammalia > Rodentia > Cricetidae > Mesocricetus > Mesocricetus auratus. The sequence continues at coordinate 467,975 of NW_024429190.1, forward strand.
CTGAGCCTGGAGGCTAGCAAATACTTTGGTATGCTAATAGGCACAGGAGTTAACCATTTGTGATGAGCTTCTTTTGGACCTGATAAAATGTTCAACTCTCCCTGTTAAAATCATGTTTATCCTACAACCTCATAAAAGTGACTTTACTTTGGGTAGAATATGCCCTGGCTGAACTGACACAAATATCTTTTCTGTCTAATAATTAAATTTGAATTTTAAATTACAAATTTGTCATGTCAACTAGTCTTAAATGGCTTTAGCCTTAGTAAGGAGTCATCAATGTGAATACATTGATATATTTAATTTCACGAAAAGCAAAAGAGCAGAGCCATGGGTAGTGAACAAAATAAATGGTGCCAGAGCAGCAAGGAAGGTGATCTAAAAATAGTGTGATGGCAATATAGAAAGCAGTAGTTTGTCTTTTACTGGTTTCCAGTTGAAAAGAGATGCATTCATGTTTTTTTTCCAACAAAATAAAGAGAACTGGGAGCTAAGAGAGGAGTAAGGGACATGAATAGGAGCTTCTAAAGAGCCTGTTCTTTTGGACCAGTCAATTGTAGATTACAGTCTTCACAGCTAGCATGATAGATCATTACTTTTTTATATACTTTAGATAGCACAGTTCAGCACTATGAAAACTAGTCAGTAGGGTGTTAGCTTCCAGGTCAGTAACCACTTGATTTCATTATGTTTTCTGAATTAAATGTTTTGGTGTATTCAGCAACCAGGTTTACTCTCAAATTTTTGTGAATAATTGAGAGCAATGGCACTAACCAATATTGGGGGCAGAAGGTGTTAATGGAACTTTACTGGCCAACAAATCCAAAAGAAGCACTGAACTTTTTATTCATTAGCTTCTGGTGTCAAGTAGGGGCATTCTATTTTAACTCTCTCTCTCTCTCTCTCTCTCTCTCTCTCTCTCTCTCTCTCTCTCTCTCTCTGTCTGTCTTATTTTAGGAAGCTTCCACAGTAGTAAGTTTCTGTATATCTTTTTTCAAAATGCCTTTAGTATTATTTATTATTTAGCATCTTTCCTACTCCGGTCCAACCTACTCTACTTTTGACACCAATTTAAGACTTCATTTGTCATTATTCCTCTTTAGAACAGCATATCAGCACTTCCCTTCATTCATCTCTTGACATTTCATCCCCTTTTGTAATTTCATCATCTTTATGGGCATACACACATATCTGAAGATTCAAAGCTAACAACCAAAATAAAAGTCATGGCATTTTTCTTTCTGGGTAGGTTGTCAGATTTAGTAAACTTGTTTATAGCTCCTGTAAATATTATTGCTTTCTTAATAGCTTAATAATATCACATTGTGTAAATATATCACATAGTCATTATCCATTCATCAGTTGATAGGTATCTAGTCTGTTTCCACTTCCTGGCTATTGAGAACAGAGAAGCAATAACATAGATGAGAAGTATCTCCATAGTAAGAAACTTTGGGGTTATATCTAAGAGAGCTATGTCTGTATCATATGGTATTTCTATCTTTTTGAAGAACCCTTACATAGATTTGTATAATGTCTGTACCAGTGTGTGTATGCATGTGTGTGTACATGTGTGTGTACACGTGTGTGTGTGTGTGTTTTTGTGCATGTGTCCACACTTGAATTCTATAAACTTCCAGGGTTACTTACCAGACATGAAATTATTGGATTTTGTGTTTTCAGGTGAATAGTAACATATAAGAAACAATTAACTTGGAGAGTAATATACTTGGTGCTTTGAGAAAATATGGAGATAATTTGTCCATAAAATTCAAGACATTAACAGCGTTGGTATATAGTAATAAATAAATTATCCACAATTTATGAGATTAGGGAACAGAAATAAAGAACATATTGTAGACATGAACTTGGGGAAACACCTGGGAACCAATATCAGACTCAAGAACCAGGAGTGGGAGAGGAAGGGTAGTTACTCATTAATTTAATTAGTACAGACAAAATAACCAGAATTTGTGCAAGGTGTGAATGAATAATTCATTGACTAGGAAATCTGTTCAATTACATGAAAGAAACATTACTAAAGCTCAAATTGCACATAAAATCTCACACACTAGTAGTAGGAGACTTCATCACTACACTCTCACAGCTAGACAGGACCTCCAGACAGAAAGTTAACAAAGAAACAAAAGAACTAATAGAAGTTATGACACAACAAGGTTTAACAAATATCTATAGAACATTCCGCCCAAATACAAAGGGATATACCTTCTTCTCAGCACCACATGGAACCTTCTCTAAAATTGACCACATAATAGGAAACATAGCAAATCTCCACAGATACAAAAAAATTGGAATAACCCCTTGAATATTATCAGACCACCATGCATTAAAGTTAGAATTCAACAATAACACAAATCGCAGAAACCCTACAAACTCATGGAAATTGAGCAATGCACAATTGCACCATCCCTGGGTAAAGGGAAGAAATAAAAAAAGAAATTAAAAACGTCCTGGAATTCAATGAGAATGAAGACACAACATACTCAAACATATGGGACACTCTGAAAGATGTGCTGAGAGGAAAGTTCATAGCACTAAGTGCCCACATGAAGAAACTGGAGAACAGTCACACTAGAGAATTAATAGCATAGCTGAACATTCTAGAACAAAAAGAAGCAAACTCACCCAGGAGGAGCAGATGCCAGGAAATAATCAAGTTGAAGGCTGAAATCAATCAAGTAGAAACCAGGAAAACATTAAGAAGAAACAATGATGAGCGAGTCCAGCTTCAGGTGAGATTGGATCTCCGGCGGGGACTGCCCACCAAACACCCATCCCCTTGATCTTCCAGGGCCGCTCCTGGCATCCAGAAGACCCACCCACACAGGAAAGACATCAGCCATTCCAAGACCCAACCCCAGCGAGTACAGCTTCAGGAGATCCACCCACACAGCAAAGACTTCAGCAATTCCAAGACCCCAACCCCAGCGAGTCCAGCTTCAGGAAAGACATCAGCACTTCCAGGCCCCAAACTCCGTGTCAGCATCCCCAGCTTCAGCTGCAGGAAGGAAGGAGACCAGTGGAGACGGAAAGACCCCACCAGCACCCACTAGAAGAAGAGATGGGAAGAAGACAGAATAAGAGCTCACTCAGCAATAGAAACACCAACATGACCCTGACCCCACCAGAATCTAGGGATCCAACACCAGCAAGACCCGAAAAGCACTACATAGATGAAGAAGAGGCGACAGACCTTAAAAATTATTTCATGAAGATGATGGAGGCCCTCAAAGAAGAAACGAGGAAATCCCTTAAAGAAATAGAAGAAAAAACAAACAAAAAAAATCCATGAAATGGGGGAAAATTCAAGAAATAAACAAATCTCTCAAAGAATCTAAAGAGCACCAAGAAAAGACAACCGAAAAATTAAGGAAACAACTCAAACAGTTGAAGGATTGAAAGCTGAAATAGAAATGATAAAGAAAACACAGAATGAAGGGATGCTGGAAATAGAAAAGCTGGGTAAACAATCAGGAACTACAGATCAAGTATCACCAATAGAATACAAGAGATAGAAGAGAGAATCTAAGGTGTTGAAGACTCATTAGAGGATATAGAGTCGTCAACCAAAGAAAATCTCAAACCCAACAAATTCTTAACACAAAATATCCAGGAAATATGGGACACCGTGAAGTAATAGGTATATAAGAAGGCAAAGATATACAGCTCAAAGGTACAGAAAACATATTCAACAAAAATCATAGAAGAAAACTTCCCTAACCTAAAGAAAGATATGCCTATGAAAATACAAGAATCTTTCAGAACACCAAATAGGCTCGACCAGAAAAAGAAGTCACCTCGCCATATAATAATCAAAACATCAAACCTACAGAGTAAAGAGAAAATATTAAGAGCAGCTAAAGAAAAAGGCCAAGTAACATACAAAGGCAGACCTATCCGAATTACACCTGACTTCTAAATGAAAATGATGAAAGCCAGAAGATCCTGGTCAGATGTCCTACAAACGCTAAGGGATGGCAGCCCAGACTACTATATCCAGCAAAGCTCTCAATTACCATAGATGGAGAAAACAAAATATTCCATGACAAAGCCAGATTTAAACAATACGTATCCATGAATCCAGCTCTACAGAAAATGCTAGAAGGAAAACCTAGAGCCAAGGAAGATAACTACATTCACAAAGACACAGGCAATATATAATCCCACTGTACAAAACGCCAAAAGAAAAAGGGAGGAGAAACTACACAAAATAACTTCACTAACAATAAATCAAGCACAAACAAGTATCATCAATTAATGGTCATTAATATCCCTCAATGCCAACTCCCTCAACTTGCCTACAAAAAGACACAGACTAGCAGAATGGATACGAAGACAGAAGCCTTCCTTCTGCTGCATACAAGAAACACATCTCAACATCAAAGATAGACGTTATCTCTGGGTTGGGAAAAGATCTTCCAATCAAATTGTCGCAAGAAACAAGCGGGTATAGCAATCCTAATATGTAACTAATTAGACTTCAAATTAAAATCAATCAAAAGAGATGAAGAAGGACACTTCATATTCATCAAAGGAAAAATACATCAAGACGAAGTCTCAATTATAAACATCTATGCCCCAAATACAAAGGCACCTACATTCGTGAAAGAAACATTACTAAAGCTCAAAATGCACATAAAGTCTCACACACTAATAGTAGGAGACTTCAATACTCTGCTCTCACCGCTAGACAGGACCTCCAGACAGAAACTTAACAAAGAAACAAAAGAACTAATAAAAGTTATGACCCAACTGGGTTTAACAGACATCTATAGAACATTCCACCCAAATACAAAGGGATATACCTTCTTCTCGGCACCACATGGAACCTTCTCTAAAATTGACCACATAATAGGAAACATAGCAAATGTCCACAGATACAAAAAAATTGGAATAACCCACTGAATCTTATCAGACCACCATGCATTAACATTAGAATTCAACAATAACACAAATCGCAGAAACCCTACAAACTCATGGAGATTGAACAATGCACAATTGCACAATCCCTGGGTAAAGGAAGAACTAAAAAAAGAAATTAAAGATTTCCTCGATTTCAATGAGAATGAAGACACAACATACACAAACTTTTGGGACTCTTTGAAAGCAGTGCTGAGAGGAAAGTTTATAGCACTAAGTGTCCACATGAAAAAACTGGAGAACAGTCATACTAGAGAATTAATAGCACAGCTGTATGTTCTAGAACAAAGAGAAGCAAACTCCCCCAGGAGGAGCAGATGCCAGGAAATAATCAAATTGAGGGCTGAAGTCAATCAAATAGAAACCAGGAAAACACTGAGAAGAATCAATGAAACAAAGAGTTGGTTTATGAGAAAATCAACAAAATAGACAAACCTCTTTCCAAGCTAACCAAAAGATAGAGAGAGAGCATGCTAATTAACAAAATCAGGGATGAAAAAGGGGACATAACAACGGACTCTGAGGAAATCCAGAGAATCATCAGGGCATACTTTGAAAATCTGTACTCCACAAAATTTGAAAATTTAAAGGAAATGGACAATTTCCTGGATAGATATCACTTGCCAAAACTAAATGAAGAGCAGATAAACTATCTAAACAGTCCTGTAACCCCTAATGAAATAGAAGCAGTCATCAAAAGTCTCCCAAACAAAAACAGCCGAGGCCCAGATGGCTTCAGTGTAGAATTCTACCAGAAATTCAAAGAAGAGTTAATTCTAACACTCTTCAAATATTCCACACAATAGAAGCAGGAGGCTCACTGCCAAACTCTTTCTACAAGGCTACAATTACCTTGATACCCAAGCCACACAAAGACACAACTAAGAAAGAGAACTATAGATCAATTCCCCTCATGAACATCGATGCAAAAATACTCAATAAAATACTCGCAAACCGGATTCAAGAACACATCAGAAAAATCATCCACCATGATCAAGCAGGCTTCATCCCTGGAATGCAGGGATGGTTCAACATTAGAAAATCTATCAATGAAACCCACCATATTAACAAACTGTGAAAGAAAAACCACATGATCATCTCACTAGATGCTGAAAAAGCCTTTGACAAAATCCCGCAACCGTTCATGATAAAGGTCCTAGAGAGATCAGGGATAACAGGAACGTACCTGAATATAATAAAAGCAATATACAGTAAACCAACAGCTAACATCAAACTAAATGGAGAGAAACTCAAAGCAATTCCTCTAAAATCAGGAACAAGACAATGCTGTCCACTCTCTCCATATCTCTTCAATAATGTACTTGAAGTTCTAGCTACAGCACTAAGACAACAATAGGCGATAAAGGGGAAACAAATAGGAAAAGAAGAAGTCAAACTTTCACTATTTGTAGATGATATGATAGTTTACATAAGTGACCCAAAAAACTCCGCAAGGTTACTCCTAGAGCTGATAAACACCTTCAGCAAAGTGGCAGGATACAAGGTTAACTCAAAAAAATCAGTGGCCCTATTATATACAGATGATAAAGTGACTGAGAAAGAAATCAGAGAAACATCACCCTTTACAATAGCCCAAAACAACATCAAATATCTGGGGATAAAGTTAACCAAGGAAGTGAAAGACCTGTATATCAAGAACTTTGTGTCTTTAAAGAAAGAAATCAAAGAAGATACCAGAAAATGGAAAGATCTCCCATGCTCTTGGATTGGTAGGATCAACATAATAAAAATGTCAATCTTGCCAAAGGCAGTCTACAGATTCAGTGCAAGCCCTATCAAAATTCCATCGCAATTCTTCAAGGACCTGGAAAGAACATTAATCAACTTTATATGGAAAAACAAAAGGCCCAGGATAGCCAAAACAACCCTATACAATAAAGGAACTTCAGGAGGCATCACCATACCTGACTTCATGCTCTCTTATAGAGCTATAGTCCTGAAAACAGCTTGGTATTGGCACAAAAATAGGCAGGTAGACCAATGGAACCGAATCAAAAGCCCTAATTTTAACCCACACACCTATGAACACTTGATTTTTGACAAAGAAGCTAAAACTGTACAATGGAATAAAAGAAAGCATCTTCAACAAATGGTGCTGGCATAACTGGGTACTGGTATGCAGAAGACTGCAGATAGATCCATGTTTATCGCCTTGTACAAAACTTAAGTCCAAATGGATCAAAGATCTCAACATAAATCCAGCCACACTGAAACTTTTATGAGAAAAATTGGGAGATACTCTTCAAGGAGTTGGTACAGGAGACCACTTCCTAAACATAACACCAGTGGCACAGTCACTGAGATCGACAATTAACAAATGGAACCTTCTGAAACTAAAAAGCTTCTGTAAGGCAAAGGACACAGTCAAAAAGACAAAAAGCAGGCCACAGAATGGGAAAAGATATTCACTAACCCTACATCTGACAGAGGGCTAATCTCCAAAATTTACAAAGAACTCAAGAAACAAGTCTCCAAAACAACAAAGGATCCAATTAAAAGGTGGGTTACAGAACTAAATAGAGAATTCTCAATAGAGGAGGTAAAATGGCCAAGAGACACTTACGAAAGTGCTCAACATCCTTAGCCATCAGGGAAATGCAAATCAAAACAACTCTGAGATACCATCTTACTCCTGTCAGAATGGCTAAAATCAAAAGCACCGAAGACAATTTATGCTGGAGAGGATGTGGAGAGAGGGGAACACTCCTCCACTGCTGGTGGGAGTGCCGACTCATACAGCCTCTTTGGAAATCAGTATGGAGATTCCTCAGGAAAATGGGAATTAATCTACCTCTAGACCCAGCAATTCCACTCTTAGGCATATATCCAAATGAGGCAAATTCATACAACAAGGACATCTGTTCCATTATGTTCATAGCAGCATTATTTGTAATAGCCAGAAACTGGAAGCAACCTAGATGACCCTCAACTGAAATGTGGATAGAGAAAATGTGGTACATTTACACAATGGAGTATTACTCAGCAGAAAAAAAAACAATGGAATCTTGAAATTTCCAGGTAAATGGATAGCACTGGAAGAAACCATCCTGAGTGAGGTAACCCAGTCACAAAAAGACAAACATGGTATGTACTCACTCATATATGGATTTTAGACATGGATCAGGATAGTGCCAGTCTGCACTTCCACTGATAGAGAGTCTGGTAAACGGGAAAGAACCTAAAATATCTGTATATATGCATAGTCCCAAAGAGAAGAGGATTGAGACAAGATCCTCTGAATGGATGGGGAACACTTCGAGGGATTTGGGGGAGTGAGAGCTGGGAAGAAGAGAGGGGGGTGAAGAGGAAGAGAGTTGGTCATGGGGGAACAGGAAGTTGAGTGGGTGGGAATAGAATAGGGGGAAGAGGGGATCGTAGACAGATCAGGCACCAGAGTGACCTCCAGTGATCTAAAGGGATAACACCAATTGGCAAGCTAAGCAATAGTGGAGAGACCACCTCGAATGCCCATTCCTGATAATGAACTTGATGTCTATAACCATCCTGGAGCCTTCATCCTGTGACTAATGGAAGCAGAGGCAAACACACAATTAATCACTGAACTGAACCCAAGGAACCCAGTGACAGAGAGAGAGGAGTGATGAGCAAATTGGCAAAGAATGGGCTGGCAAAACCAGCAGAGACAGCTGATCTGAACAGGGGAGAGCTCTTGGACCCCAGACCGACAGTGGGGAGGCCAGCATGGGACTGATCTGGAACCCCCAAATGTGAGTGTCAGTGAGAAGGCCTGGGCAATCTATGGGGCCCTGAGCTGTGGATCAGTGTCTATCCCTGAAATACAAACCGTCATCGTGTGCCTATAGTTCAAAGAGGGATGCTCTCTCAGCCTTTACTCTTTGGGAAGTGCCTGGACCCTTCCCAGAGTGAAATGACAGACTCTAGATATCCCCTATGTGGAAGGATTTGGCAATAGGGTGGGAGGGTGGGGGGGGGAAGGGGAGTGTGGGAGGAGGGGAGGGAGAGGGAACTGGGATTGACATGTAAAACAAGCTATTTAAAATCAAAATAAAAAATGCTAAAAAAGAAGAATCAATGAAACAAAGAGTTGGTTCTTTGAGAAAATCAACAAAATAGACAAACCTCTGTCCAAACTAACCAAAAGACAGAGAATGAGCATGCTACTTAACAAAATCAGAAATGAAAAGGGGTACATGACAATGGACAGTGAGGAAATCAGGGTATACTTTGAAAATCTATACTCAACTAAACTTGAAAATTTAAAGGAAATGGACAATTTTCCGGATAGATATCACTTGCCAAAACTAAATCGAGGAAAGATAAACAATCTAAACAGACCTATAATCCTTAATAAAATAGAAGCAGTCATCAAAAGTCTCCCAACCAAAAATTCCCAGACCTAGATGGCTTCAGTGCAGAATTCTACCAGAAATTCAAAGAAGAGCTAATTCCAAAACTCCTCAAAGTATTCCACACAATAGAAGCAGGAGGCTCACTGCCAAACTCCTTTTACGTGGCTACAATTATCTTGATATCCAAGCTACACAAAGATACAACTAAAAAAGAGAACTACAGACCAATTTCCCTCATGAACAACGATGCAAAAATATTAAATAAAATACTAGCAAACTGGATTCAGTAACACATCAGAAAAATCATACCCCATTATCAGGTAGGCTTCATCCCAGGAATGCAGGGATCGCTTACCATTAGAAAATCTATCAATGTAATCCACCATATAAACAAACTTTGAAAGAAAAGCCACATGATTATCTTACTAGATGCTGAAAAATCCTTTGCCAATAATCCAGCACCCTTCATGCTAAAGGTCCTAGAGATATCAGGGATCACAGGAACATACCTGAACATAATAAAAGCAATATACAGTAACCAACAGCTAACATCAATCTAAATGGACAGAAACTCAACACAATTCCTCTAAAACCAGGAACAAGAGAAAGCTGTCCACTCTCTCCATATTTCTTCAATAATGTACTTGAAGTTCTAGCTACAGCAATAAGACAACAAATGGATATCAAGGGGATACAAATAGGAAAAGAAGAAATCAAGCTTTCACTATTTGCAGATGATATGATAGTTTACATAAGTGACCCGAAAAACTCCTCAAGGGAAATCCTAGAGCTGATAAACACCTTCAGCAAAGTGGCAGGATACACAGTTAACTAAAAAAAATCAGTGGCCCTTTTATATTCACATGATGAAGTGGCTGAGAAAGAAATCAGAGAAACATCACCCTTTACAATAGCTATAAACAGCATCAAATATCTGGAGATAATATTAACTAAGGAAGTGAAAGACCTGTATATCAAGAACTTTGAGTCTTTAAAGAAAGAAATCAAAGAGGGTATCAGAAAATGGAAAGATCTCCCATGCTATTGGATAGGTAGGATCAATATAATAAAGAAGGCAATCTTGCCAAAAGCAATCTACAGATTCAATGCCATCCCTATCAAAATTCCGGCACAATTTTTCACAGACTTTGAAAGAACAATAATCAACTATATATGGAAAAAAGGCCCAGGATAGCCAAAACAACCCTATATAATAAAAGAACTTCACGATGCATCAGCATTCCTGAATTCAAGCTCTATTATATGGCTATAGTCCTGAAAACAGCTTGGTATTGGCACAAAAATAGACAGGTAGATAATGGAACTGAATTGAAAACACTGATTTTAAACCACACACCTATGAACACTTGCACTAAACTATACAATGGAAACAAGAAAACATCTTCAACAAATGGTGCTGGAATAACTGGGTATTGGTATGCAGAAGACTGCATATAAATCCATGTCAATTGCCTTGTACAAAACTTAAGTCCAAATGGATTAAAGATGTCAACATTTATCCAACCACACTGAAAGTCTTAGAAGAGAAAGTGGGAGATACTCTTCAATGAGTTGGTACAGGAGACTACTTCCTGAACATAACACCAGTGGCACAGTCACTGAGATTGACAATTAACAAATGGGACCTCCTGAAACTAAGAAACTTATATAAGGCAAAGGACACAGTCAAGAAGACAAAAACACAGTCCACAGAATGGAAAAGATATTCACTAACCCCACATCTGACAGAGGGCTAATCTCCATAATTTACAAAGAACTCAAAAAGCAAGTCTCCAAAACACTAAAGGATCCAATTAAAAGGTGGGGTACAGTACTAAATAGAGAATTCTCAATAGAGGAGGCTAACATGACCAAAAGACACATAAGAAAGTGCTCAACATCCTTAGCCATCAGGGAAATGCAAATCAAACCAACTCTGAGATACCATCTTACTCCTGTCAGAATGGCTAAAATCGAAAACACTGAAGACAATTTATGGTGGAGAGGATGTGGAGAGAGGGGATCTCTACTCCACTGCTGGTGGGAGTGCCAACTCGTACAGCCTCTTTGGAAATCAGTGTGGAGATACCTCAGGAAAATGGGAATTAATCTACCGCAAGACCTAGCATTTCCACTCTTGGACATATATCCAAATGAGGCAAATTCATACAACAAGGGCATCTGCTCCACTATGTTCATAGAAGCATTATTTGTAATAGCCAGAACCTGGAAGCAACCTAGATGACCCTCAACTGAAGAGTGGGTGGAGAATATGTGGTACATTTACACAATGGAGTATTACTCAGCAGAAAAAAACAATGGAATCTTAAAATTCGCAGGTAAATGGATGACATGGAGGAAGCCATCCTGAGTGAGGTAACCCAGTCACAAAAAGACAAACATAGTATGTACTCACTCATATATGGTTTCTAGAGAGTCTGGGAAACAGGAAAGGACCTAAAAGATATGCATATATGCATAGTACCCAAGAGAAGAGGATTGAGACAAGATCCTCTGAATAGATGGGGAACAAGTTGAGGGGTAAGGGGGAGTGGGAGCCGGGAAGAAGAGAGGGGGAGAAGAGAAAGACAGAGTAGGTCATGGGGGAACAGGAAGTTGAGTGGGTGGGGGTAGAATAGGGGGAAGAGGGAATCATAGGTTAGAAGATGGATCAGGCACCAGAGTGACCTCTAGTGATCTAAAGGGATAACACCAATTGGCAAACTAAGTAATAGTGGAGAGACCACCTCAAATGTCCATTCCTGATAGTGAACTTGATGCCTATAACCATCTGGTTGCCTTCATCCAGTGGCTGATGGAAGCAGAGGCAAACACACAGTTAAACACTGAACTGAACCCAAGGTACCCAGTGGCACAGAGAGAGGAATGATGAGCAAATTGGCAAAGAATGGGCTGGCAAAACCAGCAGAGACAGCTGATCTGAACAGGGGAGAGCTCTTGGACTCCAGACTGACAGTGGGGAGGCCAGCATGGGGACTGATCTGGACCCCCATCAAATGTGAGTGTCAGTGAGAAGGCCTGGACAACCTATGGGGCCTTGAGCAGTGGATCAGTGTCTATCCCTGGAATACAAACAGTCATTGTATGCCCATAGCACAAAGAGGGATGCTCTCTCAGCCTGGACTCTTAGGGGAATGCCTGGATGCTACCCGGAGTGAAATGACAGACTCTAGATATCCCCTATGTGGAAGGAATTGGCAACAGGGTGGGAGGCTGGGGGGAAGGGGAGTGCGGGAGGAGGGGAGTGAGAGGGAACTGGGATTGATATGTAAAACAAGCTATTTAAAATTAAAATAAAAAATGATACTAAAGAAAAGAAAGTTCTCAACATCCTTAGCCATCAGGGAAATGCAAATATACACAACTTTGAGATACAATGTTACTCTTGTCAGAATGGCTAAAATCAAAAACACTGAAGACACTTTATGCTGGAGAGGATGTGGATAGAGGGGAACACTCCTCCACTGCTGGTTGGAATGCCAACTTGTACAGCCACTTTGGAAAGCAGTATGGAGATTCTTCAGGAAAATGGGAATCAATCTCCCAGAAGACCCAGCAATTCCACTCTTAAGCATATATCCAATAGAGGCAAATTCATACAACATGGACATCTCTTCCCCTATATTCATAGCAGCATTATTTGTAATAGCCAGAACCCCTGAAGCAACTTAGATGCCCCTCAACTGAAGAGGGGATAGAGAAAATGTGGCACATTTACACAATGGAGTATTATTCAGCAGAAAAAAACAATGGAATATTGAAATTCACAGGTAAATGAATGGCACTAGAATAAACCATCCTGAGTGAGGTAACCCAGTCACAAAAAGACAAACATGGTATGTACTCACTCATATATATGGATTTTAGACATGGATCAAGATAGTGCCAGTCTGCACTTCCACCGATAGAGAGTCTGGGAAACATGAGAGAGATATGCATGGTATCCCAGAAAAGAGGAATGAGGCAAGATCCTCTGAACAGATGGGGAACACAGCGAGGGGTGGGGGGGTGTGGGAACTGGAAAGAAGAAAGGGGGAGTAGAGGATGAGAGAGTAGGTCATGGGGGAACAGGAAGGTTGAGTGGGGGGTAGAATAGGGGGAAGAGGGAATCATATGTTAGAAAACAGATCTGGCAACAGTGAGACCTCTAGTGTTCTAAAGGGATGACACCAACTGGCAAGCTAAGCAATAGTGGAGATACCACCTGGAATGCCCATTCCTGATAATGAACTTGATGTCTATAACCATCCTGGAGCCTTCATCTTGTGTCTGATGGAAGCAGAGGCAAACACCCACAGTTAAACACTGAACTGAATACATGGAACCCAGTGATAGAGAGAGAGGGGCGATGAGCAAATTGGCTGGCAAAACCAGCAAAGACAGCTGATCTGAACAGGGGAGAGCTCTTGGACACTAGACCGACACCTGGGAGGCCAGCATGGGACTGATCCAGACCCCCTGAGTGTAAGAGCTAGTGAGAAAGTCTGGGCAACCTATGGGGCCCTGGGCAGTTGATCAGTGTTTATCCCTGACATACAAACATACTTCATGTGTCCATAACACTCTCTGCCTGGACTCTTAGGGTAGTGCCTGGACTCTGCCCCTAGTGAAATGACAGATTCTAGATATCCCCTATGTGGAAGGAAGTGGCGAAAGGGTGGGAGGCTGAGAGGAATGGTGGGGGGGTGGGGGAAGAGGGGAGGGAGAGGGAACTGGGATTGACATGTGAAACAAGCTATTTAAAATTAAAAGAAAAAAGAAAAAAAGCAAAATAACAAATCACTGGTTTCCATTTGTAGAATAAGACATCGTGTGTCCATAACACAAAGAGGGTTCCTCTCTCTGCCTGGACTCTTAGGGAAGTGCCTGGACCCTACCCTGAATGAAATGATAGACTCTAGATATCCCCTATGTGGAAGGAATTGGCAATAGGGTGGGAGGATTGGGGGGGATGGTGGGGAGGTGCAGTAGGAGGGGAGGGAGAGGGAACTGGGATTGCCATGTAAAACGAGCTATTTAAAATAAAAAAAATCTTAGCTTTTTTGAAATGCAAATGGAGTTTGTTCCCATAGATTTTACATTTTGATTCTTCAAGGGAAAAAAGCACTAACCAAATTAAAGTGTTTAAAATAGTTTGTTTTCTAATTATAATGTAATCAAATTTAGAAATCAGTAATACAAAAATGATAGAAAAATATATGAATAGTTAGCAATTAAAATATTCTGGAGTCATCCATAGTTTAAGGAAGAATTTGGAAGAGAAAAAAATATTGAATTGAATGATAAAGAAAGTATGAGGAGCAAAGTACTGTTCTTTTAAAAGCAATTAGTTCAATCTGCTAAGCACCAGCATGTTTGGCAATAAAGAGCAAGAGAAATATTACCAGAAATAAAAGGGAGTTTCAAAACAGACTTTGAAAAAAATGAGAGAGATGATGAAACTTTGCTAGGAACAATGCTACCAACATCTACCTGGACATTCATGTGAAATAGAGTATTTCCTCAAAAGACACAAACTGCACCAAGTTAAACATGGTGAAACAAATAACCTGAATATCCCCAATGAATTTGCAGTTTGAATTACTGTCCTCCAAATCTTGAAAACTTGCAGTTTTATAGAGATTCTGTGGAATATTTTGACATGCAGCAACATCATCATCTCTACACAATTCTTTTCAGAAGACAGATGAGGAAGAAACAGGCCCAAATTCAGCTATCATAACCTGTTCACTGATACTAAAATCAGAAAACTCACAGACAAGTGGTGCTAATTAACCTGGATGGAGAGCCCTCATCAAAACCCAGTAAGTTCTGATAGAAACATTAGGAAGAAAAATTCAATAAGTTATAAAGAGAAGTATACACCATCATAATTTTGATAGGCACCATGAGTAAATCCATTTTTCGTAACACAGAACAGGCCATTGCTATAACCCATCAATATTTCATTAAAAAAATTCTAGGAGGCAAAAAACTAACAGAAATACCCTCAGCTTTTATATCATTGTCTGTAAACCCTTTAAGCTAATATTTAATTAATACCAGCCATCAAAGCTTGGTTGGGAACAGGCTACAGATTCCTACTATTGTAGGTGCAAGCTTTATGCCACAAAAATAAGAGTGCATATGTTGAAAAGAATGACATAAAATGATCCGTAACTGAAAATTTTATTTACACACACACACACACACACACACACACACACACACACACACACTGCTAAGGATCTAACCAAAGTCCTACTGAAACTAAATAGAGATTTCTCTATGACTACAGAATGAGATTTAAAAAGAAATCTAAAAACAAAAGGAAAACAAATAACTTCTGTTTTTCACATACAGAAACACATCTCATTTGCCCCTCTCCAAATGAAAAAAAATTGATGTATTTATAGCAAACTGTACACTAAGCTTGGGTCCTTAAATTTACTGTAAGTTAAATAAACAATAGAAGATGCATACATGAAAATAAACAGTACAGTCACATATTAGAAGACATATAATGAAGATGACAGCTAATAAAACCACTTATCAATAGGTTGTCACACAAATTTACTAAAGATTTATCTTTATTAAAAATTATTGGGGAGCTCCTGCCCCTATCTCCAGCCTGACTTCCTTCTGCTTGCCTATAGTAGGATTTCCTGCCCTGGGGACTGCAGGCAGGTCAATGTCCCCTCCCTGGGCTCACCAACAACTGGAACCTGTTGAAATTCCTGGGCATTTCATGCCCCCATTCAAGGCAGACATGAGCATCAGACCCACCTTAGGCCCAACTTCCTTCTGCTTGTCCACTCTGGGATCCCCTGGCTTAGGGACTACAGGCAGGTCTACTCATCCCTGGCTCACCAAGCAACCTCAAGTCTGCTGATACTACTGTCTTGATCCAGCTCTCATCCACCTGGAGAGGGAGTGCCTCAGATCCATCTGCACCCACCGTGAGACTCATAAGAGTACTGGACCTGCTTGCACCCACCAGAAGAGAACCTTGGACCCATACCCACCAGGAGAGGAATAGACCCCATCTGTACCCACCGGAAGAAAGGGTGGGAAGATGACAATATAAGAACGCATTCAACAAAAGAAAACCAATATGAGGCCACCAGAGTCTTGGGATACTACATCAACAAAAACTGAACATCCCAACATAGATGGAGCAGAATAGAACGAACTTTAAAACAACTTCATGAAGATTATAGAAACCCTAAAAAAGAGAAATGAAAAAATTCTTTAAAGTAATGGAAGAGAAGACAAACTGAACATCGCAAGAAACAATTCGAACATTGCAAGGTTTGCAACCTGACATAGAGACAATTTAAAAAACACAGTCTGAAGGAATGCTGGAAATAGAAAAGGTGGATAATTTATCACCAACTACAAATGCAAGCAAAACCACCGTAATACAAGAGATGGAAGAGAGAATCTCAGGTGTTGCAGATATACAAAGAGAAATAGACTCATTGACCAAAGAAAATCTTAAGTCCAACAAATCCTTAACAGAAAATATCCAGGAAATATGGGACACCATGAAAGGCGAAACCTAAGAATAATAGGTATAGAAGAAGGTGAAAAAACCCAACTCAAAGGTGCATAAAATATATTCAACTTAATCATAGAAGAAAACTTTTCCAACCTAAAGAAAGACATGCCAATGAAAGTACAAGAAGCTTACAGAACACCAACTAGAGTGGACCACAAAAGGAAGTCCCCTCATCACATAATAGTAAAAACCATGAACATACAGAATAAAGAAAGAATATTAGGAGCAGCAAAGGAAAAAGGCCAAGGAACATACAAAGTAAAACCTACCAGAATCACACTTGACTTCTCCATGGAATCTCTGAAAGCCAGAGGGTTCTGGATAAATATTCTACTAACACTAAGAGACCACAGATGCTATCCCAGAGTTCTATACCCAGAAAAGCTTTTAATCACTATAGATGGAGAAAACTAGATATTCCATGACAAAAAAAGATTTAAACAATACATATCCACAATTCCA
Organism: Mesocricetus auratus; assembly: GCF_017639785.1. Lineage (NCBI taxonomy): Eukaryota > Metazoa > Chordata > Mammalia > Rodentia > Cricetidae > Mesocricetus > Mesocricetus auratus. The sequence continues at coordinate 485,291 of NW_024429190.1, forward strand.
GCCCTACAGGAAGTTCTGGAATGAATACCACGTGAACTACAGTCACAAAAACATATGCAATACATAATTCCACTTTACCAAAATCCAAAAGAAAAAGTGGGGTAAGTCCAGAAACAATACCACCACCAATAACAAATCAAAAACAAACAAGAATTAGCATTCAATGGTCCTTAATTTCCCTCAGTATTAATGGTCTTAATGTGCCTATTGAAGGACACAGGGTAACAGAATAGATATGCAGAAAGAATCCCTCCTTCTGATGCATACAAGAAACACACCTCAACTTGAAAGACACATTATCTCAGAGTACAGGATTGGGATAAGACTTTCCAATTAAATGGATGCAAGAAACAAATTGGTGTAGTTATGCTAGTGTCTAACAAATTAGACTTCAAACTAAAATCAATAAAAGCAGATGAAGAAGGTCATTTCATATTCATTACAGGAAAAATCCATCAGGAAGAAGTCTCAATTCTGAGCATCTATACCCCAAATACAAAGGCACCAACATTTGAAAAAGAAACATTAATAAAACTCAAATCACACATAAGACCTCACATACTTATAGTGGGATATTTCAACACTTCACTCTCACCACTAGATAGGACCACCAGACAGAAACTTAACAAAGAAACAAAGGAACTAACAGAAGTTATGACCCAATTGGGTTTAACTGACATCTATAGAACATCTCATCCGAACATGAAAGAATATACATTCTTCTCAGCTTCACATGGAACCTTCTCAAAAATAAGCCACATACTTGGCAACATAGAAACCACAACAGGTACAAAAGAATTGGAATAACCCCCTGTATCTTATCAGCCCACCAAGCTTTAAAATCAGAATTCAACAACAATAACAACAAAAAACAAAATGGAGAAACCCTACAAACACATGGAAATTGAACAACATGCAATTCTACCATGCCTGGGTCAAGGAAGAAATAAAGAAATTAAAGACTTTCTAGAATTCAATGAAAAGGAAATGCAACATACCCAAACTAATGGGACACTTTGAAAGAAATATTAAAAGGAAAGCTCATAGTACTAAGTGTTCACATGAAGAAACTGGAGAATACTCACATGAGAATATTAACAGCACAAAGAGAAACAAACCCACCCAGGAGGAGCAGATGCCAGGAAAAAGTCAAATTGAGGGCTGAAATCAATAAAGTGGAAACAAAGAAAGCATTACAAAATATCAATATAACAAAAAGTTGATTCTTGAAGAAAATCAGAAAGACAGACAAGCCTTTATCCACAGAAACCAAAAAAAAAAAAAAACAAAACAACAAATAAAACCAAGAGAGAACATGCAAATTAACAAAATCAGGAATGAAAAGGGGAACATAGCTATGGATATTGAGGAAATCCAGAGCATCTTCAGGTCATACTCCACAAAATTTTAAAATTTAAAGGAAATGGACAATTTTCTAAATAGCTATCATTTGCCAGTATTAAATCAAGAACAGATAAGCAATTTAAATAGACCTATAACCCCTAATGAAACAAGCAGTCATCAAAAGTTTTCCAACCAAAAAAAAAAAACCCAGGCCCAGATGGCTTTAGCACAGAATTCTACAAGAAATTCAAAGAACAGGTAATATTAATACTCCTCAAAATATTCCACACATTAGAAGCAGTAGGGCCATGCCAAACTCTCCTTTATTTTGCATTTGTATTCTCCCATTTTATTCTCACAGATGATACATAATGTGTGTGTGTGCACACTCAAATACAGACATCAGCTATTGAGGTTCAGTTCTAAGTTTTTAAAAACAAACACTGGGATGGCCCCAAACAGTTCATGAGTATGGGAATGACAATTACTTATCATTTGATTTGTTTCAATGAAATAAACTGGACTGATTATGTACAAAGGGATAACAATTTATAGTATCTGTTAAGAAACATGAAACTTTCCAGAATAATCCTCACTAGTTTATAGGTTGACAATTATTATCTTCATTTTGGAAGTGAAGAAGACTCAAGAGAGACTTCCCGAAGAACAAATGGTCTATCAGAGGCATAGTTAGAACAAATAAGACTCTTGTGTGCATCTGAGTCTCTTTTTTTATAATAATTTTTATTTAACTTTTTACACATGTTACTCCCAGCTCCCTCTTCCTCCCCTTCTCCCCCTCCCCCAGTCCATCCAATACCATACTCCATTCCCCCTCCACTCCCCAGGGATGGTAAGACCTTCCAGAGGGGTTTTTCAAAGTCTGTTATATCATCCTGGGCAGGGCCTATGCCCGTCCCCATGTGTACAAGTTGAGAGATCCTCTCTCCATGTGGAGTGGGTTCCCAAAGTCCATTTGTGTGGCAGGGATAAATACTGATATACCATTAGAGACACCATAGATTGTTGAGGCCTCCTCTCTGAAACTCAGGTTTGGGGGCATCTGTATCAGTCCTTTGCTTGCCTCTCAGTCATCAGTCTGGGGTCCATGATTCCCTGTTGCTTAGTTCAGCTGACTCTGTGGGTTTCACCAGCCATGCCTTGATTTCTTTACTCCTCACTACTCTTTACAACTGGGTTCCAGGAGTTCAGTACTCTTTTCAGTTTTGGGTGTCTGCCTCTGCTTCTGTCAGCCACTGGATGTCATCAATCTCATTATCAGGGGAGGGAGGGCATTTAAGGTAGCCTTAATACCAGCTGGTATCATTCTTGTAGATCTCTGAAAAAGTCATTAGTGTCAGATTTCTCGATGAACCTATGATGGCTCCCTCTACTATAGTATCTCTCATCCAGCTCTCATCTATTCTTACCCTGAATCAATCTTCCTGCTCCCCCATGTCCTCCTCTCACCTACTCTTCTCCCCCTTACTTCCTTCCATATTCCTCTCCCCCCACATTTCCAATCTCCTCAGGAGATCACGTCTCCATCCCCTTCTCTGGGATACCATGCATATCTCGCTTAAGGTTCTCCTTGTTTCCCAGATTCTCTGGCGGGGGGATGGTAGGCTAGCAATCCCCTGATCCATGTCCAAAATCCATATATGAGTGAGTACATACCATGTTTGTCTTTTGGTGACTGGGACTCAGGATGGTTTCTTCCAGTGCTATCCATTTGCCTACAAATTTGAAGATTCCATTTTTTTTTCTGCTGAGTAGTACTCCATTGTGTAAATGTATCACATTTTCTCTATCTACTCTTTAGTTGAGGGGCATCTAGGTTGCTTCCAGGTTCTGGTTATTACAAATAATGTTGACAAGAACAGATGTCCTTATTGTTTGAATGTGCATCTTTTGGGTATACGCCTAAGAGCGGAATTGCTGGGTCTAGTGGTAGACTGATTTCCATTTTCCTGAGCAGTCTCCATAATGATCTCCAAAGTGGCTGTACCAGTTGGCACTCCAGCAGTGCAGAAGTGCTCCCCTTTCTCCACATCCTCTTCAGCATAAACTTTCATTAGTGTTTTTGGTTTTAGTTATTCTGAAGGGAGTAAGATGATATCTCAGAGATGTTTTGATTTGCTTTTCCCTAATGGCTAAGGATGTTCAGTACCCTCTCAAGTGTCTCACAGCAATTTTAGATTCTTCTATTGGGAATTCTCTATTTAGTTCTGTACCCCAATTTTCAATTAGATTCTTTGGTGTTTTGGAGACTTTCCTCTTGAGGTCTTTGTAAAGTTTGGATATCAGCCCTGTGTCAGATATGGGGTTGCTGAATATCTTTTCCCATTCTGTAGCCTGTCATTTTGTCTTGTTGACTGAGTTTTTGCCTTGTAAAAGCTTCTGAGTTTCATTAGGTTCCATTTATTAATTGTTGATCTCAGTGTTTGTACTACTGGTGTTATGTTCAGGAAGCAGTGTCCTGTACCATTTCACTCTAGAGTACTTCCCACTTTTTCTTCTAAGAGGTTCAGTGGGGCTGGATTGAGGTCTTTGATCCATTTGGACTATGCCAGCACCATTTGTTGAGATGCTTTCTTTTTTCCACTGTGTAGATTTAGCTTCTTTGTCAAAGATCATGTGTTCAGATGTGTGGGGTTTAATGTCTTCAAATGGCAAATGTACCAAAAGGAATTTATAGATTCAATGCAATCCCTATAAAAATACCAGCACAATTCTTCACAGACCTTGAAAGGACAATCCTCAACTTTATATAGAAAAAACTAAAGACCCAGGGCAGACAAAGAAACCCTGCATAATAAAGAATGTTCCAGAGGCATCACCATCCCTAACTTCAAACTCTCTTATAGAGTTGTAGTACTAAAAACAGCTTGGTATTGGCACAAAAATAGACAGGTAGATTAATGGAATCAAACTGAAAACACTGATATTAACACACACATCTACAGACACCATATTTTTGAGAAAGAAGCTAAAGTTATACAATGGAAAAAAGAAAACCTCTTCAACAATGCTGCTGGCATAACTGGATGCTGGCATGCAAAAGACTACAGATAGATCCATATCTATCACCATGTAGAAACTTATGTTCAAATGGACCAAAACCTCAACATATATCTAGCCACACTGAATCTCTAAAATTTACAAAGAACTCAAGAAGCAAGTCTCCAACACACCAATGAAAATTGGTGTATAGAACTAAATAAAGAATTCCAAATAGAGGAGTCTAAAATGGCTGATAGATACTAAAGAAAGAGCTCAATATCCTTAGCTATCAGGATAAGCTAATCAAAACAACTCTGAGATACCATCTTCCTCCTGTCTGAATGGCTAAAATCAAAACATCAATGACAGTTTATGCTGGTGAGGATATGGAGAAAGGGGAAAATTCTCCACTGCTGGAAGGAGTGCCAACTCATACAGCCACTTTGGAAATCAGTATGGAGATTCCTCAGGAAAATGGGAATCAGTTTCCCTCAAGATCCAGCAATTCCACTCTTAGGCATATTCCCAAAGGATTCACACTCATACTATAAGTACATCTGTTCAATTATGTTCATAGCAGCCTTATTTTTAATAGCCAGAATCTGGACGCAAGCTAGATGTCCCTCAACTGAAAAGTGAACAGAGAAAATGTGGTACATTTACACACTGGAGTATTACTTAGTGGACAAAAGCAATGGAATACTGAAATTTGCAGGCAAATGGATGACACTAGAAGAAACCATCCTGAGTGAGTGAGATAATTCAGTCACAAAAAGACAAACATGGTATTTACTCAGGATTTTTAGATATGGAGCAGGGGAGTGCCATCCTAACATCCCAGTAGCAGTGAGTTTAGGAAACAGGAAGTACCCAAGGAGAAATATGCATGGTGCCCCAGAGAATGGGAATGGAACAGGATCTCCTGAGTGAATTGGGTGCATGGGGAAGGGGAGAGAGAGCTGGGAGAAAGAGAAAGGGAGAAGCGGGGGCAGAGGAGTATATGAGGGAATCAGAAGTTTGATTGGGGTTAAAGAATAGTGAGTAGGATGGAAGATCTCATAACAGAGGGAGTCGTCATACTTTGAAGAGAGATCTGGTATTAGTGAGATTTCCAAAGATCTACAAGGATGACACCAACTGGCAATCTAAGCAGTAGTGGAGAGGCTACCTTAAATGCCCTTCCCCAATAATGAGTTTGATGACTACATTATATGCCATCCTAGAGCCTTCATCCAGTGGCTGATGTAAGCAGAGGCAGACACACAGCTAAACAGTGAAGTGAACTCCTGGAACCCTGTTGTTGAGAGGTAGAAGTTATGAGCAAATGAGTCATGATCAGGTTGGTGAAACCCACAGAAACACCTGATCTAAATAGTGCCGGGTTTCTTGTTAAGTTAAAAGTAGCTCCCTCTATCAAGATATCTCTTTCCTTGATCTCCTTCTCTGTTCTTTCCCCAACTCTATCTTTCTGATCCCTCATGTTCTCCCCTCCTTTTTCTGCTATTTCCATCCCCTCTCCCCCCTATGCTCCCAATTTATTCATGAGATCTTATCCATTTGCCCTTCTTGGAGGGAGGGGTCCCTGTATGTCTCTCTTAAGTAATTAGCTATGGGAGTGTTCACAGAATATGTACCTATAAAGGGGTAACCTAGAGATTTATTTGTTGGGATGACATAATGATGAATTTTTTAAGGTGTACTTCCATAAGTCTACACCAGTTACCAATTGATATGAAGCCCTACAAACATGGTCTCAATGACAATTTATTGATGTTATTTTCATTCTGTGGTCAAAATGGGTGTATTCATTCAGGAAAATGTGAATGATCACTCAGAATGATCTCTTTCATTCTCATGAATTTGTAATTATTCCATCACGAAATGCTTAACAGATACATGATATTTTTGTGACTGTTTTATCTACTATGCAAAAAAATAAAGTTAAACATAATAAAGCAAGCAGCGATTAGAATGTTAATTATGACATAGTACTTCATGAATCTTGACAGAGTAATTTCATGTATTCAGCAATGTGTTTCAGCTTCATCCTTCTCTGCTTTAATTTTTAGTTGACTAAACAGAAGGTAATTTAAGACCTTATATAATTTGAAGCACCAAAAACATGGCTATTTTTATTTTCGAGACAGGGTTTCTCTGTATTGTCTTTGAGTCTGTCCTGAAACTCACTCTGCAGACCAGGCTGGCCTCAAACTCACAGAGAACTGCCTGCCTCTCCCTCCCGAGTGCTGGAATTAAAGGTGTGTGACACCAATGCCCAGCAACATGCCATTTTTTACATGGTCTCACAACTGTAGTGGGCACTCATCAGCAGAAGTACCCTTAATTAACCAATGAAATGGTGAGTCTTATAGTCCTTCAGTTGCTGCTCATTAATTTTCAATTTCTCTCTTACCTCTCCTCTGCTCCAGGTTCCCTCATGTGCATTTATAATTGCCTGGTCTCTTTGTTTCTTTTTCTGTTTCATCACTATGTTTATTTTTCTTTTATTCATTCCCAGTTAAATAGTTGGCACTGATATATACATATTTATTAATCATTATTTGTGGTGTGTCCAATCCTTTATTAATCCTATCTCATAATTTTTACCTTAGACACATTTTTCATTCCTAGAAGTTCTTTCTAAGTCTTTAACAAAGCTCAAGAAATGTTCCACCTTCCTGAATATTTGGGTTGTATTTATAGTAACTATTTTAATATCTCTGTCTGCTAATTCTATTATCTATGTCAAATCTAGGTCTGTTTTGATTGATTGAGTTTTCTCCTCAATATGAGTCACACTGCTGCTTCCTAGCAAGTCTAGTTATATCAAAAGCAGGTTAGACATTATGTAATTTGAGTTGTATAATATTTGTTCATTTTTATAAAAAAATTTGAATTCAGCTATGATTTTTTTCTTTACAGATAGAGCTTAAATTTCAATATAGTGATGGGTGAACTCAGCAAGACTACATGGCACCATTATCACCTGTCCTGTGTCTTCTGTGGCTAGTGAATGGCCTCTAGGGTTCTTCTGCTTTGTTTGTCCCCCAGGCTCCTTTCCTTCACTTTGGAGTTTTCCACAGTGTGTATGGTTTGATTCTTCTGTTTTCCCAAAGGTCCATGTGATGGAGAAAGTCCTTCTGTGTATATGTTTGTCTTATTGGTTGATGAATAAAGCACTGTTGGCAAGATAGGTTGGACTAGGAGTCAAAGAGAATTCTAGGAAATGCAATAAGAGAAGTCGCCATGTGATCCTGGGAAGGAAGGATGCATGAGGTTGGCGTCTTTGGTAAGATAAGATATATATATATATATATATATATATATATATATATATAGTTATGTTATGTGTTAATACTTAAGACAAAACTAGCCAATGAAAAGCCCTGAACCTTGATCAACAGCCTTGTAACTAATAGAGTCTCTGTGTGTTATTTGGGGTTGACATGGCTCTGGGATCAGGTTGGCCGGAAGAGTTATCTTAACAGTCCATGTACTTAATCTCTAATTTGTGACACTACAAGGAGGTTATTGAAATTTAGGAGGTGGGGTAGAAATTTAGTAGGAGAAGTTGCGTCACTTGGGGGCCGCTTTTGAAGGGGATATTGTTACTTTAGTCTGTCTCTCTTCCTCATTCTTTTTGTCTGTCTGCTCTGATGTTCAGCTAGGGCCCAAAGTAACACTGTGACAATGGAGTGAAACCACAGAAACAAGTATTTCTTCCTTTGATCTCAGGTATTTTCTTATAGCAACAGAAATTTAGTAGATGGGATGTCTATACTCAGATGGAGATCAGAAGTTTCTCTATAACTCTTTCTATCCCCCCACCGCTACTTAGTGTCTTTAATTCAGGCTGAAATTTGGGCTCTTGACTGAAGGCTATTATTTCTGATGACTATGTGGATGCTTAGGGAAGACAGTGAAGTAACTTTCCATTAATTATTCTTGGTTTTATATAGCACAAATGGTCTTCTTTGGCTTTCAGTATTGTTTTAAGTTTCTTCATGTCTTCTTTTTAATTTGTCAGCCTCTTCATCTTATAACTGCATAACATTCCATTGGTTGGATGCCCTATAGCTTATTCTCCTCAATTACAAACAGGCTTTGGCAATTTTGAATACAACTTCTGTGAATAACCACATGGAAGTGCATTCCTCTCACTATTAAGCTGCTATTGCATAGGTTATCTGTGCTTTAATTATAAGGACTTGAATTCTCTTCCATTACAGTCTATAATTGATGAATGAGCTTTCTCTTTATTCTACATCCTTGCCATAATTTGATATTGCTAAAATTTTGTTCTATTACTATTTCAGTAGATGTGTGGTGACATCTCATTTTGTTACTTTACACTTTTCCTGATGACTGATGAGGCACAACCAAACCATATGTACTCATTATGCAGTTTTCGCTCTTCTTTGTTGAAGCTGAATTGCATTTTATGGCTAATTAATATCCATATTATAGACATCAAAGTTTGCCCACATTGAAGAGGAAAGATCAAAGAGTTACCCCTGAATGGAATGGTGGCAAAATGAAATTGTGAAATATCTTTTAGGTACATGACCTTTAAAAATCTCCATCATGATAGCATAGGGCATGAAAGAATGTTTGGAGAAATTTGAGTAAAAATATTGAGGGAAACAAAATATTTGGAAAGGTAAATTGAGAATAACTAGTTATTAAGGACCAAGTTATTCAACATACTATCTATAAAATTAGTTCATATGACCACAGGGCAGGAGATCATTTTTCCAACAATCTTGGTATTATTTGTTCTTCCTCCCTCCTAGTCATTCTATATTGACATCCCTCACCATTTCCTATTATCAATCAGGTGGCAATGAACACTGCTGTTCAAGTATCAGTGGAGAGTTTGATAAGGCCTAAAGGAATCTCATTTCATATATAACTTAAAGTTGCATATTGAGCATTGAGCATTGTGTGTGCATGTGTTAGTACAAATTGTGGTATTTGGGATGAAAAGGGTCTCTACAAGAACTATATGCTAACAAAACTCTAAGTATCAGGCATGGGATACCTCCTTTGGAATGGTTTTTAGGGTAGTTCAAGTAACTCGTAAAACAATACATACTACTGATTTTTGCCCTTGGTTGAGTCTCCAAGGTTAAAGGAGACACTGCACATTTAGGACACAGGACCCATTATCTAAGCATAATCTAACCTGAAAACACTTTATGTGAAGTATAGCTACTACTGTGAAAGAAAATATCATGCAAGCAGCCAAGGGACAGAAGCAACTAAGAGTCCTATCCAGCTGTGATACCTATGAACCAGAGAAATGATCAGCAGGGCAAGATATTCATAAAAGAACAATGAATGGGACTCACATATTCATGGTAAGCACCAGCTGTCTAATTAGACTTGGCCCACTCAACCTGAGTGAAATTATGACTGATATTCAAAACCTAGCCAACTTCCTAGTGAGGTCATGAATCTTAAAAGAGAATCAACTACCATTACATTTCTATACAAGCATACTTCCTGACTATATTATAAATTTTTACATTATACCAACAAATAAGTACAGATATTATCTCTCATCAGAGATACTTTTCATTGCAGCAAATAGAGATCATCAAAGAAACCCCAAACTAGACACAATTCACATTTTGACATATAATTGGAAGCCCAGTCACAGTGGATATCTACATAACAGTTTATCTTTCAGTGAACATTGAAGAAGAGGAAGTGGGAAGATTATAATAGTCAGCTCATCAAGAAGTCTGCTGTGAAACAATATCTCTTAGAAATGGCTACATAAAAAAGACCTGAACAAGTGAAACTATTAATAGACATGCTAACATGTAAGAAAAAAATATCATGGTGTGTTATACCTAAATAATAACTACAATCAACCGATGATTGCTGAGAGATTTAGAATTAGCTTGTCTCATGCATGAGACCTCTAATTGATTCTCCAATGCAAGGTGGTCAGCCCTGAAACCATATCCATACAAAACAACAAAAACTGATTAATCAGGTTGCATTTACATATTTGAACATGCATATATACAATATATATATATATATATATATGCACATATGTATGTGTAACAGTAAATCAAACAAAAAAGAGGCTATCAATTTGAGTGGGGAGGAAGAGGCATGAAAGCAACTAAAGGCAAGAAACTTGGGAAGGACTGGAGGAAGGAAAATGAAGGGGGAAAGGATGTAATTATATTTAATTTAAAAATGTTAAGATCCATATATACACTCTAGCATCAAATTTGATTTTAACCCCTACCAAAAGCAGTTCTTGAGGAAGTTATAGAGCCTGTGTGGCACCCATTATTTATTTTGTAACACTGACTTGGGTTAGGATTCTCTGTAACATTTCTTCACATTCAAGGTCTTGAATTTTTTAAAGAATAGATTTACATTAAGTGGAGGTAATTTTTCATTTATGTAAAGATGAAGTCACTTTGGGGGTTGTTCAGAAGAGGCTAGAGGATGTAGTTAGGTAGTTTGATTCAGTTTGCAGAAACCTTAGATAAATAAAACATGCTCACTCTCTTTGTAAGTATTGGCTTTTTTGTATCTTCTGCTGGCTCCAGAAAGGTCTTCTGCAGGGAGCACAGGTCGCCCCTGGAGGCAAGGAGTGGTAGCCAAGTTCTGACTGTCTGAGAGAAGACGTAGAGATGTTAAGTTAATGCTAAGTTCTTTACCCCTAGACTTCTGTTCCAAAAAGCTCAGAGAAGTTTTCTCCTATCTAAAAGGTCAAAGTGTAAAACAAGAGAAATAACCCAGTCTCATAATGCCACTCCTCCCTCTGAGGCTCTCCTTTTATTCCTTTCTTAACTTTCCTGCCATTTCCATGGACTTTTCAGGTTTAAATGTCAGAAGTGAAACACTTCTTTTACTTATGTGTGTTTCTCTACCCAAATGCTCCAAAGCCTAAATTTTAGATTCTATTTTTAACTCTCATCATAGTGGAGAGTGATGTGTTTCTATTGATTGAGCAGGTTGATAAATTACTTTTTCTATAAGCTCAGAATAACTTATAGGGGGAAGAGGTTTAGGGAGCACTCAGACACAGTTATCTAGAGAGGAATTTTCCAATGAGAGAGCTGGAATTGGTGCATGGTACCTAGTGTTCTCGGCAACTCTAGTTCTTAATGAAGCTGAAGACATCCATGAGCAAGGTCATCCAGTTTTATCTAGTATCTACCTGAAACTCACAGCTTTCATTAGTGTTCTATGTTTCCTTTTACTCAGTCACAAAACAGACACTCTAGTCATGAGTTCTATTTCAGCTTTTCTGTTCATTTTGATCTCCACTCACTTACTCAGAATTCTTTTCTTCCCTTCACAGTAGCACAGTAGATGCTCCTGTAAGGCAACCTCATAAAACACTGTAAGCATTTTTCCTATAGAAGCTTTCACTTGAAACTTCCTGGCATCTTTGCACAAATTTAAAATTAAAACACTTTTAAGGTAAGCTTCAATGGCCGAGTGCATCCCATATGCAGATGACACTTGGGTTTGATCACCAGCATCTTCAAAATATTGTATATTGTGATATTATTGAGTTAGTTAGATGTTAAAGTAGTTGATATTAGTGACTGTGTGTGTTTCAGAATAGTAGCTTTCTGCGTAATTGCTATGATTTGCCCCCAAACACCAAAGGATCCAATTAAAAAGTGGGCTGCAGAACTAAATAGAGAATTTTCAATAGAGGAGTCTAAAATGGCTGAGAGGCACTTGAGAAAGTGCTCAACATCCTTAGCCATCCAGGATATGCAAATCAAAACAACTCTGAGATACCATCTCACTCCTGTCAGAATGGCTAAAATCAAAAACACCAGTTTATGCTGGAGAGGATGTGGTGAAAGGGGAGCACTCCTTCATTGCTGGTGGGAGTGCCAACTTGTTCAGCCACTTTGGAAATCAGTATGGAGATTCCTCAGATAAATGGGAATAAACCTACCACAAGACCCAGCAACTCCACTCTTACGCATATATCCAAAAGATGCCCATTCATACAACAAGGATGTCTGTTCCACTATGTTCATAGCAGCATTATTTGTAATAGCCAGAACTTGGAAGCAACCTAGATGCCCCTCAACTGAAGAGAAGATAGAGAAAATGTGCTACGTTTACACAATGGAGTACTATTCTGCAGAAAAAAAAATGGAATCCTGAGATTTGCAGGCAAATGGATGGCACTAGAAGAAACCATCCTGAGCGAGGTAACCCAGTCACAAAAAGAGAAACATGGCCATGTACTCTCTCATATGTGGATTTTAGACATAGATCTGGGGAGTGCCAGCCTACAATCCCATGGCCAGAGAGTCTGGAAAACAGAACCTTCATTCAGTGGCTGATGGAAGAAGCAGACTCCCATGGCTAAGCACTCAAGGAAGCCAGCAATAGAGAGGGAGGACTGAAGCAACCTTGTTTTTAATCTAAATTTAAACTTAAAAATAAATAATAAAAAATAAAAAAAGACTTTGGATATCTTGAAGTGATACTGAGATTTTAAATCACTGGAATCTTTGAAGACTGTGGGAATGTTAATGTTGTACTGCATTTTATATTAGTATCCTGACATGGAATATAGGAGATAAGAACAGAAAGACTATAAGTTGAAATTGTTTTTTTGTGTATTAAAGATCACAAAGCATGGGCCTCAAATACACAATTCAGTTGTCAACATAACACACCCTGGGAGTGAAATATTCAATTGAGGAATTGTCTCCAACAGAGAGGCTTGTAGGACTGTTTGTGGGTATTTTCTTGGATGCTAATTGATTTAGGAGGTCACAATCCACTATAGGTATTGTCTTTCCTGCTAAATTGATCTCGGACTGTGTATAAAAAATGTATGCTGGGTTGCAGTCCTGAGGCCAGAAGATCCCCGAGTGGGCAAGCAGAAGTCAGTCCTGAGGTGGGGGCCCACTTCTGCTCTGATTGGGGGTGGGAGTGGCCTAACAATTTCAGCAGGCTCACTGTTGCTTGGTCCCCCAGGGACTAGTTGGCCTTACTGCAGTCTGCAGGTCAGGAGATCAATAGAAGTGTCTAAATGGTGATAAACACTTAAGAAAGTGGGCAACATCCTTAGCCACCAGGGAAATGCAGAACAAAACAACTCTGAGATACCATCTTATTCCTGTCAGAATGACTAAAATCTAAAACACCAATGACATTTTATGCTGGAGAGGATGTGGAGAAAAGGGAACACTCCTCTACTGCTGGTATGGAGATTCCTCAGGAAAATGGGAATCAGTCTACCACAAGATCCAGCAATGCCACTCTTAGGCATATATCCAAAAGAGGCACATTCATACATGGACATCTGTTCCACTATGTTCATGAAACCATTATTTGTAATAACCAGAATCTGGAAACAAACTAGATGTCCCTCTATTGAAGAGTGGATAGAGAAAATGTGGTACATTTACAAAATGGAGTGCTACTCAAGCAGACAAAAACAATGGAATCTTGAAATTTGCCAGCAAATGGATGGCACTAGAAGAAACTATCCTGTGTGAGGTAACCCAGTCACAAAAAGACAAACATGGTATGTACTCACTAATATATGGATTTTAGACATGAAGCAGGGGATTGCCAGCCTACAATTACACTAGCAGAGAGTCTGGGAAACAGGGAGAACCTAGTATGCATGGTACCCTGGAGAAGGGGAATAGGACAGGATCTCATGAGTGGATTGGGAGCATGGGGAGAGAGGAGGGGGAACTGAGAGAAAGACAGGGGAGAGCAAGAAGTTTCAGTTGGGAAAAGGATAGAGCAGAGCAGGATTAGAGACACCATAATAGAGGGAGTCACTATAGGTTTGGAACAGATCTGGCAATAGTGAGATTTCCAGAGATCTTCAAGGATGACACTCACTGGAAATCTAAGCAATAGTGGAGAGGGGACCTTAAATGCACTCCCCTGAAAATGAGATTGACGACTACCCTAGAGCCTTCATCCAGTGGCTGACTGAAGCAGAGGCAGACACCCACAGATAAACACTGAAATGAACTCCTGGAACACAGTTGCAGAGAGGGAGGAGTGATGTGATGAGCCACAGAGACAAGGCTGGGCTGGTGAAAGTCACAGAAACAACTGACCTGAACAAGAGGAAGCTCATGGACCCCAGACTGATGGCCAAGAGGCCAGCGTAGGACTCCCTAAATTTGGGTCTCACCCTCTCTGGGGAGCAGAGTGGGGATTTGGTGGGGTGGTGGGGGAGTTTGGGGGCCAGTGGATGAGAGAAGCAAGAAGAAACTGGGGTTGGCATGTGAAGCATGCTTGTTTCTAATTTAAATCAAAAATATATATGTAAACAACCCAGTAAGCAGTGTTTATCTCTAGTCTCTGTTTTAATTTCTGTATCCAGGCTTCAGTGTACCTATCTTGGCTTCCCTTGATAACTTTCTAATTCAATACTTTCTAAGAAAATAATACAACATTAATGAACATTATATAAGGAATGTGCTGGGGTTTATTTTTATTTATATTCATCATTTTAGTTTGACTTTTCTTTTAATAAGTATACAGTACATATAAGATTGAGTCTTGCTTTCTACTGAAGCCTTGGAATGATGGGAAGATGATTGTTCCACTGTTACAACAAAGAATATTATACTATCTAAAATGAATTTTCTTGAACATAACAGAGTTCAGGCCACCTGACAATCAGCTAACCTGAAATCAGAAAATAGGTGAGGTCTGCAAGGCAAAAGAAGTCTGAATAATAGAACACATGATGTTTTCCAAATTTAGCTTGCATCTCATCTACCATGAATATTTACTGACAGCCTTAGCTAGTGTTCTATTGCTGTGAAGAGATCCCATAACCAAGAAAACTATTATTAAGGAAAGCATTCAATTGGTGGTCTGCTTACAGTTCCCAAGGCTTTGTCTATTATCATCATGGTGAATATGCAAACTGGAAGGAGGTCATGACACTGAAGCAGTAGCTGAGAGATTTATGTCCTGATCCACAGACTGGGATACAGTGGCAGCAGTAGGACAGGGGGTGTGGACCTCAATGCCCACCCCCCAGTAGCACACCTCCTCCAACAAAGACACACCAACAATGTTTCACCTCCTAATCTTTCCAAACAGTTCTTCAGCTGGGACTAAGAATGCAAATATACGAGGTTATGGGGGCCTTCTCAGTCAAACTACTACACTAACCAAAAGCAACTGGGAAGCAAAAGTGTTTATTTGGCTTCAGGTTAAAGTTTGTTATCAACGGTCTATGTTTATTCATGAAGTTACTGAAAGATATAAGAAATTCATTCATCAGGATGTAGTCCATTCACAGGCAGGGACCCTGTGGCTTAGGGAATGATATTCTTTAGTGAGTTTGTTGATTCAAACATCCCATGTAGGAAGGGAAAGGGAGAAGGCAAACTCTATGGATATGTGTCATTGATGTCTCTGGCTCTGTTCTGTGGGGTTGGTGCAGAGACAGAGTTCTCTGAACACTGGACAGAGGTTAAGAAAAATGGACCCTTCTTCTCAGTAGTACACAGGCAATGCTGTCAAAGTTATCAATTTGCATATCCTCTTAGAGCTCTCCCAAGTGAGATTAGAACACCATTGAACATCCAGATTTTTGTTCCTGTGAAGAACAAGCTCCTCCGGTCTCACCATCCCTAAGGCCTCATCTTGGAAATAGACCTTCACTAAATGCCAGATGTCAGTCCTCCTGATGACTGGAACTCAGGCTTTCTCACACCCAGAACCATGGGACTTCCTATTGCTTAAAAACTGCTCTGTATCTGGCTGTTAAAGAAGCATTAACAGATTAAAACATCTCAGTTCCTTTAGCTTTCCATATTGTAATGTTGAAATACCATTCCAGTTAAAACTGACCTTACTTCCTATAATATCAAACTAAATAATATTTATAATTTTACCTGATCTGGGGGAACTCTTTGATAGCTATAAGCTACTGTCTCCCTTTTACAAATCTAAATTAGATTTTATCCCCTTGTTCTCATAGCCTAAGAATCAAATTCATAGGCTTGACCAACATGATCAGACTCGAGGCCACTTTCCTAACCCCATTCCCTTCTAACTATTCTCCTCTTTTCTTTCAAATTCTATGAAATCTCACTGTCGTGACTATACAATGGTGATGCAATTTATTCTCATTCATATCTCATTTCCCCATCTGAACCCACTTATGCAGTTGCTTTGTTTCTTCTTCAGTTTCTGATCCAGTGTTTCTTATTCCCTTCTTTCTTTCCCTGTTACTCTTGTATACATCTCAATTTATGCAACGTTTGCTGTAACACCTTTCAAAGTTTATGAATTTTTTTACTGTCTTTTCCTTCTAACAACACCAACACATGTTTTGATGTTCTAGATAACTCGGCACTATATTACCTGTAGAGGATGTTACTAAATAAATATGAGTTGAATGATATTACTAGGGACTGAGTTAAAGGCAAGAAGAGTTTAGGTGCTCTAGGTTGGCTATAGTTTAAATCTCTTTGGTGAAACAATTCCTTTTTCCCAAGGTAGCCTAGCCCACATATCTTTATGCAGGCCTCCAGTAGTATTCAGGGTTCCCTAGAGTTTAGTCTCAAGGAGCACTCTTACTTTCCACCTCTCTTATTTTAACTTAGACAATGTTAAAGGTTTCTACCTTAGGTAAATTGACTTATAGAAGGAAATGTCTATATATTCTTGAAGAGAAAACCTAAGTTGACTCTTTGGATACTTCCTTGTAAAGCATAGGAGATTCATATGCCTAATTTCCCCTGATACTGGAGTCACTTTTAATTTCAGTATTTTCTGTGAATGGAGGTTTGGAACTAAGAAATGCTCCCTACAGATGTTAATACTCTTGTCACCTTGGGTCTGAGACCATCCTTTCATAACAAAGCCATCCCTCCTAGACTGAGATGCCCACATTCTCATAGCCAGACCTGTGAAAATATTTCCTTATAGGATAAAGAGAAGTTTTGAGGCCAAGAATAAGGAAAATATCATAGACTGGATGGGGGACTATTCTCCATAATCTGTAGGAGACAGTGTTGTTACAATGGTCTTTTTAAAGCAGACAGTAGAGGAGTCAAAGTGATGCAAACAAAATATAGTCTCTTCTATCAATGTGTTAGTTAACTAAGACAAAACTCCATAAAAACCATAAAGAAGATGTTTGGGAAAAATTCACATTGCTCTCAGTCAGAACTTAAAATCAGAACATATGCTCAAGTTTCATTTCCTCCGAAAAACTGCTTTAGCCATTTGTTTAGAAGTGTAAGGCAGGACACTGGCCATGCAGAGTGAGGCACAGCATCACTCTGTTAGGGACAACCCCAGAGACAGCCTCCTGGGTGTGCTTCCCAATTTGCTGTGGCTCTGCATCCTTCTGCACATGTAAAATATTTTGCCTGGGCCGGGCGTTGGTGGCACACGCCTTTAATCCCAGCACTCAGGAGGCAGAGGCAGGCGGATCTCTGTGAGTTCAAGACCAGCCTGGACTACCAAGTGAGTTCCAGGACAGCCTCCAAAGCCACAGAGAAAACCTGTCTCGAAAAACCAAAAAAAAAATATTTTGCCTGGGTGAAACACTTTAGATTGTATAGTGATTTTTTCTCGAGAACACCAGGCCCGTCCCTATCAATGATGTGAGAAGACAGTGAGGAGCAAAGGAATGGAAGAAGCATCTAGAAGCTGAAAAATGGATACTTTCAAGCCTGTAGCTAACTTGATTTTTGCCCTGTGAAAGCCATTTCACGGTTTGGACTTCCAGAACAGAAATGGATTTGGATTATTTTGAGCCCCTGAGTTTTCAGTACCTTATTACAGCAGTGTTTGAACTTTAGAGTAATTATTTAGAATATTTAAGGAATACCAAAGTACTCAAAAGCCGTTCAGCTGCTTTTGTAACCAAGCTTTCCTCACACATACCCCAATTTGTGCCTTTGAGGCACATGTTATCAGTATTCCAATCCCCAAACCTGTGTCATTATTACTTCTTAGAACAAATAGTATTTTTAGGCCATGGGCAAGGACCTTTCTGTGGACTAGTTGAGGCAATATTCTGGATTATCTGGAGTATTCAGTGTTGTCTCTGTAGTTGTTGCGATTAACCAGCTATTTGATTTTACTTCTTCCCTCATGTTTTTCTTGCAGATGGACATTGCACCTGTCCTTGTCTTTCCTTTGCTGAAAGTGCAAGAGTATCTAGCTTCTAGAAGCATTAGCAAAGTGAAATTATGTGCTACATTTTGTGTCTGTCACCAAAACTTTATGATGCTTGACATGAAATCTAACTTAAGATATTCATTGCTAAAGCATTGCACTTCAGATTTCTGCTTCTCTCATTCCCAGGTCTCAAATTCTGTTAATTATTTCATAATGTTATACCATTACACTAACCACTAAATAGTATTCTTTTTGAAAAATTCATAAGGAATGACTGAACTCAGACAGATTCTAAATATTTTAATTTGTTCTTTTCTTGGTAGTATTTGTTTAATTTTTATCTTTGCTTAAAGCGTATGCCCCTTTTCTATGTAAGATGATTGTATGTACAAAAGTCTTTTAGCACTGAATTTAAATGAGCACCTCTGTTGATTCTCCCCATCTAGGCAATGTTTTTCAGTACAAAATTGGCTTGGAGTTGTGGATCTTTTTACTTTCTGCTTTAATACTTCGCATACCAATAATATTACTACAATGTTTTCCCTGTAGCAAAGGAATTATTTCAAATAGTCAGTTTTTCTCATATAATTCTTTGTTTCTAGAACCATGCTGAACATTTAGGAGTAAGTATAATGCACTTGGAGATTTGCTAATTTAAATATCAAATTGTATTTAACTAGATTACATCTTTTGTTGTAGTACAAAGAAATCTCCAAGACTGTCTTTTTTTTAAATAAACAAGAAACTCAGCAAATTGGTAAACAATGTTTTTTAAAAGAGATTTCTAAAATAGTTTCTTACCAGATCTGAAGCCAGCTTTCACTGTGATGAAATAAATTTCCCTGTCCAACTGTTTCATTGCTTAACTAATCTTAAAAGTAATGCGTTCACTCTTAGAAACACACTACCCCTTTCTACAACACTTCAGTCATACACCTCTAATCTGGTCTTTCTAATTTAATCTAATAATAATACCTTTTTTGGTGTGAAATATACTGATGACAGTTTGGGGAAATTATTTTTCAAAATAATGTCACTATTTTCCATTTAGCAGAATTATTTTTTTCTGGGTTTCCATTCTGTCTTGAAATATGGTCATATAGTTTATCTCATTATATTTCATACATGGCTTGAAAAGACAGATTGTATTTTTAATGGTTTATGTATATTCATGTTGCAATTTCTTTCATACTCAAGATGTAATTTACGGTCCCTGATTAAAAGACACCTTCAATAATTTAAGTCTCAGGTAGAATAATGTGAATATCTGGTACTTTCCAAAGAGTGAGAACACCTGTTGATATCCAAATGGAAAAGTTCAAATTAAATTGTCTTAATGTTTTAAAAAACCACTGTGTTTAGATTATGACCTGAAGAACTTTATTGAGGTAGCTGCATCGTAAAGTATTCTGACCCATCTTTCTGTCAAGGATTGTTGCTGTTGTTGCTGGGACTCAGTTTTGTTTATTTGTTTTATCCTGAAGAAGCATTTAGATATGTAAAAAAAGGAAAACACTATCTTTGAGGGAGTAAAGTATTAATGTTCATATCTCTAATATTTTCATCAAATTTGGATCTTACAAGAATTTGAATGATATTTTGCTAATGTTTGTAGTAGAGTTGAGAAGTACTTCACATGGCAGCATGATGGAGTACTGCTATTTTCAGTGTATCTTTAAAAATTTACGAACAAAAATTTACTGGCGTTAGAAATGACTCTGAATTTTAATAGGGAAATTAATTCATAAAATTTCCACTAATTCCTACAGAAATTGTTTTCAAGGGATACTTGTTACAGGCATATACTCTTTGCAGTCACATTATTATGGCACTGCACCTCAAACCAACCATTGAGTCCTAACCACACATATCTATTAACATTCTTATGGCTTGCATAAATCAATGATTTACAACAAAAGCTCTTTAAGTTTCTGCTTTTTCCTATTCTTGACCCCTAAAGAGAGGAGCTTAATCCCCCCCTGCATGGTGCTGCCTTATTTGTCATCCAGAATTTCATTTCAATGATTTTTCACCAACTCCTACATCATCTCCTGGTTTCTTTCAGCTCAGTTTAGTGACAGAATCAGAAAAACATAGCTGTCATTGATATAGATTAAATTTTTAATCCTGTTTTGAAGTTTTTATATAATTGCTATTAGGAATTATAAATTTGGACACAAAATTGTGTATGAACAGTGAAGTTTATAAAATAATTGAAAATTCTTTTTAATATAAAAATGTCAAGGATTTAATTTTATGCACTCCTACATTCACAGATAAGTTTTTCAATTTTTATTTTTAAATTTAATTTAGCAACAAGGTTGCTTCACATGTCAATTCCAGGTCCCTCTTCCTTTCCCTCCCCCTCCTTCAACACCCTCCCACCAACCCCTTCAGTATCCCCTCATTTCCCCTGGGAGGGTGAGGCTCTCCATAGGGGTGTCCATAGTCTGTCATTTCATCCAGGGCAGGCCCTACACCCTTCCCCGAGAGTCCAGGGTGACAGTGCTTCCCTCATTGTTGGATGGGAGTCCAAAGTTCATTTGTACACCTGGGATAAATACTGATCTACTACCCAAGGCCCAATAGATTACCTAGGCCTCCTCACTGACACCCACATTCAGGGGGGTCTTGATCAGTCCCATGCTGGATTCCCAGGCATCACTCTGGGATTCAAGAGCTAACCCTTGTCAGGTCAGCTGTTTCTGGAGGTTAAACCAGCCCAATCTTAATCCCTTTGGTCATCAGCCCTCTCTTTCTGTCACTGGATTTCTTGAGCTCAGTGCTTAGCTGTGGGAGTCTGCCTCTGCTTCCATCAACCATTGAATGAAGGTTCTGATTTCCAGATGCTCTGGCCATGGGATTGCAGGCTGGCACTGCCCCAGATCTATGTCTAAAATCCATATATGAGAGAGTACATTCCATGTTTCTCTTTTTGTGACTGGGTTACCTCGCTCAGGATGGTTTCTTCTAGTGCCATCCATTTGCCTGCAAATTTCAGAATTCCATTGCTTTTTTCTGCTGAATAGTACTCCATTGCATAAATGCATCACATTTTCTCTATCCACTCTTCGGTTGAGGGGCATCTAGGTTGCTTCCAAGTTCTGGTTATTACATATAATGGTGCTATGAACATAGTGGAACAGATGTCCTTGTTGTATGAATGTGAATTTTTTGGATATTTGCCTAAGTGTGGAGTTGCTGGGTCTTGTGGTAGGCTTATTCCCATTTTTCTGAGGAATCTCCATACTGATTTCCAAAGTGACTGCACGAGTTGGCACTCTCACCAGCAGTGGAGGAGTGTTCCCCTTTCACCACAACCTCTCCAGCATAAATTGTCATTGGTGTTTTTGATTTTAGCCATTCTGACAGGAGTAAGATGGTATCTCAGAGTTGTTTTTATTTGCATTTCCAGGGTGGTTAAGGATGTTGAGCACTTCCTCAAGTGCCTCTCACTCCTCTATTGAGAATTCTCTATTTAGTTCTGTAGCCCACTTTTTAATTGGATCCTTTGGTGCTTTGGAGACTTGCTTCTTGAGTTCTTTGTAAAATTTGGAGATCAGTCCTCTGCCCTCTGTCAGATGTGTGGTTAGTGAATATCTTTTCCCATTCTGTGGGCTGCCTTTTTGCCTTGCTGACTGTGTCCTTTGGCTTACAGAAGCTTCTCAGTTTCAGGAGGTCCCATGTATTAATTGTTGACCTCACTGTCTGACTCACAGATAATTTAATGTAGAATTTTATATGGAGACATTAGAGGGCAAATAATGAGTAAAGACCTTTTTTTAAACAGGAAATTCTTTGTTCATTTTTTTTTGTGTTATGATTGTTAGGTTATTGGGGATGCAACCGCGGGCCCATGAATGTCAGACAAGTGCTCTAACACTGACATACATGCCATCAATATTGTGTCCAGGCTTCAGGGCTGCATCTCAGCACGGACTGCTAAACAACACAAGCAAGCTTTATTAAAGAATCTACTGTTTATATGATGTTGAACTCTGTGGAACATTAGTGAGCAGTGTCTTAAAATTTTAGTTAATGCCTTATAAATTTACAAGTGGAAGCTTTTAATTGGTGTCTGGCCGGGGATGCAGCTTTCTTAAAATTTAAGCACAGAATAAAATTATGACTATCTTTAGTAGTAAACATGATAAGTACAGGGTTTTTGAATTCACAGAGTGGAAGTCAGAGAGTAATAAATCACTGCTAAGTAGCTACATTAAAAAACACAAACAGAACTAAGGATTACATTGTGGTATCCTACTGTGATCTTTTCTTTTCCCTTCTCTTTCTTCTTCCCCTTTTGAATAATATATGTGCAATCATTCTCTTCAGAACTAGCACAGCTTGAGCTGAAATAATCACTCTAATTTGTATAGGGGAAAATCCTCGTTTGTGCTGATAAAATGCAACTCATAGCAACTCCAACCCTGTGGTTTTAATGTGATTCCAAAAGCTGCCTGAAGTAAAGGAATGCATTAGAGATGCTAAATGCTGATACTACATCAGTTTTTTAACACTTTAGAATACTTCTTTTTTTTTTTTTTTTTTTTTTTTTTTTTTAATCATTTTTTATTTTAATTTTAAATAGCTTGTTTCACATGTCAATCCCAGTTCCCTCTCCCTCCCCTCCTCCCGCACTCCCCTTCCACCCTCCCTCCCACCCTATTGCCAAATCCCTCCACATAGGGGATGTCTAGAGTCTATCATTTCACTCTTGGTAGGGTCAAGGCACTCCCCTAAGAGTCCAGGCTGAGAGAGCATCTCTCTTGTGCCATAGGCACATGAAGACAGATTGTATACCAGGGATAGACACTGATCCACAGCTCAGAGCCCCATAGGTTGCCCAGGCCTTCTCACTGACACTCACATTTGGGGGTCCAGATCAGTCCCATTCTGGCCTCCCCACTGTCGGTCTGGGGTCCAAGAGCACTCCCCTGTTCAGATCAGCCGTCTCTGCTGGTTTTGCCAGCCCATTCCTTGCCAATTTGCTCATCACTCCTCTCTCTCTGTCACTGGGTTCCTTGGGTTCAGTTCCGTGCTTAGTTGTGTGTTTGCCTCTGCTTCCATCAGTCCCAGGATGAAGGCTCCCGGATAGTTATAGACATCAAGTTCATTATCAGGAATGGGCATTCGAGGTGGTCCTTCCACTATTGCTTAGCTTGCCAATTGATGTTATACCTTTAGATCACTCGAGGTCACTCTGGTGCCTGATCTGTCTTCGATCCTATGATTCCCTCTTCCCCCTATTTTACCCCCACCCCCTCAACTTCCTGTTCCCCCATGACCAACTCCCTTCCTCTTTACCCCCTCTACTCTTCCCATGTCCCACTACCCCCCCCCTCGCCCTGTTCCCCATCCATTCAGAGGATCTTGTCTCCATCCTCTTCTTTTGGGTACTATGCATATATGCATATCTTTTAGGTTCTTTCCTGTTTCCCAGCCTCTCTATCTGTGGAAGTGCAGACTGGCACTATCCTGATCCATATTTAAAATCCATATATGAGTGAGTACATACCATGTTTGTCTTTTTGCGACTGGGTTACCTCACTCAGGATGGTTTCTTCCAGTGCTATCCATTTCCCTGCGAATTTCAAGATTCCATTGTTTTTTTCTGCTGAGTAATACTCCATTGTGTAAATGTGCCACATTTTCTCTATCCACTCTTCAGTTGAGGGGCATCTAGGTTGCTTCCAGGTTCTGGCTATTACAAACAATGCTGCTATGAACATAGTGGAGCAGATGCCCTTGTTGTATGAACCTGCCTCATTTGGATAAATGCCTAAGAGTGGAATTGCTGGGTCTAGTGGTAGATTGATTCCCATTTTCCTGAGGAATCTCCATATTGATTTCCAAAGAGGCTGTATGAGTCGGCATTCCCACCAGCAATGGAGGAGTGATCCTCTCTCTCCACATCCTCTCCAGCATAAATTGTCTTCGGTGTTTTTGATTCTAGCCATTCTGACAGGAGTAAGATGGTATCTCAGAGTTGTTTTGATTTGCATTTCCCTGATGGCTAAGGATGTTGAGCACTTTCTTAAGTGTCTCTTGGCCATTTTAGCCTCCTCTACTGAGAATTCTCTATTTAGCTCTGTACCCCACCTTTCAAGTGGATCCTTTGGTGTTTTGGAGACTTGTTTCTTGAGTTCTTTGTAAATTTTGGAGATTAGCCCTCTGTCAGATGTAGGGTTAGTGAATATCTTTTCCCATTCTGTGGCCTGCCTTTTTGTCTTTTTGATTGTGTCCTTTGCCTTACAAAAGCTTTTTAGTTTCAGAAGGTCCCATTTGTTAATTGTTGATCTCAGTGCCTGTGCCACTGATGTTAGAATACTTCTTATGATGGTAGAGATGTGCACTTGATTTTCCTGGTGAGAGATTTTGACAGTCTCTTAAAGTTACATCCAGATCCAAGAACGGTACTTTGTGAAGACTTGCCATTCCTTGGAGAGTCCACATTGGCTCCTGGTTTTTGTACTGAATGTAATTGCAATGTGTCTGAACCTTTTATGAAGGGCAATAAAAACTTTTTGAGAAGACAGAAAATAAAGGAAGGTACATGTTTGACTAAAAACATTTTTACCTTAGATTGGTTCATAGGACATTCAGCAGAAACACTGCCTTTTCTACCTGATAGTAATGTCTTCATACAAACTCTGAAACAACAACAGAGTTAAGAAAAAGTATAAGAATTTAAATTTTCAGAGAAATTCCAATTATCAATAGCTAACTGTTTTGATATATAACCATTATTCTGTTACCAGAAGTTTTTTAAGTTGATGTCTTGGTTTTGTTTCCCATTTATTTGGTAAAATATTCTGACAAAAAATCAGTGAGGTATGATTTATTTGGCCCACAATTTCATGTTCAAGTCCACCACTTTGAGGGTGTGAATGACAATGGCCCCAATTAACTCCCCAACTTGTGAAAAGCAACAAAAGGAAAGCTTAAGGCTTAGCAGAAACTATCAGCAATGGAAAGGTTATGCAAGTTCAAGTCAAGGAGTGTCTCAGGTTCCAGCTTCAGGATTTGAAAATTTGGCAACTTTAGTCATGTGGTTCTAATTTAGAGTCAGGAAGAATATAGGAGTAAAAGGGTTGTGAAATATCCATCTGTGGTTAAGGCAAGTCACTGAGGCCAAGTATGTGAGGCCTCCTGTGAGGAGGTCCAGAGAAGCCATTGCATAATGCTGTAAAGGTGAAGCCTAGATTGTGTTAGAGAGCCCATGATGTTGGACATGCTAGAGTTGTGGGATACCTGCCAAGGAGCGGTGCAGACCAGATGTAGAACCACCCCAAGAGAGAGAGAAGTGTGTTGCAGTCAATAAAGCTGAAACAAGTTGGAGATCTGAAGAGCACTTTGACGTTAGACTTGGAGATGTAGAATGTAGAGTCTGCCCTGTTGGTCTTTGTCTTGCTTTGGTCTAGTATTTTCTCACTATGCTTCCTTTTATTCCTTTGAAAGCTGTAATACATATTCTGCACCACTATATGTGGGAAGTATGTGATATGCCTTTTGCTTTTGCTTTTTACAGAGATTACAGTTAAGAGATTGTCTTGAATCTTAGAAGAGTCTTTGAACGTTGGAATTTTAAGACTGAAAGACTATGAGGATTTTTGAATTTGGACTAAATGCATTTTCCATTATGATATGGGTGCAAACTTTTGGAGGACAGGGAGTGGAATGTGGTGGTTTGAATGAGAATGGCCTCCGCAGGCATATATATTTCCATGCTTAGTCCCTAGGTGGTGAACTGTTTGAAAGGTTTAGAAGGTATGGCCTTGATGGAGGAGGTACATTGCTGGGGATGAGCTTTGAGATCTCAAAAACCTCATGTCTGGTCCATTCTGTCTCTCTCTCTCTTCTTGCTGTCTGTGGATCAGTATATAAATCTTTGAATTACTGTTCAAGCACAACCTACCTGTTTCCTGCCATGATGACCATGGACTAACATTCTGAAAGTGTAAGAAATCTCTCAAATAAATGATTTTTAAATAAAAAAGGTGCCTGGTTATGGTGTCTCCATGATGTTATCTGAATATCAGAAGAAGTGATAGAGATATCCTCCTTAGCACTGAGCACTCAAATTTCATTCAGTCTTTTCACTCTGATAACTTAAGTCCCTGCAATAACTGTTACCTAAAGCAGAGGAAGACTGATAAATGCATTAATTGGTTGGCACTAAAGAGGGAATTCAACGTATCTATTTAACAAAGCAACAGTAGTAGGTTCCAGTCTATTACCAGTCTAGCCATGGATTCTTGATCATATTTACAGTATCAGGCATGGTTTGTGCCTGTGACACACATCTAATCATAAAATTGTTTGTTATTCCCCAAAGAGTCATGCCACTATTGCACAAGTCTATACAACTGTAGCAGCATCTCCCTTGCCAGTGTATTTGTGTTAGTGGTCACACCCCTTTGGGCATAGCTTCAGGCATGGATGAACCTGGGAAGAGGGAAGCCTAGCAATACAGCATCAGTCTTCATTCCCTTCTTAGACCAGTTCAGTGTATTTTCTACTTCAGATTTGTGTTAGAAGTTGCAATTACAAAGGAGCTAACCAAGAACCTCCAGTGTCATGGGAGTCCTCTCAAACTCATGGAGCCTGACCTACTACAATTTCAGACTTCTAGACACTTAGGCGTTTCTTGCTTTTATCTGAATTACAAGGACTGGTGGAGGATTATAGGGAAGATGAATCCAGGAGGCTTTAAGCCATGAAAATACCACACTGGGCAACATTAAACATAGCAATTCCTGGATGGGATCAATTATTCTTATAAGAATGTGTTGATCAAAGCATAGACACTGGGTACAATTGAACTTTCTTCCGTGTTGCTCCTTCTCTTCCCAGTTTTTCCCCCTAAGCCATGATACAGTTAGAAGAGCCACCAGGATGTTGATATCATGATGCTTGCACTTTCCATCCACCACAATTTAGAGCCTAATAACCCTTGTTTCTTTATCTACTACCCAATATCAGGTATATGGTTATAACAATACAACTCTGGATCAATACAATCTTCAGATCTTCACTGTAATGTACTTAGGTTTATTTGTTTTAGTTCTCCAAAGATTATGTGAATGCTCTATTTATTAATAATAACTTGCTGTCTCATTCTTTGTTCCTAATACTTCAACTTCTGCCTGACAAGTTCACCTATGTTGTCCAAATGATACAGCATCCATTCACTATGGACTGGGTAATATTTCATTACATGTTTTGGGATGCAAATTTTACTTATTTTTTGTTGATGCTGTTCAGCAATCTTTCTGAGATGTTTTGTTAGTTACATGTCTTAGCTATTGTAATAAGTAATGCTGAAGTGAAAATGATGTTGCAGAAATATGATGATCACGCTGATTTGACTTGAAAGTGTGATTATCAGATTCATCAAGGTCCTATTTTTGATTTTTGAGAAATTATAATGCTGTCTTTTATAATGAGTAAGTTAACTTCTATTCCGATTAGCAGTGCATTACTGTCCTAATTTCTCTATATACCAATCAACAGTTGTAATTTTTCGCTTTTATAATGAACACTAGCTATTTTTAACTATAGTTTCAGTATAATAGATTTCATTACTTTAACTTAAACATTTATGTTGCATGTATTCAAGTTTCCTTAGATGTTAAACTGATCTTCTAATTTAAGCATTTCTCTTGCCTTTATAAATCTATCTAAATTATATACAGAATTTGGATTCATTATCCTGGGATAAACTTCTATTATATTTTAGTAAGTCTTCACTTTATCATATGACGTGTTGCTCCTATGCCAAAACTTAATACTGCTTTACAGTCTCTTACAGTTTTTGATTGTCCAGAATGAACTCCGTAGCCACCATAATTTGTCTATTTGATTATACTATGAAAGATTTCTTACTTGCAAAGCAACTTTTGATAATTACAATGTAAGCAATTAATGACAATAGAAACCTGACCAAGAATTAAGGATTGAATGAGTATTCTTGCCAGATTATAAATCACCACCTGAAAGAAATGATAAAACAATATCAATATGAGTTCACTATTGATCTTTTCAGTGCACTTCAGCCTCTCTATTAATAGTTTTCTTAACACATACATTAAGCTTATAAGAAAGAAAGAGCAATGCTTTGACCACTAAATAGACTAGAAAGAGCTTCATAATCATTCCCTCTCTGAGGTATAACAGATACCAGAAAAATTCACCTCTGATGAGCAACAAACCTCTATCACGGTTTATTTACAATGCTTTAATTTAAATAACTAATTTCCATGAATTAACCAATCACTTTATCTTAATTAACAAGTTCTCTTGAAATTTTTGCTGAGAGACTTAGCCATCTTCAAGCCTACTTAAAAATAAAGAAAAGAAAACTCCGTTTAAGTCAGCACACTTACTTGGGCATCTTCAGGATGTTATTTCAACTAAATTAAATCAAGTAATTCAATTAAATTTTTGATTAGAAATAAAATATTGCAGATAACATAAAGTTGCTGAATATTAGGAGTTTGTATGCTACCTAAGGCATTAAACATCTCCTGTAATAATACACAACATTTTAAAGTGATATAGACCATAATTTGTAAAGTCAATTCACTATTTGTCTCCATTAATACTTGAGGAAGAAAAGAGCTATAACAAAATATGTTCTTTTCCATCTCAGACACTATATCCTTCCTTCCCTGAGAAAAGATAAGAGAAACAGGAGAGAGAAATCAGAGAGTATAAAATAAAGGAAACTGGAGAAAAAGAAGAATAAAGATTATGATTATGATTCCCATCTATTTGGAAAAAGAATCGATTTATTCACACATAGAAGACAGTAGATTAGAATGTTCTTAAATTGCACTTTCTTTCCTTTTATTCCAAGTCCCTCTCATTACTCTCTGTCTGTCTGTCTGTCTGTCTGTCTGTCTGTCTGTCTGTCTGTCTCTCTCTCTCTCTCTCTCTCTCTCTCTCTCTCTCTCTCTCCTGGTATCCTTGGTATCCTATTTTCCTATTTTGTAAGATATGAAAATGTAATTGTTTTGGAAATGTATATGTAATAAAAGTGTCATGATATTATAGGAACAGATTGTTCTCAAAGCTAGTTATAATAAATGAATACATTGTTTCTCTTCAAACATAAATGAACTATATAAAACACTAAGGTCATTTAAGAATGGAAGTGACAAACTCATACTTTCATATCAATTTTCTCAAAATAAAGAATTGTTATATATATATTTGTTAATATTTATTGTTAAAGAATATAGTTTTTATTGCTGTATATTTTGTCTTTTTGTATATTTTGTATATTTAACTCAAGCATTTCTGAATCAATTTTGATAATTGAAATAGGGTATAATTATACATCTGCAGTTTAATGTCTACTTAATGTTTAGAAAAATTTCAATAACTAAGTGTGATGAGCATGCTTGGCATCACTGTGACTCAATTTTCGAATCTACAATGATAGATACAGTATTCTTCCACTGAGTGTTTTGCTAAAGTAAATTATGTCAAGTCATCTGAACTGATAAAGCCAAGTGCACTGAATGAGTGGTGCAATATTTGCATAAAGTAAATAATTCACTAGGTCATATCAGTTAGTTGTGATGCCAAATAACAAAAGGTCTGTTTCAGCCCCTGACCAGGCTTACCCAAAATTTGAAATGTTGTCTGTGACTAAGTTCTTGTCTCTTCTAAGGTCAAGGGGATTTGGGGGGGTGTTCTAATTGAAGCTATTTCTCTACATATTAGATGCATTGACCCTTTAATCAATCAAGAGATAACCTTCCAAATGGAAAACCATCAGTTCCATGTTTGACAACATCCCTTCTGTCAATAGGTCTGATAGCTGTTCATTGTCAGTGTTGCATTTAGAAACAGGTGGTGTTGCGATCACTGCCACATCCTTCTAAGGCATTTGGATTCAGTTGTTTGGACAGATATTAGAGACATCAACTGCTAACATAAAGTTAGTTTATATGGCTGTTGTAAGTACCTTCACTGTGTCCAAGTAAAAGAAACATTAACAAAAAAGAAGCATTTCTTTTTTTTTCTCTTTCTTCCTTTTTTTTAAATTTAAGTTAGAAACAAGCTTGCTTCACATGTCAATCCCAGCTCCCTCTCCCTCCCTTTCTCCCACAACCCCCAATTCCCCCAACCCCCCACCCAATTCCCACTCTGTTCACCAAGGAGGGTAAGGCCCTCCACAGGAGATATCCAGAGTCTGTCATTTCATCCAGGGCAGGGCATAGGCCCTCCTCCAAGATTCCAGGCTGCATTTCTTATATAACAACTGAACTTTAATAGACAGCTGATCCATTTTTTAGTTCATGGAATAACAATGTGATACATAAATTTATAAATAAGTAATAGTGGTGTTTAAGGTTCTTGTCATATGTAGTAGCCAAATGTGTTCATTTAGTTCATTTATGATATTGCTGAAAACATGTTTATAATTTTGACTAATATTGATGGACCTTCACTACCAGTAGAAAGTAAATAGCCTTGTCTTTACCAAAAGGAAAGAATGTTAAAAGTTAGTGTAGTAGTCTACCCTGGTGGAATATTACCAAGGTATTAAATGAAAATTGAAGAATGACAAAAACATCTCAGGGAATATGTTTGTAAAATGAGAAATATGGAGATGAAACAGTACAAAATATAACCATGAGCTGCATTTAAAAATGTTTTCAATATTGAAAAAACTATTTAAAAAATTTAAAGTAAAAGCTCAACTACATTTGAGTTTTTGCATATTTTCTGTGTTTTTTTGGATTGTGGTCATTATTTAGATATAAACTTTGTATTATATTATATTGCCATAGAATTATTTAAAATGTATTGTGATTTGGGCACATCTCTGCAGTATATTTACCACCAGTATATTTAAACTGATAAAATATTTTAGTAGTAGAAATTAACAAGAGAGGACACAGACAATACAGTAAGCAGAATACTCTATTTTCATCCATGAAAGAAATAGTTGAGTCAAAATGCATTACTTAATGAATAAAATAAAAGTTTGGTAACCCACAGAAATAGTTAACCTGAACAAGGGGGAGCTCTTGGATCCCAGATGGATGGCTGTGTGAAAAGCATGGGAGTGACCCAGACCCCCTGAATGTAGGTGTCAGTGAGGAGGCCTAGGTAATCTATGGGACCTTGGGTAGTATTTATCCCTGTCATACAAATAGACTTTGAGTGCCCATGCCACAATATGGGAGGCTGTCTCAGCCAGGACTCTTAGTGGAGGTCCTAGGCCCTGCCCTGCATGAAATGACAGTCACTGGAGATCCACCATGCCTCACCCTCCCTAGAGATTGGAGTGGAGATTGGGTGGGGGACTGGGGGACCTGGTGGGGGGGGGGGAGCAGGAAAGAGAGAGGGAGCTGGGATTGACATGTGAAACAAGACTGTTTCTAACATAAAAAAATAATTATTTAAAAAAGTTGTATTCTTCAAAGCAACAATCTGTGTTGGTACTCTGCATTGATTACATGACTAAAGCAATTGCCCATATGCATTTATGTTATTGCATTTCATGCATTTCTGTAATTCAATTAACATTAATGTCATTTTGCGTGCCTTTTTTCCCTTTATTAGTTGCCTCTGTTGATCTTGTGTACTTGGTTTTTGAAAACTTCTACTTTGCTATTCTTCTCTGATATAGTGCTGATAAAATTTTCCTCCATTGGCTAGTCTTAAATCACACTAGGAAAACTATACAGTGTTAAAACTCACCATAAAAAATTGCAAGAGTAGGACAGTGAGAGGAAACAGGGCTACCTGAAGCTTTGCAGAAGGCTTGATCCATCAGTGTGTTTAGAATATGAAGAGAAATGTTTCTCATTTTAGTTCATATTATCTGTACAGTCCAGATGATGGTTTGTAAATGATGCTTCTTCTGTGGTACATGGCACAAGCTGGGTAGTGAGTATGGAATGGTTAGACAGGAACATCAACAAGCAGAAATTTACTACTAAACAGGACAACTTTTCTTTTTCTAAAGACTTATTTGCTGGGTGGTGTGGCACACGCCTTTAATTCCAGCACTTGGGACGCAGAGGCAGGCAGATCTCTGTGGGTTTGAGGACAGCCTGGTCTACAAAGTGAGCTCCAGGACAGTCAGAAGACACAAAGAAACCCTGTCTCAAAAAACCCAAAAAATTATTTTAAAATTGAGTGGTATATCTACATGTACAACTTTATGCCAGAAGAAGGCATTGGATGCCATTAGAGATGGTTGTGAGTTACCATGTGGTTGCTGGAAGTTGAACACAGGCAGTCCTCTGGAAGAGCAGGCTTTCTTCTCAACTACTGAGCCATCTCTCCAGCCCCAGGGCAGCTTTTGTAAGACTCAAGAATGCTAAAATCAACATTGAATGTTAGTTAGAAAACAGGAAATATATGATGGAAGTAAATGCAGTAA
The DNA here is from genome assembly GCF_017639785.1 of Mesocricetus auratus. Classification (NCBI taxonomy): domain Eukaryota; kingdom Metazoa; phylum Chordata; class Mammalia; order Rodentia; family Cricetidae; genus Mesocricetus; species Mesocricetus auratus. Next base: position 518,187 of record NW_024429190.1, read on the forward strand.
ATTAAATTAATATAGAAATTTCAAATGAACAATGCAAAAATTCAAATTATTTTGTCATGTATTTTAGACATTCAAGATACATTTCTTCTTCTTAGTTGTATAGTATCACTATGGTAGACAGAATGATAATACCATACATATTGGTGTTATAGTTTATGGAATATTTGATTATCCTAGATAATCAGGTAGATGTTATTTGTATATGTCATTAGTAAATGAGATTAGGACATTATTCTGTGTTGTTTGGGTGGGAACTGTATGACTACAATAGTTCCTACAAATGAAAAGGGGAGGCAAGAGACTAGATGTCTGTATCATTCTCCATTAACATCTTGGCAAGCCCATTGCCACCTCTGAAGCTGAAAGAAAAATCCATGAGTCAATTGATGCAAGCAATGGCTAGAAATGGAAGTAAGTAGGTTTTTATTCCCTAGAGTCTCCTGAGGAGAGGTGACTCAGTAGCTGCCGCAAAGATTTGTTGCTATCATCATTGTTTGTGTTTCTTGTGATTAAGTTAGTTCATTGACAATTTCAAATACATGCATAACGCATTCTTGTTACTCTCACCTCCCACCTTTCTCAGTGACTCCATTTCCTATATTTTGCTTTTTTTTTTTTTTTTTGGCCACTGAAACTCGTCTCCAAACTGCAATACCTTAAATTTGTTTTGTGACGTGGTACCTCTCATCCCCAACAAATAGGGTTTCTCTGTGTGATCCTCGCTGTCTTGGGCTTGAAACTCAGACATCTGCCTGCCTCTGATTCCACCAATCAGCACTCAGCTTGTGTTGTGTTGTTTTAAGACCCAAGTTTGTAGTAATTTAGTCAGCAGCTGGAGAAGTCTAATATAAATATCATTAAAAAACAGCATTAAATTCCAATTACAGATAAGGAAAGTGACTCCTACATGTGCCATGCTATTTATTGCAAATTACTGTGCAGTCTGAAGACTGAAATGCAGACCTTTTCTAGTCTCCAACCTAATAGAATGTCATTATTTCAAATTGCCACTTTACTGTGGACACAAAAAACAATTAATAAAGGAAATAATTTCCAGAATATGCATCATGATATAACCTGTAACATTTGATGATTTCCCCTCTAAGCAGGAGGTGTCCTGGCCACTTGTGGTCACATGCAATTGAAATAATTAGTGTTCAGCTCCTCGGTGAGCTGTGACCTTCCCTAATGCTTTTCTATTTTCTATTTCACTATTTTGTTAAGACAATAGGGACTAAGGGATGGAGTTGTGAATTTATCTTCATGCCTGTGACAACTGTTTGTGTAAGGTTATATGCTAAAGGCTAAGTCACCACCAGCATGCGGTACGGCTGGCAGGGAATTTCAAGGTGTACCCTAGGGAAAAGAGATTAGGTTACTGGATGCATGCCATTGAAGGTGATGTTGGAACCTCAGATTCCTTTTCTCTTGTTTTGCCTCATAGCAACCACGAGCTGAGCAGCTTTGTCTGCCCATTATGTACTTCCTTGGCACAGGAAAAAACTGCTTGGCTTGAAATTTTCAAAACTAGAAGTAAAAATAATCCCCCTAAAGGATTTATTTCTAATGTTTTTTGTCTGTCTCTTTCTCTTTTCTCTTTCTCTGTTGTTTCTCCCATCTCCATAAGTCTTGTGTAAATACATAGGAGTGTGGGTGCTTGAGATGCCAGACAAGGCATTTGATATCCTGGAGCTGGAGTTATGGGAAGCTTCAAACCACCAGAGAATTGAATTGTGCTTTGCAAGAGCAACACAGGCTCTTAACTGCCAGGCAGCCTGTCTCTCCAGCACCAACCTTTCCTTCGTTTTAAGTTATTTTTTCTTAAACAACCAAATCTGGAGTAGTAGAAAAGAGGTAGAGTCTGCCTATTTTGACTCAAAAACTGGTGTTCGAAGAGTGCTCTGGAGCATCCTGATCCATACAGGTCACCTGAATTGGTCCCAGGAATATGTTCCCTGTGCTCAGACATGAAGGCACTGGAAGGTTACTGAAACTTTGGTTTAAGCAGGACAGGTGCAGCTTGGGATAGTTGCATATTTGGCATGATTAACAAGACACGTTTTGAGGATATGACTAAAAGAAGAGTTATGAGTCATGGAGGCATCTATTTGGATTTCAGAGGTAAGTGTGACTTGAGTCTAACGGAACTTGAGTCCTTGGTAGCAGTCCATGACAGTGCAACCTGTGAATCTGTGAATCCTGGATGGGAAAACTCAAGCCATTGGAACTTCCATGCTGCACACTGAATGAGAGAATTTTGTGCTTTTAGTCTGGGGTTTGGGTCTTGTTTTAGTCCAATTATTCTTTCTTTATAGAAATGTTTCTATTTCTGCCATGTGGAACGGGAATGTTAACTTTTAATATTATGTCTTAACAGTGTATGCCTTTCTTGTTTATTTTTAATGCACTCACAATTGAGTTTTCCCCGAGTATCAGAGGATAATTTAGACTTGAATTTTTGATACCATGCTGGATCAGTTATACCTGGAGATTCTTTAAAATGGTCTAAAAGGATTTTTCATTGAGAAATGAGCAAACTCTTTTGGGATTCAGGGAGAGATGTTCTTGATTTGGTGTGAAATGCTCAAAAAAGGCTATACACTGACAGTTTAGTTGTGAACTTGATGCTTTTGGGATGATGTAGAAACTCTAGGAGATAGGGCCTAATGGAAGGAAGTAGTCATTGATGGCATGCTCTGGGGGCGATATTGGGAACTTATTTCACTTTTGGCTTTCTTGCTGTTATTCTTTGAGCAAGTCTCCTCTGCCATGTGATCCATATGTTACCATAGGCCTAAAGCAATAGGAACCAATGATAGGGGACTGAAACATTTTAAGCTATAGGCTAAATAAGCCATTCTTCCTCTTAAGATGATCATCTTGTGCATTTTGCCATAGTGGCAGAAGGCTAGCGCAAGCAATCTGTGTGTTAAGTAATGCTACCTTTATTATTATTTAGTGTTTGAATAAAAATATTTTTCACCTTCTGATTCTAGGTTCTGTATTAAAAGCAATGGTTTTGAATGTAGAAATGCCCTTTTGTTTCATGCACCATTGTTGAGATTCTAGTTTCCTGGCTCTACTGAACAGCAGATTTCTAGATGACTGATAGAAATGCAGAGTCAGTGGAAGTTGCTAGAAGCAGACTACTTATAATACACAGTGAATCTGAATAGTGCTTGTTTGTGGTGATTATTGATATGTTTATATAGCTTACACTATGGATTATGTTCAGCAGCATGTTTTTATTTTAAAATTGAGTTTTCCCTTAAAAATATGTTTTCTTTTTTGTTTTTCTATGTTCACTTAGAATGTATATAGTACATACATGTATTTTTTAAACGAGTATCAACTTTTCTTTAATGGTATTACCTCTGGCATATTGCCTACACTCTACAGGAGGCCCACATGGGTAAAGGTTGGTCAAGATTAGTTACAGAGAAATACACACACACACACACACACACACACACACACACACACACACACCCCACAGACAGAAAGAGAGACAGAGAGTCATAGAGAATCAAAGACAGAGAGACAATGATAAACAGAATAAACACACACACAAACACACACACACACACACACACACAGAGGGAGAAACACAGAGGGAGAAAGTGGGACAGATAAAGAGTTAAGTGTAGATCTCGAAAGAGGTATGAAAGGTCGTGAATATAATAAAAATGATTTATGACGTTCTCAAAGAATCAATAAGATATTGTTTAAAAATAAGCTTTACAATTTCAGCATACATATTTAACTCTACTTATGATTACAAAAAAGGTAAAATGTTTTCCATGGTTTTTCTATTGAACTTTTCATGAGCCTGTCTGTTTTAATTTTTCCTTTCTGGAGAGTCGAGAAAGGAAACTAAACCTTACATCCAATTATTAAATTTACTGATATCAGAAAACACAACTCTTTCTCCATGTTCTCATCTTTGTGTGTGTGTGTGTGTGTGTGTGTGTGTGTGTGTGTGTGTGTGTGTAAGGATACAATTCTTTACTCTTTAGTGTATTGCTGTATGCCCCTTGGATTTTCTCCCAGTGGAAATTCTATTATGTCAAATTTTGTTATTATAAGTTCAAATATGTCTTAATTTTTATCTTAACTTTCAGAATGGATTAACAGGATTTAAATCTAGTTTAATGATCATTAATAGTCATCATCATGTAGCTATTATTTGTCTGTCATTTGACTTCCTTATTGCAAACATGGATTGTTCTTCTAATCTGATAGACTCCTAGCAGTGCCAATACTTTACAGTAATGTTTAGAATTAGCCATCCACATTTTCCTGTTCACTTCAGCTATTATCTTTTTTTGCTTCTAGACTCATGATTAATTCCAATAAAATTATAATTATTATTCATCAAATATTCCTTTTTTGCCTCCTCTTCATTGTTTCCATGTGAAACTCTTCCTCATTGGTGATATAGTATATATACTGAAGGCTATATTCTTTTATTCATTTTAGTTTCTCTTTCACATATCCCTATATTAAAGAATATTAAATGAAATGATCATATATCTGAGATATAGCATTCAATTTAAAATATATAATATATAATGATTAAAACCCTACCACCTTCTCAGTGAATTCTCCAGACTTGATTCAAATACATTGATGACTTGATCAGGTCTAATGAAGTTTACCCTGTTTGCTGCACATCTTTTCGTACAATGATTGTTTAAACTCTCTATATTTCAAATCAGTGGGTTGTTTTTCTGTTAATCTGATAAAGTTTTGTTCTTGTTTTTTTTTTTTGCATTTGTGACAATTTTAATGGACATCATGCCCTCTTCATCTAATTGAAAATACACTTATTTTATGCTAATAATGGTCCATAAAGTTAATTTCATTTGAAATGTATTTGTGTCTCTATGATTCATGATACACATTCTCAAGCACCTTTGGTATTGTGACTTACAGATTTAATTTAAATGACCATACTTAAAAAAGCTTCAGTTTTCTCTCCTGTTCAGCTTTACTTATCTCCTTCCAATTTGCATTTTTGTTCAACATTGTGTTCAGAGCCTGGGCTTTTGAAACTTGACTTTCAAAAGGCAGTTTAAAAATTTTTATATAAGTAGACATCCTCTTGCTTAGCCTCATTTTCAGAAAATTTTAGTACTTGGTCCACAGTAACATGGGATTTTTCTTTCTTAAAAGCTGTCAGGTTGGAGGTGGAGTGAGCTACTCAGATTACGCATTCCATTGAATCCAGTCTCCTGTCCATTCAGAAGAATACCTTTCCTTTTAGATATTAATTCCTTTGCAGATAATGATAGTAAAAACTATAACTTTCATTGACTGGCCCTTAAAATACAAGATGGTACAGCACTGTTTAAAGCAATCTCACTGTTTTTTAAGAAATAAAACACACTCTTAACATGTAACCCACCATCACTCAAAATGCACAAGGCCTCTCCATGTACATTTGTGCAAATTGTTCTTCTTTGCCCAAATGCTGAGGCAACACATACAGCTTTGATTAGGTGATTCAGTGGTACATCTAGGCAATGATATGAGTGCTAAAAAGTAATGAGACAATGACAAAAATGATGGGAACTTAAAAATGAATATTACTAAGTGAAACATTCCAATTTTACTGTATGATTTCAATCATGTGCCATTCTGGAAAAAAACCACAAAATTATAGGGACAGTGGAAGATAAATGATTTTTTTCCTCAGTAATCAATGATTGTTGCATGTACATGTTAGCCCAGCAGTGGATACCAATCATAAATGTTAGTTGAAACTCAGTGAGTACATAAGAAATGATTACTAATGTCAACAATGGGTGTTAGATAAGAGTATAAATTCATCAACTGTAATAAATATGTCACTTCAGTGCTAATAATGAGGAAAAGAATGCATGCACTGGGCCGGTGTATATGTCTCTACTTTTATCTAGATTTTTGTGATCATAAAACCTCTCAAAACATTTTGAATACAATCCACATATATGGATAGTTTACTAATGTATAAATATACTACAATGAGAATAATGCAATATAGTGTGATAGAAAAATCATTCAAGAAGATTAAATGTAGGAATGTGTGCATTGAAATACTAAGAATCTATCAATTTTGCACAAAGGTATTCTGAACTATATGATTAGTAGTGAAACTTTTAAGGATGTTTTCACTCATGTTCAGAACCCATAGTCACTTTCAAGAATACATCTAACAGTTAAACATATGTGTCTATGTTTATTGACTTGTGAAAAATTAAAACAGTAGAATTTGTTAAATTATTCAATAAATCAAAATAGACTGCAAGTCATTTCCTTTTCATGTATGACCTAATGGGAAAATAGGATCTATGGAGTGTAGTATTCCATTTTCTACCCACTGGAACAGATGGGGCTTCATCTGCAAAACAAAGATGCATTCCTGATAGAAAGAAAAAAATTCATTAAATGCAGTAAAGATTGTTGTGCACTTTTCCTTTTCTGCATGTCTAATTAGCAGTGCATCTATATAGCTATATTCTAAGGAGTGTTACTCATTGATACAACACTTAGCTAGTGTTATTGAGATCTCAATCCCACTTGAATTTTACCCAAACTTTCACATTTTATTTGTGGCAAGCAACAAATTACTGGAGTGAGAGATTACGGAGAAATATGTGGCAATTAGAAAACTATCATATTTCTTACTGTTCCTCTATGTATCTTCAGTTCCAATCATGCAACCCATAATTAATTTTACCCTTCAGAGAAGAAAGATGAAGACCATGTTCTTGCTTGGGTAAGCCACTGACTACTCACAATCAAAGTAAAGCTAAAAGGAACCCCATTTCTTACCATCTTAAAGTCTTAGTTTTTATGTCGCTTCATTTTCCTGATGCTGGCACTATAAAACAGCCTTACTCACAAAAATAGAAAAGAGAGACCACACTTTACCAAGTACATAGAATTATATTTTTGTTACATTTCTTTAGAATTTGAAAGACAATTAAGTATTCATGAATAGTCTATGATTACATCAATATACAAATGGTTTATCTCACAAATAGATGCACTGCTAATTAGACATGCAGAAAAGGAAAAGTGCACAACAATCTTTACTGCATTTAATGAATTTTTTCTTTCTATCAGGAATGCATCTTTGTTTTGCAGATGAAGCCCCATGTGTTCCAGTGGGTAGAAAATGGAATACTAACCCTAACCCTAACCCTAACCCTAACCCTAACCCTAACCCTTGTTAAACTGGAAAATAAAATAAAATAAAATAAAGAAAAAAAAAGAATATAGCTTTTGTGTGTGGGATGTTGTCCCTAGGAATTATTCTTTGCATAATTTTGTTATTTTTTCTACTTTCTGGTAATTTTTTAAATTTGTTTTTCAGTTTAAATTTAGATAAGAAACAAGGTTGCTTCACAAGTCAGTTCCAGGTCCCTCTCCCTTTCCCTCCCCTACTCCCGTGCCCTCCCCCAACCCCCCCCATTATTCCCTCACTTCCCCAGGGAGGGTGAGGCCCTCCATGGGGGTGTCCATAGTCTGTCATTTCATACAGGGCAGGGCCTAGACCCTCTCCCAAGAGTTAAGGGTGAGAGTGCACCTCACATTGTTGGATGGGAGTACAAAGTCCGTGTGTATACTTGGGATGAGTACTGATCTGCTGCCCAAGGCTTAATAGATTACCTAGGCCTCCTCACTGACACCCACATTCAGGGGGTCTTGATCAGTCCCATGCTGGATTCCCAGGCTGATGCCTGGGATTCAAGAGTTAACCTTTGTCAGATCAGCTGTTTCTGGGGGTTAAACCAGCCCAGTCTTAATCCCTTTGGTCATCAGTCCTCTCTCTATGATACTGGCTTTCTTGAGTTCAGCTCAGTACTTAACCGAGGGAGTCTGCCTCTTCTTCCATCAGCCACTGAATGAAGTTTCTGTTTTCCAGACTCTCTGGCCACGGGATTGTAGGCTGGGACTCCCCAGGTCTATGTCTAAAATCCATATATGAGAGAGTACATGCCATGTTTCTCTTTTTGTGACTGGGTTACCTCACTCAGGATGGTTTCTTCTAGTGTCATCCATTTGCCTGCAAATCTCAGGATTCCATTTTGTTTTTCTGCTGAATTGTATATATGTACCACATTTTCTCTATCCACTCTTCGGTCAAGGGATATCTAGGTTGTTTTCAAGTTCTGGCTATTACAAATAATGCTGCTATGAACATAGTGGAACAGACATCCTTGTTGTATGAATGGGCATCTTTTGGTTATATGCCTAAGAGTGGAGTTACTGGGTCTTGTGGTTACTTTCTGGTAATTTTATTATCAATAAGAAATGGAATGATGTGTCACAATGGAAGTTTAATATGATACAATTACAGATAAGCTTTTGATTTAATGCTTAGATATCTTTGTGCCTCAAATGCTCAGACTGCCACTATTAAATATTAAAGAATCAGATGAGGAAACAAAGAAAAAGAAGTGTGCTATTCAATCAATATAACATGTAAGTTCTGATTTTGGAGGCTCTTAGACAGATTGCTAACTTATGAAAATTGGAGAAATTGTCTTACATTTCTTCAGAGAGTTACTGTGGAACACCCATCTGTCACTATAACTAGACTCACTGACTACCATGATTTGAACAAGTCTAGTATCCCAGCTGCTGTGAGCTTAACTCTATCTGGAGAGTTCTAGTTGCCCTAGTCCTTCAGTGGCAGCAGAGGACAGAAGCCAGGCAGGGCGAGTCCTGATGTTCATTACTTGAATAATAAAATTAATCTAGAATCCAAACTACAGCTATCTAGACAACTAAACTCCCACAAATAGGGTGATGAATGACAGTAAGATCTTATATGTAAATTTGCTCAGAACTTAAAAGAAGATCCCTGGAGTGTTTATTTATATTGCAGGTTGGTTCCTTCTCATCAGCCATATAAGGATAATCAATAAAAGGAAATAAGGAGACAGTTATACCCACAGTTTATAGGCCCCAGTGTGGTCCATTACTATACTTTCATCACCTAAGCATGTCTCAGAACACCCAGGATAGCTTTAGCTTTAATAAAAAATGCTTGTATCCATGAAAAACATTGATCCCTATTAAAAAGGAACAGAGAAACATTTATAAAGTAACATTATTGATCTATGACCAACATTCGATAAGGAATTCTGCAATTAATAACAAAATTGTTAATAATATTCACTTCTGTGTTTGTTGCTATTCCCTATGTAATCATATTATTTGATGGAAAATTGTCAAAATTTCTATTGCTGTGGGATAACCCTTCTGTACACTGTGAATATATGTTGCTCTCATTGGTTGATAATAACAGCTGCTTTGGCCTATAGCAAGGCAGAATATAGCTAGGTGGGAAGCCAAACTGGATATAGGGAGAAAGACAGGCAGAGTCAGGAGAGAAGTCACCCATCTATGCAAGAAGCATGATGCCAGAAAACTGGTAAAATTCATGGGCATGTGACAATAGTTAGATTAATAGAAACTGGTTGATTTAACTGTAAGTGCTAGTTAGTAATAAATCTGAACTATAGGTCAAATATTCAGTAATTAACATCGAGAGTCTTAGTGATCATTTAGAAATGGATTTGAGACAGGGTAGGAAAGAGAAACCTTGGATTAAAATCTATAATCAGTTATGAAAAGACATGAAGTTTGTAACTTCATTTCAGTCATATGCATATAACACACATTAAGAATTATCATAAACTTACAGGAACTTAATATTGTAAAAGTAAGTCTACCCTGGAGATCCCATCAAGGAGGGCCTCGCCCTCCCATGGGAATGATGTGGGGATTGGGAAGGGGGCTGGGGAAGTATGGGGGGGGCAAGGGAGGAGGGGTGGGAGAGGGAGCTGTGTCTGACATGTGAATCATGTATGCATGTTTCTAAGACAATTTATTTTAATAAAAATTACAAAAAAAGAGAAATGAAAAAAGTAAGTCTATGAATTGAAGTGTCTAAAAGATCAAACAACAAGCCAAGAGCAGCATCAGTGCAGTCCACAGTGTAAGTGTTACTTAAATCATATGTTCCTAGAAAGGAACACAGAAACCTCACAGCTTTTGTGTCCTGAGAAATGACTAATCTCCTGTATCTGATTATAAGAATTGCCTCCATCATTTCTCAAGGTTAACATGTTTATCTTACCCACAAGATCCCAGATATGCCTTCTCTTTTCTGAAACATTCCAACCTTTTGCAACAGTTAGAACACAGTCATCTTCATTAGCTTCATTTTGTCTTTGGTGAGAGTAAAGAGACTTTAATAAAAATATGCTTGTATCCTTGAAGAACACTGTTCCCCTTGAGAAATGTGAAGAGAATTATTTTTAAGGCAACCTTATTGATCCAGGCAATTTCAAATAAAACTGTCATGAAAACATACAACAATGGCAGTGCTTGCTTAGATGAGGAATTAGTTATCTGGACATAATTGGAAAAGGAAATGGGAGGCATAAAAAGGCAAGGGAAGTTATGTGAAATGTCTACCTAAAGCACTGGTTTTTGCACATCTAGAGTCCTTTGTGAAGAACAGGGAGAAAGCTTATGGCTGACTCTAATAACTGTTTGTGAACACATTATTAGATATGAATAAACAAATTCTTTCAGATTCCAGTGTTTCCCAAGTGCCAAGATAAAATGACCTGGGAGGAAAGAAAAGCTATAGTGACCAGGCTATTTTGGAGAAAAGTCCGAATCCTTTCAAATTAGAAAACAAAGGAAATTTACATTTCATTTACAAGGTAAAAAAAAGGTACAGGATAATATAAATTATATTAATACATAATATTATTAAATAATGGTGTCTAACAAGTGCAGCACACATTTTATTAAAAGTTTCTTTCTTTCTTTTTTTTTTTTTTTCAAGACAGGGTTTCTGTGTGACTTTGGAAGCTATCCTGGAACTAGCTCTTGTAGACCAGGCTGGCCTCGAACTCACAGAGATCCTCCTGCCTCTGCCTCCAGAGTGCTGGGATTAAAGGTGTGCACACCATCTCCCAGATGAAAGAGCTTTATACATAGTATCCTTCAAAATTTCTCTCTAGTTGAAGTGGGCATTTATCAGTAGGTTTATTTTTCAGTAAAGAAAGTTAAGACATGAAGATGTTCAGTAACATTCCTGATGTCACACAGCAGATGGCCAGAAGCAAGAGTTAAAATCCAGGGTGGGTTCTTTTTTGAGAAAAGATCATCCACAGGGATGAATCTATCATGTAAAAAAGGAAGGCAAAATGAATATGATTTTGTGAGTGGCAAGACCTACATGTTTGCTTGATGAAATCACAGAAGAAGGGCATATAGATACAGAGGAAAGGTTCAAATTCTGAAATTCAAATCAGTGAGTACAATTCAAACATAAAGTGACAAAAGGGTTTCTTGGAAAAAATTGATATGCATAGTTGGATAAAGGAGGATTAAAATATATTTATGGTACTTAATATTTCAAAGATCACCAAAAAATTGCTGGGTATTGGCAGACTTAGCTGGAGCTGCTGGAAGAGAACTCTTGGTATAGTCAGTATTATAGCTCCAGTTCTATCATGGCAATGGAACTCTGGCATGACAAAAAGGATTATGTGCAATCTGGCGAAGAATCTTTTTTTTTAATTTAAATTAGAAACAAGGCTGCTTCACATGTCAATCCCAGCTCTCTCTCCCTGTACCTCCCCTCCTCCAAAACCATCCTACCAACCCCCTATCACCCAATCGCCACTCCTTTCCCAAGGGAGGGTGAATCCCTCAATGGAGGGTGTCCATAAAGTGTCATTTCATCAAGGGCAGGGCCTATGCCCTTCCCCAAGAGTCCAGGCTGAGAGAGCGTCTCTCATTGTGGGATGGTCACCCAAAGTCCATTTTTATGCCAGGGATAAATACTGATCTACTACCCATAGGTTGCCTAGGCCTCCTCACTGACACCCACATTCATGGGGTCTGGATCAGTCCCATGCTGGATTCTCAGCCATCAATCTGGGGTTCAAGAGCTCCCCATTGTTCAAGCCAGCTGTTTCTGTGCGTTAAACAAGCTCAACCTTGACCCCATGCTCATAAGTCCTTCCTCTCTGTCACTGGGTTTCTTGAGTTCATTTCAGTGCTTAGTTGTGGGTGTCTGCCTCTGTTTTCATCAGTCATTGGTTAAAGGTTCTGTAGACTCTCTGGCTGTGGGATTTCAGGCTGGCAATACACTGCTTCATGTCTAAAATCCATATATGAGTGAGTACATACCATGGTTGTCTATTTTTGACTAGGTTACCTCACTCAGGATGGTTTCTTCCAGTGCCATCCATTTGCATGTACATTTCAAGATTCCATTGTTTTTTTCACTGAATAGTACTCCATTGTGTAAATGTACCACATTTTTTCTATCCACCCTTCAGTTGATACCCAAGCCACACAAGGCACAACTAAGAAAGAGAACTTTAGCTGAATATCCCTCATGAATGTTGATGCTTAAGAAAATACTGGCAAATCAGGGTAGGATTCATCCCAGGGATGCAGGGATGGTTCAAAAATCCATCAATGTAATCTACATATAAACAAGCTGACAAACAAAAATTAAATGATCATCTCACTAGATGCTGAAAAAGCCTTTGACAAAATCCAACACCCCTTCATGATAAAGGACTTGGAGAAATCCAGGATAACAGGAACATACCTAAACATTATAAAAGCTATATACAGCAAACCAACAGCCAATATCAACCTAAATGGATGGAAAGTCAACTCAATTCCTCTAAAATCAGAAACAATACAAGGCTGTCCACTCTCTCCAAACCTCTTCAATATTGTACTTGAAGTTCTAGCTAGAGTAATAAGACAAGAAAAAGAGATCAAGGGGACACAAATTAAAAAGGAAGAGGCAACATTTTCACTATTTTCAGATGATATGATAGTTTATATAAGTGACACAAAAACTCTACCAGGGAACTCCTATAGCTGAGAAATATTTTCACCAAAGTGTTTGGATACAAGATAAACTCATGAAAGTCAGTATCTTTGCTGTATAAGATGATAAAACACTGAGAAAGAAATCATAGAAACATCACCCTTTACAATTACCACAAACAACATAAAATACCTTGGGGTAATGCTAACCAAACAAGTGAAAGACCTGTATCACAAGAACTTTGAGTCTTTAAAAAGGAAATTAAAGAAGACATCAGAAAATGAAAAGATCTCCCACGCTCTTGGATAGGTAGGATCAATGTAGCAAAAGTGACATTCTTGCCGAAAACAATCTACAGGTTCAATGCAATCCCCATTAATATCCCAACACAACTCTTCACAGACATGAAAGTACAATAGTCTACTTTATATGGAAAAACAAAAGACACAGGATAGCCAAAGCAATCCTATTCAACAAAGAAATGTCTGGGCATCACCATCCCTGATTTCAAGCTCTAATATAGAGCTATAGTCTTGAAAAGAGCTTGGTATTGGCACAAAAATATACAGGTAGACCAATGAAATCAATTCAACACCCCAATATTAACCCCTACATGTATGATCATCTGATATTTGACAAAGAAGCTAAAAAATGTACAATGGAAAAAAAAGCATCTTCAACACATGGTGCTGGCATAACTGGATGATGGCATGTATAAGAATGCTGATATACCCATGACTATCACCATGCACAAAACTTAAGTCCAAATGGATCAAAAACCTCAACATAAATCCAGCCACACTGAAGCTCTTAGAAGAGAAATTGGGAGATACCCTTGAACGAATTGGTACAGGAGACAATTTCCTGAATATTATACCAGTAGCATAGATACTAAGGTCAACAATTAACACATGGGACCTCCTGAAACTGAGACGTTTCTGTAAGTCAAAGGACACAGTCAACAAGACAAAAAAGCAGCCCACAGAATGGGAAAAGACATTCACTAACCCCATATCTGACAGAGGGCTGATCTCTAAAAATTTACAAAGAACACAAGAAGCAAGTCTCCAAAACAACAAAGGATCCAATTAAAAACTGGGCTACAGAACTAAATAGAGAATTCCCAATACATGAGTCTAAAATGGCTACGAGGCACTTAAGAAAGTTCTCAATATCCCTAGCCATTAGGGAAATTCAAATCAAAACATCTCTGCGATATCATCTTACTCCTGTCAGAATGGCTAAAATCAAAAACAGCAATGGAAGACCCCAGCCCCAGGGAGTCCAGCTTCAGGTGAGATTGGGTCTCCAGCAGGGACTGCCCGCCCATCACCCATCCCCCCGCATTCTTCTGGGCTGCTCCCGGCTTCCAGAAGAGCAGCCCACACAGGAAAGACATCAGCCCCTCCAAGACCCCAGCCCCAGGGAGTCCAGCTTCAGGTGAGATTGGGTCTCCAGCGGGGACCGCCCGCCCATCACCCTTCCCCCCCCCAGCGATCTTCTGGGCTGCTCCCGGCTTCCAGAAGAGCCACCCACACAGGAAAGAGATCAGCCCCTCCAAGACCCCAACACAGCAAGCCCAGCTTCAGGTGAGATTGGGTATCCAGCGGGGACTGCCTGCCCATCACCCATCCCCCTCCATCTTTGGGGCCGCTCCCGGGTTCCAGAAGAGCCGCCCACACAGGAAAGACATCAGCCCCTCCAAGACCCCAACCCCAGCGAGTCCAGCTTCAGGAAAGAGATCAGCCTCTCCAAGACCCCAACCCCAGCGAGTCCAGCTTCAGCATCCCCAGCTTCAGCTGCAGGAAGGAAGGAGACCAGTGAAGACAGAAAGACCCCACCAGCACCCACTGGAAGAAGAGATGGGAAGAAGACAGAATAAGAGATCACTCAGCAATAGAAACACCAACATGACCCCACCAGAATCCAGGGATCCAACACCAGCAAGACCCAAAAAGCACTACATAGATGTAGAAGAGGAGACAGACCTTAAAAATTATTTCATGAAGATGATGGAGACCCTCAAAGAAGAAACGAGGAAATCCCTTAAAGAAATAGAAGAAAAAACAAACAAAAAAAATCCATGAAATGGGGGAAAAATTCAAGAAATAAACAAATCTCTCAAAGAATCTAAAGGGCACCAAGAAAAAACAACCAAGAAAATTAAGGAAACAGCTCAAACAGTTGAAGGATTGAAAGCTGAAATAGAAACGATAAAGAAAACACAAAATGAAGGGATGCTGGAAATAGAAAAGCTTGGTAAACGGTCTGGAACTACAGATGCAAGTATCACCAATAGAATACAAAAGATAGAAGAGAGAATCTCAGGTGTTGAAGACTCATTAGAGGATATAGAGTCGTCAACCAAAGAAAATCTCAAAACCAACAAATCCTTAACACAAAATATCCAGGAAATATGGGACACCGTGAAGAAGCCAAACCTGAGAATAATAGGTATAGAAGAAGGTGAAGAACTTCAACTTAAAGGTACAGAAAACATATTCAACAAAATCATAGAAGAAAACTTCCCTAACCTAAAGAAAGATATGCCTATGAAAGTACAAGAATCTTACAGAACACCAAATAGGCTTGACCAGAAAAAGAAGTCACCTCGCCATATAATAATCAAAACATCAAACCTACAGAGTAAAGAGAAAATATTAAGAGCAGCTAAAGAAAAAGGCCAAGTAACATACAAAGGCAGACCTATCCGAATTACACCTGACTTCTCAATGGAAACTATGAAAGCCAGAAGATCCTGGTCAGATGTCCTACAAACGCTAAGGGAACAAGGATGCCAGCCCAGACTACTATATCCAGCAAAGCTCTCAATTACCATAGATGGAGAAAACAAAATATTCCATTACAAAGCCAGATTTAAACAATACGTATCCATGAATCCAGCTCTACAGAAAATGCTAGAAGGAAAACCTAGAGCCAAGGAAGATAACTACATTCACAAAGACACAGGCAATATATAATCATACTTTACAAAACACCAAAAGAAAAAGGGAGGAGAAACTACACAAAATAACTTCACTAACAATAAATCAAGCACAAACAAGGATCACCAATCAATGGTCATTAATATCCCTCAATGTCAACGGCCTCAACTTGCCTATAAAAAGACACAGACTAGCAGAATGGATACGAAGACAGAACCCTTCCTTCTGCTGCATACAAGAAACACATCTCAACATCAAAGACAGACGTTATCTCAGAGTAAAGGGCTGGGAAAAGATCTTCCAATCAAACGGCCCCAAGAAACAAGCGGGCATAGCAATCCTAATATCTAACAAATTAGACTTCAAATTAAAATCAATCAAAAGAGATGAAGAAGGGCACTTCATATTCATCAAAGGAAAAATACATCAAGACGAAGTCTCGATTTTAAACATCTACGCCCCAAATACAAAGGCACCTACATTTGTGAAAGAAACATTACTAAAGCTCAAAATGCACATAAAATCTCACACACTAATAGTAGGAGACTTCAACACTCCACTCTCACCGCTAGACAGGACCTCCAGACAGAAACTTAACAAAGAAACAAAAGAATTAATAGAAGTTATGACCCAACTGGGTTTAACAGACATCTATAGAACACTCCACCCAAATACAAAAGGATATACCTTCTTCTCGGCACCACATGGAACCTTCTCTAAAATTGACCACATAATAGGAAACATAGCAAATCTCCACAGATACAAAAAAATTGGAATAACCCCCTGCATCTTATCAGACCACCATGCATTAAAATTAGAATTCAACAATAACACAAATCGCAGAAACCCTACAAACTCATGGAGATTGAACAATGCACAATTGCACCATCCCTGGGTAAAGGAACAAATAAAAAAAGAAATTAAAGACTTCCTCGATTTCAATATGAATGAAGACACAACATACACAAACTTATGGGACACTTTGAAAGCAGTGCTGAGAGGAAAGTTTATAGCACTAAGTGCCCACATGAAAAAACTGGAGAACAGTCATACTAGAGAATTAATAGCACAGCTGAATGTTCTAGAACAAAAAGAAGCAAACTCCCCCAGGAGGAGCAGACGCCAGGAAATAATCAAATTGAGGGAGGAAATCAATCAAGTAGAAACCAGGAAAACACTGAGAAGAATCAATGAAACAAAGATTTGGTTCTTTGAGAAAATCAACAAAATAGACAAACCTCTGTCCAAACTAACCAAAAGACAGAGAGAGAACATGCTAATTAACAAAATCAGGGATGAAAAAGGGGACATAACAACGGACTCTGAGGAAATCAAGAGAATCATCAGGGCATACTTTGAAAACCTGTACTCCACAAAATTTGAAAATTTAAAGGAAATGGACAATTTCCTGGATAGATATCACTTGCCAAAACTAAATCAAGAACAGATAAATAATCTAAACAGACCTATAACCCCTAATGAAATAGAAGCAGTCATCAAAATCTCCCAAACAAAAAAAGCCCAGGCCCAGATGGCTTCAGTGCAGAATTCTAACAGAAATTCAAAGAAGAGCTCATTCCAATACTCGTCAAAGTATTCCACACAATAGAAGCAGGAGGCTCACTGCCAAACTCTTTCTACGAGGCTACAATTACCTTGATACCCAGCCACACAAAGACACAACTAAGAAAGAGAACTATAGACCAATTTCCCTCATGAACATTGATGCAAAAATACTCAATAAAATACTTGCAAACCGGATTCAAGAACACATCAGAAAAATCATCCACCATGATCAAGTAGACTTCATTCCAGGAATGCAGGGATGGTTCACCATTAGAAAATCTATCAATGCAATCCACCATATTAACAATCTGGGAAAGAAAAACCACATGATCATCTCACTAGATGCTGAAAAAGCCTTTGACAAAATCTAGCACCCCTTCATGATAAAGGTCCTAGAGAGATCAGGGATAACAGGAACGTACCTGAATATAATAAAAGCAATATACAGTAAACCAACAGCTAACATCAAACTAAATGGAGAGAAACTCAAAGCAATTCCTCTAAAATCAGGAACAAGACAAGGCTGTCCACTCTCTCCATATCTCTTCAATATTGTACTTGAAGTTCTAGCTACAGCAATAAGACAACAAAAGGAGATAAAGGGGATACAAATAGGAAAAGAAGAAGTCAAACTTTCACTATTCGCACATGATATGATAGTTTACATAAGTGACCCAAAAAACTCCGCAAGGTTACTCCTAGAGCTGATAAACACCTTCAGCAATGTGGCAGGATACAAGGTAAACTCAAAAAAATCAGTGGCCCTATTATATAGAGATGATGAAGTGACTGAGAAAGAAATCAGAGAAACATCACCTTTTACAATAGCCAAAAACAGCATCAAATATCTGGGGATAATGTTAACCAAGGAAGTGAAAGACCTGTATATCAAGAACTTTGTGTCTTTGAAGAAAGAAATCAAAGAAGATATCAGAAAATGGAAAGATCTCCCATGCTCTTGGATTGGTAGGATCAACATAATAAAAATGGCAATCTTGCCAAAAGCAGTCTGTAGATTCAATGCAATTCCTATCAAAATTCCATCAGAATTCTTCAAGGACCTGGAAAGAACCTTAATAAACTTTATATGGAAAAACAAAAGGCCCAGGATAGCCAAAACATCCCTATACAATAAAGGAACTTCACCAGGCATCACCATACCTGACTTCAAGCTCTATTATAGAGCTATAGTCCTGAAAACAGCTTGGTATTGGCACAAAAATAGGCAGGTAGACCAATGGAACCGAATCAAAAGCCCTAATTTTAACCCACACACCTATGAACACCCGATTTTTGACAAAGAAGCTAAAACTGCACAGTGGAAAAAAGAAAGCATCTTCAACAAATGGTGCTGGCATAACTGGGTACTGGTATGCAGAAGACTGCAGATAGATCCATGTTTATCGCCTTGTACAAAACTTAAGTCCAAATGGATCAAAGATCTCAACATACATCCAGCCACACTGAAACTTTTAGAAGAGAAAGTGGGAGATACTCTTCAACGAGTTGGTACAGGACACCACTTCCTAAACATAACACCAGTGGCACAGGCACTGAGATCGACAATTAACATATGGGACCTTCTGAAACTAAAAAGCTTCTGTAAGGCAAAGGACACAGTCAAAAAGACAAAAAGGCAGGCCACAGAATGGGAAAAGATATTCACTAACCCTACATCTGACAGAGGGCTAATCTCCAAAATTTACAAAGAACTCAAGAAACAAGTCTCCAAAACACCAAAGGATCCACTTGAAAGGTGGGGTACAGAGCTAAATAGAGAATTCTCAGTAGAGGAGGCTAAAATGGCCAAGAGACACTTAAGAAAGTGCTCAACATCCTTAGCCATCAGGGAAATGCAAATCATAACAACTCTGAGATACCATCTTACTCCTGTCAGAATGGCTAGAATCAAAAACACCGAAGACAATTTATGCTGGAGAGGATGTGGAGAGAGAGGAACATTCCTCCACTGCTGGTGGGAATTCCGACTCATACAGCCTCTTTGGAAATCAGTATGGAGATTCCTCAGGAAAATGGGAATTAATCTACCACTAGACCCAGCAATTCCACTCTTAGGCATTTATCCAAATGAGGCAGGGTCATACATCAAGGGCATCTGCTCCACTATGTTCATAGCAGCATTTTTTGTAATAGCCAGAACCTGGAAGCAACCTAGATGCCCCTCAACTGAAGAGTGGATAGAGAAAATGTGGTACATTTACACAATGGAGTATTACTCAGCAGAAAAAAACAATGGAATCTTGAAATTCGCAGGGAAATGGATAGCACTGGAAGAAACCATCCTGAGTGAGGTAACCCAGTCGCAAAAAGACAAACATGGTATGTACTCACTCATATATGGATTTTAGATATGGATCAGGATAGTGCCAGTCTGCACTTCCACAGATAGAGAGTCTGGGAAACAGGAAAGAACCTAAAAGATATGCATATATGCATAGTACCCAAGAGAAGAGGATGGAGACAAGATCCTCTGAATGGATGGGGAACACGGCGAGGGGTGGGGGGCAGTGGGACCTGGGAAGAATAGAGGGGGTAAAGAGGAAGGGAGTTGGTCATGGGGGAACAGGAAGTTGAGGGGGTGGGAGTAGAATAGGGGGAAGTGGGAATCATAGGATCGAAGACAGTTCAGGCACCAGAGTGACCTCGAGTGATCTAAAGTTATAACATCAATTGGCAAGCTAAGCAATAGTGGAGGGACCACCTTGAATGCCCATTCCTGATAATGAACTTGATTTCTATAACCATCCGGGAGCCTTCATCCTGTGACTGATGGAAGCAGAGGCAAACACACAACTAATCACTGAACTGAACCCAAGGAACCCAGTGACAGAGAGAGAGGAGTGATGAGCAAATTGGCAAAGAATGATCTGGCAAAACCAGCAGAGACAGCTGATCTGAACAGGGGAGTGCTCTTGGACCCCGGACAGACAGTGGGGAGGCCAGCATGGGACTGATCTGGACCCCCCAAATGTGAGTGTCAGTGAGAAGGCCTGGGCAACCTATGGGGCCTTGAGCTGTGGATCAGTGTCTATCCCTGGTATACAAACTGTCTTCATGTGCCTATAGCACAAAGAGAGATGCTCTCTCAGCCTGGACTCATAGGGGAGTGCCTTGACCCTACCAAGAGTAAAATGACAGACTCTAGATATCCCCTATGTGGAAGGATTTGGCAATAGGGTGGTAGGGGGGGGGAAGGGGAGTGCGGGAAGAGGGGAGGGAGAGGGAACTGGGATTGACATGTAAAACAAGCTATTTAAAATTAAAATAAAAAATGATAAAAAAACAGCAATGACAGTTTATGATGGAGGAAATGTGGAGAAATGGAAATACTCCTCCACTACTGGTAGGAAAGTCAACTCCTACAACCACTTTGTAAATCAGTATGGAGATTATTAAGGAAATTGGGAATCAAGACCCAGCAATTCCACTCTTAGGCATATACCCAAAAGATGTATATTCACACAACAAGGCCATCAGTTCCACTATATTCATAGCAGTATTATTTTTAATAGCCAGAAACTGGAAGCAACCAAGGTGCCCCTCAACTGAACATTAGATAGAAAAAATTGTTATGTCTTTTTTATCTTAGTCTGAAGACCTTTGTGAACAAAACAGAAAACTGAGAAGTTGGGTACATAAAAATTAGAAACAACTTTTAACAAAGGTTCATAGCAAAAATAAATTGGTAGAAATGTTGGAATTAATAAAGAAAAAATTCCAAGGGTTGAAAACTGAAATAGAGGCAATAAAAAACAAAATCTGAAGGAAGGCTGGAAATAGAAAAGCTGTGCAAATGGTCAGGTAGTACAGATACAACCATAGCCAAAAGAATACAAGAGATGGAAGAGAGAATCTTGAGTGTTGAAGATACACTATGAGAATTAGATTCATCAACCAAATAAAATGTTAAATCCAACAAATCCCTAACAAAAAACATCCATAGAACACTATGAAAAGACCAAACGTCAGAATAGTAGGTATAGAAGAAGGTGAAGAAAACCAACTCAAGGGGGCAGGAAACATGTTCAAAAATCATAGAAAACTTTCCCAACCTAAAGAAAGACATGCCAATGAAGGTACAAGAAGCTTACAGAGCACCAAATAGAGTGGACCACAAAAAAAGTACCCTCACCACATAATAAATCAAGTCTCCAAATATACAGAATAAATAAAGACTATTAAGAGCAGCTAAGGAAAAAGGCCAAGTAACATATAAAGGCAAATCAAATTAAACCTGACTTGTCCATGGAAACTCTAAAGGCCAGAAGGTCCTGGATAGATACTTTACCAACACTAAGATACCATGGGTGCAAGCCCAGACTACAATATGTGGCAAAGTTCTCAATCAGAATAGATGGAGAAAATATGATATTCCATAACAAAATTAGATTCAGGCAATACATATCCACTAACCCAGCCCTACAGAAAGTTCTGGAAGGAAAACTCCAACCCAAGGAAGGTAACTCCAACGAGAAAAACATAGGCATTAGATAATCCCACTTTACCAACAGCCAAAAGAACAAAGGGGGTGAATTCCACACATAATTCCACCACCAAAAACTATTCCAAATCGAAGAAGAATGAGCAATCAATGGTCATTAATATCCCTCAACATTAATGGCCTTAACTCACCCATAAAAAGACACAGGCTAACAGAATGGATTTGAAGACAGAATCCGCGCTTCTGCTGCATACAAGAAACACACCTCACCCTCAAAAACAGACATCTGGGAAATGCAAATCAAAACAACTCTCAGATACTGTCTCACTCCTATCAGAATGGCTAAAATCAAAAACACCAATGACAATTTATGCTGGAGAGGCTGTGGTGAAAGGGGAACACTCCTCCACCGCTAGTGGGAGTGCCAACTTGTACAGCCACTTTAGAAATCAGCATGGAGATTCCTCAGATAAATGGGAATCAGTCTACCACAAGACCCAGCAACTCCACTCTTAGGCATATATCCAAAAGATGCCCATTCATACAACAAGGATGTCTGTTCCACTATGTTCATAGCAGCATTATTTGTAATAACCAGAACTTGGAAGCAACCTAGATGCCCCTCAACCAAAGAGTGGATAGAGAAAATGTGGTACATTTATACAATGGAGTACTATTCAGCAGAAAAACAAAATGGAATCCTGAGATTTGCAGGCAAATGGATGGCACTAGAAGAAACCATCCTGAGCGGGGTAACCCAGTCACAAAAAGAGACTGGCATGTACTCTCTCATATATGGATTTTAGACATAGATCTGGGGAGTCCCAGCCTACAATCCCATGGCCAGAGAGTCTGGGAAACAGAACCTTCATTCAGTGGCTGATGGAAGAAGACGCAGACTCCCATGGCTAAGCATTGAGCTGAATTCAAGATATCCAGTGACAGAGAGGGAGGACAGATGACCAAAGGCATTAAGACTGCTGGTTTAACCCCCAGAAGCAGCTGACCTGACAATGGTTAGCTCTTGAGTCCCAGACTGATGCCTGGGAATCCAGCATGGGACTGATCAATATCCCCCTGAATGTGGGTGTCAATGAGGAGGCCTAGGTAGCAGATCAGTATTTATCCCAGGTATACAAATGGACTTTGGACTCCCATCCAACAATGAGAGATGCACTCTCACCCTGAGCTCTTGGGAAATGGTCTAGGCCCTGCCCTGTATGAAATGACAGACTATGGTCCCCTCCATGGAGTGTCTCACCCTCCCTCGGAAAATTAGGGGATATTGGGGGCTTGGTGGGAGGGCACAGGAGGAGGGGAGGGAAATGGAGAGGAACCTGCAATTGACATGTGAAGCAACCTTGTTTCTAATTTAAATTTAAATTTAAAAATAAAAAAATATATATACAAAATCAAAAAATATGTATATTCATAATACATTTGACCAGCATTTCCAACCTGGCTCTAAAATGTTTGCATTGGTCTGCACTCATACTGAAAGATTTGATAGCAATTATTTAACACATACATTATTGTTTAACATATTTAGTACAATCATCATTTCTTAAAGTTAATAGATAAAAAATACACAATGCTATTAATTTATGATACCATAATTTATTATGTGTTAATTTTTCCTTTTATATTTGTGTTACTTATTTGTACTTCATCTCCTTTAAGTTGGGATTTTAACATTAAATTGCTTTTTCAAATTAAAGGTTTTATATTTATTAGTTTTTTGTTGAAATTGAATTGAGAGACAGCTAAATCCTGTCTTCACCAAATGATCAGCAGAAAAGAGAGGAGTGTAAAGATAGGAGTAGGGAGAGAGCATAAGTGGGCAGGGCTCTTTCTTTTAAAGGAGTCCTTTATACTTGGGCTTACCAGGGTACTGCCTGAGTGCATTCTGCCAGGAGACAGGCCAGCATAATGCCTGAGTCCTTACATTATGTGTATCATTTTGCATATGTACATGTGTATCTAACAGACACTTGTGCTAATAATGTTCACAATGGCTACTTCCCAAATGACAGTATAGGCTAGTGTTTTATATTTCTGTAAGGAGTTCTAAGTTCTTTTTACAAGGAGGAGAGATTAGGTTTTATAACAAAGTGAAAAAAAGCAATCAACCTCATCTTGCATAACTGTTAGATAAGATCTGAAATTCTCACCTCAGGTAAGAACTTCGGTCTAAGGAAGTGTTGTGTGTTCTGAGTGAGAACAGAGAAAGTGATTCACTCGCAGACATTTTTAACTCATCCACTGGCAGATGAAATGATAACTCTTACATTGCAGATTGAATATTGATTGTTTGCACATTCTGTGTCCAACTACTTGGGAAGTTTTCCTGGGGAGGGAGCCCTGCTGAAGTGGCTGTCACAGCACACTACGTAGGTGTGTAGATCTTGGACACTGCTGAGTCATTTAGCACTTTGGAAATGCACTGATCTCTTGAAGGTGAGGGGTGCTTATTTCCTTTGTATATAATGGAGACTCTGGTTTTTGAGAGGCCAGATCACTGCAAAGTCCTGTATATCTCAGGAAATTAGTCTGATGTGTCTTAAAACATCCCTTCCAATACCATTCCTGACCATAATCCCTTCAGCCCTTTTATGGAACAAGCACTGAGGCATAATTTTGGATTAAGGAAAGAACCACCAGCAGGAAAGGAAAACAGAAGTTTAATTATGATCCCAGTAAGAATCCTAGAAATTTGATGCTGACTGATTTGTGCCTCCCTCCGAACATCAATATATTGAAGGGTTAACTCCCAGCACCCCAGAATATGACTAGAGTGGCAACTCAGCCTTTACAGATGGTTCAAATTTATTGATGGTTCAAATAGTACCATCAGGCCAGGCCCTACTCCAATCACCTCGATTTGCTTCTAAAAGAAGAAATGTGTCATCCAGAGAAAACTCACAAAATGATCAAAGGGCATCTTCAGGCCAACGAGAGGAAGCTGGGGTGAAGAAACTTTAGCATGTAATATTTCAGTCCCAGACTTCAGAGATGCAAGAAACAAAGTTCTATGTTTAGCCACCCAATCCATAGTATATTCTTATAGCATATAAGAAAACAAATACCAAATCCAAGGACCTCTTTTTAAATTTTAATTAATTTTTATTTAAGTTAAAAACAATCTTATTTTACATACCAGTCCCAGTTCCCTCTCCCTCCCCACACCAACCCCTCATGCCCCCCCATCCACTCCTTACAGAGGGTGAGGCCTCCCATGGGGGATTATCAAATTCTGTCACACAATTTGTGACAGCATCTAGGCCCTTCCCTGTGTATCCAGGCTTAGAGAGTATTCTTCCATAGGGAACGGGCTCCTGAAGCCCATTTGTGCACTAGGGATGAACACTAGTTCTACTGCCAAGGGCCTCTTGCAAGAAACAATGGACAAAGATACTTTCTGTGGTGCAGAGAGACTTTGCTTCTTGTCCTGGAGAACATGTGCTCATTGTCTGCCTTGGCTGTGTAAATACCATCTAGGTAAAATAAACCCCCAAACTAGTGTAAACAAGCAAGTTATTATTAATAAATAGAGCATTCACATAATCTTTGGAGAACTAAAACAAATAAACCTAAGTACATTACAGTGAAAATCTGAAGATTGTATTGATCCAGAGTTGTATTGTTATAACCATATACCTGATATTGGGTAGTAAATAAAGAAACAAGGGTTATTAGGCTCTAAATTGTGGTGGATGGAAAGTGCAAGCATCATGATATCAACATCCTGGTGGCTCTTCTGACTGTATCATGGCTTAGGGGGAAAAAACTGGGAAGAGAAGGAGCAACACGGAAGAAAGTTCAATTGTACCCAGTGTCTATGCTTTGATCAACACATTCTTATAAGAATAATTGATCCCATCCAGGAATTGCTATGTTTAATGTTGCCCAGTGTGGTATTTTCATGGCTTAAAGCCTCCTGGATTCATCTTCCCTATAATCCTCCACCAGTCCTTGTAATTCAGATAAAAGCAAGAAACACCTAAGTGACTAGAAGTCTGAAATTGTAGTAGTTCAGGCTCCATGAGTTTGAGAGGACTCTCATGACACTGGAGGTTCTTGGTTAGCTCCTTTGTAATTGCAACTTCTAACACAAATCTGAAGTAGAAAATACACTGAACTCATCTAAGAAGGGAATGAAGACTGATGCTGTATTGCTAGGCAACTACATTATGAAATTTGGCCATTTGGTAAGTAGTATCAGAATTCTCCTATTGTGAACATTGGCTTTTAATGTGAAGAAGCAGGGTTAGTCAAAGACTTGTGAAATGTAAATTATTCCAGATTTTAATCCCAAATTTACTAACAAGAAAGTACATCGGCAAAGCCTGAAAAACCACTGCCCTAGAACATTCTTCAATATGTATGGAGGCAGACTACAAGTCTAAGAAAGCCACATAATGGAGTTTCCATCGAAATAAGTATCTACTCTAATTTACATATTGATACGTGGCAAAACTGGAAAGAAAGAGATATGCAAATTGCATATCCTTGCCTACTCTACCAGTAAGGGGCAGACCTAAGAAATATGATGAAAATTAAAGCAACAGGGGCATGGCTAAGGTTTTGGGAGGTTTATGTCTTGAATTTTATTTAATATATATAAAATATATAAGTATGCATTTAATATATATCCATATATACATACATGTGCGTGTATTGTTGTTTTTTTGTTTGTGTATTCTCTGACAACTTTAATCCCTACTTTCAATTACTTATATTTATATTTGCTACATCTACTACAGTTGGGGAAATGCAAGCTTTTTTAAATTTCTCTCTTCTCTTCAGTCTTTATTTGTGTTCATGTTTGTGTGCATTGGGATATATGTGAATTTCAGTATGAGCATACTCTGGAATAGGAATAGAAGTCAGAAGACAACCTTAGGTGCTAGTCCTGTCTTTATACTTTGTTGAGACAGGATCTCTGTTTTTGCCATCATGTACACCAGTTTAGCTGCCCCTTAAGCTTCCAAGGTTTCTCTGGTCCCTGATTCTCATCAAGCTGTGTCAGGACAGGGATTAGAGATGCACACAGCTGTGTCTGGCTCACTGAGGATTCTGCTCTTAAGGGCCAATACTTTATCCACTGAGACAACTCTGCAGCTCTTCTCACTTCTTTGTGTATAGTAATTTGTCTTTTCATAAATTGTGTCAAATTATCCAATTTCAAATTCCCAACTATATTTATCCATGTATTCCAACCATAAATCAAACATTCTTTAAATAGAAATTTTGGCAAAAGGATTAATATATTGCATGGTACTGTTTCTTATTCCCTTATGTTTGACATATTTTAAATTTAGCAATGATGTCTTCTTTACTTTTTATACTTTATGGCCACTCATTGTTTTAGTCACTGTTCTATTGCTGTGAAGAAACACCATGATGTTATAAAAAGAAAGCATTTAATTGGAGCTTGCTTAAAGTTTCAGAGGTTTAGTCCATTATCATGTTGGAGGGGAGCATGGTGGCATGCAGGGAAATATTGTACTGGAGATGTTGCTTAGAATTCTAAATCCTGATCCTCAGGCAGTATGACGAGAAGGGGCTGTTGGGCCTGGCACAGGTCTTTGAAAACAGAGAGACCACTCTGGTGACACATTTCCTTCCAGTCCACACATACTACAACAAGACCATACCTGCTAATCCTTATAATCCTTTCAAATAATCCTCCTGGATGACTAAACAATCAAATATTTGAGCCTGTGTGGGCCATTCTTATTCTAAGCACATTAGCAAGTTGAAACAAGACTGGAGGATAATGAGCTGGAGAGTTGACTAAGTGGTTAGGATCACTTGCTTCTGCAAGAGTCCCAGGTTTGATCCCCAGAGACCACATGGAGGTTACCATTTCCTTAGGCACCAGGCATATTTGCAGTCTAAACACTCATACACACAAAATAAAAAAAAATAAATCTAAATACTGTATATCACTGTCTAATTCTATATAGGTTTTTCAGGAAATCTGTGTTAATAACTTTCAGCCATTCTAATCACTTTGACTGTGACTACAACAAAGTCTAACAATGACGCCATCAACACAGCTGGCTGTGCCCAACTTCTTCATTACTGATGGACTCATTCACTCTCCCCAACTCTAGTAAGCTTCTTGATTATGTTAATTTGATTTTGTTAGGTTTATACGTCTCATGTACAAAACCCTCTTTTGTTATTTTCTTTCTTACTAAGAACTATAAAATAACCATAATCTTTTCCTAGTGTATTCAAACTACTCTGCTTTAAAACCTACTTAAATTCTAGAAAGCTTTATAAATTTTTAAATTACAATGCTACTGTCTTTTGTGTTTGCCATTATCTTTTGTAGACTTTGTCACTTCCATGGCAACACACACTGTACTTTACTTTGTGTTTAAAAATTATTTATGCTGAACCATAAATGTAGCCTTTTTATGAATATTCAAAAATGACTTCCAAATGGAGAAATATTTCAACCCTTCTCTAAAATCCTTCCCACACAAAATTTTTTTTTGGTTTTTTGAGACAGGGTTTCTCTGTGGCTTTGGAGGCTGTCCTGGAACTCACTTTGTAGACCAGGCTGGCCTCGAACTCACAGAGATCCTCCTGCCTCTGCCTCCCGAGTGCTGGGATTAAAGGCGTGCGCCACCAACGCCCGGCCCCACACAAAATTTCTAAGTTAATTCTTTGAAGTTTAGTTCTGATCATGTCACTGCCCTGCTCACAAGCCATCAGTGACTCCCCAGGGTTCATAAAGTAAGACCATGCCCCTTTGTCTAAAAGTTTCCTCTATATCCTCTGCACACTGGCTCTTTTCCTGGTTCTGGTACCTTATACTTGACCTCTGAATATCAGGCAGAGAATGCTGTGCTTAGAAACCCCAGATGGCATATTAAAAGAGCCATAGACAATAATGAAATTTTTATGTAACAAAAAGCAAGAATGAGTATAAAGAGCAATGAAAGCTTAGTTGAAAAATCTCAGTACCCTCATGATCCTTGCTCAACTTCTCTGCAATCTTCTCAGCATTTCTTAATCATCTGGGAACGCTTGATTCTCTTTCAAAATCTCAAGTGATGGAAAAAGCAGACTAGAGAGATATCATGTCTTGTCTGTTGTCAAGAATTAAGCAAATCCAGAGTAATCACAGAAACAAGGAAACTAAAAAAGAGATCATGGTGTGGACAGGGATGGGAGTGGGGATGGAGGAGATACAGAAAAGGAGAAAGTAGAACATAGGAATTGTGAAGGAGAAATGGGAAAAATAAGGGGAGGAGTTTATCTGGAAATGAGGGAGGGAGAGAAACACTAAGGAGAGAGAGGGAGTAGGCCTAAAGAACATCAAGGAATATTGAAAATGGCACAGGGAAACAAACTTTATATTGACTTAAAACTTATAATAAATATATGTGTGTGCATATACACATACAAACAAACATCACTTGGGATCATAATCTCCTAAGAGTCATAAACTATTTAACAAAAACTCCAGTGCCTAGCATAGGAAACCTCCTTTCAACTTTTGGTCAGGGGAGTCCAAAAGACTTATAAAACATTATCGGCTATTTCATTGCTCTTGATTGTCTCTCAGAATATGAAAGATAAAACACTATTGAAGACACAAACTTTAGACACTGGAAGAAATGGAGCTGAAATTGACCCGAAGCTCTTCTCCCCTGAGGACTAGTTCTCATAGCATCCAATGGTGTTACGCAAGCTGCCAAGAGAGAAAAACAATTAAAATCCTGCCCATTTTTAAAGCCTATAAATCACATCAATAACATATAATGATATACCAATAGGTCAAATAGTAGTAATTATATGGATAACAAATAGCTACCTAATTGGACTTAAGAGATACTCAATGGAAAGGATTATGCCTGCTGTTATACATATAGCTAATGACTCTGGTTGAGAAATTGTGAATGTTAGAGGAAAGCCTACCACTGTCACTTTCCTAAACTTGTATAATTCCCAATTGCATTCTAAATACCTGTCTTTATATCCACAAGCAAAACTGCTTCCATTACAGACAGACTTACCATGCAAAGAAAAGTAATGTAGAGCTGAGGAGACCACAGTAACACAAAAGTGGCTGCACAGTCTCGGACAACAGAGCCAAGCTCTACAAGTGGGTAGGAACAACAGCTGCTGCAGCAGTTGGCTGAAAACACGAATGTTTGTAAGTACCAGTAGTGAAGCTACTGCAAATAGAATCGTAAGACACTTTCACAGAGGAAATTATGTAAGTTACTGGATAAGTTTTATACATCTCATTCAACTGTGATAAGTGGTTGCCGAATCACAATGTAGGAGAAATAGTCTGACAGGGCATCCTGATAAATCTTACAGCCAAGAAATTCTTATGCCAAAATAAATACCCACGCATACCGAACTTACATACTGGGTTAAAAATGGAACTGGTGCTGGGTCTGAGGGAGTGAAGGACCATTACTCAAAGAGCAGGTCCTTGTCCTTCTCATCAGCCAACAGGTTGGCAGGCTCCATCATTTCTCCAGCTGCTCTCTGCTGCTCCAACTCCCTCTCAAAATTTTCCTTGATAAACTTTTTCTTCTTCAACCCATATTTAATGTCACCAATGGCCAAATAAATAGATAAAAAATACATACACATAGGATCCAGAGAAGAGGAAGCAGTAACCTGTGGAAAGGAGAGAAAGTTCTTATTTCTAAGAACTTTCTAATGAAGAAAGTTCCAGGGCATCTCGTAACATTCTTCAGAGCAATCCATACCAGTTATACTTCCTGTCACCAGTGAGTAACTGATCATCTGGAGTTTGGATACAGACACTTTGTATTAGCAAAAGGAATTGACAGCAGGAATAGAGGAGCAGGCATGCCTGGAGACTACTTGCAGATGCTTATAGGAACACAAATAATACACCCATTTATTGGCCACCTGAGTTTTGAATATCCTATGAGTGTTTTCCAATATTGCATAGTTTATTTTATCAAGTTTTCATTATATTCCAAGGTATATACAAATGGATTACAGTGAGTTTTAGTTTCCCTTACATGATTAAGGAAGATAAAACTTCCTGATATATTTTACAACTCAGCTATATTGATACCAACATCTAATACATGAGAAAGAACAAAAGATGATTAGAAATATGATGAAGTGTGTCAAAATCAGAACTGGTTTAAATATGTTAATTAAGACTACAGGCTTTTTTTCCATTTCACAATTTAGTGGATTGGGGTGGTTTATCCATATAATCAAAGATATATACCATGGCTGTATGGAATACTGAAACAAGAGTAAGCTTAATCATATATAGTGGTCAACTTGAATTACCTGCTTTTAGTTTCCTTTCATTACATCTTGGTAACTACTATCTAATTCATTTTTTGTATTATCATCAGTGCTATCCACTCCCAACTCATTCACAACATTCACTCAATTAAAAATAACTTATTTCATTCCTCTCATATCTGAGACACCATTCTGGAGCAGTGTATTATGAATACAAGTCAAGTTTGTAAACAGAGTAAGATGCTTCTGTTCCATGTTGTGATATCAAAATTGCATCTTCAAATTGTATTAGATTTCTTTTAGCTCAAGTTCTGAGGCAAACTAATATGCGTAGCATTTGGCCTTTAATAAAAGTCATTTTTAAAAATAATTTAGCAATGTAGATTATTTTAAAAAGTTCTAGATTTCTGATTACTTGATATGAATTATTCATGACACTTAAAATCACATTGATTAGCAAGAGTGATACTTTATAGAAACATAATGTTATAAAATATTATTACTATTGTTAAAATACAGCCGGGCGTTGGTGGCGCACGCCTTTAATCCCAGCACTCAGGAGGCAGAGGCAGGCGGATCTCTGTGAGTTCGAGGCCATCCTGGTCTACAGAGTGAGTTCCAGGACAGCCTCCAAAGCCACAGAGAAACCCTGTCTCGAAAAACCAAAAAAAAAATCAATACATGGTAAGTGAAATAATGAGGATGAATGCTGTATATTATTCCTCTGCTTAGATTATGCAGACGAGTCTTGAAGGTGTGATGAAATATCAACAGCATCCACTTCTTAAACTCTCTTGAAAGGATAGGAGACTCATACTTCCTGCATCATTGGGAGATATATTCAATAATGGACTCAGGAACTTAATGAAAGAGAATGCCTACCTGCCTCGCTCTCTTGTCTTAACTACTATGTGTGCAAAGGAATAATGCCTAATACAATAGAGAGAGCCCTCTGCAATTTGTAGTGCTTTGGATCCAACTATGCACATACAGTGTTCTCCCTGTGATAGAGTCATACATTTCCATGGCTGATGATTAATGTGGCATTAATGTGTTAATGCCATCCTAATAATGAGGCAGAGTCGAACAGATGTAAAACATTTCAAAAATGTGCCTTCCCAACAGCTACATTCTAACAAAATCATCACAGGCTTTAACTCTCACACTTCCTGTGCTCACACAAAAGTCAGTGGTCATCCTTATCATATTATGTTCTCTTGTCAGAGATTGGAGTAGCCATTTGATAGTCTCAGATTCCAGGTAGGTCTTGACAAGCAAGCTATGATTTGTGGCCTAGATACAAAAATTAGATTCTACTAAAATTAGTTT
The DNA here is from genome assembly GCF_017639785.1 of Mesocricetus auratus. Classification (NCBI taxonomy): domain Eukaryota; kingdom Metazoa; phylum Chordata; class Mammalia; order Rodentia; family Cricetidae; genus Mesocricetus; species Mesocricetus auratus. The sequence continues at coordinate 550,630 of NW_024429190.1, forward strand.
TATTCCAGGAAATTTATATTTGGAACATGTGAAAGCTGCATAAGTAACCAGAGAAGGAAAAGTGAAGGCTTATGTAATTTTAATGCAAGGCAATCAAAATTACATATAAATTAAAATCATGAAGAAGCAGTGAAAAAGACTGTTCAATTATTGAAAAAAGTAGAACCTGGTTTCAGAGAGCAACAAAAATGACAGTAGATAAAAATGGAACAGTATGAAAGAAGATAATAGTTCTGTCTCAATTTTTATTTCCTATTAAATTAGTCACAATTAAATCACTGTTCCATGTCTAAAATCCAAATATGAGTGAGTACATACCATGTTTGTCTTTTTGTGAGCGGGTTACCTCACTCAGGATGGTTTCTTCTAGTGCCATCCATTTGCCTGCAAATTTCATGATTCCATTTTTTTTCTGTTGAGAAGTACTCCATTATGTAGATGTACTACATTTTCTCTTTTCACTCTTCAGTTGAGGGGCATCTAGGTTGCTTCCAGGTTCTGGCTATTACAAATAATTGAATTGGGACCTGGGGTGTTGGGGGTAAGGGGATGGGAGAAGGAGATGAGAGAAAGAGAGGGGGGAAAGAGGAGGGGAGAAGAGGACACGATGGAGCAGATAGGTTGAGCCAGGGTTAGAATAAGGAGAGAAGAATGAGAGATGCCATAATACTGGGGGTCATTATAAGTTGGTTTGTCTATCTTGTAGATTTTCTCAAAGAACTAACTTTTTGTTTCATTGATTCTTTGTATTGTTTCATTTGTTTCTACTTTATTGATTTCAGGTGTCAGTTTTATTGTTTCCTTGTATCTACTCCTCCTGGGTGAGTTTACTTCATTTTGTTCTAGAGCTTTCAGGTGTTCTGTTAATCCCTAATGTAGTTATACTCCAGTTTCTACATATTGGCACTTAGTGCAAGAGTGATGCAGCTGAACATTTTTCAATTTCTATGAGTTTGTCGGGTTTCTAAAATTTGTGTTGTTGAATTCTAAATTTAAGCCATGGTGATCTGATAAGATATAGGAGTTTATTCCAATTTTTTGGAACTATTGAGGTTTGCTTTATTGCCAAGTATGTGGTCAATTTTAGGGAAGGTTCCATGTGGCACAGAAAAGTGAGTATATTCTTTTGCTTTTGAATGGAATGTTCTATAAATGTTCTTTTAAATCCAATTGGGTAGTAACTTGGTTTAGTTCCCTTGTTTCTTTGTTACATTTCTGTCTGGTAGTCCTGTCCAGTGGTGAGAGTGGGGTTTTGGAGTCTCCCACTATAGGTGTGTGGGGTTTAATGTGTGATTTGAGTTTTAGTAATGTTTCTTTTTGTGAATGTGGGTGCCTTTGTATTTGGTGCATAGATGTTAAGAATTGAGAATTCATCTTGATGGATTTTTTTCCTGTGATGGACATGAAATGACCTTCTTCACCTCTTTTGATTAATTTTAGATTTCAGTCTAATTTGTTAGATGTTAGGGTAGCTACACTCACTTGCTTGTTAGGGCCATTTGATTGAAATATCTTTTCCCCATGCTTAACCCTGAAGTAGCCTCTGCTTTTGAAGGTGAAATGTGTTTCATGTATATAGCAGAAGGATGGATTCTGTTTTCATATCCATTCTGTTAGCTTGAGTCTTTTTATAGGGGAGTTAAGACCATTGATATTGAGGGATATTAATGACCATTGATTGTTTGATACTTGTTTGTTTTGTATTTTTTTGTTTTTTTGGGGGGGTAATGGTGTTGTCTGTGCATTTTCCCCTATCTCTGGCTTTTGGTAAAGTGAAATTATCTATATTGCCTATGTTTTTGTGAGTGTAGTTAAATTCCTGGGGTTGGAGCTTTCCTTCCAGAACTTATTGTATGGTTGGATTTGTGGATATGTATTATGTGAATATGGTTTTGCAATGGAATATCTTGTTTCTCAATCTATAGTGATTGAGAGTTTTGCTGGTTATAATAGTCTGGGTTAGTTTGTGGTCTTGTAGTGTTTGTAGAATATCTATCCAGGACATTCTGGCTGTCAGAGTTTCCATGGAGAAGTCAGATGTAATTCTTGTAGGTCTTTCTTCATATGTTACTTGGCCTATTTCCATCACTGTTCTTAATATTCTTTCTTTATTCTGTATGTTTGGTATTTTGATTTTTATATGAGAAGGGGTCTGCATTTTCTAATCTAGTCTATTTGCTATTCAGTAAGCTTCTTGTATGTCATCTTTCAGGTTGGGAAAGTTTTCTTCTATGATTTTATTGAATGTTTTCTGTACCTTTGAACTGAGCTTCTTTGCCTTCTTCTATACCTATTATTCATATGTTTGGTCTTTTCACGGTGTCTCATCTTTCCTGGATATTTAGTGTCAAGTATTTGTTGAACTTAAGATTTTCTTTAGTTGATGAATCTATTTCCTCTAGTTTATCTTCAGGGTCTCAGATTCTGTCTTTCATCTCTTGTATTCTGTTTGGTATACTTGCATCTGCAGTTTGTGTTTTCTTTATTGTGTCTATTTCAGTTTTCACGTTTTGAACTGTTTGAATCATTTCCTTCATCTGTTTGATCTTTTCCTTGGCTTTCCTTTCTTTAAGACATTTGTTGAATTCTTGCACTTTTGGTTTGTTTTTCCTTCCATTTCTGTAAGGGTTTTTCTCATATCCTCTTTGGAGAACTTCTATCATTTTCATAAAATTGTTTTTCAAGTTTTTCTTCTATTTCTTCTGTGTTGGGATGTTCAGGTCTTTTTGGTGTAGAGACCCTAGAGTCTGGTGGTGTTGGATAAGTCTTTCTGTTGTTGGATGTGTTCTTTACTTCTTTCTTTCTTTCTTTGGCAATTTTTATACAATTATTAACAAGCAGATTCAGAATTTGTCCCTATATTTTCTCAATCCAATTTTGGATATTTATTTGCACATGAAGTTGTGTCTTAACCCTGCTCTATGATCCAATTTTTTCTTTTTTTCCTTTAACTTAGAAACAAATGGCTTCACATGTCATTCCCATTTCCTGCCCCTGCTCCTTCCCCTCCTCCAACACCCCCCACACCAAGACCTCAGTCCACCACCCAATCTCCACTCCTATCCCCAGGGTGGGTGAGGCCCTTCATGGAGGATATCCAGAGTCTGTCATTTAATCCAGGGCAGGGCCTAGGCCCTCTCCCAAGTGTTCAGGCTGAGAGAGCATCCCTCATTGTGGGATGGGCAACCAAAGTCCATTTGTATGCCAGGAATAAACACTATCCAAGGCCCCACAGATTACATAGGCATCCTCACTGACACCCACATTCAGGGGGTCTGGGTCAGTCCCATGCTTGCCTCCCAGCCATCAATCTGAGGTCCAAGAGCTCCCTGTTGTTCAGGTCCACTGTTTCTAAGGGTTAAAATATCCCAGTCTTAACCCCTATGCTCATCGTTTCTCCCTTTCTATCACTGGATTCCAAGATTTCAGTTGAGTGTTTAGCTCTGGGTGTCTGCCTCTGCTTCCAACAGTCACTGGATGAAGGTTCTGTTTCCCAGACTCTCTGGCAATGAGATTGTATGCTGGCACTCTCCTGATTCATGTCTAAAATCAATAAATGAATAAGTGCACACCATGTTTGTCTTTTTGTGACTGGGTTACCTCACTCAGGATGGTTTCTTCTAGTGCCATCCATTTGCTGGCAAGTTTCAAAATTCCATTGTCATTTTTCCATTGTGTAAATGTACCATATTTTCTCTATCTACTCTTCAGTTGTGGGGCATCTAGGTTGCTTCCAGGTTCTGGCTATTACAAATAATACTGATATGAACATAGTTGAACAGATGTCCTTGTTGTACAAATGCACATCTTTTGGGTATATGCCTAAGAGTGGAATTGCTGGGTCTTGTGGTAGACTGATTCCCATTTTCCTGAGGAATCTCCATAATAATTTCCAAATTGGCTGCACAAGTCAGCACTCCCACCAGCAGTGGAGGACTGTTCCCCTTTCTCCACATCCTCTCCAGCATAAGCTGTCATTGGTGTTTTTGATTTTAGCCATTTGACAGAAGTAAGATGGTATCTCAGAGTTGTTTTGATTTGCATTTCCTGGATGGCTAAGGATGTTGACAACTTTCTTAAGTGTCTCTCAGCCATTTTAGACTCTTTTGAGAATTCTCTATTTAGTTCTGTACCCCACTTTTCATTGGATCCTTTGGTGTTTTAGAGACTTGCTCCTTGAGTTCTTTGTAAATATTTTAGATCAGCCGTCTGTCAGATGTGAGGTTAGTGAATATCTTTTCCCAGTCTGTGGGTTTTCTTCTTGTCTTTTTCACTATGTCCTTTGCCTTACAGAAGCTTCTCAGTTTCAGGAAGTCCCATTCATTAATTGTCAATCTTAGTGTTTGTGGTACTGGAGTTATGTTCAGTAAGTTGTCTCCTGTACCAATCCGTTCAAGGGTGCCTCCCATTTTCTCTTCTAACAGGTTCAGTGTGGCTGGATTCATGTTGAAGTCTTTGATTCATTTGGACTTAAGTTTTGTGCATCATGATAGACATGAATCTATCCACATTCTTCTACATGTCAGCCTCCAGATATGCCAGCACCATTTGTCAAAGGTGCTTTCTTTTTGCCATTGAACAATTCTAGCATTTTTGTCAAAGATCAGATGTTCATACATGTATGGGTTAATGTTGGAGTGTTCAATTCGATGCCATTAGTCTACCTATTTTTGTGCCAATACCAAGCTGTTTTCAGGACTATAGCTCTGTAATTCAGCTTGAAGTCAGGCTTGGGATGTGTTCTTATACTGTTGGTTTCCCATCTCTTCTTCCACTGGGTGGGGTCTTTCCCTCTTCTCACCTCTCTATTGGGGGTGAGAGGTTGGGAGTGGGGGGTTGGAGGTGGAGGGACAAGACAGGAATGGGGGTACATAATGCTGGTCACTTTGTTCTGTCTCCAGGTCCCTCTCTGGATTTGGTGGCAGGAAGTGTGTGGTGGCTGAAGTTCAGGTCTAGGAAAGGTAGAGTTGGGCTAGAAGAGCCTCTGGCACTCACCTTTCTATCAGAGCCTGGAGGGGCAAGACTGGATTGGGGGCTGATGATGCTGGCTTCTTTGTACTGGGTCCAGTTCCCTCTGGTGCATTTGGTGGAAGGAAGTGTCTGGTGGCCACAGGTCATGGGACTCAATTGAAAGAGTTTGGCTAGAAGAAGCCCTGGGACTTACCTCTACAGGAGAGTGGAGAGTCAAGAAAGAAATGGTACCAATGATGCTGGCTACTTTGTTTTGCCTCCCCATATCACTAAAGTTTACTTGTTGTATCTTTGGAAGCATGTGAATAGGCTGCGATTGGCCAGAAGTGCACATGGCTGAGAACACTACTGTGAGAAGCACTAGGGGTTTGGGACCAGACAGATGCTGTGATTAGGCAGGGATCTTGGAAAACCTGTTCAGGCAGGCAGTAAACAAACCATAGGTAATGCAGCCAGTCCTTCCTATATTTGCATCTGTATCTATGGATTCAATCAACTGTGGATCAAAAGTATTTGACACAACAATTGTATATACATATGTTTGAAGACTCAAGATATTTTTGTTCTTACTGTCCATAGCAGTATGGTACCACAACACTGTATCAGGCATTGAAAGTCATTTGAAGATGACTTCATGTATGAGAGAGGAGGTGCAGACAAAAACGCTGTGACATCTTATATAAGGGACTCCACTATCAGCAGATTTTGACTTTTGAGGGAACCATGGAAGCTATTTCTTAGAGGTTCCTGTCTCAAGTGTATTTTGGGAATTGGAAAGTTAAAAATGGATAAAAGTTACTTGTCTGTGAAGATACTGAGTTGCAAAATCAGTAGCTACTTCTATTCTTTATTGGAATATCAATGTAAATACATATTTAGCAAGTATGAAAGAATAGCCAATAGGATTATTTTAATTGAAAAAAACATATTAAATCTCAGATAACCAGGGATAAGATAAGGATGGAGAACTTTTGTAAAAGGAAAAATTAAGAAGCCTAAAAGGTTATCTTAAAATTATGTTTATGAGAGTGAGTGTATCACATGATACACCATTGTCACACAGGAGGAGGGAACTCAGAGAGAACCCACATATCATTTCTTTTCATTGTTTTTGACAAGACCTGAGATCCTTTAGATATTGAACCCCTCAGATGCTACCAGAGTAATAAAAGTTGTTGCCCAACTTTATTTGAGGAATGGCAGTCTGAAGGCCACTCCTCTAAAGTCAGACGAACCTTAGATTACACTGCCTTAAACTGATACTTAAACTGGCATAGCTGCATATCCAGCTTGCTAGTGTCTTGATTGGAACACATTTTAAGCCATCTACATTTAACATAAATATTTAATCAAGGTTTTGAAGCCTGCTTTGATATATCATATAGCAGTCATTTCTCAACTCAGGTGTCTAGACTAATCAAACCTTAAGAAAAAGTGCAAAATTCATAATGATAACATCATTTTATTGAATCATTCCAGTTAAATTTGATTTCAGTTCAAAAATCACAACATTTGCCTCTATCTGATAGAAATGCAACTCAGGGTTATAATTTTTACTTTGACTGAAGGGTATACACCTTCTGTGTTTGAGGATTGATATGAACTTCAAAATTATGAGAGTTCCATTTAGACTCACAGTCCTTGTCACTTTTTTTGTAAAGAGCAGAATGGGAAGGGTAAGGGCTTCCGCATCAGGGCTCTGCTTTGTCACTTAGGTTAAGCTATGTTCTACTTTTCTAAAAGAAACATGCCTTTGACCAAAGCTAGTTATAGAAATAATATTTCCAAATTGTTGTTTATATCATTTTCCCCAAAGATAACTCGAACTGAGATTGTTGTTAAGTGGTAATGTACACAGCTCCCTCTACCCATGCTATCAATTAACTTACTCATTGTAGTCACAGACACACACACAACACACACACACACACACACACACACAGGCACACATACATATATGATATTCTTTTGAAAATACAGAGATCTTATTCATGTAATTTTTATTACAATATGCTGTTCTAACTGATTTACCAGTAATTGTTTTTAACCTCTTACTAAATCAAATATAAAAATTAAATTTAATCATAAATAAATATGATTGTGGAAGAATAAAAGAGCATACTATTTATAGATTTCAGTGCCTCAACCTGTAGGTGCGATATAGAAGAAAACACTACTAGGACAAACAAACTACAGAAGTTGTCAACCTTCCATTACCAAAACATACTCTGTGTTGCACTAACTTTTCTAAAGTATTTTTAGGACAATTTGGATGATTTTGAGATACGTATATTGGAATATTCCCTGTCACAGCAAGTGCTGTATTTGGGCATTTACTCAGCAACCTTTCTTACTAACAGATGGTTAAAATCAGTTGTGACTCTTTCTGGAAGACCAGGCTTTACTCAGTATTGATGAAATATAAAGTGAAAAATTACCAACAACCTTTGATATTACAATTTTCCAACAGTAGAATTTGGGATTTTTTTCTAAACCATAGAACTATTGTAACCAGCATCATGAGTCATGTAATGGGAGACAGTCAGACAGGGAAGACATGGTTGTGAATTGAAGCATGTAGGCCTAGAGAAAGAGGAAAAGCTTTTGTGGAACAAAAATAAGACACACTGCACACATTACAGGTGGTTGGTCTATGTTCTATGTTAGGGACTACAGATATTTCTACTGTAGTGGATGAGTCCAAGAAATTTTTCTCAAAGAGACTGGGAAGCCAAACCTTCCTGTAACCCTAGTATGAAAGGAGCAAGAGTGATTGGAGCAGAATGCTGGGGTTTGCATGTTATAACACACATATTCTCATCTCACCTGGGAGGTCATAATTACCTGGGAAGTTTGACATAACTTGTAAAACAGACTAAATGAGAAAGTAAGAGTACACATATGAGTTTGAGCACACTGGGGACATGGGGCATGTGCCAGTGAGGATGTGTCTGGCATGGTGCTCGAGGGCCACATCTGGAACCACAACTTTCTAAATATCTGTGGGTTTTAAGATATGGTTGATGATTTTGTTGCTAGGGCTAAGATGTTTCTTTTAAATTGTGTAATCCCCGAGGTACCTCAGGTTGGTCCACATGTCTGGAGAGGAGACAGAAGGGTAAATAAAAAGCTATGAGTGCCAGATACCATCTCAAAATAAGAATGGTCACTGCTCCAGTGACATGTGTAACTTGTATTTAAGTATATTGTACATTGCTATCCACTGTGACTTGGATATTCAGTATGGTAAAATGATTACCAGGGCTATTTATTTATTTAATTGTTTTCCTTTTAATTTAAGGATGTAGTCCAAAGAGCCTTCAATACACCCTGGATGACTATTACGCTAGATTCTTCTATTGGTCTCCCATGTGACACATTCTCAACAAACTCAATGATTTGTTGCTGCTTCTCAGAGCTTTGTGTGTTCTTGTTAAGTGCTCTACCACTGAACCACATTTCCAATTCAGATTTTAAGTATGAAATAATAGGAAATTTAGTAAAAACTCATCCTCCGTTATCAAAGTCAAAACTTTGAATTTATTTATGTTTTTAAATTTATTTATTTTTGTGTGTGTTTGTGCATATGTGCTTGTATGTTCATGTACACACATGGAGGTCAGAGAACAATTTGCAGGATTTTGTTCTGCCTGCAAAGCATGTTGGTTGTGGTGACAAAACTCAAGTCAGTAGGTTTGGTACAAATGCTCTATTCACTGAATCATCCCCACGTTGATGTTTAAGGGTAGTTTTGTTTCTTACACTGTTGTATGAATTTATATTTCCTTTTCATTTTGTGGTCAACCCATACTGTATAATTCTATGGCTTATTCTGTATTTTTGTAGTTGTAGAGATGATTCATAAATGTAATAGTAAATAATTAAAAGATGATCAGGGCAATGGAATAGAGTAGACACAGAAATATACCTACATGCTTATGAAAAATTGATTCTGACAAATGTGGAAACAGTGAGAACACAATGTTGTCTTTGGTAAATGTTTCTGGGGAGGTTGGATATTCATATAAGTAAGAAAAAAATCAGATCTCCACAATGCCCATGTAAACCTGCCCTCAAAAGGAGATTTGGAAGGGAAATCTGAATCTGGAATGTAATACAGAAATATAGTGAAAAGCCAGAGAACATGGTTCTGGGTGTTTCTAGTGAAAATCACAAAAACACAGTCCAAAAAGCCCAAACAAACAAATGTGATTATACAAAGCTAAAACATACATAGCAAAATCAATTAATAGAAGGCAAAAGAGACTGACTACAGGGTGGGAGGAATTACTTTCAAACTACACATCTGACTAACATTTCACCAACAAAAACACAGTTAAATGTGGAAGACATTTCTACAATGGTGGGGTTCCATGCCCTCACAACATTCCTTCTTCCACACTGCCCTCCCATGCCCTATCATTTAACCCTTCTTGGTCCATTCTACTGTGTTTATCTCTCCTTCATTGCAATCTCACATTCATGTTTCCTCACTAATTTTCTGAACTGTACTATGGGTATTCCTTCCAAATAAACAGACATATCTAAAAATTCAAGGATAGCATCCACAAATGAGGAAAAAAGCACAATCATGTTGTCTTTCTGGGTCTGGATTACCACACCCAGAATGATTTTTTTTGCATTTACATTTCATGTCTTCTTAACATCCCAATATCATTACACAATGTTACTATATCACATTGTCATTATCCAATCATCAGTTGATTGGTATTTAGGCTATTTCCATCTCCTAGCTATTGGAAACAGAGCTCAAATGGGCATGGATGAGAAAGTGTATAATAAGTAGCCTCCTTTGGGTGTGTGTCTGAGTTTAGATGGATCATATTGTAGATCTATTTCTGACTTATAGTGGAATGTTTACACTGATATCCTTATAGTACCAATTTGCATTTCAACCAACAGTGAATAAATATTTCCCTTTCCCCACAGCCACACAAGTTTCTCCTGTCACTTGATTTTTTGGATATTTGGCATTCTGACTAGGTTAAGATGAAATCTCAAAGTATTATTAATTTTCATTTCCCCAATGAATAAATATTTAAGGTATGTTTCTCAGCCACTTATATTTCACATTTCAGAATTTTCTGTTTAGTTCCATCCTCCATATAAAGTAGTCATCAAGCTCAATATCAGGGATGGACATTTAGGTTATCCTCCCCAATATTACTTAGATTGTTAGTTGGGCTCATCCTTGTTGATGTCTGGACTTTTCCCTAGTGCTAGATTTCTCTTTAATAAACCTATCATGGGTCTCTCTATTATGTTATCTCCTTTCTTTCTCTCCTCTATTCTTCCCCTGACTCAATCTTACTGCTCCATCATATCTGTCTCTCCCCTCTTCTTCTCTCCTTCTCTTTATCATAACTCCTTCTCCACTCCCCCTATGCTCCCAATTAGTCAGGAGCTTTTGTCCCTTTCCTCTTCTCTGGGAGACCATGTATGTCTCTTTTTGGGTCCTCCTTGCTTCCTAGCTTCTCTGGTAGTGTGGATTGTAGGCTAGTATTCCTTTTCTCTATGTCTGAAATCCATATATGTGTGAGTACATACAATGTTTGTCTTTTTATGACTGGTTACCTCACTTAGCATGGTTTATTCTAGTTCTATATTGATTTGCTTGCAAGTTTCAAGATTCCACTGCTTTTTTTAAACACCGAATAGCACTGCATTGCATAAATGTACCACATATTCTTTACCCATTTTCAGTTGAGGGGCATCTAGGTTGCTTCCAGGTTCTGACTATTACAAATAATGCTTCAATGAACATAGTGGAACAGATGCCCTTGTTGTATGAATGTGCATGTTTTGGATCTATGACTAGGAGTGGAATTGCTGGATGTTGTGATAGACTGATTCTAATTTTCCTGAGGAATAGTCATAGTGATTTCCAAAGTGGCTGTATGAGTTTCACTCCCACCAGCAGTGGAGGAGTATTCTCCTTTCTCCACATCCTCTCCAGCATAAATTCTCATTGGTGTTTTGATTTTACCATTCTGATAGGAGCAAGATGGTTTCTCAAAGTTGTTTTGATTTGCATTTCCCTGATGGCTAAGAATGTTGAGCACTTTCTTAAGTGTCTTTCAGACTTTTAGATGCCTCTATCGAGAATTTAGTACTCTACCCCAATTTTTAATGTTATTATTTGGTGTTTTGGTGACTATCTTCTTGAGTTCTTTGTATGTATTGAAAATCAGTCCTCTGTGAGATGATGTGTTGGTGAATATCATTTCCCATTTTGTGTGTTGCCATTTTGTCTTGTTGACTGTGTCCTTTGTGTTATAGAAGCTTCTTAGTTTCAGGAGGTGCCATTTAGTAACTGACAATCTCAGTGCTACTGCTGTTGTATTCAGGAAGCTGTCTCCAGTACCAATTCATTGGAGGCAACTCCTACTTTTTCTTCTAAGAGATTCAGTATGCCTGGAGATTTTTTATTATATTTTTAATTCAAATTAGAAAAAAGGTTGCTTCACATGTTAATCCCATCTCCCTCTTTCTCTCCCTATCCTCCCCATATGCACTCCTGCCAATTCCCCCCTCTCCCCTCCCCCAGAACCCACTCCTTAGCCCAGGGAGGTTGAAGCCTTACATGGGGGGTATCCATAGTCAGTCATTTCATCCAGGGCAGGGCCTAGACCCTCCACCAAGAGTCCAGGCTGAGAGAGCATATCTTATAGTGTAATGGGCACCCAAAGTCCATTTGTATACCTGGGATAAATACTGATCTACTACCCAAGGCCCAATATATTACCTAGGCCTCCTCATTGACACCCACTTTCAGGGGGTCTTGATCAGTCCCATGCTGGATATCCCAGCCATCAGTCTGGGGTTCACCTCATTCAGGTGAGTTGTTTCTGTGGTTAAACAAGCCCAGCCTTGACCCCTATGCTCATCAATCCTACCTCTCTGTCACTGGGTTCCTTGGGTTCAACTCAGTGTTCAGCTGTGGGTGTCTTCCTCTGCGTCGATCAGTCATTGGATGAAGGTTCTGTTTCCCAGACTCTCTAGCAGTGGGACTGTAGGCTGGCATTCCCCTAATCCATGTCTAAAATCCATATAGGAGTGAGTACATTCAATGTTTGTCTTTTTGTGACTGGTTTACCTCACTCAGGATGGTTTATTCTAGTGCCATCCATTTGTCTGCAAGTTTCAAGCAAGATTTCATTGTTTTTTCCTCTGAATAGTTGTGGTGTCTGAAGTTTTGTTGAGGTCTTTGATCCATTTGGACTTAAATTTTGTGCATCGTGATAGATATGGATCTATCTAGTTATGCCAACACCATTTGTTGAAGACGCTTCCTTTTTTCCATTGTGTAACTTTGGGGATTTCTAGTTGTGTGGGTTAATATCAAGGTTTTCAATTCAATTCCATTGGTCTACCTGTCTATTTTTGTCCCAATACCAAGTTTTTTTTCAGGACTGTAGCTCTATAATAGAGCTTGATGCCAGGATTGGTGATACTTCCTGAAGTTCCTTTGTCATATCAGGTTGCCTTGGTTATCCTGGGTCTTATGTTTGAAATATGAAGTTGAATGTTGTCCTTTCAAGTTCTGCAAATAATTGTGCTGGGATTTTAAAGAGATCAATGGGATACAATTTGGAAAAAAAAGAAGTCAAACTTTCACTATTTGTAGATGATATGAGAGTTTACATAAGTGACAAAAAAATTCTACCAGGGAACTCCTACAGCTGATAAACATCTTAAGCAAAGTAGCAAAACACAAGATAAACTAAAAAAAATCAGTAGACCTATTATATACAGAAAATAAATGGACTGAGAAAGAATTCAGAGAAACATCACCCTTTACAATTGTCATAAACAACATAAAATACCTTAGGGTAATGCTAACCAAACAAGTGAAGGACCTATATAACAAGAACTTAGAGTTTGTGAAGAAAGAGATTAAAGAAGATTCCAGGAAATGGAAAGGTCTCCTGTGCTCTTTGACAGATAGGATCCACATAGTAAAAATGGCAATCTTGCCATAAGCAATCTTGATTGAACACAATACTTTTTTTAAAAGTTGAGATTATTTTTTCTGTTTGCCACTTTTTTTATTTTGTTAATATTTGTGTTTTTATATTTACATTTGAATTAGAAACAAGGTTGCTTCACATATCAATTCCAGGTCCCTCTCTCTTTCCCTCCCCTTCTCTTACACCCTCCCACCAAACCCTCCAATATCCCCTCATTTCCCCAGGGAGGGTGAGGCTCCATGGGAGTGTCCATTTCATCCAGGGCAGGGCCTAGACCCTCCCCTGGGAGTCCAGGATAAGAGTGCATCTCTCATTGTTGGATGGGGGCCCAAAGTCCATTTGTATACCCGGGATAAATACTGATCTACTATCCAAGGCCCAATAGATTACCTAGGCCTCCTCACTGATACCCACAATCAGGGGGTTTTGATCAGTCCCATGCTGGAATCCCAGCCATCATTCTGGGATTCAAGAGCTAAATCTTGTCAGGTCAGCTGTTTCTGAGGGTCAAACCAGCCCAGTCTTAATGCCTTTGGTCATCAGTCCTCCCTCTCTGTCACGGGGTTCCTTGAGTTCAGCTCAGTGTTTAGCCATGGGAGTCTGTGTCTTCTTCCATCAGCCACTGAATGAAGGTTCTGTTTCCCAGACTCTCTTGTCATGGGATTGTAGGCTGGCACTCCACAGATCTATGTCTAAAATCCATATGTGAGAGAGTACATGCCATGTGTCTCTTTTTGTGACTGGGTTACCTCACTCAAAATGGTTTCTTCTAGTGCCATCTATTTGCCTTCAAATTTCAGGATTCCATTTTTTTTCTTCTGAATAGTAGTCCATTGTGTAAATGTACCACATTTTCTCTATCCACTCTTCGTTGAGGGGCATCTAGGTGGCTTCCAGGTTCTGGCTATTACAAATAATGCTTCTATGAACATAGTGGACAGTTGTCTTTGTTGTATGAATGTGAATCTTTTGGATATTTGCCTAAGTGTGGAGTTGCTGGGTGTTGTGGTAGATTTATTCCTATTTTTCTGAGGAATCTCCATACTGATTTCCAAAGTGGCTGTACAAGTTGGCACTCCCACCAGCAGTGGAGGAGTGTTCCCCTTTCACCACAACCTCTCCAGCATAAATTGTCATTGGTGTTTTTGATTTTAGCCATTCTGACAGTAGTAACATGGTGTCTCAGAGTTGTTTTTATTTGCATTTCCTGGATGGTTAAGGATGTTGAGCACTTTCTTAAGTTCCTCTCAGCCATTTTACACTCCTCTATTGAGAATTCTCTATTTAGTCCTGTAGCCCACTTTTTAGTTGGATCCTTTGGTACTTTGGAGACTTGCTTCTTGAGTTATTTGTAAATTTTATTTGCCCCAGGAGTAATAAATGATTTTAAAATACATAGGCATAGGAATTTTACTCTGAGTCAGTGTCTTCTAGAAATGTGAGAAGGTACATACTTAAAACTTGCTTTAATTATTTTTAAAGGACAACTCTGTAAGCAGAGGAGTCTCTGTAAAACTTTGTGTTGGTTTAGGGTAAATGTGTAAGGACAGAGTTTGTCATTTTATCCCTCATTTACCATTCATTTTCCAGGTGTCTTAGTGCTCAGGATTTCACCCCTGCTTGTTTCCTATTGCAATCTATGATCTGTTTTTGTCCTGTGTCCTTTTCTAAGGACCATATGTCCTTCCTCACCTGTAATACCTGCCTTCTGGTGTGTTGTCCCACTGGGTTCAGTCAGTTCATGTTCACAATATAGGAAACAGAAACTTCTATTCCTTGACTGCCATGAAGTAATGTCATCCCTGTCTCAGTAACTAACATATTCTTTAAGTCTGTAGTTAATAAGTCAGGTCTAAAATAAAGCAGTGGGAATAAAAGTCTATTAAGACAAAATATGCATTTGTAGATCTTGCTTTTATCACATGCATTTGCATATGGAGTTCTTCTTAGAATCACCTGGTTTTCTAATAAATTACTTGAATAATAGACAATTATGTTCAAGCCTACCAAGTCAAGTTCAATTGTTCTGGCCACTAATCAGATTTATGACTTCAGGAGTTCTTTGACCTTATGGTTAGTCCTCTTCAGCTTGAATTCAGTAATACCTTTCATTGAACATCAGTTAATAGAGGAAGTGTTTGAAGATGGGAAAAAGATACTGACTGGATTTAGACTCTTAAAACTCACATACTTTCAACATGTGATAGTCTATTATTGTAAGTCAGCATAATAAAAAATATTCTCTCTGGCCAAAGTACATTTAAGCTGTAAAACAACAAAAGCCATGATAATTGCAATCATTCTGATGAAGGCAAACTGGGCAAACTTCTCTAGCACCTTGTTCATCTTATTTCAGTGGTTCATTCAGGAGCGATTTACCTCAGTGGAGAAAATCTGTACACAGTCTTGTCACACATTATAGTCCACAGATGCCTACCTGAAAGAAAATTCCCATTGCTTTAGTTGTCTGGTGATCTCAGACCCTTCATCTCTATGTTCATAGGACTATCTTACATTTCCCCTTAGGACCTTTCTGCCCACTACTCATTCCCTGAGTACACTCATTTGTGGCAGAGTGAGGGATGTATGGGGCTGATTCTATCATATCCATATGTCTCCCAATGAGCTTTATTTTACATTTAATGTGTAATGACATGCTTCTATGCTCTCTTAGCCACAATGCTAATAAGAAACTAACATTTACGTTTTCAAACATATAAAGTTTTGTTTTTGGATAGTTATACACATTATGGCTTTTCTATTTGCTTTTGTTTTCATTTTTGGTGTAACATACTTGCTTTTCTCCTAGTTTTCCAATTGTAGTCTGTTAATACTTGTATATATATATATATATATATATATATATATCTTTTTCTAATATAGTTAATGTTCTAGGTCCTAATTTTTACTGTGTTTGTATCTTTTGGTATGCTGCTAATATGTCTTTGAAGTTTTGTCAGTTTCTAAGAACCCAATGCCTGCTATTTCTCTGTCTCCTCCTCTACTTCTTTCTCTTGATTTTTCAGTCTTTCTTCACAAAAATTATAGCAAGTTTTCTTTGCTTTCCTCTATTTTATTAATAATTGAAATAAATTTGGTGATATAATTATAATCAATTTAACACTCAGGAAAAATTTAAAATCATAATAATCATTGTGAATTTTTGTTTTAGGATATTTTATGCTGACACATAAATGCTTATGAATAATAATGTTGGGAATAAAATTCTCAGAAGATAATGGAGGTGTAAGGTTTAATTGTCAGGTTGGCAAGATCTAGACTACCCAGGAAGACAGCCACAATGAAAGATTGTCTTGATCATGTTGACTTGTGGGAGGTTGTCTTGATTAGGATAGCTCAGTGTGTGTGGCCCCTTTCTCTTAACTTTCGAGAGAGGGATTAACGCTAATAAACATGTACCCATTCATGTTCTTGACTGATTATTTCCTTGAATTAACATGTAACATGTAACTGTGAGCTAAAATAAGCTTTTTTTCCTCTAAATTGCTTTTAGTGTCTATTTTACCACAGCAACAATAATGAATCTAGAAAAGTAATAAATGCAAATTTAAATAAAAGAAAAACAAATGGTGTGAAATTATCTTGAAAAGTATCTTTTATGAGAAGATAAAAATAGAAAATTTCTGTTGTATTTAGATGACATTTGATATTTTAAGTGGAGTTTATACATTTTAGTTGTTTAAGTAGGAATATTCACATACATGGATGCCTAATCTTGGTGTACATTTAAATTTAAAAGTTCCAGATTTTAATTTTTATGAAGAATTAAATTGCACATTGTCTTTCTTAAAAGAGAAAATTGAGTGAGACTAAAAATAAACTGGAAAGGAAAAACACACGGGAAAATATTCACAGATAATGCTATATAATGCATGTAACATTAAAGTAATTGATAAATTTTAGTTTAATTAACTGATGGTAACACAGTCATGGAACTGAAGCTTGAGATGGGAAAAACATAGTTATTTTCTAGTTACTATAGTTACCTTATGCAACAGTTACTATACTCAACAGTAACAAATGGTAAATGGAATAAAAATGATATCATTACCACAAACCCAAAGACCTTTTGGATATTTTAACAAATTTAAAAGACTGATAAGCAAATTACTTAGTATTAAAATTTAAATCCTTCAATTTATATTAATATAAATATTTAGTGTTAAAATCTGAAATGATTAAATTAATGGAGAGTTATACTATGTATTTGGAAAAACTGTATTATAAATACATCATTGTTTTCTGCAAATCTACTTATTGATTCAGTTAAAATTCTAGAGTGTTCTTCTTTCCTGTTTCATTCTGTGTTCAATGTAGCTGTTTCTAAAATTAGAACAAAATACTAAATGCAATTTAAAAGAAAAATAAAGGTAAGAGAAATTTTGTTTACATGATCAGTAATTATGGAAATACTGCTGATGGACATAATACAATAGGAACAAAGTTGCAAGTCTAGACACTAACCTCACATGTTTATACTAAGGTGAAAATGGAGATGAGGGGCAAAATGTAATTGTCTAAAAGAAATGCCTTAACTCCCTAGTAGGTTCACAAGCTGCTCTGCCTGGGGCTCAGCAGTGGATTGTCCCAGCACTGGGGAATGAATAACTGTCTCCCTGTATGGTGTGTGTGTGTGTGTGTGTGTGTGTGTGTGTGTGAGAGAGAGAGAGAGAGAGAGAGAGAGAGAGAGAGAGAGAGAGAGAGAGAGAGAGAGAGAGACTTCAACCTTTCTCCTGATGCTCAGACCCACCTCTCTAGTTGTATTCAACTGCTTTTCTTGGAAGTTTAAAAGTTCAAAATGAGTTTGACCCATTACTTTGTAGGTATCAGAGCCTCTAAGAACTCTTTTGCTTACACTTTATTCATTTTCAACAAACAGCATCTCATTACATCACTTCTGAGGATAGCCTATCTCTACTCACAGATTCAATCCCTTTGGGACTCTAGGAAGTGTAAACACATTGAATGGACTTACCTTACTCTTTGTCTATGTTCTAGTATCTCTTATGTTCTATACAGTACCTTTTCACTGCTGAACTATGTATCTCCTAAAAAAGCATTCTTTTAAAAAGCCTCACATCAGACTATACTGTTTTTAGTTAGCATCATATATGATTCTACAGTATGAATGTGTTTTAGTTACTTTGTGCACTTTATTACTGTGAAATAATTGACATAGCTGCAATCTTCAAAATGCATGCATTTAGAATTGTTTAAATAAATCTCATACTGCTGTAGTATAAAGAGAGAGCACATTTACAGTGGGGTTCTGGACACTAGATGAATCAGATTCATCCTGGTGTTTAATCAAACTACATATCATATTGCTTTATTATCATTTCTGTCCATATAATCTACAATGGACTGGTTATTCATGTGTTTCCTCCAATGGTCAGTGTAATGTTACTCATTATCACATCAAAGCCCCTTGAAAGGTTTATGAAAACAAAAACATTTTATAACATGCTATTTTCACATAGCATAAAAGTTAAGATGCCAGTTCCAAGTACTGTATGTTTCATTTGAATTGGTGACAAAAAATCATGTATAGTTGAACGCAGTATACGCTGAGGGTGAGGAAAGAATTCGGGCCATTCATGGAATACTTTGACTTGCATACTTGGAGCTTAAAAGTGTAAAGTCAGCTTTTTTTATTGTTCTTTGAGGAAACACAAAAACACTTTTTCTATCCTCCAAGCAATTAGCACATGCATTTTAAATGTATTGTTATGAAATCCAAAGACCAACCAAAGCCCCTCTCTGGTACAACAGCTTATGACAGGTTCTTGAGTGGAAGCTGGTAAAAACTTGTCTGAACTGACAGGTAGGCTTTTCCTTAGAAAACTGTCTTTGCTTTCATAAATGACTAGGACATTTTATTTACTTGAAAATCAAATAAACTGAGCTTTTTGTGAAGCTGATGCTATCATAGAGATAATGAAATTAAAGCCTTGAGGGAAAAATTAGGCTTTAGGAGAATTCACATTTATTGCCACTAATGGGTATTCAACAATGCTGATAATATTTAGTGATATATTACCAATGGTGTTTTAAACACATACATAAATATTATATAATCGAATGTGTTCACATTGAGCACTTTGGTGCTGGATGGGTGTTTTATGGTTTAAGATCACTTGGTATTCTTGCAGAATAGCAAAGTTTTGGTCAAAACCTAGGTTTGTTTAGCATCATACCCATAGTGGTTTGCAACCCTGGACATATATTTGCAGTTGTAGAGCAATGCAGTACACTCTTCTGACCTCCATAGTCACCAGTCTTACATGTGCTTCATAGACAGGCATGTAGGGTAAGCACACACATAAAAATCCCCAAAGTTGTTTACTAATGCACTGTGTAGCAGAAGATCTACTTTCAAAGAGTAGGATGAACTCCTATGGAAGATGATGGAAAGTATGTTATTGGAATTTCAGATTTCATAACATATGAAGCATAGGGACAGAGTTCTAGTACGCTATTCATAGAAGCAATCAAGTGATTCTCATTAATTATAGTAAGTGTGGAACTGATGGTAAGTCATAAGACTGATCACAGCTCACAACCTGGTATTGTAACAAGTAAAAACCACATAAAAAATGTCAAGTTTCCCTCCAAAACAATACAAAGAAACCCTGTATCGAAAAACTAAAAAAAAAGTCAAGTTTCTACAAGTTTCAAAAGCTGCTGTGTCACTCACATGAGCACATCTTGCAATCAAACTGCATCTCAAGACAAATAAACTTAACTTTAGCTTATTGTTAGTAGCAGTTAAAAAGTTACAGCCTTGCACAGAAACTTCAAGCAAATACAATGATCAATGAAGTGATGATGTGGTCTATAGAAACTAAGCTATAAACTCAGAACTGAAATAAATACTAATAGCATGTTGCTAGGTTTAGAGTTGTAGTTTCTGTTATTTTGAGTTTCATAAGAGGGGCAGAAGTATTTAGATCACCAAAGAAAGTTATTTATAGTTATGCGCCAATTGTAGAGCCAGATATGAAAATTAAGGAATTCACATTCTATCAGGGCATCCGTCTTTGAAATTGTGCATCTTGCTAGGCTTTCACCACAGATTGTTATGAGGCAAAACATACAGACAGAACAAATATCAGGATCAGACTCAGATGTGGCTGGTGTCTTATAACCATAAAGTCAGACATGCAAAGCACCTTCAAAGTGGCACAGCAGAGTACAGCCAAGAATAGATGGGCAATGTAAGCAGTGTTAGAATTTCTAAGAAACAGTTTAAATAAAATCTAGAATAAAACACTATAACTGGAAGAAACTATAAACTTCAAGATGAGTGACTGCCTCCAAGATCCATCAGTGAAGGCTTCTTATGGTGGTGGTACTGCAGGATTTCAGGAAGTAAGACAAACATAGAAGAAGGGCAGAAAGAAACTAAGACGTGTAGGATGGAAGGAAGTGCTGTCAAGTGTTGCCTTCTTTCCATGTCATGACCTTGTACCCATTCATGGCTGCAGTGGTTACCTACATGACATGCACAGGACTGAGTCCGTCAAAGACATGAAAGAGATTCATATGGCATTCCCCTTACTCTGATGAACAAGTTGATTTGGGAGGTGAGGTCCAGAGTGGTGTAGCTACTGGTAAGTTGTCCTTGCTTAAGTAAATAACCATTATTCATTTTCACGCAGGGATTCCAAGTTAAGTGCTATGTCCCACATCCTAAAGTGATGACAGTAGTAGAAAACCTATGGGGAAGAAGAGGTTCATCAGGAGCAGACAATGAGAAGAGCTTACTGATCTATGAAACAATAGTGAGACCAAGAGATAAATACTTAAGCCAATGGGAACATTCCCTTAGAGGAAATTATGGGATTTGTGGCTTTACAGAATCTCTCTTTTACTCTCTCTCCATCATTCCCTCCATCCCTTCCTTTTTCTCTCTCTCTGTTCTGTTTAGTATATACACCCTAACCTGATTATACACTTGTCTTCTCATAGCCATATTTTCTACACTCATGATAAGCTTTAATAACTGGAATGACAAAATTTCAGAATAAATCCAGTACTGGAAGCTACAATAATAGCCATTTATTATATAAGAAGACTGTATTAGATATTTGTTATAAGACATTAAAATGATCTAATACATTGAGCTTATTAGTCTTCTGGATATGGCTGTTTCTCAGTTTGAAGATAGGTCAATAAATCTCTTGTCTTCCTCTTTTTCCTTCTTGTCTTCCTTGTACTCCTCTTCTTCTACCTTTTACTTCCCCTCCTCCTCCTCCTCCTCCTCTTCCTCCTCCTTCTTTTCTTTGTAATGACATAGAATGTTTTAACTGAGATGAATTTGGTCATTTTATCTTGGAGTATGGCTTAGTGGTCGTCATTTTAAATAGACAATATGACCTTTTGTCCGCCTTCTTTCACTTAAGTTCTTGTTGTCTGGCTATTTGCTGTATACATGTGATTCATGTTACTTTTTTTTTTCTAGTTTCAACTCTTGTAATTTTTTTGTTTTCCATTTTTTGTGGTAGTGAATAATTTGATATAAAACAATTGAGAATAAATGTTTGAATTCCTAATTAAACCTCTATTGCTTCAGAACAGCCATTGTAGCTATAGAGCAAATTGTTGAGAAGCATAGAGTTTGGTACTGGGCAATTTTATTATTGCTGTTGTTGTTTTGAGTAGTTATTTTAATCTAGGCATGTTTTGTTTTTATCTGTGAGTATTTGACAACTAATTGATTAACAAAATGAATGAAGCATTGGGCATATCCACATGGGTCTAGACAAACAATTCAGGCATAATTATTTTAAACAAAATTCATGCAACAGACTCAGTCAAAAAGCAAAAGAGGTAGGGAATAGATGAATGAGAAAAGTGTTTACAATGAATGCATGAGAACATGAGTTATTATGCCCTCACCATGCATTTAAAAAGCTGGAAATCATATTCAGCCAGTCTATCTAATCAGGGAAATTTGGCCTCACTGAAAGATATTATCTTAAAAATAATGTGCAAGGTGATTTTTCTGTCTGAAAAACAATGAACAAAATGAATGAAAAAATTGGAATAAGATCAAACAATTGAGGCAAGCATAAAAGTTAAATGCAATGTATAATCCTAGGGAAGTCAGGAAGAGTTCTTCAAATTAATATTTGACATAAAGCCCAGGTCCTGCTGGGTTACAGCAGAAGTCTATTAGACTTTCAAAGAACTACATGAAGAAAACTGATTTTCACTTTGCCAGTGGGAAATTGCAGATAGTTGCTTGTTTATGAATGGGTACTGTTGTTCACTTCTGAAACAATGCTGGGGATCAGTTCAGGTACTGTGTGTTGTTCCACTGTCTCTGTGAGTTTGTTTGTGAGTTCATATCAGTCCTGAGGTATCTGGAAAACACTGTTTCTTTGGAATTACTTTGTGGATCTTGTAATCTCTGTGTCTCCTCTGCCACATAGCTACATGAGCTTTGAAGGGAGGAATTTGGTGAAAACATCATGTTTAATATTGAGTACTCCAAATTCTCTCACACTCTGAAAATTGTTCAGTTCTGAGCTCATGTCTACTACAAGAAGAAGTGATCGGAGATGTCATTCTTTAAATATGTTTCTTTTATTGGTTAATGAATAAAGAACTGTTGGCCAATAGGGAAGCAAGATAGGTAGGACTAGGAGAGGTGGAGGATTATGGGAAACAGGCACAGTGAGTCACCATGTACGATGTAAGAGGAGTAACAGGTTTGGACCCTTTCTCTGGCAAGAGATGACCACGTAGAAATATTTAAATTATTAGAAATGGGTTGATAATTTAGACAGAGCTAGCCAATAAGAAACCTTAGATAAAGTCAACAGCCTTATTATTAATATACTGTCTCAGTGTGCTTCTTTGGGGCTGAGAAAGGTGGTGAGACCCTACTGGGGCAGAAAGCTCATGTTACAAAGAAGCTTCTCTGATGTGGCTTGATCAAGAAACTGTTCTATGGGACAGTGTTGCATCATTAGGGATCATTTTGCTGCTATGTTCCTTTAATGAGAATGATGACTACCTTATATGCCATCCTAGAACTCTCATTCAGTCACTGATGGATGCAGAGGCAAACATCCACAGTTGTGAACTGAATTGAACTCCTGAAATCCAGTTGCAAAGAGGAGTGATGACCAAAGGAATCAAGATCAGGCTGGCGAAACCCACAGAGGCAGCTGACCTAAACATGGACCCCAGACTGATGACTGAGGGGCCAGCTTGGGAGTGATCCAGACATCCATCCCACCGAACCTGGGTGACAGAGAGGAGGCCTTGCAGTCTTTGGGACCTTAGAGAGTAGAGTAGTATTTATTCCTGGCATACAGAGGGATTCTGGGAACCCATACCACGTGAAGGGATGCTCTCTCAGCCTGGACACATGGCGAAGAACCTAGGCCCTTCCTGGGATGATGTGACAGACTCTGAAAGTCTGTCATGGAAGCCCTTGCCCTCCCTGGGGAGCAGAGGGGAAAAGGAGTAGGGATGAGGGGAAGGGAGAATTGGGGGGTGGGGGAGGAGGGAAAGGAGAGGGAACTGAAAGTGACATGTGCAAAAAGTTAAAAAAATGGAAAAAATAGTGCTATTTTCTTCTAGTCTATGACCTATCTAGTCTCATGTTCTTGGCCATTTTACCTGTGTCAAGTATGAGTTCCATCTCATGGAGTGAGATTTAACTCTAATAAAAAGTGGTTGGTTGCTCTCATAACATTTGTGTTACTTTTGCATCAGTACATTTTGCAGGTAGGCTCCTGTTTTAGATCTCAGAGCTTGTAGCATGCATAGTACCTTCTGGTATCATGGACACTAGTTAATAGGAGTAAAGTCTCTAGTTAAGCACCAGCCTGATTTCGTTTTGTTCACTAGTTTAAGTAACTTTGGTCCACAGGAGTAGGGCCATCAGGTTGTGGAGAGAAACCCACAGTCTAGCCAATAGCTTGATATATGTGAGGTTTCATGGGATAACTTTGGACACTCAATAAAACATACCTCATCCCTGGCACTGAAGGTTTTACTTGGTGGCATATGCTCTCAGTTGGGGCATTGTTTTCCCTGTTATTTGGTGTTTTTGATAACTACAATTAGATTCCGTGTGTGTGTGTGTGTGTGTGTGTGTGTGTGTGTGTGTGAAGCTTCTGCAATATTTATACATTTCTTTAAAATGGCCATTAACCTTTGTTGTCCTTCCCCATATTAGGTCCTTTACCCTTCTTTCCCATGCCCTCGCTATTTAATCTTTCTCTTCTAGTTTTTCTTTATCTCCCCATAATACTAAATTCCATTTCTTCTTCCATGGGAGATCCTACTCTTCTCGTTAGTCCCTTACTAGGCACCTAAGCTATGTGTTATTCAGACTGTAGCACACATATTGAAAACGTTAAAGGTAGCATTGCATATATCCAAACATACAATATTTGTCTTTCTTGGTCTGGGTCATGACACTGAAGTTGATTATTTCTAGATACATTGATTTAACTGCAAATTTCACACCTTCACTTTTCTTTCTGTTTCTCTGTGTAGCTTTGGAGCCTGTCCTGGAACTCACTCTGTAGACCAGGCTGACCTGGAATTCACAGAGATCTACCAGCCTCTGCCTCCCAAGTGCTGGGATTAATGGTGTGCACTACCACTGCCCAGAACCTTCATTTTTCTTAATATTTGGAAATATTCCATTGCGTATATGTGGTACGT
Source organism: Mesocricetus auratus (assembly GCF_017639785.1). Taxonomy (NCBI): domain Eukaryota; kingdom Metazoa; phylum Chordata; class Mammalia; order Rodentia; family Cricetidae; genus Mesocricetus; species Mesocricetus auratus. Next base: position 575,304 of record NW_024429190.1, read on the forward strand.
TTTCATTATCCATTCATCAGTTGATAGTTATTTAGGTGGTTTTCAATTTCTAGCTAATAAGAATTGACATAGGTGTTCAATTATATTTGTAGCAAGAGGTAGAGTGCTTTGGGAATTGCTCAAGAGTGTGTAGCTGAATATTGAGGTAGATTGATCCCCAAGAAACTTCCATATTGATTTTCACAGTGACTGCACATGTTTCCACTTCCACCAGCAATATAAAGGACCTCTTTCCCTATATCCTCATCAGCATAATCTGACATTTGTTTTATCGATCTTGGCCAGTCTGACCAAGATGAAATCTCAAAGTTGTCTTAATTTGCATTTACCTGATGGCTAAGATGTTAAAGATGTCACTAAGTGTTTCTGAGGCATCTGTGCTTCATCTTTTGAGATCTCTCTATTCTGTACCTCATTTTAAATTTGGATGATTACTGAATGTATACTTTTTATGAGTTCTTTATGTAGTCTAGAAATTAACTCTATATCAGATACACAGTTTGAAAGAATCTTTTCCCATTTTGTATGCTGCTGATTTTCTGGCATGATGGTGTCCTTTGCTGTACAAAACCGTTTCAACTTTATGAGGTCTATTAATTATTGTCTTAGTGGTTGGCTACTGATGTCCTATTCAAAAAATCCATTCTTGTAAAAATTATTTCATCTCTTTTCCCCACTTTATGTTTTACCAAATTCATGGCATTTTTATCTTTTGTTGAGATCCATGGTCCATCCAGAGTTGATTTTTATTCAGAGTTATTTTGTAGGCATGTCTGTTGTTTTCATTCTTCTCCATGCAAACATGCAGTTATACCAGCACCATTTGTTGAATGTGCTGTTGCCTTCAGTGTGTAACTCTAGATTCTATGCAGAAAGTCAGGTATCCACATGTGTGACCTTATGTTTTATACTTGTGTTTGATTTCATTAATCACCATGTCAATTTTTATGCCAATCCCATTTTGTTTTCTAACTATAGTTTAGATCTAGCTATGGTGAATACCTAGAGATGGTTATACCACCAGCCGTTCTTTAATTTTCAGGGTTCTCTTCACAATTATCCATTTTTGTGTTTAAATATGTGGCTGAAAGTTCAATTTCTCTGAAGATTTATGTTGGAATTTTGCTGGACATTACATTGAATCTGTACATTGCTTTTGATAGGATGGTCATTTTAGAAAATAAATATTGCTGATCCATGAGTATTAGATATCATTTAGGTTTCTGATGTCTTCAATTTCCTTCTTCCATGTCTTAACATATTTATTATAAAAATTATTTAGTTATTTGGTTAGAGTAGTTCCAACATACAGGTTTTTCTTTCTTTTTTGAGACTATTGTTCAAGGTAATATTTCCCTGATATCTTACTTAGCCTATTTAGCATTTGTATAAGAAAGGTTATTTGCTTTCTTGTGAATAAATTTTGAAACCTGTTACTCTTCTGACAGTGTTTATCAAATGTTGAAATTTCCTGATTGAGTTCATTTTTATTTAATTAGCATTTTTCATTTATTTTACATTTTAGGATCTTTAATGTATAAAATTATGACATCTACTGTTGGGGAAGTCCTGTGTCAGTAAAGCACTGATGGCCAATAGGATTCTAGATAGGTGGGACTAGGAGTCCAGGAGGACTCTGTGAAGGAATCATAGAGAGTCAAGATGTAACGCCATGGGGTAGGAAGCCCGGAACTATTCTCCAGTAAGAGAAATACTTAGATTAGCAATTAAGGGGTAATTACTTAAGTCAGAGCTAGCCAGTAAGAAACAAGCAAGGCCAACAGCTTCATAATTAATACAGCCTCTTGTGCGTTATTTGGGGACTACAACGTGGCAGAGCCCAGGCTACTGGCAGGTGAAAAACCAAAGCGGCTAGCAAGGAAAAGCTTCCCTTTACATAATGGTGATCAGGAGTGGGATGATGAATTTCCATGTAGAATGACAAAAGCTTTAAAGGAATTTTAGAAACAGAAGAACAGAGAGAAGCACAGATTTTTGGTAGCAGCATTTTTCTCAGATGGGCTCTGTTTTGCTAGCGACAAGCCGAGATTCACGCAGCTGGCTTACAGGAGTCTTCCTGACTTGGCATTAAGAGAAAAAAAAACAGCAAGGTCCTTTTAAGAGACTCTGCTAACAATTGAAAAGTTATACATACAGCTGGAAGTGGCAGTGACCACATCTCTGAGCCGGCAGCTTTTGCTGGATGTCAGACTGAGACAGTAAGCTGAAATCACACTTATGCCCACCATCTTGGAAAAAAGGCAGTTTAAACAGCTACGGTTTTAACAGATAAGACACGTGGCCAGAAAAACATACAGATTTACAGTAAAGTCAGACTTTGATGAAGAAAAACCTCTAAAGGTTTACAGTGTGTTTAAAAATATACGTAAGATTGAGAGAAAAAGAAACGGCCTGGCTGTGGTGGCACACGCCGGTAGGATTTGCTGCAGAGGCAGAGGCAGGAGGATTTCCAAAGAGACACCCTGTCTCAAAGAAAAATATATAAAAGTAAAAGAAATAGAGTAATAATAGATAAATAAATAAGCCATGTAAAGATGGAAAATACACAAAAAGTCTGGATACTGTACGCTATTGTGTTTTTCAGTTTTTTGATTTCTCAGGAAGGAAAAACTGCTAACTGCAAACTGTGGTTTGATGAACCAAGACCCCTGGAAGAAGTGGACCAGGTGTTCCAACAACTGAAACGCTAAGATGATGGACCTTTACAGACCACGAAAATAAAGACTTATACAGGTTTCTGAGTTTTGTCATGATCCCCATGGTATGAACAGCGCCCCCTTCCAGCAAAAAGCAGTTTGGAATAAGTGATATCCTAATTCCCATCTTGTTTATAAATCTTTGCTTTCATTTAAATGGGGTTGTTTATAATTGGCTAATAATCACAGCCAATCTCTTTTTAATGGTAAAAAGGGGAATTATGGTATGGGTATTGTTTTTCATTTATTGATACAAATTCAAGGTCAATTTTGTGATGTGTATATTTCTCCTCTTGATTAAGTATTGTGCTTATACTGATCTTTTAAAATGTAATGCATAATTGAATACATACTATAGATAGTTACTTATAATAGTCAGAACTTATTGTTAGGTATGTTAGGTTTTCTAGATATATAGAGATGTATTTGAGACAGATAGATAGTTGTCAAACCTCTCAAAGACCTTCAGAAAATGGAATTTAAAATGGTTTAGGGTTTTTCTTGACAATGAGAAATGTCTGCTCTTGGCAGCGCCAATTATGTCTGAGAGGAAGATGCGCATCGAAGAAACTTGTTATGGAGTTTGCTTTCAACATGGCGAGATTAGACATTTGGGCAAAAAACTGCTCTTGCCTGTACTGCTTGACTGTTGTTGTATAATCTGGACATGCAGGACCCACAGGAAAGTGACTGCTGAACTCAGTCTTACAGGGTTCCTGCTTCATGGAAGAGTCTACGAGACTTTCTGCAGGACACAGAAAAATGACTGACAGACTGCTGATGCGGATGGACAGTTTGAAATTTCCTGCTTTGCTGAGAAGTGTTCCAGACACACTGTGGCCTATGTGCTGAAGATGGATGCCCCAGTGTTACAGAGGAACTTTGGGTGACTCTCCAGGTGGCAAGATGTCTCTGTCATTTCTAGTGTTTATATATTATCCTTCTGTGGTCTTTGATGGAGTTGAAGATAGATAGTTATAATTATAGTTTTCCTTAGTTATGATAAAAGATAAGCTACATATAGAACTTTGGACTCACAAGGATGGGATGGATGATATTTTCTTTAAATCTTGCTAAAATATTGTAACTATGTTCTTATTTGATAACTGTTCTGTTATATACAATTTGACTATGTTAAAGTTAAGACCTTTCCTTTTATTTAAACAGAAAAGAGGAGATGTTGGGGAAGTCCTGTGTCAATAAAGCACTGCTGGCCAATAGGAATCTAGATAGGTGGGACTAGGAGTCCAGGAGGACTCTGGGAAAGAGAAACACAGAGAGTCAAGATGTAACGCCATGGGGTAGGACGCCTGGAACTATTCTCCAGTAAGAGAAATACTTAGATTAACAATTAAGGGGTTATTACTTAAGTCAGAGCTAGCCAGTAAGAAACAAGCAAGGCCAACAGCTTCATACTTAATATAGCCTCCTGTGTGTTTATTTGGGACTGATGCGGCTCTGGAACCAGGCTGGCGGGAAGGCTTCTCTCAAGGAAAATGCTTCCTTTTACAATCTACAAATAAAGACATTCTGCATTCTACCTTCTTCCTTTTTCTATTTGTATCCACTCAATCTTCTTCTGTTGTCTTACCTCTTTTAAGACATCAAGTATGATATTGTAAAGGTAAGTTGAGAGTGGACATTCTTGCCTTATTCACTATTTTAGTGTTAATGCTTTTAGTTTCTTTCCATTTTGGCTAATATTTATTCTGAACTTGCTGTAACCTGCCTTTATAATATTGAGGTATGTCCCTTGTTTCCCTCTCTGGAACTTTTATCATGAAGAGAAGTTAGATTTTGTCAAGGGAATTTCCTGCATCTAATGAAACAGTTGCATGACTTATGCATTTAAGTCTATTTTAGTAGTGGATTATGTTTATCAATTTATGTATATTGAACCAACTCTGCATTTCTGAATGAAGTCTACTGGGTAATAGTGAGAAACATTGGTGTTACTGTCGCACCTGCTGTGCAGCATGCATCTGAGAATATAGCAAGGTGGTCGGGATAGATGACACAGAGACCGGTCAGTTGCTTTAAGAAAACCTTTATGCTTCCAAAGTCAGCTTAGGAGGAGACCCTCCTAAGGGTGGACCCACCCTTAGAATCATCTGTAATCAGGCTTTATGGCTATTGGGATTGCCATGCGCTAAGGCACTTTGAACTCAGCATGAAGTTAGAATGCCTACTGCCACTGTTACCATTTCTAGGACCCCCACTGATATAGTGCCTCTCTGTCACCTGCCCATCCCCCGATCTGGGCCTTAGCATTTTACCACCAGTCTTTCTTTGCTACAAGGGTGATTTATAGTTACAATTTGACGGTTAAAACAGTGATAAAGTTTACAATTATTTTAAGATCTACTTAGGAAAGCATTAGAGAGTGTACTTGCACAGATACATTAGGTACAATCATTGATGTTACACATGTAGCATTATAAAAAATATGAACAAGAGGCTTGTTGTACTATTTCCAGAGTACCAATTTGTTCCTGTGGTGATGTAGTCTGTCGATTTAATGTCAGTAGTATTAGCCGAATATGTAACCCGAGTCAAAGTCTTTTTGTCACACCAGGACAAACCACATTTCTCTAGAAAAACACACTGGCATAGGTGTGATTCCATAAACAGGAACTACCAAGTCTGATATTTCAAGTGACCATGTCCTGTTCAAATATTGAAAAGAGGCTTTTGCCACTCATCACAGTCCATACCAATGTCCAAATGTTTTAAATGGGTCCTTTTTTCTCTGTTGGCTTTACGATGAAAACTCATGGGTCTGGAAGGTTGATGCAGAAGGTCTGTTGAGAAAGTGGAAATCTCAAACCGACTGTTTTCTTTTTTTCTTGGGCTGTAGATTTGATGACATCAAGGGTCAGGAACACTGATTTAGGAGATCTCACTCAAACTGGCTTGGGCAGGCTCCCATGGTCTCAGGTTTAGTTTTTCTCTGCCCCATGTATCTCACTACATGTGACAGCTACTGAACTTTATTCTTTTCCTGTAAGAAAACACAAACATGCCCTCGACCCCAAATTAGGGTCTTCTCTACTGTCTTGTGTGTGGATGTTTCCATTTGACCTGAGTAATAGTTGTTTAACTTTCATTATGTCAGAATCTGTTTGAAGCAGATTCCTCACTAGCATTTATATTTTAAAAATTTTTAAATGAGGAGTGGATTATTTAATGAATTATGTGGGGACTGGGGACATTACTCCCCCTTTTATTTTTAAATTTTGTTTGAACTGTTGAAGTTGGACCATAACACTAGAAGGATTTGTCTACCCTCCTTAGTCAACTATCTAGGTGAATTGGGATCACTATTTAAAGTATTAGTAGATGTCCTTTAAAAGGGACATAACCATTAAGGTACCTTTGAGAATCATTTAAGGATTGTAAACTATACTATGTCCCAAATAGTCCCCCCCTTTTTTTTTACCTGTAGCTCTCACTAGCTGACAAGGCCTCATTTGCATCTGAACTGACAAGGCCTAATTTGCATCTACACAGACGCCTTTGGGGGTGGGGGCCTGCCAAAGCAGCAGGACAGTTCCCTGAAAAAACCTCTCTCTCTCTCTCTGACTGGCTCTGAGGGCTTAACTTGAATTTTTTGTTAAAATATTAACCTGGATGTTTCTTTTGGCTATATCTAAATCGATTTAGGTAGTTTTTAACTGTTTGAAGGGATTTAAGTATCCCTATAATCATATCCAAGACAGTTAGAACAGTTGCTTTTGTCAACATTTACGCATTTACATTCCACACTTCATACATACTGACGTGGCCACGTCCATACACACAGACCATGCATACATATCTCTCCTTTTGCCTAGGTTATGATTAGTTTGTTGAACTGAAACTTCTTTAACAGAACAACTCCAGTCAATCTTTTAATTAAAACAAAAGGTTGAAAAAGTCCTGTATGTCCCTCGTCATTTCTTCATTAGACAAGTTTTGAGCTACACTCAGGGGCTACAGCCATACCCACTCCTTGTAATTCTGTAGATGAAAAGTGGAAAGGCCAGGCTTTTGCCAAAAGTTTTTAGAGATGACTCACAAAATTTAATAACCTAACCTATATAAATGTAACCAAACATTTTTATTTTATATACCTTTGTCTTTTTTTTTTACTGAATACTAATACCTCATTTATTAAGTGTTACCAATTTTTTTAATTTACCCATCTTTAATCTATCCTCCCATTGAGGATGATCCTCCAATCCACCCTCCAACTGAGGGCAACTTTTTATCTTAGGTTCCCTTTCTTTTCTGACCTTTATTAGGTGAGGGCCTATACATTTAATCCAATCCACCCTTCAACTGAGTGTGATCTCTTAGGTTCCCTTTTTTTCCTGACCTTTGTCAGGCAAGGACCTAGACATTTAATCTGGTATCCCTAGCTTGGTACCCCCTTTTTAATACATACTTATAGCCTTACTTGTTGGCTATCCTTTTAGATCTCTGAGTTTTCCTTTACTTTTTTGACCTCAGTGGATCAGGTGAAAGACTGGCCTTATTTATTAACTTTACCAATTTTTTAAATTTATCTATCTTTAATTTATCCTCCCATTGAGGATGGTTTTCCAATCTACCCTCCAACTGAGGGCAACTTCTTAGGTTTCTCTTTTCTTTTTTGACCTTTGTCAGGCAAAGGCCTAGACATTTAATCTGGTACCCCTAGCTTGGTACCCCCTTTTTAATACATCCTTATAGCCTTACTTGTTGGCCAGTCTTTTAAATCTCTCAGATTTTCTTTACTTTCTGACCTTAGTGGATCAGGTGAAAGACTGGAGATTTTTTATTTTACCCTCCCCTTTTTTTTTGACTGGGTTTCTCTCTATCCTTTTGGAGGCTGTCCTGGAACTTGCTCTATATACAAGTCCATCCTACCTACCTCTGTCTCTCGAGTGTTGGGATGAAAGGCATATGCCACCAACACCCGACTCTAAACATCATAGCGAACATCCTTCCAATCTGGGACATTTAAGCCTCCCTCAGTAATGAACCATGGACTGGCACATTCAATCCATTTTAAAAAGCCTTTTAAGGTTTTAGGCTTTACTGTAGTCCCATGTCCTTTAAGTAACTTTTTAACTTGATACTGTAATTCAAGCTTCCCAGAACTATTCCCCATGGTTTTTTCCCCCCAATCTGTCCCTGGCCAGAAAAAGAGATGAACCAGCTCACTTACCTCGCTTTCATGATCTTGGTGGGACCTCCAATTGTCGCACCTGCTGTGCAGCATGTATCCGAGAATGTAGCGAGGTGGTCGGGATAGATGACACAGAGACCGGTCGGTTGCTTTAAGAAAAACTTTATGCTTCCCAAGTCAGCTTAGGAGGATACCCCAGTCTGCTTAGGAGAGAGCTCTCAGGAGAAGTCTCTCCAAGAAAAAAGAGCTTCCCTTTTTAAGGACTTCTGCCATCCATCTACATACAATTCTTTCCAGACTTCTCACCCTCGTGGCTGGTGGTTTAATCTCCAGCCCCAGAATCGGGGAGACACCGCAGGGGGGGACAGGAAGAGGCATCTAGCCTTAGAGGGTGTGAAAGTCATGGTATCTCAGTGAGTGAGCCCTTATCTGAGCCCTATCAAGAGCTTTAAAGCACTGAATAGTTTTCAGTAAACATTACACAGCTGCCTGCTCCCAGGCCGAAGGGGAAGTGGGTTTCTGCTCAACGTCTGGTGTCTCTACATGTTACTTCTTAATTTTTGTGGGGATGTTTTATTTTTATTTTAAAATTTAAATTAGAAACAAGGTTTTTTCACATGTCAATCCAGGTCCCACTTCCTTTCCCTCCTCTCCTCCCAAAACCTCCCACCAACACTCCCATTACCCCTCCTTTCCCAGGGAGGGTAAGGCCCTACATGGGGAGTCCATAGTCTGTCATTTCATCCAGAGCAGAGCCTAAAACCTCCCCCAAGTGTCCAGGGTGAGAGTGCATCTCTCATTATGGGATGGGCACCCAAAGTTGACTTGTGAGGCAAGGATAAATACTAATCTACTACCCAAGGCCCCATAGATTGCCAAGGTCTCCTCCCTGACACCCACAATCAGGGGGTCTTGATCAGTCCCATGCTGGAATTCCAGGCATCAGTCTGGGATGCGAGAGCTACCCCTTGTCAGGTCAGCTGTTTCTGTGGGTTAAACCAGCCCAGTCTTAGCACCTTTGCTCATCAGCCTCCCTCTCTGTCACTGTATCCCTTGAGTTCAGCTCATTGTTTACCTGTGGGAGTCTGATGCTGCTTCCATCAGCCATTGGATGAAGGTTCTGTTTCCCAGACTCTCTGACTATGGGATTGTAGGCTGGTACTCCCCACAGCTATATCTAGAATCCATATATGAGAGAGTACATACCATGTTTGTCTTTTCCTGACTGCATTTCCTCACTCAGGATGGTTTATTCTAGTGCCATCCATTTGCATGCAAATCTCAGGATTCCATTGTTTTTTCTGTGCTGAATAGTACTCCACTGTGTAAATGTACAACATTTTCTCAATCCACTCTTCAGTTGGGGGCATCTAGATTGCTTCCAAGTTCTGGCTATTACAAATAATGCTGCTATGAATGTACTGGAACAGATGTCCTTGTTTTATGACTGTGCCTAAGAGTGGAATTGCTAGGTCTTACAGTAAGCTGATTCCCATTTTTCTGAGGAATCCCCATACTGATTTGCAAAGTGGTTGTAAGAATTGACACTCCCACCAGCAGCAGTGGAGGAGTGTTTCATTTTCTGCATAATCTCTCCAGCATAAACTGTCATTGGTGTTTTTGATTTTAGTCATTCTGACAGAAGTAAGATGGTATCTCAGAGTTGCTTTGATTTGCATTTCCCTGATGGCTAGGCATGTTGAGTACTTTCTCAAGTATGTCACAACCATTTTATACTCCTCTACTGAGAGTTCTCTATGTAGTTCTGTAACCCACTTTTTAATTGGATCCTTTGGTGTTTTGGAGACTCGCTTCTTGAATCCTTTGTAAGTTTTGAAGTTCAGCCCTATATCAGATGTGGGGTTAGTGAATATCTTTTCCCATTCTGTGGGCTGCCTTTTTTGTCTTGTTGATTGTGTCCTTTGCCTTACAGTAGCTTCTCAGTTTCAGGAGGTCCCATGTATTAATTGTTGACCTCAGTGTCTGTACTACTTGTTTTATGTTCAGGAAGCAGTCTCCTCTACCAATTCATTCAAGGATGTGACCCACTTTCTCTTCTAAGAGGTTCAGTTGTGGGGAGCCGCCCCCACATTCTCCGTTACAAGATGGCGCCGACATCCGTTGTCAGTTGGAGTAAATAACCTTGGTGCGCACGTGCCTGCTACTTTTCTATCCCTTACTCTCTGCCTCTCCCGTGGCATCATATGGGCTGACAAGCAGGAGCCAGTCAGGAGATTACACGTCTGAGGCGGGGACTGCTGAGCTATATAAGGGTTGGGCTTTTTGCTCCCCGGGTCTCCACTCTGTAAGCTTATGCTCTCCCTCTCAAGACGCATTAAAGCTGTTCTGCAGAAGGATCCTAAGTGTGCCGCGTTGTTCTTGCTGGCGAGACGGTAGCGTGGGACATCTGGTGCCGAAACCCCGGGAACTCAGACCTCATCATCGTCAGCACCATCGGAGACCCCTTGGATTCAAGGAGGATTCAGAACTGCAGGTAACTACGATCGGAGAGGTATGCTATTCTGGGACTTTGGATTGGAGCCTGTGTTACAATCGTTACATCGTTACTTTTGTTTCATTCGAGCCGCAGGTGTTTATTTTTATCATGGCTCCTCTCAATCCCTCTAGCATGTCAGAAACCAAGCGTAGTGTAGTGAGAGGTTAGGTGCACGTAAAAAGAAACCGGTTGTAACTAAGAAAGATAACCCCCCGGTAAATTTAAGGATAAGGGGGAGCCCTTACAGTCCTCAAGAGGGACATTAGAAGATAAACAAAAAAGGGGGAATTATGAATTTTTAAAAATCTGGATGATAAGGGTCAAAATGCAGCAACAAGGCATTGCTCGGATCCGCAAAGACCCAAAGAATTTGTAAAATGGAAAGATGTGCTAACTAATGAATGGAAAGGCCCGGATCCTATTCTAATAAGATCCAGGGGAGCTGTTTGTGTTTTTCCACAGAATGAAGAAAATCCCTTTTGGGTCCCAGAATGGCTCACCAGAACCGTTATGGAGCAAAAGGATGGCGAGACATATTCTGTGACAAAGAGGAACAACTTGACATTGATGGCACTAATTGCAATGAATTGGACCTATGAATTTGAGCAGATGCTTCGCGAATTGAGGGTCGCCATTGTTCAGATTAATTCTACCTGCCTTGACCTGGCCTTCATGGAGGGATTGTCTTCGTGGATTTCTTCAGCTGTTTAATATTTCAAAGAATGGGTGAGGGTGGGATTGTTTGGAGCAGTCCTATGCTGCGGAATAGTGTTTATTCTCTGGCTGGTCTGCAAGCTCAGAACCCAAAACAAAAGAGATAAGATGGTCATAGCACAAGCACTGGCTGCGCTCGAGCAAGGGGCGTCAACCGATATCTGGTTGACTATGCTTAAGCAATAGGCTGCCGACTGAACAGCTCCTGCACACCCGGAACTTAGGTTCATTGCACAGGGTAGAGTGTTTAGTCTGGCCTCCCAAGAGGGGTGTTGAGCAAAGGCATCGCACACAGAGATATTTTCCTCTGAGAGACATGTTGTCCTGCATAAGGGTTACCTGCTGTATTTTTTCCCTTTTCCCAAAAAAAGGCAGAGGACAGGTCGGAAGCATTCCGGATTTTGATGAATCTAGGGATAGGTTTCTTACACGTCTCACTAATTTTGTTCTTTGGGAAGTTCAACCACTGTCTCTACCCTCTAATGTCCTGGGAGAGCCTGTTTGCTATTAAAACAAAAAGGGGGAGATGTGGGGAGCCGCCCCCACATTCTCCGTTACAAGATGGCGCCGACATCCGTTGTAAGTTGGAGTAAACAACCTTGGTGCGCACGTGCCTGCTACTTTTCTATCCCTTACTCTCTGCCTCTCCCGTGGCATCATATGGGCTGACAAGCAGGAGCCAGTCAGGAGATGACACGTCCAAGGCGGGGACTGCTGAGCTATATAAGGGTTGGGCTTTTTGCTCCCCGGGTCTCCACTCTGTAAGCTTATGCTCTCCCTCTCAAGACGCATTAAAGCTGTTCTGCAGAAGGATCCTAAGTGTGCCGCGTCGTTCTTGCTGGCGAGACGGTAGCGCGGGACATTCAGTGTAGCTGGATTTACGTTGAGTTCTTTGATCCATTTGGACTTAAGTTTTGTGCATGGTGATAGACATGGATCTATCTGCATTCTTCTACATGCCAGCATCCAATTATGCCAGCACAATTTGTTGAAGATGCTTTCTTTTGTCCATTGTATATTTTTAGCTTCTTTGTCAAAGATCAGATGTTCATACATATATGGGTTAATATCAGGTTTTTCAGTTTGATTCCATTGGTCTACATGTCTATTTTTGTGCTAATACCATTGCTGTTTTCAGGACTACAGCTCTATAATAGAGTTTGAAGTCAGGGATGGTGATGCCTCCAGATGTTGCTTTGTTGAATAAGATTGTTTTGGCTAACCTGGATCTTTTGTTTTTCCGTACAAAATTGATTATTGTTCTTTCAAGGTCTGTGAAGAATTGTGCTGGGATTTTATGGAGATTGCATTGAATCTGTAGACTGCTTTTGGCAGGATTGGCATTTTTTATGTTGATCCTACCTATTAAAGAGCATGGGAGATCTTTTCCTTTTCTGATGTCTTCTATAATTTCTTTCTTTAAAGACTCAAAGTTCTTGCAATACAGGTCTTTCACTAGCTTGCTTAGCATTAAACCCAAGGTATTTTATGTTGTTTGTGCCAATTGTAAAGGGTGATGTTTCTCTCATTTCTTTCTCAGCCCTTTTATCATGTGCATGTAGTAGGGCTACTGATTTTCTTGACTTGATCTTGTATCCTGCCACTTTGCTGAAAGTATATATCAGCTATAGGAGTTCCTTGGCAGGGTTTTTTGGATCACTTATGTACACTCTCAAATCATCTGCAAATATTGAAAGTCTGATCTCTTCCTTTCCAATTTGTATCCCCTTGATCTCCTCTTATTGTCGTATGGCTCTAGCTAGAACTTAAAAAGGTATGGATAGAGTGGACAGCCTTGTCTTGTTCCTGATTTTATTGGAAGCATGTTGAGTATCTGTCCATTCAGTTTGGTGTTGGCTGTTGGTTTGCTTTATATAGCTTTTATTATTTTTAGGTATGTTCTTGTTATCTCAGATTTCTCCAAGACCTTTACCATTACGGGTGTTGGATTTGTCAGAGGCTTTTTCTGCAACTTGTGAGATGATCGTGTGTTTTTTGTTTCTCAACTTGCTTATATGGTGGATTACATTGATGGATTTTTGTATGTTGAAACATCCCTGGGATGAAACTTACTTGATCATGATGAATAATTATTTTGGTGTGTTCTTGAATCTGATCTGCCAGTGTTTTATTGAGTATTTTTGCATCAATGATCATGAGGGATATTGGTCTGAAGTTCTCTTTCTTATTTGTGTCTTTGTGTGGCTTGGGTATCAAGGCTATTGAAGCCTCACAGAAAGAATTGAGCAAAGATGCTTCTGCTTCTATTGCATGGAATATTTTGAGAAGAATGGTATAAGTTGTTCATTATATTTCTGGTAGAATTCTGCAGTGAGGCCATCTGCACCTGGGGTTTTTTGGTTGGGAGACTTTTAACGACTGCTTCTATATCCATAGGTGTTATAGGTCCATTTAAATTGCTTATCTGTTCTTTATTTAATTTTGACAAGTGATAGCCATCCCGAAAATTGTCCATTTCCTTTAAATTTTTGAATTTTGTGGAGTACAGGTTTTCAAAGTATGACTTGATGAGTCTCTGGATTTCCTCAGTGTCCATTGTTATGTCCCCCTTTTGTTTTCTGATTTTGTTAATTTGCATGTTCACACTCTGCCATTTGGTAAGTGTGGACAAAGGTTTGTCTATCTTGTTGATTTTCTCAAAGAACCAACTGTTTGTTGCATTGATTCTTTGCATTGCTTTCCTAGTTTCTGCTTTATTGATTTCAACTCTCAGTTTGATCATTTCCTGGAATCTACTCCTCCTGGGGGAGTTTGCTCCTTTGTGTTCTAAAGCTTTAAGCTGTACTGTTAATTCTCTAGTGTACCTATTCTCCAGTTTCTTCATGTGGGCACTTAGTGCTGTGAACTTTCCTCATAGCACTGCTTTCAAAGTGTTCCATAGTTTTCTGTATGTTGTGTCTCCAATCTCATTGAATTTTATGAAATCTTCATGTTGTTTTTTATTATTACTTCTTTGACCCAGGAATGGTGCAATTGTGCATTATCCGATTTCCATGAATTTGCAATTCATGGTTTCTGCAATTTGTATTGTTGTTGAATTCTAATTTTAACTCATGGAGGTCTGATAAGATGCAAGGAGTTATTCCAATTTTTTTGTACCTGTTGTTAAGTTGAGATTATCTAATGCCTATGTTTCCCTGGTTTTAGTTAACTTCCTTGGGTTGGATTTTTCCTTCCAGAACTTTCTGTAGGGTTAGTGGATATGAATTGCTTGAATCTAGTTTTGTCATAGAATATCTTGTTTTCTCCATCTATAGTGATTTAAAGCTTTGCTGGGTATAGTAGTCTGGGCTGGCATCCGTTTTCTCTTAGTGTGAGTAGAATATCTATACATGACCTTCTGGCTTTCAGAATTTCTATGGAGAATTCAGGTGTAATTCTGATAAGTTTGCCTTTTTCCTTAGCTGCTCTTAATAGTCTTTCTTTATTCTGTATATTTGGAGTCTTCATTATTATGTGGCGAGGGAACATTTTTTGTGGCCCTCCCTATTTGGTATTTTGTAAGCTTCTTGTACATTCATTGGCATGTTTTTCTTTAGGTTGGTAAAGTTTTCTTCTATGATTTTGTTGAATATATTTTCTGCCCCTTTGATGTGGTTTCCTATACCTTTTTCTATTCCTATTATTCTTAGATTTGATATTTTAATGGTGTCCCATATTTCCTGGATATTTTGTGTTAGGGATTTTGTTGGTTTTGAGATTTTCTTTGGTCGATGAATCAGTTTATCCTAGTGTATTTTCAACACATGAGATTCTCTCTTGCACCTCTTATGTTCTGTTGGTTTTGCTTGCACATGTAGTACCTGACCATTTGTCCAGCTTTTCTATTTCCAACCTTCCTTCCAAATATGTTTTATTGTCTCTATTTCTGTTTTCAACCCTTGCGCTGTTTGAATTGTTTCTTGCAATTTTTGCTTTGTATTTTCATCCATTAGTTCATTTTTTCAGTTTTTGGTTTGGTTTGTCCTCCATTTCTTGCATTTTTTGGTTTGGTTTTTTCCTCCATTTTTTTGCATTTTTTGGTTATTTTTTCTTCTGTTTCTTGCTTTTTTGGTTTGCTTTTTCTTCCATTTCTTGAATTTTTTGGTTTGATTTTTCTTCCATTTTTGAGGAATTTGACTATATCCTCTTTGAAGGCCTCTATCATTTTTAAGAAGTTGTTTTTAAGGTCATTCTCTTCTGCTTTATTCACATTGGAATGTTGGAGTCTTGCTGGTATGGAGTCTCTAGAATCTGGCTGTGTCATATTTGTTTTTCTGTTGCTGAGTTTGTTTTTGTATGTCTCCTTCCCTTCCTTTCTTCTAGTTGGTGTAGAAAGAGCTTTTTAGTGTCTTGGTGGTTAGGGTACCAGAGTTCCCTTTCAGTGGGTGCAATCAAGTCCAATACTGTGGTAGAACTCTTATTCCTGGTCCTAGTCCTGGTCCTGTTGATGGAGAAGAAGACTGGGAATCGGGGATGCATAGGTGCCCACCTGGAGGGGATTCTCAGTGGCATTCTCCAGGCACTGGAGCTCAGGCCCAGAAAGAGACCCTGAATTGCCTGGTCCCATGGGTGGTGACCAAGACCATGAAACTGGGATACATAGACTCGTGCTGGGAGGGAAGGCTCACTGGTGTTCTGCAGGCACTGGTCCAGTGGGTGGAGAAAAACACCAGGAAATTTGGTTGTGTAGGCTCCCATCAGGAGCAGAGGCTTTGTGTCAGTGCCCAGGCACTGGAAGGCAGGCCCAGATACAGGGCCTGGTGTACCTGGTCCCCTGGTGCCTTTGGTGGAAGAGAAGACCAGGAATTTGGGGAGTGTATGGTTCTGCCAGGAGTGGAAGCTCTGTGGAAGTCCCCAGGAACTGGAAGGCAGGCCCCTAGTGTTACTTCTTTTTTTTTTTTTTTTTTTTTGGTTTTTATGAGACAGGGTTTCTCTGTATTGTTTTGGAGACTGTCGGTCCAGCCTGGCCTCGAACTCACAGAGATCTGCCTGCCTCTGCCTCCCGAGTGCTGGGATTAAAGACGTGCACCACCACCACCCGGCCCTAGTGTTACTTCTTAATGATGCTCTGGAAGGACTGTGGGATGAATCTATCTGGTCCTGAACTTAATTTTGTTGGGAGATTTTTTTAAATTACTGATTATATTTCAATGCATGTTGTAAGTTTATTTATATTGCTTATTTGATCTTAAGTTTTTAAGTCACAAATACAAACACACAAATAAAAGATTCTCACTGTGATGGTTTAAATAGGAATAGAACCAAAGACTAATGTGTTCAAATGCTTGGTCCATAAGGGTTGGCACTATTAGGACATTTGGTCTTGTTGGAGGAGCAGATGTGGCCTTGTTGGAGAGCATGTCACTATGGAGGCAGGCTTTGAAGTCTCCTATTCCCAATCTAGGCCTAGTATGGAAGCTTCCTTTTCTTTCCTTAGTATCAATATGTATAACTCTCAGATCCTTCACCAGCACCATTTCTGCCTACTTGCTGCCATGTTTCTCATGATGGTGATAATGGGTGAAACCTTTGAATGTGTAAGCCAAACCCAGTTAAATGTTTTCCTTTATAATAATTGCCATAGTCATATGTCTCTTCACAGCAATGAAAGCCCTGAGACACTGTTAAGAGAAGCTTTTTCTTTGCTAGCTGCTTTCATTTATCCCCCACCAGCCGCCTGGGCTCTGCCGCATTGTAGTACCCAAATAACACACAAGACGCTGTATTAATTATGAAGTGGTTGGCCTTGCTTGTTTCTTAATGGCTAGCTCTGATTTAAGTAATTACCCCATAATTGTTAATCTAAGTATGTCTCTTACCGGAGAGGTTTCCAGGCTTCCTACCCCAATGGCGTTACATCTTGACTCTCTGTGTTCTCCTTCCCAGAGTCCTTCTGGACTCCTAGTCCCACCTATCTAGATTCCTATTGGCCAGACAGTCTTTATTGACAAATGCACAGGACTTCCCCCCAACATCTCCTCTTTTCTGTTTAAACAAAAGAAAGGTCTTAACTTTAACATAGTCAAATTATATATAACAGAACAGTTATCAAGTAAAAACATAGTTACAATATTTTAGCAAGATTTAAGACAATATCATCCATCCCATCCTTGTGAGTCCAAAGTTCTATATGTAGCTTATCTTTTATCATAACTAAGGGAAACTATAATTATAACTATCTATCTTCAACTCCATCGAAGACCACAGAAGGATAATTTATAAACACTGGGATTGACAGAGGTATCTTACTGCCTGGACAGTCACCCAAAGTTCCTCTGTAACGTTGGGGCATCCATCTTCAGCCCATAGGCCACAATGTGTTTGGAACACTTCTCAGCAAAGCAGGAAATTTCAAACTGTCCATCTGCATCAGGAGTCTGTCAGTCATTTTTCTGTGTCCTGCAGAAAGTCTCGTAGACTCTTTCATGAAGCAGGAACCCTGAAGGACTATTTGAGTTCAGCAGTCACTTTCCTGTGGGTCCTGCATATCCAGATTATACAGCAACAGTCAAGCAGTCCAGGAAAAAGCAGTTTCTTGCCCAAATGGCTAACCTTGCCATGTTGAAAGCAAACTCCATAACAAGTTTCTTCGATGCCCATCTTCCTCTCAGACATAATAGGTGCTGCCAGGAGCAGACATTTATCATTGTCAAGAAAAACCCTAAACCATTTTAAATGCCATTTTCTGAAGGTCTTTGAAAGGTTTGAAGACTATCTGTCTCAAATACATCTCTATATATCTAGAAAACCTAACTTACCTAACTATAAATTCTATTATAAGTAACTATCTATAGTCTGTATTCAATTATGTATTACATTTTGAAAGATCAGTATAAGCACAATACTTAATCAAGAGGAGAAATATACATATCACAAAATTGACCTTGAATTTGTATTAATAAATGAAAAACAATGCCCATACCCTAATTCCCTTTTTTACCATTAAAAAAGATTGGCTGTGATCATTAGCCAATTATAAACAATCCCATTTAAATGGAAACAAAGATTAATAAACAAGATGGGAATTTGGACGTCGCTCATTCCAAACTGCTTCGTGCTGGAAGGGGGCGCTGTTCACACCATGGGGATCATGACAAAACTCAGGAACCTGTATAAGTCCTTATTTTTGTGGTCTGTAAAACTCCATCATCTTAACTGTCTCAATTGTTGAAACGCCTTGCCCACTGCTTCCGGGGGTCTTGGTTCATGAAACCACAGAAGCCTGGAAGGAATCCTCAGCTTTTCATTTTCTGTGGAAATATAAACTAAAACTCCTTTTCCGAGTAACATATCTTTATACTTAAATTTTGAAGTCAAGGCATTTTTAAAAGATAGAAGTTGGATTAATTCATCAGCATTTATAATCAAGTGTACTTTAGCAGCTGTTCCTTCCTGAGCAATTATAAAACTGAAAAACACAATAGCATACAGTATCCAGACTCTCTGTGTATATTCCATCTTTGCGTGGCTTATTTATTTATCTATTATTATTATTACTCTATTTCTTTTACTTTTGTTTATTTTTCTCTGAGACAGGGTTTCTCTTTGGAAATCTGCATGTTTCTGCCTTTGCAGCAAATCTTACTCTGCTTCCCGAGTGCTGGGATTATAGGCGTGTGCCACCAACGCCTGGCTTTTCTATTTATTTACCACTATGTCCAGTTCTTTTTCTCTCTCAATCCTATATTTTTAAACACGCTGTAAACCTTTAGAGGTTTTGTTCATCCAAGTCTGACTTTACTGTAAATCTTTACGTTTTTCTGGCCACGTGTCTTATCTGTTAAAACCGCCGCAGTTTAAACTGCAGTTTCCATGATGGTGGGCATAAGCGTGATTCCAGTTTACTGCCTCAGTTCATGCTGACATCCAGAAAAAGCTGTCACTTCCAGTTGTACATACACACCTTTCAATCGTTAGCAGAGTCTCTTAAAAGAACCTTGTTGGTTTTTTTTTTCTTTTTCTTTTTCTTTTTATGCCAAGTCAGGAAGACTCCAGTAAGCGAGCCACGTGAATCTCGGCTTGCTGCTGGCAAAACAAAGCACACCTGAGAAAAATGCTGCTACCAAAAATCTGTGCTTCTCTCCATTCTTCTGTTTCTAAAATTCCTTTAAAGCTTTTGTTATTTTGCGTGGAAATTCATGATCCCACTCCTGATCACCATTTTGTTAAGAGCAGCTTTTTCCTTGTGAGAAGCCTTCCAGCCAGCCTGGTTCCAGAGCTGGTTTCCCACCAGCTTGGTTCCAAAGCCGCATCAGTCCCAAATAAACATACAGGAGATTTGTCGTTCTTGTTTTTTATATTTTTAAAATATGTTCCATGATTGTATGAATTTCCTTAGTGTTTGTTTGAATGTACCCCTATTTTAATCTCTAATTTTATTAATTTGGATATTCTTCATGTGCCTTTAAGCTAGTTTGATTAAACATTTATTAATCTTGTTTATTTTCTTAAAGAAACAACCCTACCTTCAAAAATTGATGGTATTTATTATTGTTTGTTTTCTTATTTTTTACTCATTGACTCCAGCCTTCTTGGGTTTGATTATTTCTTCCAATTTATGGATTTGGAGGTTTATTATTTCTTCTTCTCCTTCTCCTCCTCCTCCTCCTCCTCCTTCCTCCTCCTCCTCCTTGTCCTACTCTTCATCTCTTCATTCTACTACAACTACTTCTACCACTACTACTACTACTACTACTACTACTACTACTACTACTACTATTATGACTACTACTACTACAACTTCAGCTTTCAGGCTTGTGTTACTAATATTTGATCTCTCCAGGACTTTTTCTTTTTTTCATATGGACACTTAGTGCTATTAATTTGCCACTTAGAATTCCTTTCATTGTGTTATATAGGTTTGCTGCACTTTGACTTTCATTTAATTCTCAAAAACATTTTAAATTTCCTTCTTGATTTCTGTATTGTATTTGTCCACTTGATTTAAGAAAAACATTCAGCTCCATGTTTTTCTTTTTAGTTTTTGTTTGGGTGACATGAACATAGGAGAGAGTTGGATATTGAAATCACTTACTATTACTATGTGGGGTTCAGTATGTGATTTTAGTTGTAGTAGTATTTCTTTTATGAAATATTATGTTCTTGTGTTTGATTCATAAATGTTTAGAATTGATATTTCCTCTTGATGGATTTTTCCCTTGATGAGTATGTAGTTTCTTTCTCTATCACTTATGATTACTTTGCCAGATGTTAAAAAACTATACTTCCTTTCATCTTGGGTTAAATCACTTGGAATACCTTTTCTGTCATTTTACCTGGAGGCAATGTAGATCCATAGCTCTTAGCTGTGTTGTTGGATATAGGCTTAAGATAGAGCCTGCTTTCTAATCCAGTTGGTTAATATGAGTATTTTTATTGGTGAATTACAATCATTAATACAGAGACTATCAAGGAACAATGTTTATCTATTCTTTTTATAGTTTTTTTAGTGGTGAGGATGTTCTCCCTCCTGTTTTGATTTACTATTCTTTGGTTGTTTATTTCTCTTTATTTTGGGGTATAAGCCTTTTAATAGTGAAGTTTTCCTTCTTATTCCCAGAGATCTGGAATGATAGATAAAATTTGCTTAAAGTTGGTTTGTCATATAATGTTTTTCTTTCTCCATCTATTGTGATTAATAGTTTCACTAGTTATAATGGTCTGGTCTGGCATCTGTCCTTTCTCACAGTTTATGGATACTGGCTTTCCCAGTCTCCACTGAAAAAAATTCAAAAGTTTTTAAATAGGCTTATTCTTATATTTAATGTTAACTTTTTCCTTGAAGTTTTCAACATTTTTGTTGTTGTTCTTGATTATTGTGTCTTATTGGGAATTTATTTGTGGTCCTAGTTGGTGTTCTGTATGGTTCTTATGCATTAATAAGCTCATTATTCTTTAGATTGTCCAAATTTTCTTCCTTGTTTTTGTTTAAAGTACTCTGTATGCCTTTGACACATGTTCGTTCTTATTATATGCCTATTCCTTGTAAGTTTAGACTTTTCATAATATTCCACATTTTGTGGATGCTTTATGCTTTGAATTCTTCCTTCCTTCCTTCCTTCCTTCCTTTCTTTCTTTCTTCCTTCCTCTCTTTGCTTTTTTTGTCATTCTAAGTTTTTTAAAATCTCATTTTGGGTTTTCTTTAGTAATTTTATTTCTTTGTTAATTTCTACTTTCATGTCTTGAATTCTTTTCATTATTCCACTCAATGGCACATTTTCACCTCCTCTTTATACTTCTTGTACATATTCACTATTGATATGTTCAAGTCTCTCTTGTTCCTCAGCTAAATTGCATTGTTTAGGACATTGCAATAAGGTTTTAGGCTTCTGAAGGAGGTATACTATCTCTGTTAGAAAGTGTTTCTGCCATTTGGCAGCTAACACAAAGGAATAGAGATGGGCTAAAAGAAAAACTTTGAATGGAAGCAGGAAATAGACAAGGGGACCCTTGCTCAGCAACAACATTCAGAGTTTTCAAAGCATGAATGTTGGGTGGGAAGAGGGGCTCCTACAGGCATGCTGCTACAGAGGAAGAATAAGTTTGAAAAGAAAGGAATTGAGGTGTGTACAAATGTAAAATTTCCTTCTTTGTATCTGGGTTCAGTGTGGTCACTCATGGTCCTCCATAAATTTAATTAGTACAGATTTGTGGCTGGCACACAAAAAAATGGATATGCTTTCACTGCCTGCCTGGGGTCCAGCCTCCTGCAGCATAGGACTCAAAGGGAATCCATGGAGCATGCACATCCTGTACGTTTTTATCTGAGATGCTTAAGGGAATAGAAACTCATACACTCTCTTGAAGGTTTCCTTCAAAACTTTTCTTCATTCTTCTTTTGTATTCTGCTTCTGTATTCCTATCTCTATTGATAAATTCACCACCCTGTTTCTCTTGATGTTTTCTTTCTAATTTTTGCATTCTTGATGTTTTCCTTCTATCTTTATTCTTCCTTATTCGCCCATTCTTGATATTTTCATTCTCAGTCTAATTCTCTTATTATTGATATTTTCCTTGTAACTCATTTTAACTATTTTTATTCTGTCCCTTATAGATTATATTCCTCAGAAAAATCTTTCAGGAAATTACAATTATAAAGGGATTCATTGTATTTCTCAAGAGAATGATTACAATGAATACAAGTAAAAAACAGCATGTTTTCCTTATCCTTTACATGATGAAACCTCTTATGTATTAAGGTGAAAAACAAATTATTTCAAGAGCACAAATACACTTATACCCAAACAACTTGTGATTGACAGTGTAGGCAAGCAAAATATTCTTCTACATGCAGGCTGTATTTTGTGGTTAAGTAGGACCAATCACTTTATTACTTATCTTGAAAGGTAATCTTATAACAAATCACAAATCTATACTTTTATATATGAAAAATGTCAATCACCTCCATTTTAAATTGTTGGGGTACATACCCACTCATGAATAGTTTTTTTTACATTTTTTATTTAAATTAAGAACAAGCTTGTTTTTCATGTCAATCACAGTTTTCTTTCCCTCCCCTCCTTTCCTATTCCCCACTGGCCCACATCCCATCCACTTTCTGCCCACCAGGAAGGGGGAGGCCTTCTATGGGGGATCTTCAAAGTCTATCATATCATTTGGAGCAGGGCTGAGGCCCTCCTATTTGTGTCTAGGCTGAGAGAGCATTCCTCTGTGTGGAATGGGCTCCCAATGTCCATTAGTACACTAAGGATAAATAGTGATTGCCCAGGTCTCCTAACTGACACCCACATTTAGGGGATCTGGATCAATCCTATGCTAGTTGCCCAGCAACCAGTACTGGTTCTGTCCCTCCTTCTTCAGGTAAGTTGTCTGTGTGGGTCTTTCCAGCCTGGTCTTGACCATTTGCTCATTACTCCTCCCTCTCCACAACTAGAATCCAAGAGTTCAGCTCAGTGCCCAGCTGTGGGTGTCTGCTTCTGCTTGCATCAGATAACAGATGAAGGCTCTAGGATGACATATAAGGTAGTCATCAACTCCATTATCAGAGAATGGCATGTAAGGCAACCTCTCCATTATTGCTTACATTGTTAGTATCATCCTTGTATATCTCTGAACATTTCCCAAGTGCCAGATTTCTTTCTATACCTATAATGGCTCCCTCTATTATGGTATCTCTTTTCTTGATTTCCTCTCTTCTTCCCCTGATTTAAGCTTCCTGCTCCCTCATATCCCTCTCTCCCCTCCTCTTCTTCCCTTCTCTTTTTCTTAACACTCTCCCTCCTCCCTCATGCTCCCAATTTGCTCAGGAGCTCTTGTCTATTTCTCCCTCTCTGGTTGACCATGTGTGATGTCTCTCTTAGTGTCCTCCTTGCTTGGCAGCCTCTCTGGTGGTGTGAACTATAGGTTAGTAATCCTTTATTCTATGTCTAAAATCCATATATGAGTGACTACATAATATATTTGTCTTTTTGTGACTGGGTAACCTCAATCAGGATGGTTTCTTCTAGTGCTATCCATTTGCCAGCAAATTTCAAGATTCCATGAATTTTTTTCCCCTCTGTGTAGTATTCCATTGGGTAAATGTACCATATTTTCTTTTTTTTTTTGCTTTTATGTGTATTTTATTTGGTATTGTTAAACATTTACAAAAACAGCCCATGAAATTAATATATATTACCCAAAGCAGGTTTTACATTTTATTTAGATTCCCAGAATAAAAAAATATCCGAGTTGGTAGGGACCTAAAAGAACAAAGCCAAATGGTATTCTAGGAATATATTCCCTGGAAATATCTTTATTATTATTTATTTTTAAATTTAAATTTAAATTAGAAACAAGGTTGCTTCACAAGTCAGTTTGAGGTCCCTCTCTGTTTCCCTCCCCTCCTCCTGTGCCCTGCCCCTAACCCCCCAATATCCCCTCATTTCCCCAGGGAGGGTGAGGCCCTCCATGGGGTGTACATAGTCTGTCATTTCATTCAGAGCAGGGCCTAGATCCTACCATAAGAGTTCAGGGTGAGAGTGCCTCTCTCATTGTTGGATGGGAGTCCAAATTCCATTTGTATACCCAGGATAAATACTGATCTACTGCCCAAGGCTCAATAGATTATCTAGGCTTCCTCACTGATACCCACATTCAGGGGGTCTTGATCAGTCCCATGCTGGATTCCCAGGCATCAGCCTGGGATTCAAGAGCTAACCCTTGTCAGGTCAGCTGTTTCTGGGGTTAAACCAGCCCAGTCTTAATCCCTTTGGTCATCAGTCCTCCCTCTCTGTTACTGGCTTTCTTGAGTTCAGCTCAGTGCTTAGCCGTGGGAGTTGGCCTCTTCTTCCATCAGCCACTGAATGAAGGTTCTGTTTCCCAGACTCTCTGGCCATGGGACTGTAGGCTGGCACTCCCCAGATCTATGACTAAAATCCATATATGAGAGAGTACATGCCATGTTTCTCTTTTTGTGACTGGGTTACCTCACTCAGGATGGTTTCTTCTAGTACCATCCATTTGCCTGCAAATCTCAGGATTCCATTTTTTTTCTGCTGAATAGTACTCCATTGTGTAAATGTACCACATTTTCTCTATCCACTCTTTGGTTGGGGGCATCTAGGTTGCTTCCAATTTCTGGATGTTACAAATAATGCTGCTGTGAACATAGTG